>NC_136422.1:84997500-85696250 GCF_052625555.1 Lactuca saligna | reverse complement strand
CAGCAAGATTTTCGACTTTTTTCAACTTTTAAGCACAAATAAAAAAACAAAAAAACCAGGCTCTGATACCACTGATGGGTTTTGAGCATTCTAACACTTCCTAAGTGTACATGCAACCCTAATAACCTTGGATCTATGTTTGTCTAATTATCATGCAAAGTTGAATTCCAAGGCTATATTCCTATCTAGCATACATAGGGAACAATTTTAACTTGAATGATAGATAGAATAACTTACCTTGTAGTTGCTTGTGTTCCTTGAAACCTTATGAGCCTAGCACCCCAAGTGTGATGCCTCAAATGCTTCACACAACACCAAATGCTCTTGGAAAGACTTTTGAGAGAATGCACACTTCTTGAAATCGGCCAAGCCCTCTTGTTTCCTTAGTGTAGCCGATTTTGGTGGAGAATATGATTCTTATATAGTGTTGACACATCTAGGGTTACACCATGTAAACCCTAATGTGTCATGACTCTTCATTTCCATGACCCATGGGTTTGTAACTCCCATGGAGCATCCATGGAGCATCCTATGGGTGGAACCCAACTTGATAGTCCATGGAGCCTCTTAGCCTACTATACAAGATATGGATGATTTACATAATCAACCCATATATTTAATTAGTTATCTTTTGTTCACTTAATTAATTGTTGATCGAACTAATCAAATAATATTATTAATATATTAGAACTTATAATATATTAATAATCTCCAAGTGTATATCTCTCATTTAGTCTATCCAATTGTATGGTGCCATGCAACCCAAATGGACCATGCCGGGCCGGGTCAAGTACATACAAGAAATAGTTATGGACATAGACACCTTATCCAACAGGATTTGGTCTAGATGTTTTGGGGTGTTAGCTTGGATTACCTCTATATAAACATGAGTTGTCATCAATTTATTCAACTCAAAATTTTCTCTTTTTTTGAAGTTGGGCCGAGAATAAGGGAGAAGAAAAAAGAAGAGAAAAACTTTGGGCCATAATAGCTCATGTTTGACATTATGAGGCCCAAGTTGATAACTTTTGGCCCATTAGGCCCTTCTTGAGGGTTCACGGCCCAAAGGTGGTAAAGGGATGGGGTTTACGGTCCAATTACCATAAGAAGATGGGTTGATGGCCCATCATGGTTCATTTGAATAATTCATGGCCCATCATGGTTCATTAGAATAGTTCACAGCCCAACATGGCCCATGATAAATAAGTGAGTTATTTTTGGCCCAACATGGCCCAATTGCTATAGATTGACGAATGTGGGCCCAACTCGAGCCCAAATAGGTTTCATTAGCCCAAAATCAAAAAATAGGAGGTTTACTGGCCCATTAGGCCCAATAAGAGGATCCTAGTCAATATTATTGAACCGAGATTTTTAGGGTTTCATACCCATAGTTAAGTATATGAGATGCATTGTATTAGGTTTTGAGCTTCACTCTGGAGTTTTGATTCAAATGAATGATTTTGATTGAGTATAGGGCATAATATCCACTTAGATTGCAAGTCTTACAATAGTTGATGTTTACATGAGGACAAAATTTCCTAGCTAAAAATGCTAGTTGTTACATCATCCCCCCGTTAGAGGGAATTTCATCCCGAAATTCTTTTAAAAGGCAGGATCATGAACGAGAGAATACTTCTGCTTCATCTAGTCTTCACAATCATAATGTGACTCTGTTTTTTATGCTACACTTCCCTATCTATTATCTCGACTAATTCTTCAACGAATAAGAGATTCTGCGTATTTCCATCTCTTCCAGAGAAATTACAAGGGTTTTATCTGTTAAGAACTTTTTCAAATTTTAAACGTGGAACACCGGGTGAACGCTGCTGAGCTTCAATGGTAGCTACAACTTATAGGCCACCGGACCATTCGGACAAGAATCTCGAACGGTCTAATGTATCGCGGATTTAGTTTTCCTCGTTTCCCAAAATGGGTCATCCCTTTCCAGGGAGATATCTTTAATAGTACTCGATCTCCGACTTGGATTTCCAAAGGTTTTCATCGTTTGTCAGCGTAACTCTTTTGTCGTTCATGCGACACTTGGAGTCGGGGTTTGATTTGGATTATCTTCTCTATAGGTTCCCGAATGATTTCTGGTCTTGTAAGGGTGCTACTCAATGATTTCCCTCTTTCCAGATGTGTATCACCCACCTCAGCCCAGCTGAGAGGCGATCTGCATTTGCGACCATATACAGCCTTAAAAGGAGCAACCCTTATACTCGTGTGATAGTTGTTGTTTTACGAGAATTCAAACAGAGGCAAGTGGCTATCCCATAACTTTCTAAAATCGATCACACATGCCCAGAGCATGTCTTCGATTGTCTGGATGGTTCGCTCACTTTGGCCATTGGTTTGAGAATGATAGGCAGTGCTCATGTCTAGTTGTGTCCCCATAGCCTTTTGGAGTGACTGCCAAAACCGTAAAGTAAATCTATTATCACGATCCGAGATAATAGATATTGGCATTCTGTGAAGTCTAACGATCTCTTTGATATAGATTCGTGTTAATCTTTCCATCTTGTACGATTATTTTATTGGCAGGAAATGAGCGTATTTAGTTAACCTATCGACAATTACCCAGATAGTGTCCAATCCATCTGTTGTCTTAGGTAATTTGGTTATGAAGTCCACAGTAATCCTTTCACATTTCCACTTGGGTATTACTAGCTTTTGTAATAATCCCGAGGGCTTTTGATATTCCACTTGCACTCTGGTGCAAGTGAGACACTTGCTCACGTAAGTGGCGATCTCTGCCTTCATGTTTGGCTAGCAATAATTTTGCTTAATGTCCAGGTACATCTTATCCGAACCTGTATGGACGGAATATTGTGTTCTATGAGCCTCATTCATGACTATCTCTCTAAATCCCCAAGTTTAGGGACCCAGATTCTATTCATGAAGTAGTAAGTCCTGTCCTCCCTAGATTCAAAGTTTTTATTCATCCCACATAATGTTTCATTTGTGGTGTTCTCTGGATTCAATGCATCTGTTGGGCTCTCTTGATCTGTGAGGTTAGGTGGGAGTGGATGGTTATTGATAATGTCTTCACTAGGTGATCTGAGTATTCTTTCCTATTCAGGGTATCAACTACCACATTAGCTTTTGTAATAATCCCGAGGGCTTTTGATATTCCAGTTGCACTTTGGCGCAAGTGAGACACTTGCTCACATAAGTGGCGATCTCTGCCTTCATGTTTGGCCACCAATAATGTTGCTTAATGTCTAGATATATCTTATCTGAGCCTGTATGAATGGAATATCGCATTCTATGAGCCTCATTCATGACTATCTCTCTAAATCCCCCAAGTTTAGGGACCCAAATTCTATTCATGAAGTAGTTAGTCCTGTCCTCCCTGACTTCAAAGTTTTTATCCATCCCACATAATGTTTCATTTGTGGTGTTCTCTGGATTCAATGCATGTGTTGGGCTCTCTTGATTTGTGAGGTTAGGTGGGAGTGGATGGTTATTGATAATGTCTTCACCTGGTGACCTGAGTATTCTTTCCTGCTCTGGGTATCGGCTACCACATTAGCCTTTCCTGGGTGGTACTTGATCTCGCATTCGTAATCATTTAGCTGCTCAACCCACCTTCTCTGCCTCATGTTCAACTCCTTTTGGTTTACAATGTGCTGGAGGCTTTTCTGATTAGTAAAGATTGTGCACTTCGTACCATAGAGGTAGTGCCTCCAAATCTTTAGGGCGAAGACCACCGTTCCAAGTTCGAGATCATCGGTGGTGTAACTTACTTCATGCGTCTTCACTTGCATTGATGCGTAATCTCTCACATTTACACATTGCATGAGGACACATCCTAAACCTTGGTTCGAAGCATTGCAATAGACCATGAAGCCTTCAATTCCCTCTGTTAAGGATAGCACTGGTGCACTATAGAGGGCTCACTTCAAGGTTTGGAAGGCAACTTCTTGCTTTTTCTATCCAGTTGAAACATATGCCTTTTTGTGTCAAGGTGGTGAGGTGTTTGGCTATCTTGGAAAAATTCTGGATAAACCTTCGGTAGTAGCCCGCGAGACCCAAGAATTGTCAGATTTTTTGGGTGTCTTCGGTATCGCCCAACCATCAATAGCATTGATCTTGGAAGGATCTATGTGAATCCCTTCCTCACTAACTACATGACCCAAAAATTTTACACTGCGAATCCATAACTCACATTTGGAGAGGTTTTCATATAATCGCTCAGCTCTTAGAGTTTCCATGATCTGAAGGAGATGTTGCTCATGCTCATCTTCCATTTGGGAGTATATAAGAATATCATCGATGAAGACGATCACAAAATTATCAAGGAATGGGCGGCAGACTCGCTTCATGAGGTCCATAAATGCTGCGGCGGCATTTGTTAGACCAAGGGCATCACAACAAATTCGTAATAAAGGTATTGAGTTTGGAAAGCAGTTTTTGGAATATCCTTTTCTCGGACTCGAAGTTGATGATAAACGGATCATAGATCTATTTTTGTAGAAGTAACTAGCTTATTGAAGCTGGTAAAATAGATCTTCAATCCAAAGGAATGGATATCAGTTTTTGACAGTGAGCTTGTTCAATTCCATGTAATCGATGCACATCCTGAAGGTTCCGTCCTTTTACTTGACAAGCAAGACCAGAGCTCCCCTGGGTGATAAGCTGGTAAAATTTCCTTAGTTTACTGGATAGCTCCTACATCTCGGCGGGAGCAAACCTGTAGGGTGATTTGGCAATTGATGTGGCTCCTAGTATTAGGTTGATTCGAAATTCGACCTGTCTTTCTGGGGGTATTCTCAGAAGGACTTTTGTAAATAGATCCGGGAAGTCACATGCCACTGGGATGTCTTTAATGTTTACTTCTTCTTTGGTTTTATCCACAACAGGATCTAGGAAAGCATAGTTGTTGGTGTGTAGACACTTTTTTCCTTGATGCACGAGATGAGATGAAGATTGGTGCCAAGTTTATCATCATAGATTATTAGGGTTTCGTGAATGGGGAGGTGAAGACCAACGAACTTCTCGCGACACATAATATCAACATGGTTGGGGCTAACCAATCCATGCCAATTATCACATCAAAACTCCTAATATTTACTGGCATCAAATCTATTTGAAATGAATGGTTGTTTGGTGTTAATGTGCACCCTATGTAAACATGTAGCACCTGGTTTCCGGTATGTGAATTTTATTTGAGCATTGCCCTATTTTAGCCTTGGACTCAGCGAGTCATAAGGTCCGACTCGCCGAGTAGGGACAAGACTCAGGACACGTTTAAGTGGGCGACTCGGCGAGTCCATATCCTGGACTCGGCGAGTCACCGCTGCTGGATGAAACCCTAGGTTTCAAGGGTTTGCACCCTATTTAAACCCTCATTCCGCCCCAACTCGTCCCCATTCACCCCCCAGAACTCCCCAACATCGTTTTTCCCTTATTTCCTTGAGAGATTGAAGTGCTCTTGGTGTGTTCTTGAAGGTTTTGAGGAGAAAGAGGTGTAGATCAAGAAGAGGAGAAGGAGATCAGGCATCTTTGTGTCATTTCAACATATTCCTTGAGGTATAGCTCGTTTCCCCTCTGTTTTCAAGCTTGTAATCCCTTTTTGCTTCATTGGAGTCCTTCTTGGGCTCTTCCCCAAGCTTGTTTGTGCTTTGTGGGTGATAATAAGTTGTTAGCCTTTAGATCTAGGCATGATTTAGTCCCTGAAGCTTGGATCTATTGCCTTTATGGGGTCGTATTGCATGAAAGCCCTAGATCTACCTCTTTTGGTGCACTTTGAGCCTCAAAATCCATATTGGTGAATATCTACACGTAAAGTTGGAAACTTTACGTGTGAATTGTGTCCTAGAAGCCCAGATCTGTGAATGGCATGGACTGGAATTGAGCAAATCGGTGTATTTGATGGATGCATGGCTGCGACTCGGCGAGTCATATATGTGACTCGATGAGTCTGGTCGCGAGTCACTGAACTGGTCCCTTTAAGATGTATCGAGTTGAGCCGTGAGTCACAGGGGGTGACTCGGTGAGTTGGAAGCTGAACTCACTCATGATAGGACTCGGCGAGTCAATGCCCTGACTCGGCGAGTCCAAGGCAATCTTCATAGATCAAGAACAAACTCGGCGAGTTGTTCATACAACTCGGCGAGTCTTAGCATATGTGTTCTTCGGATGAAGATGAACTCGACGAGTTGTTCATACAACTCGGCAAGTAGGATGAAGGAGTTGAATGACAGTTTAGAAGATGGACTCGTCGAGTCATAGCCCAACTCGACGAGTAGAATCAGGGACCCAGGACAATAGTTTGCTAGGGACTCGGCGAGTGGAGATCCACTCGGCGAGTTGGGTCAACTAAAAGTTAACTTCGATTTGACTTAGGGCTAGACCAGGGGTAAAATGGTCTTTTTACCCAAAGGACAGTTAGCAGTGTATGATTAAGTATATTGTGGGAATTACAGCCGGGGAGTTTCCGGAGCAGCAGCAGCAGTAGTAGGTGATCAATTCCCACACAGACCAGCAGCTATTTCAAGGTGAGTTTCCTTCCAGTAGTAACGGGTCTAAGGCACCAAGGCCGACCCGTACAAATGAGATGTTAGTATTATAGTGTGGGCCAAGCCCATATCTATTAGTTGAGTTGATTATGATATATGCCAGTATGATAGAATTGTTTACACTTGTTGTCTATACGATACTTGTATGATATGAGTTGGCGGT
The DNA here is from genome assembly GCF_052625555.1 of Lactuca saligna. NCBI lineage: Eukaryota > Viridiplantae > Streptophyta > Magnoliopsida > Asterales > Asteraceae > Lactuca > Lactuca saligna. The sequence goes on along the minus strand of NC_136422.1, from coordinate 85,689,566 downwards.
TGAGTGTGGGCGAGGCCCGTATCTCTCTCGAGAATGGAGTGTGGGCTAGGCCCGTATCTCCCAGATAACGAAGTGTGGGCGGGGCCCGTATCTTCACGAGTGTGGGCGGGGCCCGTATCTCTCAGAAAGTGACGTGTGGGCGGGGCCCGTATCTTCACAAGTGTGGGCGGGGCCCGTATCTCCTAATTGCATGTTATATGTTAAATGCTTGTATGGTATGGGGTATTATGGGGGAGCTCACTAAGCTTTGTGCTTACGGTTTCAGTTTTGGTTTCAGGTACCTCCTCAGCTAGGGGAAAGGAGTCGGCGCGATAGCAGCATGTCACACACACACACACTCTTCGGTTTCCGCATTTACGAGATTCACTAGGATTGTACTCTGAAATTTGATGGGATGTATGGTTTGACTTTTAAAACATGGTTTGCGATGTGTTATGGTGTGATCAAACAATGTTTTTATTTATTAATGTTTTCTAAAGTAATATTTTAAAATGAAATTTTTGGACATGAAAATTGGGTCGTTTCAAGTTGGTATCAGAGCCCTGGTTTGAGGGATTCGGACACGCCTTCGGGAGTGTCTGAACTCAAATCGAGGGATTGAAAGATTTTCCAAAAGAAAATGTTCTCTAAAACTCGGAAAAGAGTCATAAGAAAGAGCGAAGTGTGTGACGTGCGCGACCGGCCGAGCTCAAGTAAGTATTCCCCATAGTACCCATACAAGTTTATGTTATGTTTATCAGCTTACGTAGAACCGCATGCTAGAATAGGGCTAAGGATCTAGGATTGATGCCTTATGTGCCTGCTTATGTGTTACAGCTTTACGAGTATTGCATGCTAGAATTGAGTAGACGGCAATAGGATAGCCTGTTTAGGTTATGCCTGATAGTATGAGCTTAGCATCCTATGCTAGTGCCGTTTCTTGTTATAAGAATAGTTTTGGCTTGAGTCTATTTCCCCTTATCTGAATGATGCTTGCTTCGTGCTTGGTGGGGTTCTGAGTAATGGGAGTTAGCCACTAGGTGAACACGTCACACCACATGTAATTCGGTTTGAATAATCCCAAAGTACTGGAACTGGCCCTATTGCGCAGCTCTTGTTTGAGTCCAACCGTTGTAGGGACGAATCTTTTACTTGAAGGATTATCTAATCCTCATCACATGTGATGGTGTTTAGGTGGTGGCTAACTGGCATTATGAAGAGACCTACAGCAGCTGAGGACCAGTCGTGTTGAACTTGAGTTTTCCCTAGGGCAAGCCTAGGATGAGAATAGCAGAGAGTAGCAGTAGTAAAGGGGATCTGGTGAAGTTGAGGAATTCCTCGAAGAAGGTACGGATAGATGTGGAAGGTAGTATGGGCCCGTACTACTGAAAGCAGAGGATCCGTACCCGAGCCGAGGAAGTCCAAGATTAGACCAACGAACCTGTAAGTAGTCGAGATCCCTCAGAAAGTAACAGTATCACTAATGATTATTATGATGTTTTGCATAATGGTGGTACTTCGACAGAGACCGTCAGATGGCGGTTCAGGAGAGGGGTCAGGTTCGGGATCAGGCACCGAGCCGATTGATGAGAGGCTACGTGAGTTCATCACGTCGGAGATCACCAGGGGCATCCTTGAGTCGACCCCCATCCTCTTTGGGTCGATCAAGGAAGGGATCATGGAGTTGATGGAGGATCGCCTACGGGCATTCAGGAGCGATTTAGCCTCTAGCCAGTCAGGATCTCGCACACTGTCCTTCAAGGACTTCAGGGGCAGTGGTGAGCCGGATTTCCATGGGGTGAAGGACCCCATTGTCGCCAGGCGGTGGATTGCGGATATCGAGTCTGCCCAGTTGACTAGCTTCTGCCCCGAGGGGTCGAAGGTGAGGTACGCAGCAGGGTGTTTACGGGACCGAGCCCGGGATTGGTGGGAGTCAGTGGGTGACTCGTTGGGAGCCTCGGCTATCGAGGCAATGACCTGGTCGGACTTTGTGACTAGGTTCAGGGCAGAGTTTGCACCGGCGGTCGAGCTTCAGCAGCTGGCCAGGGAGTTTCTAGACATGAGGCAGATGACGGAGACTGTGGCGGAGATCACCGCCAAGTTCTGGGAGAGGGATTTATTGGTGCCCCAGTATGCCGGTGACGAGGATATGAGGAGGACTCGTTACCATGATATGCTACGAGCTGACATCCGGGAGCATGTTAGCTTTTCGGCTTGCCCTACCCTGGACTCTATGATTGCCAGGGCTAGGGAGAGGGAGATAGATTTGGAGCACATCCGGAAACGGAAACTAGAGGACGGTCAGGCAGGAGGGGCTTCGGGGAAGAAGCCTAAGGGATCAAACGGTAGACCGAAAGGTCATTCAGGATCGAGCCGCTGCGGGAAATGCGGCAGGACGCACGTGGGGATATGTAGGATGGGATCAGGAGGCTGCTACAAGTGCGGCAAGACAGGGCACTTTAGCAGGGATTGTACTGCTCCAGTTTCAGCTATTCAGACATCCGAGTTGCTGTGTTTTCACTGCAACCAGAAGGGCCACAAGAAGGCCAATTGCCCCCAGTTGTCAGCTGCAGCGCCAGTGAAGGCGCCGGCTCCAGCGACCCTGCGGATCACGGATGGTCGGCAGGGCAAGGCAGAGGCTCCAGTGGTGAGGAGTCGGGCATTTCAGTTGACTGCCGAGGAGGCACGTGCCGCGCCCGATGTGGTGACGGGTATGATTCTTTCCTTCTATCTTTTGTTTTATGATGTTATGGTATTGATATGTGCTCCGTGTGTATACATGTGTATTAGGATCGTTCCATGTGAACGGCATCCCGGTTCAGGTATTGTTCGACTCGGGTGCATCCCGATCGTTCGTTTCTCTTGCTCTTAGCAAGAGATTTCATGAGACTTCAGGCGAGGTAGATTGCCCATTAGAGGTAGAGATTGCTGACGATCGATCGGTGCGAGTATCGATGGTGTTTCGAGATTGTGTTCTGCGACTGTTTGAGGAGCGTTACCTGGTAGACTTGGTTCCCATCCCGTTACGTGGGAACAAGGTGATTATTGGTATGGATTGGTTGTGCCCTAATGGGGCAGTGATAGATTGCGCGCAGCAGCTAGTGCGAGTCAGGACCCCAAGCGGGGGAGAGTTAGTGATTCATGGCGAACGGCCGCAGTGTGGACCCACTGTATGTTCAACAGCGAGGGCCAGGCGCTACCTTCAGCAGGGATGTGCGGGATATGTCGCGTATGTGATGGATACCCGGGAGGCAGGTAAGGCGACCATGAGCGAGGTCCCGGTGGTTCGAGATTTTGCAGATGTTTTCCCGAAGGAACTACCTGGGATACCTCCGGAGCGACAGGTGGAGTTCAGGATTGACCTCATTCCCGGTGCGGCTCTGATAGCCAAAGCACCGTATCGGTTGGTTCCTCCCGAGATGCAGGAGTTGTCTACGCAGCTGCAGGAGCTGCTAGACAAGGTATTTATTCGTCCGAGTAGTTCACCCTGGGGAGCCCCGATTCTGTTTGTAAGGAAGAAGGACGGGTCTCATCGGATGTGTATAGATTATCGGGAGCTGAACAAGGTAACGGTGAAGAACCGATACCTGCTTCCGAGGATTGATGACCTATTTGTTGGATTAATGTCTAAGTCCATAACTATAATTGGTAAGACTTGACCCGACCCGGCATGGTCCATTTGGGTTGCATGGCATCATGCACTTGGATAGACTAAAATGAGAGAAATAACACTTAAGGTTTGTTAATATATTATAAGTTCTAATATATTAATAAGGTTATTTAATTAGTATTGATCAAGAATTAATTTGGAATTAATTAAGTGATCAAAAGGAGACTAATTAAATATATGGGTTGATTGTGTAAATCATTCATTCTTATATATGTGGGCTTGTGATCCAAGATTCCTTATGTTGGACTAAGTCCATGGGGTGACCCATGGATACTCCATGGAGGTTAAAATCCATGGAGCATAAGGAATGGGTAAAGTCATGAGTTACATGGTGTAACCCTAATAGCCACCATATAAAAGAAAGCCATGGCTCAAGAAATCGTGACTATGTGTATGTATGAGGGCTAGACGATTTCATGAAGTGTTCCAATTTCTCTCTAAGTTATTCCAAGTGCTTATGGTGTTGTGTGAACCATTTGAGGTGTCACACTTGGGGCACTAGGCACTCAAGCTTTATGAAGACATTCTACATCAAAGAGGTATGTATTCTATCTTGTTATATTGATAGTTTTGTATGCTAGATTAGGATAATATCTTGGATCTTCATATTTGCATGTATAATAGAGAAAACATAGATCCAAGGTATTTAGGGTTGCATGTACACTTAGGAGTGTTAGAATGCTCATAACCCAACAGTGGTATCAGAGCCAGGTTTGTTTTCTTGTTATACCTGCAATAGAAGCTGAAAAATCGAGTTTTGATGCTGTCAGCCCTGCTGACTCGCCGAGTCCATGAAGGGACTCGACGAGTCCAAGGCAAAATGCATCCAACTCGCCGAGTTGTGTTCATGCACTCGACGAGTTGGACCCCAGACAGCATATCTTCGAGGTTTTTGGCTAGAAATGGACTAGGAACATTACCCTAAGTTGTTTTGAACTTATAAACTTGTTTTTTAATGTGGTAATGTTCATGCTAATCCATTTTCAAAGATAATTGTCAATAGATTCATGTTTTGTATTAGTTTAAAGGTTAGACTAATTATATGAAAAAGTTTGATTTGAATTATCTTGTTCTTATGAGTTGCTTAGATTAATAGAAAAGTTGAGTGAAAAAGTTGTTTTCAATCCAAATTAATCTAAGAGTTGATTCTAAAATGTGTTTTTGTAACTTGTCCTCAAGTTATATGAAAAGTCACATTTAAGTTTCATAAAAACTCATAAAAGTTGGCAATGGTTACAAAAGATGAAGAGTCTTGTCCTTAAGTTATGGAGGTTCAAGAGTCACTTCATTAATAAATATATAAATAAAATATGTAACCTTAATTAATTCCATAAGTTATAAAATAAAGAAAAGGTTAATTCTTTATTAGTTTAAAGTCTTCCATAATTTGTCCACAAGTTATGGAACTTGAAGAGTTTTTGGATTAAAACTACTTTAAATACATAAGTTATGGAATTAATTAGTTTTGAATAGTTTCAAAACTTGCCCTCAAGTTTTGGAATTTGTAAAGTTTTCTCTTATGAATACTTTAATTCCAAGTTAGCCCTTAGAATTTTAAAAGTTAAAATTCAACCCTTATACTTTATAATATTATAAGTTAATAATATTTATATGTATAATAGTAAAGTCGGTCTTACCGCTAGTACGCCTCATTCACGAAGCCGGTCTATAAGGTGGGTATAAGGTTGTTGCCTATAAAATGGCAACTTAATGGGTGTCCACTCTCACCCACCGCTTGCTTGACCGGTGGAGGGTCGTTAGCCGAACGGGTTTGACAGTACTATAATTCTCCCTTCATTAAAAGTATTAATGATAAATACTAAGTAACTAAACTCTTATAATTCCCAATCTTAGTTACTTAGGAAAATGTGAATAAGGTGCTAATCCATGAAATTACACTTTGGACTTTGTTTAAGTCGGTTAGTGGAGCGTGTGTGGTTAACCGGCACACTAACTCGTATTTAACAAGGTAGGCAAAGGGTAACTTAATATTTATCATAGTATCGATGGAGCGTGTGTGGGTAACCGGCACATCGATTGAGGGGTAATTTATTAAGGGTACCAAGTAATTTGCATGGTTACTTCACACCTTGTTTTGTGATCCTCGGCATCCCAGTCACAAAACCTGAAGGGCACACTCGAGATTGAAACATGCCATTGAACAGTTCAATGAATCTCAAAAGATCTAGGAATTTCAAATCCAATTAAAACCTAATAATACATTTCATTTATCTTGGTGGAAATTGGTGAATCGTCATTCACCTACCTTCAAATTGTTTTATAGCTTGGATTACGGCATACCTCTTCTAAGTTATAAAATAGTTTGTTGGGTCCTAGCCTTAATATTTCATATTGGGTGTCATATTAAGGACTTTAAGATCAACTATCTTGAATATCTGCCATAACATGTCGGGTTTAGACATTTATGATCTTCCCAAATCTCTTGAAACAAGCTTTCCTAATGAAGATGATGTCCCATGGATATCATACTTCTTTCTCCTCCTCCAATTATTCTCCCTACCCCACAAACTCTTAAAAAGTTTAAAGTCACTCGAGCCCTATTGGCAAGGCAAGGTCTTGGTGTGGTCACATCTTGGAGATGTAGTCACATATTGACAAGCCGGGAGAGTTGGGTGTCAAAGTCTTGAGAAAGTTAGTGGCTCAACTACTTTCTAAGTCACATAGTGAGTTCTTTTGGAACACCTATGAAATAGACTATGACAAGACCCTTAATGATCTTATCTATTTGCTAAGATCAACTTCCTGAAACTTTATGGACATTGACAATGGTGATACTGGAAATATAGGAAAAACATTCTCTTCCCAAGGAAAGGGATTGACCATAGTCAACTAGGTTGACCAAATGGTAAAGAGAAAAATGCTAAGTCTGTAATAGTCTTGTGTACCATTATCAAAGGGTCCATATGTTTATATTGCCAAAGTAAGGGTCATTAGTTGCGAAGCTGCCAAATTTACCTAAGGATGTTAAAGTCAATAAGATTGACTCTACTTCAGGTAAAATCCACTAATCTAACTCTGTTAAGTTTCTATTCTGAGATTCCTGATACATGATGTGACTGGGTCACATGGTAATGTTTTAAGAATCAAAGAAAAGTAAAGGAACTTAAAGAAAGAATATGCTGAATCTGATCGCATAGATGGATTTCTATCGCGTAGTTTGAAAATCGGATTCTTGAGCTACTTCTTAGGAGTTATGAGATATTGCTAAGGAATAGATAACAACAAGTTTTTATATGGATTGTAAGGATAAGTTTTCCGCATAGTTTTAAAATAAAAGAAAAATTTTTGATTTTATTTATTTTAAAAATATCCTTACAATGGCATTTGAGGAAAAATTGTTGCTTATATGATTCCATTAATAGCAAGAGTGGAAATATGAAATTGATTACTTCATTTGTGGTAATGTCTAAATTTACCAAATAACGAAAGATTCTCATCATCCAAAGTCTCAATTGGACCGGGACTTGGAATCATGCAAGTTGTATAGCATGATGAATGAGAACTTTCAAGTATTGGAAAAATTAAGACTAATTACTTGTTCACATGGATGTGTGAGTCAAGAAATGGACTAAGGGATCGAGCACATAGTCATGTGCACTGATTAAGTCCACCACAAGAGATGTAAGGCTATTCGTCATAGTTTACTAAAGCTCAGTAAATATGATTATACTTACAAGCTTAAGTGTAACTCTAAGACATTGGAAAAGGTTCCAATGTAAGGCAGAGCGAATAAGAAGAATCAAATTAGGCAGAAGGATAAAAGTTTCTCAAATCTGAAAAGATGGGAGAGTACTTTAGTATCAGTTTTGTGATCATCTTGATGATTAAGAAACCGTATCAAAATTAGTTCTCTAAGGAAGTCTTAGTGCGTTCTTATGACTAAGAAGAAGGGATCTTGAATTGTTGAAATGGTTAAATCAAGAAGATGAGTCATACTTCGTTCCAATACAAGTCTTAGAGTCATACTCCAAGATTGTAATTTGAGTGACATGTCTTAAAGAAGGTTTAAAACACTTGACAAATGTAAGAGTAAAAGTTTTCTACTCTTGTACATTTGAAATTGGTAAGTTGTGATGTTTTGGATAAAACAAAGACCAACTAAGGCCAATTGTATGAAGTGTTTGTCTTGATTAGAATCCGCACTATCTCTTGGATGTTTGACAAGGGAGTCTTATAGGTCAAGAGGACAGAGGGAGTCTTAAAGGTCTTGAAATTGTCAAGAACTAATCAAGAATGAAACCTGAATTTCTTCACTAGCACACGACTTGAGGTTTATAACCTATCGTGTTGACATATTCTATGCCCATTCTAGTTAAAGTTGGCTTTGCATATGAGTTCTTAGAGTTCTCAATGTGTTGCACAACTACTTGGAAGCAATGGTAGGCCCTTGAGCTACCAGGTGGCAAGAAATTAAGATTGAGTTCAGTCCATATGAGTTTGGATTTGTCATTATCCTTGTCTTGTGACTATGGTTTTGACAATTCACATGGATAAGAACACATACACCATTAAATCTAAGTGTCATAAAGTTTCTCTCCGATTCATGAAAAATGATGGTGAGGAAACACTTTCACTAAGTAGAGTTTAGCTAGATAGCAAATGTGATATTTTGCATTCTCAAAGTCGTTAGTGGAGCGTGTGTGGTTTACCGGCACACTAACCTGGACTTGTGAGAAGTAGCAAAAAAGGTCTAACCATTATGATTACGGCATCCCCCTTCATAATTGTTTAGACACACAAGTGTGCTATCTAAGGGAAGGTGTATGTTTTTGATAAAGTCTTATCAAAACAATCTAGTATCAGAAATCTGAACTTTGGTAAGTCAATAAAGTATTGATTTCTAGAAGTCCAGCTGATTTCTGAGTACATGTCAAAGCTAATGGGAGCATAAGTGTTATGCTAATAATCATCATGTTAGTGGGACCATGATAATTACGATAAGTATTGCAAGCTAGCAATGTTAATTATAGAAAAACAAAAGGTTTCAATTGGGAAAAAGTTGTTTTGCTATAATTAAGGGAGAGGAAATTATACTTCATCTCAAATCTATAAGCTTAGATCGTGATATAAGCTTAGATCGTGAGGTTTTAATCATTTAGTCAAGGGTATATATGAATTTCATGTTGGAATGGCTCAACATAAGGAAATTCTGTATATGGGTCCATTATTTGCATTCTTAAATTCGATTATGATTACGGCATCCCTTTTCATAATCTGAATTATGAGAACTTGGCAAATAGAAATGGAAATGTTATAGCAAAAGACTGGTTTAGTTTTTATGTGAGACATCATGAATCGTGTCCCATGTGCTTCGGATATAGGATCGATTACATGTGCTATATTCATCCTTTCTAAAATTTTCCAAATGCCTAGGTCATTAAGAAGGGAAAAGGTTTAGAATTGGATATGACTAAAAGGATTAAACAATTGTCGAGGACAATCTAAGGTTTACCAAAGAGTAGTTTCTCAAGGACAATTGGAAGTATAGTGATAATTCTGGAAGGACCATATTGACATAATCTGTAAGGAGGCAACTCTTGTTCAGAAGTGATAGTCGAAATGGAATCTGGAAATGTTTCAAAGTTAGAATTTTCAATCTGTTTAAGATTAGGAAACTTAATGCAAGAAGGATGTTTCCAAGGAGTTGATCTCCTTTGGAATACTCTGTAATGATTGTTGCCAAGTCTTTGTGAATTTGTGCATAATCATTACAAGAGAATCAATGCATATAATTTTAGAATCTAATAGATTTCAGTAAATGACATGAATTTGGAATTCTTGCATTTGCAGTAAGGATTTGGGAGTGTGAAAAGAGAATCATTGAAGTTATGTTCATTTGATCTAGTTCACAAAATAAAGATCATAGACAAACATATTATGCATACTTGGTGTATGGCATGACTAGTGTTTAGAAAACATAGTGTGCATGCTTGGAGCATGGGACAACTATTGTTTTAAATTCAAGAATAATGTTGATAGCTGAAACAGTATGCAATGAATAATGTGTAATCATATGGTGATAAATAAAAGGTGTTTTATTTATATTCATAAGTTCTGAGACCATATTGGATTCAATTATTATTGTGTTTCACTTTGCATGTTTTGACTTCCCGAATAAACTAGGTTATTCTTCCGGAATCACTAAGTTATTCAAACCATCCACAGTCGGTCATATGTTGGAAGTAGATATGAATTAAGACTGTCATGGGTTGGCTTGTAGAGGTCTAAGATGTTGGACAAAGGGCTACAACACTCATGAGTGCTCATAAGTTCTGAGTATTGGATTCAACCCACGCTCATTGGAATCACTTCATGGGTTTTATCACGAGTGATCATGAGACGATAATATCTTATATTCTTCAAACCTAGAGATATGAGTTGTTACCATGAGTTGATAGTACATTGATTACACGAAACGCATTGGTAACTCGATGTTATAAAACGTGTCTTTGTGTATGATTCAATAAGTAGTAGAACAAGCCATATGAGTCGAAGTTTATCCATTCCTTTTACCTTCGGGATAAAAGCGATATCTGTGGGCCCCTCGATGATTTGATGATGACAAATGGAAGTGCTCGGCCGGGCCAGGACTGATTTGATTTGTTCAATTAGTCAGTCGTCATAAATCGGAAATCGGGAAACAACTAATGGACAGAGAGAATGATTATAATCCATGTCTCAGTCCATATGATATCTAGAATGGAGGAATATATGATCCCTTATCTAATGGACAAGTCATTGACAAGATCAGAGTTCATCTACAAGGTCAGAGTTCGACAGAAGCTTTTGAGAGCTACGATTGCCAGTTGGTTCCTGAAGTCATACGCAATAATAGTTTTAGACTTATCCAAGTGGGAGACTGTTGGATTAATGTCTAAGTCCATAACTATAATTGGTAAGACTTGACCCGACCCGGCATGGTCGATTTGGGTTGCATGGCATCATGCACTTGGATAGACTAAAATGAGAGAAATAACACTTAAGGTTTGTTAATATATTATAAGTTCTAATATATTAATAAGGTTATTTAATTAGTATTGATCAAGAATTAATTTGGAATTAATTAAGTGATCAAAAGGAGACTAATTAAATATATGGGTTGATTGTGTAAATCATTCATTCTTATATATGTGGGCTTGTGATCCAAGATTCCTTATGTTGGACTAAGTCCATGGGGTGACCCATGGATACTCCATGGAGGTTAAAATCCATGGAGCATAAGGAATGGGTAAAGTCATGAGTTACATGGTGTAACCCTAATAGCCACCATATAAAAGAAACCCATGACTCAAGAAATCGTGACTATGTGTATGTATGAGGGCTAGATGATTTCATGAAGTGTTCCAATTTCTCTCTAAGTTATTCCAAGTTCTTATGGTGTTGTGTGAACCATTTGAGGTGTCACACTTGGGGCACTAGGCACTCAAGCTTTATGAAGACATTCTACATCAAAGAGGTATGTATTCTATCTTGTTATATTGATAGTTTTGTATGCTAGATTAGGATAATATCTTGGATGTTCATATTTGCATCTATAATATAGAAAACATAGATCCAAGGTATTTAGGGTTGCATGTACACTTAGGAGTGTTAGAATGCTCATAACCCAACACTATTTGACCAGCTTCAGGGAGCATCTTGGTTCTCCAAGATTGACTTGCGTTCGGGCTATCATCAGATGAGGGTCAGGGAGGAGGATATGCAGAAGACCGCGTTTCGGACGCGCTATGGTCATTACGAGTTCGTGGTGATGCCGTTTGGGCTCACCAATGCTCCTGCCGCGTTCATGGATCTCATGAACCGCGTGTGTAGACCGATGCTGGATCGGTCTGTGATAGTCTTTATCGATGATATCGTGGTCTATTCCATGACTCGGGAGGAGCACGAGGAGCATTTGAGGGAGGTATTGGAGACCCTGAGGAGGGAGAGCTTGTATGCCAAGTTCCCCAAGTGTGAGTTTTGGTTGCGCAAGGTGCAATTCCTTGGACACCTCGTCAACCAGAACGGGATTCTGGTTGATCCGGCCAAGGTCGAGGCCGTGATGAGATGGGAGGTCCCGAAGTCTCCATCTGACATTCGGAGCTTCCTGGGATTGGCAGGCTACTATCGGAGATTTATCCAAGATTTCTCCAAGATAGCCGTACCCCTGACACGACTGACGAAGAAAGCCGTGGTCTTTCGGTGGGGACCCGAGTAGCAGGCTGCGTTTGAGATGCTGAGACAGAAATTGTGTGAGGCACCGATCCTAGCCCTGCCTGAGGGCGTAGAGGATTTTGTGGTTTACTGCGATGCGTCCATTTCGGGGTTGGGCACAGTTCTGATGCAGAGGGGGCATGTCATCGCCTACGCTTCGCGGCAGCTCAAGCCTCACGAGGCGAACTACCCGGCGCACGATTTGGAGTTGGGGGCGGTGGTCTTTGCCCTCAAGATTTGGTGACATTACCTCTACGGGGTTCGGTGTACCATCTACACGGACCACAAGAGTTTGAGGTACCTCATGGACCAGCCGAATCTGAATATGAGGCAGCGGCGGTGGTTGGACGTGGTGAAGGATTATGATTGCGAGATCCTTTACCACCCGGGGAAGGCCAATGTGGTGGCCGATGCGCTTAGCCGCAAGACGGTGCCGATCAGGGACGTTTGCTTGAGGATGACCGTGGTGACTCCCCTATTGGAGCAGATTCGGGAGGCTCAACAGGAGGCTATCAAGGAAGAGCATCGGAAGAGAGAGTGTGTGGTGGCTCAGGTTTCCTCCTTTGATTATGATGGCAGAGGACTTTTGACACTACACCGTAGGGTGTGGGTGCCGTATCACGGTGGCGTGCGTCAGATTTTGATGGAGGAGGCGCACAAGTCCCGATTTTCCATTCATCCCGGGGCGACGAAGATGTATAGGGATCTTCGTCCGGATTACTGGTGGCCTTGCATGAAGCGGGATGTGGCATGGTACGTTGAGCGGTGTTTGACCTGCAGGAAGGTCAAGGCCGAACATCCGAGACCGCATGGCAAGATGCAGCCGTTGGACATCCCACTGTGGAAATGGGAAGATATCACGATGGATTTTATCACAAAGCTTCCCAGGACCGCACGTGGAGTGGATTCGATTTGGGTCATCGTGGATAGATTGACCAAGAGTGCTCACTTTATTCCAATCCAGGAGAGCATATCGGCCGAAAAATTGGCCGACATCTATATCAGGGAGATTGTGGCACGGCATGGAGTGCCAGTATCGGTAATCTCGGACAGGGATGTGCGTTTTACTTCCAGATTTTGGAAGAAATTCCATGACAAGTTGGGCACTCGTCTGCATTTCAGCACCGGCTTTCACCCGCAGACAGATGGTCAGAGTGAGCGGACCATCTAGACTTTGGAGGACATGTTGCGGGCGTGTGTGTTGGATTTTGGTGGTAGCTGTGATACCTATCTTCCCTTGGCTGAGTTCTCCTACAACAACAGCTATCACGCGAGTATTGACCGACCCCCGTTCGAGATGTTGTATGGGCGGAAGTGCAGAACCCCGATATGTTGGGGTGAAGTTGGCCAGAGAGTCATGGGAAGCACCGAGGTGGTGCTAGAGATGACCGAGAGGATCCAACAGGTTCGGAGCAGACTTCAGACTGCACAGAGTCGGCAGAAAAGCTATGCCGATAGGCGTCGATCCGACTTGGAGTTCCAAGTCAGGGATATGGTTCTCCTGAAAGTGTCGCCTTGGAAAGGTGTCATTCGATTCAGGAAGCGGGGCAAGTTGGGCCCAAGATTCATCGGGCCGTTCAGGGTTGCAGCCCGGGTGGGCAAGGTGGCGTATAGGTTGGATCTGCCAGCCGAGCTCAGTCAGATCCACAGCACCTTTCATGTTTCGCAGCTGCGGAAGTTCCTGGTGGACGATTCAGCAGTAGTACCATTGGAGGATATTCAGGTTGATGACAGCTTGAATTACATTGAGCGCCCAGTCGCAATACTTGACAGAAAGACAAAGGCTTTGAGAAACAAGAGGGTAGAACTAGTAAAGGTGCAATGGCAGCACCGCAAGGGTTCGGAATGGACTTGGGAACCGATGGACGAGATGATGGAGCATTACCCCGAGCTGTTTCAGGATCGGGCAGCAGACTTCGAGGACGAAGTCTAAAATAAGTGGGGGAGATTTGTAGCACCTGGTTTCCGGTATGTGAATTTTATTTGAGCATTGCCCTATTTTAGCCTTGGACTCGGCGAGTCATAAGGTCCGACTCGCCGAGTAGGCACGAGACTCAGGACACGTTTAAGTGGGCGACTCGGCGAGTCCAGATCCTGGACTCGGCGAGTCACCGCTGCTGGATGAAACCCTAAGTTTCAAGGGTTTGCACCCTATTTAAACCCTCATTCCGCCCCAACTCGTCCCCATTCACCCCGCAGAACTCCCCAACATCATTTTTCCCTTATTTCCTTCAGAGATTGAAGTGCTCTTGGTGTGTTCTTGAAGGTTTTGAGGAGAAAGAGGTGTAGATCAAGAAGAGGAGAAGGAGATCAGGCATCTTTGTGTCATTTCAACATATTCCTTGAGGTATAGCTCATTTCCCCTCTGTTTTCAAGCTTGTAATCCCTTTTTGCTTCATTGGAGTCCTTTTTGGGCTCTTCCCCAAGCTTTTTTGTGCTTTGTGGGTGATAATAAGTTGTTAGCCTTTAGATCTAAGCATGATTTAGCCCCTGGAGCTTGGATCTATTGCCTTTATGGGGTCGTATTGCATGAAAGCTCTAGATCTACCTCTTTTGGTGCACTTTGAGCCTCAAAATCCATATTGGTGAATATCTACACGTAAAGTTGGAAACTTTACGTGTGAATTGTGTCCTAGAAGCCCAGATTTGTGAATGGCATGGACTGGAATCGAGCAAATCGGTGTATTTGATGGATGCATGGCTGCGACTCGGCGAGTCATATATGTGACTCGACGAGTCTGGTCGCGAGTCACTGAACTGGTCCCTTTAAGATGTATCGAGTTGAGCCGTGAGTCACAGGGGGTGACTCCGTGAGTTGGAAGCTGAACTCACTCATGATAGGACTCGGCGAGTCAATGCCCTGACTCGGCGAGTCCAAGGCAATCTTCATAGATCAAGAACAAACTCGGCGAGTTGTTCATACAACTCGACGAGTTGTTCATACAACTCGGCGAGTAGGATGAAGGAGTTGAATGACAGTTTAGAAGATGGACTCGTCGAGTCATAGCCCAACTCGACGAGTAGAATCAGGGAACCAGGACAATAGTTTGCTAGGGACTCGGCGAGTGGAGATCCACTCGGCGAGTTGGGTCAACTAAAAGTTGACTTCGATTTGACTTAGGGCTAGACCAGGGGTAAAATGGTCTTTTTACCCAAAGGACAGTTAGCAGTGTATGATTAAGTATATTGTGGGAATTACAGCCGGGGAGTTTCCGGAGCAGCAGCAGCAGTAGTAGGTGATCAATTCCCACACAGACCAGCAGCTATTTCGAGGTGAGTTTCCTTCCAGTAGTAACGGGTCTAAGGCACCAAGGTCGGCCTGTATAGATGAGACGTTAGTATTATAGTGTGAGTCGAGCCCGTATCTATTAGTTGAGTTGATTATGATATATGCCAGTATGATAGAACTGTTTACACTTGTTGTCTGTACGATACTTGTATGATATGAGTTGGCGGTTGAGTGTGGGCGAGGCCCGTATCTATCCGAGAATGGAGTGTGGGCTAGGCCCGTATCTCCCAGATAGCGAAGTTTAGGCGGGGCCCGTATCTCCTAATTGCATGTTATATGTTAAATGCTTGTATGGTATGGGGTATTATGGGGGAGCTCACTAAGATTTGTGCTTACGGTTTCAGTTTTGGTTTCAGGTACCTCCTCAGCTAGGGGAAAGGAGTCGGCGCGGTAGCAGCATGTCACACACACACACTCTTCGGTTTCCGCATTTACGAGATTCACTGGGATTGTACTCTGAAATTTGATGGGATGTATGGTTTGACTTTTAAAACATGGTTTGCGATGTGTTATGGTGTGATCAAACAATGTTTTTATTTATTAATGTTTTCTAAAGTAATATTTTAAAATGAAATTTTTGGACATGAAAATTGGGTCGTTACAAAACATCTTTGGTTGACTTGGTTTTCCCATTATCCATCTCCACCGTGTAGGCTTCGCTTAGCTTCTGAGGTTGTTGATTTAGTAAGTGTTTGAATTTGTTACTAACGAAGCTCTGCTCAACTCAACTCTGTTATCGAACAAGATGCATGTGGAAGTTTTGTTAAGTGGGAACGTACCAGTAACAACCGTTAGATCTTGAACTTCTTCACCTTGACCTAACTTCAATATCCTTCCTGATCCTCCTGCCCCTTAGTTGTTGGCTTTGGGGCAATCGCGTTTGAAATGAGAAGTTCCTCCACACCAATAACAAGTGTAACTATCCCCAACATTATTGTTATTGTTATTGTGGTTGCGATTATTATTGTTGTTTTTATTCGTCAGTTTCATCTGTTGAGGCTCAGTTCTGCAGTATCGTATGGTATGACCCTTTTGGTTTTGACTCATGCAACGCATCTCCCTGCATTCTTCATGGTGGTGAAAACTGCATTTGTTACACTTGGGTAGGGTCACTGAGTATGGCCTTGTAGTAGTTGGTGTAGATGAGGCGGGAGCATGTGGTGCTGAGGCAACTTGGGTAGTAGCAGCATCGACTGCTACTATTTGCTGCTTCTTTGATGACTCCTAGTTTTTTTGCCCTGTTCCCTTGTTGTTCTTTCCTTTCGTGTTATCAACTTCCTTTTTTTTACTTTAGTTTCCCCTTCTTTGGCACCCTTCTTGTTTCAATGTTCGTATAGCTTCTTAGCTATCCTTTTAGTACTGTCATATGTTCCAGGATTCATTGCGATTACTTTACCTTGAATTGGAGTGGCCAATCCCCAGATCAAACTTTCAGTGTTCTTTCCTTCAGACATGATAATGTCTGGACACAAGAGTGACAACTCACTAAACCTCGAGATGTAAGCATCAATGTCGGAGTTTTGGACTGTGAGGTTCCACAATTCATGCTCCATTTTCTGGAATTCTCCTCTTTGACAATATTCTTCCATCAACATTTCCTTCAGCTCCTCCCATGGCATAGCATTCGCTACTTGGAGTGTCATGGCCTCTACGTGACCATTCCACCAAGAAAGAGCTTGATCAACGAATGTGCAAGCTAAAAAATTCACCTTACACTCCTCGGGACATCCATAGATCTCGGATACTGATTCCACCTTTTCTATCCACCTCCTTAGAGTTATTACGCCTCCAGTCCCGTTGAAGGTTTGAGGTTTGGCGTTCGTGAAATCCTTGTAGGTACAGATCCTTGTGGATTCTTGGTTCGTCCCATGATTTGAACTTCTGGCTCCTTGCCCGTTACCTCCTCCATTATTTCCGTTGTGAATATATGTCAGTGCTGCGGTGACCGCAGCAGACACCGCCGATTGGAACGCAACTGAGTGTATCTCCTGTGGTGTTGGTGTTATGTTGTTTCCGGGATTCGGTCTATGAGGAAACTTATGTCATGGGACGGAAAGATGTTGAGTATCTAATGTATTCTAGTTTCACGATATCTTGATTATAGAACAATATCGGTGATTCGGTTGTGTGTAAGTAAGTGAGTGCATACAATCAACATGTAATAATAGTAATAGAACACATAGGAAATAAAAACATCATGAGAAAATATATAGCCGTTTTCAATAATGATATCTTTTGAGTACATGAATATTTTTCCTACATAAGACATACAATACATGAAATGAAATAAAGTCCGACAGAGTAACGACTCCATGAGTAGTGTAATCACTTAATCATGTAGTCGATAGTGATGGGTTTTACACAAAATTAACATCCTATGTGTTCATGCAAACACTTAACCTTGGATCTAGGTTTCTCTATTTTACATGCAATTCATTAAAGACTTACATACCCTAGATCTAGCATACAAGATTCAAAATTGACATAAGAAAATAAATCTTGATGATTACCTCTTGAACAATTGCTTGAATCTTCTTGTCTTGGAGCATAGAGTTACAAATGTCACTCCTCTAATGGCTTACAAACACCACACAAGCAAGAGGATGATATTGGAGAGAGGGGAGAGGCACAAATCTGACTACGATCTCTCTAGGGTATCAAATCGCCAAAAATTGGAAGCCTTAAGGTCTTATTTATATTGGTGCTTCTAGGGTTTCCGCCTAAACCCTAATGGACAACTTAGGCCTTAAGCAATCCAAGAAAACTTCTGGAATAAGTCCCTTATGGCCAAAACTTTGGATGAACGCATCCTAATTTCGTCCATGCCTAGTCCAAGAGGCTCCTCAGCCCAATACTCAACTATCACACATTTGAGAGTTTAAGTTCCTGATATTAAATTAATTTCTTTTAGCCGCATAATTAATTTCTTAATTAATTCTTGTTTAATATTAATTTAATTATATGATTTCTCCTTTAATATATTATCCACATAATATATTAATAAACCATATTAACCTTTCTATTCATAAATGACCCATTCAAGTTGCTTTGTTGAAGGCAACCCAAAAGGACCATGCACAACCGGGTCAAGTTCTTACCAAATATAGTTACGAGCTTAGACACTAATCCAACAATCTCCCACTTGGATTAGTATGGTAACAAAAAATGTAAATACAATCTGATTAGCAATCTTAGCTCTCATAGATGTTGTCGAACTCTGATCTCATCAATAACATGTCCTTCAAGTAAGGAATCGTATATACTCCATTGTTCTATATATCGTGCGGATAATTACATGGAACATAGTCATACTTATTGTCTTGCAGTTTGTTTCTCGATCTCAGATTCTTTTGACATAGAACTTAATTGAGCACATCCATTCAATCCTGAATGGGCCCGACACATAAGTCAAACCAAATCATTGAGGGTCCTTGATATCGCTTTTACCCTCTTAGGATAAAAGGAACATACAAACTTCGACTTATATGCATTCACCATTCACTGATCAAATCATACACAACAATGCATTTTATAACATCATGTTACTAATGCGTTTACGCATTATCAATGCACAACCAATTAGCAAACAATAAACCATATATATAGGTTTTAAGACCATATAAAATTATCATCTTACGATCACTCTTGATAAATTCCATGAAGTGATTCTAGTAATCGTGGGTTTATTCCAATGCTTAAATCTTATTCATAAGCACTCATGATCGTTGTAGCAACCTTTGGCTATGTCTAATTGTAACAACCTGAAATTCCGTATCATTACTTGTAACTCTTTTCGTAGTTCAATTTGATCAACCAATCATCATTTCCAAATCCGATTCCGATTTCATTATTTAATTAAGTCATTAATTAGTATGCATCTAATATGACTTAATGGGTGTCCTAATGTATTTAGAAATCATTCTAACACCCCATATTAGTGATCAGAATATTTCTAGAATAGACCATATCGGATTACGACCACTTAATCAGGTACGACCAAAAGCCTCACCTAACGCCAGTATCGGGTAGAATTCCACTGTGTCCAAAACTTAGACACTATATAAAGTGTTCTTAGCCTTCATTTGAAGCTTTTGGCTTCATTTCATTACTCTCTCTCTAACCTCTCTCCTCATCCAAGATTAAGGTCCAAAAACATAGATTTAAGGTTCCAAATCAAAGAGGTAACATTCCTAACTTGTTATCTAACCTCTTTAGCCATCAAATTAATGTTTAAAATTTGATTTAGGACCTGGAACAAGTGATTATAGCCAAGGCACATGCTTGGGTCGTAAACACATAAATATGGGGTTTTAGAGCCATTTAACCCTTCCAAATCATTGTTGGGACTTAGATACGACTTTGAGGCTTACAAACCCGAACTTGGAACACCTTAAACTTGAGTTTTGAGGCACAAAAGAGAGTTTACAGCCAAGGCATGTTCTTGGCCCATAAACACCTCAAACATGGGGAGTAAACTCACTTTTACATGTTAGAATGCCTTGTAACTTAACCAATAGACTTGTGGTAAATCCTAGAACCATCTAAAAATAATTTGGGGACCTTAAACACATCAAACATCGTGTTAATAAAAGTTTACGGCCATAGAACATGCTCCTGGGCCGTAAACTCCTAAATGTGTGTTAAATGGGGCCCTAAATTCATATCGAGGCTTGGAAAATTAACTAGTGTAACAATGTAAATTTTAAAACCAATTTTTCATTTTTACGAACATCAAAACATCGAGTAATAATTTAAATTCCAATGTAAACAATATTGCCACGACCGATTACATTACAAAGATCATAAAAATAGTTTTCCCCGAGTGTGTGTACGATCACGCCGGCACCTTCCCACGGTCCTCGCTAGTACTTGAAACACATAACACAACAACTGTAAGCATAAATGCTTAGTGAGTTCCCCAAAATACTACCTACGCACATACGCCTTTCCAGGCCCTGACATTCCGGTCCATGTGTCTCAGGGGACTTCCGTCCCGACTGGGTAAACCTTCCGGTCCTACCCATGTCAACCTTACGGTCCACATTACAACGCCTTCCGGCCCATATCATATTCGCCTTCTGGCCCATAACATAATGCCTTCCGGCCCATATCAAGCATATCATACATGGCACATATAGCGATTAGCTTATCAGACATAATGCATATATCACATATCATATCCGACCTTCCGGTCCCACAGTCAAACCCTTCCGGGTACAATATAGTGAGAAGACTCACCTCGTAAATCTCGATAACTCGCGAACTCTGGAAATCACTCGTGCTCGAACCCCTGAGCTACAATCCCCTTACAACATCATATATCTCTAATTAATACTTTTACCACTAAGGCTGACTATCCCTATCAAGTCAACACTGGTCAACGGTCAACGGTCAATTTGACCGGACTCGGCGAGTGCACAAGAGCGACTCGGCGAGTCTAAGCGTTTTCGCCAAGTCGCTAGGATTCTCCTTTGACACGTCGAGTACTCCCCTGACTCGACGAGTTCCACCTGGTCATGAATCGCAGGGCCACCGTGACTCAACTCGCCGACTCGCAAGGACAACTCGGCGAGTTCCAGCTTGACTCAGTCCACCTGTCAGTCCCTCTTTCACTCTCCGTGACTCACTGAGTCAACCATAACTCGGCAGGACCACTCACTGAGTGGTTAAGGACAATCTTCATGCTACTCGCCGAGTCTGTTCTTCAGACTCGGTGAGTCCATGCCATGCATCAACTCAAACTTGCTTCTGAGGTCAGATCCGCTCCATACACTCATAGATCTGGCCCTCCTAAGCTCATTTATCATGTAAAGTCACAGTCTTGGCTACCATGCAACACTTACAAGGTTCTTTTTGTAGAAATTACCTCTAATATGGCAACCTTAGTCTCCAACCCAAAAGGAAGGACATAAAGCATATCATTTGGGACTCTGTGGACCTGCTAAGGTCCAGATCTAGGTACCATATCTCCTTGGGACCTATCACACTTCAATTACAAAGCAAACAAGGCAAGAAGAAACCCTAGATTTGACCATATCAACATAAACACGGAAATAAGCTCTGAAAGATACCTCAAGAGGCTTCCCTTGGCGAAATGGAAGCAGATCTAAGCTCCCAACTCTTCTAGCTTGACTTTTCCCCCTTCCTTTCTTGCAAATACACACAAATTGGTGAACAATAGCCTCTTATCTCACTCACAGGAACCCTTAGATGCTTTGGTGCTCTCAAGGATCAAGGTGGCTGCAATGAAGGGCCATAAGGTCCTTTAAATAGAGCTTAGAACCGGAAAATTAGGGTTTCACAAAACAGCGCGGACTCGCCGAGTCCATCCCTTGGACTCGTCGAATCCAGGCGCGAACCCGCGTCCAACTCGCTGAGTCCCCTCACAAAACACCAAAAAAAAATATACGAATAAAAGATACCTGGAAATCTGGGCTGTTACAATTCTCCCACACTAGAACTAGACTTCGCCCACGAAGTCTCACTCTGCAAATAGCTTCGGATGCTGCTCACGCATCTCACGCTCCCAGGTCATCTCTAAACCCTTCCGATGTTGCCACTGAACCAACACCAGGGGTACCTCCTTGTTCCTAAAAACCTTGATCTTCCGATCTCTGATGGCCACTGGTCTCTCGACATAATTCAGGCTTGCATCTACCTGAATATCCTATAATGGAACCACTGTCGATTCATCGGCTATACACTTCCTCAGCTGCGACACATGAAAAGTGTCGTGAATCTGCCCCAAATCTGCTGGCAAATCCAAACGGTAGGCTACCCGGCCTACCCTCGCGATCACATGGAAAGGACCAATATATCGAGGCCCCAACTTTCCCCTCTTCCTGAATCGAATCACTCATTTCCAAGAAGAGACTTCAGGAGTACAAGATCGCCGACCTGAAACTCAAGCTCGGACCGGCGTCTTTTTGGATAACTCTTCTGTCAGCTCTGAGCGGTCAACAACCTCTGCCTGACCTGCTGAATCTGCTCGGTCGTCTGGAGTGCGATCTCCGTGCTACCCATCACCTGCTGCCCCACCTCACCCCATACAACAGCTCAAATGGTGCGACACCTCCGCCCATACAACAGCTCAAAGGGTGGCGTACCAATGCTCGAATGATGGCTGTTGTTATACGAAAGCTCTGCTAAAGGTAGATAGGTGTCCCAGCTCAATTAAAAATCTAAAACACATGCTCGGAGCATATCCTCAAGCGTCTGAATTGTTCGTTTGCTTTGACCATCCGTCTATGGGTGGTATGCGGTACTGAAATGCAGTCTCGTACCCAACTCCTCATGAAACTTCTTCCAAAACCTGGAAGTAAAACGCACATCACGGTCAAAAACAATCGACATCAGAACCCCATGTCGCGATACCACCTCCCACACGTATAATTCCGCCAAGTTCTCCGCAGAAGAGCTCTCGCTAATGGTTAGAAAATGAGCGCTCTTCGTCAATCTATCCATGATCACCCAAATCGCATCGACTCCCCTCGTAGTCCGCGGCAATTTGGTGATAAAATCCATGGTAATCTGTTCCCACATCCATTCGAGAATATCTAGCGGCTGCAATTTACCGTGCGGTCGCTGGTGCTCGGCCTTGACCTGCCGACAAGTCAATTATCTCTCAACAAACCACGCAACATCCCTTTTCATACAGGGCCACCAATACTCCATCCTTAAGTCCAAATACATTTTCGTAGCCTCGGGATGAATCGAGAATTTCGATCGATGCACTTCCTCCATCAAAATAGCATGCGTACCACCCACAAACGGTACCCAAATCCGACCCTGAAAAGTCATAAGCCCTCGACCATCCGTGACAAATCCTGATACCTGACCTACAACCCGCTCCTTCTTCTGGTTTTTTGGTTTCGCAGCCTCAGCCTGAGCTCCTCGAATAGTATCCAAAATCGGGGTCATTACCATCAACCTCAAACAAATATCTCGGATCGGGGCGCTTTCCGCCCTACGGCTCAACGCATCAGCTACCACATTAGCCTTGCCTGGTTGGTACAGGATCTCAGAATCGTAATCCTTCACCACATCCAACCACCTCCTCTGTCGCATATTCAGATTTGGCTGATCCATCAAGTACTTCAGGCTCTTGTGGTCCCTGCAGACGGTACACCGAACCCCATAAAGATAATGCCGCTAGATCTTGAGGGCAAACACCACAACCCCCAATTTCAGGTCGTGGGTGGGGTATCTCGACTCATGAGGCTTCAACTGCCTCGAAGCATACGCTATCACATGACCCCTCTACATAAGCACCGCCCCCAAACCCAATATAGATGCATCATAGTACACCACAAAATCCTCCATCCCTTCCGGGAGTGCGAGCACCGGAGCCTCGCACAATTTCTGACGAAGCGTCTCAAATGATGACTACTGCTCCGGTCCCCATGAAAACACAGCACCCTTCTGGGTCATCCTAGTAAGTGGCTCAACAATCTTGGAGAAATCCTTGATAAACCTGCGATAATATCCACCCAAACCTAGAAAACTCCTGATCTCAGTGGGTGATCTCGGCACCTCCCACCTTAATACCACCTCAATCATGGCCGGGTCGATCAATATCCCTATCTGGTTAACAAGATGCTCGAGGAACTGGACCTCTCGTAACTAGAAATCACACTTGGAGAATTTGGCATACAACCTCTTCGATCTCAATTGTAACAGCCCGGAATTTCAGGTATTGCTTTAAAACTATTTTTGGGGCATTTTTGGAAGGGACTCGGCGAGTTGGAGCCAGACTCGCCGAGTAGGACCACAGACTGGGTCGCGGGTTCGCGACTGGACTCGACGAGTCCACTATGGACTCGGCGAGTCTACGCTGTTCAGCAGAAACCCTAGTCGTTTGGTTTTGGATCGTAGATAACGCCCCATATGCCGTCATTGTCCGACTTTTAGCCGATTGAGAAGAACCCTAAGCGTCTGTGGACATCTAGAGCAAGATTAGAGGCTATTGGAACCTTGAAGAATTTGTTAGGCAAGAAGAGGAAGGGTTTTGGCCAAAGGAAGATCAAGGGGATCGAGTTCTGAGGTTTGGGGACACAGAGAGTACGTTTTTCAGGTAATACTTCGGATCATTCCTGTTATTTTGATGTGTACACGGATTTAGGGTTTATGAAACCCATTTGGTGAGTAGATGGATTATTATGTTGTTACCCAAACGTTTATACCCCAGTAATAGGATGTTTAGAGGTCCAGAAAGTCCCATGATTGTGTATTTCGGGACCATATGTATTTCAGGAAGCAGTTGGTCGACTGCATGGCATGGACTCACCGAGTCTAATGAACAGACTCGGTGAGTAGCTTGAAGATTCACTGGGACTCGCCGAGTTGTTCTTCAAACTCGGCGAGTGGAGTCGGGGTGGCCCCGCGATTCTTCCACGTGGATCTCGTCGAGTCAAGGGGGATACTCAACGAGTAGAAAGGGAATATCAGGGAAAGTTGGAGAGGACGTCTCGACTCGTCGAGTCACCTTTGCACTCGACGAGTCCGGTCCAGTTGACCGTTGACCAGAGTTGACCTACATATAATTTCTTAGGGTCAGTTGTCTTGAATGATAAGAGTATTAATAAGGGTATATGGTATTATAGGGAGTCTGCAGATCGGCGGATCGAGTGCGAGTGATTTCAAGAGTTGATAGTTTTCATTACCACGAGGTGAGTCTTCTCACTATACTACACCCGGAAGGGTTTGACTATGTGACCGGAAGGTCGAATATGTTGTATGTTATATATGCTATAAATAGAAAGGTAGTTGCTATGCATGATATGTATGTTTATACGGGCCGGAAGGCGATATGTTATGTGACAGCAAGGTCAGGTATGATATATGGTATATGTGCTATGTGTGTTAGATTAAGTGTATTATTTGTTGTAAATGTTATGGGCCGGAAGGCAATATGTTATGGGCCGGAAGGCAATATGTTATGGGCCGGAAGGCAATTATGTTACGGGCCGGAAGGCGATGTGTTGTGGACCGGAAGGTCAGGGCCTAGAAAGGCGTATATGTGTAAGTCGTATACTGGGGAACTCACTAAGCATTTATGCTTACAAGTTGTTACGTATGTGTTTCAGGTACTAGTGAGGACCGTGGGAAGGCGCCGGCATGATGCATACACACTGCTGCTATTTGAGATCTTGGGGATTTTATATATGTATTTGATATGAAACGTGGAATAAATACTATTGGTTGAATGAAATCACTTTATTTTAAATGAAAAATTTATTTGAGGACAAATTATGGAATTCATCAAAACACTTAGATAAAAAATAGTAACTTAAAAAAGTAATCAATTTGTATATGATCTAAATTAAACTCATAAGAACAAGACAATTAATATCAAAAAAAATTTCATGTAATTAGCATAATCATATAAACTAATACAAAACATGAAACCTTGATAATAATCTTTTAAATTGGATAAGCATGATCAGTACCACATCAAAAACAAATTTATAAGCTCAAAAATAGTTTAGGGTAATGATCGTAGTCCAATTCCAACCATAAAATTCGACAATCTGCACTCTGGAGCACCTACTCATCACTTTTGTGGTTGGACTCGATGAGTGCACTGTCTGGACAGTCAAAAAATCGAGTTTTAAAGCATCAACTACATGTAGCATCAAGTATCAATGACAACAACCCTAGGCTTTGATACCACTGAAGGGTTTTGAGCATTCTAACACTCATATGGTGTACATGCAACCCTATATGCTTTGGATCTATGTTTTCTCTATTATAAATGCATACATTTAATATTCTGAAGCATCATCCTAACTGGCATACAATTGAGTATAAACAATAGGAAATACAAGTTAGATAACATACCTTTTAGTGTAGTTGAAGCCTTGGACCTTTAAGAACTTAGTGCCCCAAGTTATGCACCTCAAATGGAATTACACAACACCACCAACAAATGGAGGAACTTGAGAAGATGTCACTAGTACTCAAAAAATCGGCTTGCGCTCTTGTGTTTCCACTAGTGCCAATTTCATGAGCTAGATGGGTTCCTATGCAATGTGGCTTAATTAGGGTTATACCTTGCAAACCCTAATGTGCATGACCTTCCATATTCCTCAAGCTCCATGGGTCACCACATGGGTTTAGCCCAACATAAGGAACTATGGATCATAAGCTCACACTATAAGAATGCATGATTTACATAATCAATCCCCATATATTTAATTACTCTCTTTTTATTTATCCATCCTTCAGATTGTTCCGGTGCCATGCAACCCAAATTGACCATGCTACTCTCGGGTCAAGTACATACCAATTATATTTATGGACATAGACACTAATCCCAGCATTACTACATTCGGCCTCGCAGTATTTGTTTCGAAAGATTTATGGAAATTACTCATAAAATATTAAGCATCAGTGATTAGTTTATCGACTTTTTCGGTCGTTTCGTTGCATACAGAAGCCAAAGCCTTAATAGCTTCATTTTTTGTCATGCTTCGTAGAGTTTTCCTTCGTTAGTGTGTCAATGAAGGCCTTGACAATTTCTTGAGAGTAGTCACCATGAGAAGATGTTTTGGTTTACTCAATTAAGGAACCCAAATTTTCATTTAGTGCCTTGAATTACCCTCTGGTGATAGAAGTGCCATCATCACTCTCTATCTGGATATTAAACAGACTGCATGTAAACCCTCCAAAAACTTCTTCACAATCACCATAAAAAGTATACGGATCATCTTCACGCAGAGGTGAGATGGGAGGTGTAGAATGATCAAGAGTGAAACCTGAAGCACCTACTCCCACATCTTATGCATTGACAGAAACTGGAGGTTCACTAGTGGTT
Organism: Lactuca saligna; assembly: GCF_052625555.1. Lineage (NCBI taxonomy): Eukaryota > Viridiplantae > Streptophyta > Magnoliopsida > Asterales > Asteraceae > Lactuca > Lactuca saligna. The sequence goes on along the minus strand of NC_136422.1, from coordinate 85,662,599 downwards.
GTGGTTGTTATTGCTATCAAATTTGTAAATAGATTTACGAATTTGAAAAGTTCCCTTAGGATTTGTAGTGACTGGCTACGAGACCTAGAGGTGCAAAGTTGCAGCAGTATCATCATGTTCGAGGTGAACATCTTCTTGAACAGGAATGTCTAATAGCATGTTGAACTGCGAATATTCGCGATCACATGGCGTTGGAGTTCTTGGTTTGCGAGTTGCTCTCTTGACCTTTTTTTGGGGGTCTAGGTTGTTTCAGATGGACCATCCTTCACAGTTCTTTTCTTTCCACACTTCTTTGGTTTATCGGCCTCCTTGAGAATCTTGCGAAAAACATCTATTATTGGTTGACGACCGGAGGCTGATAGACTATGATAGGTTTGCATGAATTCACTCGTTGAAGGAACATTGAAAAGCATCGCCTCAAACATGGAGTTGATGTATTTGAATCTTGAAGTACCAGCCAAGATGATGTTGGTGGTGTGGAAAATCTAAGCAGCAGCCATACTGGAACACTCAATTCCCAGGATGTTGAGTTGATCAATAGCACTTTGAACCAAGAGATTCCAAAAACGAGCACAGGAAATCTTGTTGTCTCATGTAGTCGCAAGGGTACTTCGGACTTAACCATAGTCAAGGTTCACACAAGAGTAGACACCATACATGATGGTCATAAGTAGTTTGCTTGCACAGTCTTAGCCGGTTACCCTCTCAGAGAAGCTTTTGAAGAGAAGGGTAAAAAGACCATTCCATATTGGTGGCATATTTGGCTTCTTGAACTTAGAGACTAAGGTCACAACCTCTCTGTATCCCATTGGGTAAAACATCTCCAAAATTACAGGGTTTGAGATGGATTCTAGGTCAACTTGGTTACGCCCTTGTGGAAGCCCTAGCATGCTACATAATTGTGACATGGTGATGCGGGTTTTCTTGTTTTTGTGACAACCCCGAATTTTTTTCCTTTATAGACACAGTCAATCAACTCAACTGAGTGTCAAACTCATTAGTACGGAGTCCTAGCCCGATTAAGAGTCATTTTAAGGAGTTTTGAGGCTAATGCACTTAACGAATAAGTGTTAGAAACTACCATCTAGAACCATAATGTAGCAAATCGAACCATAACCTCACCTAAATGAGGTCACGACCACAAGACCATGTGTTTATGGCCCTAAACTCATGTGTCCATAAACTCAAGAGCATATATATGGCATTTGGTCATTTCTAGTTATTTATCTCATTCCTTGTCCGATTTCCTTCATTCTCTATCAACTATCATTCAACCTTCTTCCTAGATCTTCAAAAGATGTAAGTATTCTTCCTAGATTAGTTGATACATCTTATTAACTAGCTTCATACATTGATTTCATCCATGAAAATCATGTATCTTTAGATCTTCAAGTTTCACAAAGAACACCAAGAACACACACTAATGTCTTGGCCAATATCAACCTTTTCAAGCTTCTAGATCGTAAGTGCTCTACCCTATACTTCATATATAGTTAGGAATCATGCTTAGATACTTGAAAACATCAAGAACACAAGGAAAAGAGAAGTTTATGACCAAGCCATTTCCCATGGTCGTAAACCCTTTAAAGGGTGCCATTTTGGCAATTAACCCTCCTAGATGCAAGGCTTTTGACCCAGAACCCTTCCTTGATGATTGTAGGACCTTAAACTACTCTCATAAACATAAATGACCATGAGTTTATGGCTGTAAACTCCTTTGCGCTCTAAACTCATCAAAAGCCTCGGTGAAGGTGGCCTTTCTCATCCTAGTGTAGAGCTAAAGTCCCTAATGATTCCTAAGCTTTCAAACTAACACTTATACATTAGTGACCATGAGTTTACGGCCATAAACTCCCTTGAGCCATAAACCCATGCTAGTAAACTCATGTGAGTTACATATACCTTCCTTTCTTGAATCACATGTGATTCCAACACTTGGTCAAAGTGTTTCCTGGTCCCGGATGGTGTTTCCTTTCATATAGTTTCTTATAAACACTATATTCATGCCAATATGTGTCATTATATGTCATTTCGGACTTGTTGTGTCTCAGTACTTCATTCGTGGAACTTCTCTTCCTTACACGCATACCCGTTTGGATCACCCACATCAAGTGAGTTCATACCCCGTAATGAATCTTTTAACTGTTTTAAATGCTTTTAAGGGGAGAGGGGATACAAGTTGAACACAATGACAATTGTGTAATTATTTGTTATAAACATTGTTAAAAATGGTGCTTATGTCTTCTATAAGTGGTCAAACATTTCAAAAACTATTTTATAGTTACATTGCGTTATAGTTTAACAAAACTCTGTTTTTGAAGTACAAGCGTAACTTGGTAGTAAAATAAGTCTTTTCAATAACAGTTCAAGTAGAATGCTAGTAAACTATAATGGGTATAGTTTAGAGAGTCAGTTCATACTAGATACAATACACGATAACATAAGAGAACACACAATAAAGAGAAACAGAGAGGAAGATACAATACACGATAACTGAACAAACATAATAAGGTGCTATAGCATGGAACAATTATAGGATCTAACTATACCAATGAATCACTAACGCATTTTTCTAAACTAAAGGTGATAGTTATATTGGGTATACATGATCATATAATCTTAATGCGGATGTTCACGACTTGCAATTATTACAGAGGTCGCGTTTGGTTCCAAGAATCTCTTGATAGGGAGAGCGTTTAGTATGGGATCTAGCCATCACATTATACCTTAATACTTATTAAAGGCAAGTAGTACAATAGTAGTCACTTTATATAATACTACAGTACTTCCAATTTACAAACAACAACAGAACAATCGAGTCTAGTAGATTCATTAGAAAAGGACGATATTGCTAACCTTATGATTCCTTAATGTATACATTAAGGGATATATATATAAATAGTATCCGACAGGTAAGAGGATGTGTGTCTTCCGCTTCATTTCCTGTGCCTTGTTTGGTTGTGGGCTTAGAGAAGATTCACCCAACCTATTATCTATTCGATTTTAGTTATATATGTTCCGTACACATTAAGTCATCATAAGGGGTACCAGGTATGGGTCAAGTCATAGGATACTAAATCGATGCACAGTTTTTATAGTACAAAACATACTTTTCAAACATAACTTTGGATATACAAAACTAGAAACTTACTAGTAAAGGGTTTAATCCATTTTATTAAACTAGTGTAGACGTAAAGGACTTTAGTTGATGGACTCTATAATTCCTTAGTTTATACATCATGGTTATATGTCATTAATACCCAATATTTCGTTGGATGCGAGCTTTCCGCCTTATTTCCTGTTCCTTGTTTGGTTGTGGGCTTAGGGCAGATTCACCCAATTAATTATCTATTCAATATTGGATTATATATAGTCAGTATAAACTAAGTAATTATAGAAGTAATCACCGTGGTCACTATTTTACTATAAGAAATAAGGGTTTTCTTAAAGAATCTTTTCATAAAATTTAAAGGAACTATTACAATTAACTCCATGAGTAACAAGCGAATACACGAGAGTTATATACAACAAAGACCTAACAAACAATGGGATGTGTGGTATCCGCTTTACTTCCTGTTCGTTGTTTGGTTGTGGAATAAGGGCAGAAGTACACAGTCGATTGTTTGTTTACTCCGAGTTTTATATAACTTGTATTCATTTAGTACTCATAGAAAGGATTGTAGAATGATTTTTACGTATCTTTCATCTAAGTAGGAAATATAGGATTTTCTGCAGGAACATGCGAACTTTTCTATACATAACTTACACTTTTCATAACTTATAACTTACTACATTTTTCAACTACTTTTTACAACTTTCTACAACTTACTTACATCACTAAAATCTGATGAGCTAACCAGCTTAATTGATGATAAACTCTTTTAAATAACTTGTATTCTCAGGAAACTAGTAGACAGGTACTAATGCTGGGAATTATGAAGATGGAGCAGTATAGCTCCAAGTCTTGTTTTGTTACTTGCTTATGTACTTTATGTTTTGTGAACACACACATTGTAAACACTTTCTTTCTAATGAAATGGTTGTTCATTACTTTGCTTAATATGATGCATGACTTGTGATACTAAATATGATGTCCTCCATCCCCGAACGTTTTTGCCACTCCGGTTTTGGGGTGTGATAGTTGTCTAATTTAAAAGTGATCCTTTCTTCCCTTTGTTGATAGTTTTTAGTTGAATACGACTTGGATAGACGATCCTACGGTACGATTTCTGATTTCATCAATGCAATAACCAGTGGGGAATAGCAGAGACACTGAACGAGAGGTTGAAGAAAACCATTATACTTGGCAGGATTAAGGTCCGGAATGAGATTCTTGTTAGCCATGATGTTGAGAAGTGAGGATTTAGCCATTTTTTCTACAACAAAAGGGGTTTCTGCAGATGCTGCCATGGATGCTTAGTGGATAAGGAGATGAACAGTAGAGATAGAAATCCTCGGTAATATTTTGATTTATTTTGAAAGTGGTAATGAATAATGAATCATCAAAATCCTTTATACCATTTGATAGAAGAGAAAAATTTGTTAGTTGGTTGCTTCAAAACACTACAAAGTCGCCTTAAAAAGTGTGAGTGATAGCTATGACGTGGGGTAACGTGTCAGATGGTGAGACATCAGCGTAAATTTCAAATTTTCACACGCCCAAATCTTATCCTTTTAATATGTCGTTTCAGTGAAACCCTTTCGCAACCAATTCAGTTACACCCCTTAGCAATTAATTGACATCAATTGTTCTACAAAACTGAAAGTAATCATGAGTACCACGAACCATACTTTGGAATATCACAAGGATCTTTATACGAGAGTGTGCCCAAGATAAAGAAATAAATCAATATTATTATATGCGATTCTAGTTATGTATGTTAAGACATAAAGCATATGGATCACGGGCAATGATGGCTTCCTTCGGAGTCAAGAGGGACTCTAAAGTGTGTGTGTGGTGTCCCGTTAAATTATGATCATTTGTTTGCTGAGAAATAGTTAAAGGATTCTTTTCACTAAGCTTAAAGGGTCACTTCGTCTTCAACCAAACTACCAAACTTGACATATGTTCGAACGTTTGGATGAAGTACTTGTCTGACTAGTTTAGTCATAAGATCAAGTATACCTTGGAATTATATTAAGTGACTTGGGTAGGTATACAAATCTCAAGAAAAAACAAAAAATTGGATCTACTGGGAAGAAACGTCTTAGGACTAGAACATTTCATTAAGATCGCACAAAAAGAAATAGAGATTTCAGGGTACAAACCACAAAGGTGGTTATTTGTTAATTCCTTGGTGAATAAGCTAGAACATTTAAATTTTTCACCATCAATTTGTAAATATGTGTTGGATTTTGGGTTTCACTCAATTTCTGGTGATAACGAATTTAAGATCATAAAAACAGATGTTGTGTAACCATAAACCTCAGTGGTAAAATCTGAGAGTCTCAAGGGTTATGTTCATAAATGTGAAAGTGATGGAGAAGTAGTAGGAGGTGGGTCCAAAGAACAAAGTAGCTCTGCTATGTGAAAGTGGCCAAGCAGTCAACTCTTAAGTCAATATGTGAAGCGTAAGGTAGCTCATAACTTATGTGAATGAATAGCCTAATTGGGATGAAACAATTGGTGTTATCGATTCATTAAGGCTTCAACATAGAGTCTTTGAGGCATCAGACTACATTCAACAACATGCTTCTAGGGAGACTTTACTAGTGCATAGATTAAGAAATTTATACTTGCCCCATCATTCGTAATTGAGATCACCAAGATATGTTCCTTCAAACCTACTCAATCATCTAATATTTTTGGTATTTTTGAATATTTTATGAAAATAAAGAAAATCTTTTTGTATTTTTGTTTTTCCGAAAAAGAAATAAAAATAGAAAGAAATTAAATATTTTTAAATTTTCAATATTGTGAAAAAAAATAAAAACAGAAATAAATAAATAGCAATAAAGAAAATGTACAAAGGATACATGAAGTTCTGAACCACGAATGAACAGTAGACTACTAGTCACTACGAACATTCGCACCAATTCGCAGTGTGAACAGTGGACTATGAGTCACTACGAACGTTTGCACCAATTCATAGGCCTATCAAAACCTTATGAGTGCAAAGGTGGTTTCAGAATAGATTCAGCCTCTATCAATCCTAAGAGTTGAAAAATGCGGTTAAAGGTTTGTTCATGCAAGGCTTTTGTGACGATGTCGGCCAGATGGTAAGCTGATCTAACAAACTGTATCTTGACATTTCCATCTTCCATATGATATTTGATGAAGTGATGCTTATGTACAATGTGTTCGGTATTTGAATGCTTTACTAGGTTGTGACATATGCGAATGGCGCTTTCAAAATTGCAATACAAGGGGATCCACTTCATCTTAATTCCATAGTCACGAAGCTGACTTTGAATCTAGATAACTTGTGAAGTAGAAGAGGTGACCACTATGTACTCTGCTTCAGTAGTTGAGAGAGAGATGCAAGTTTTCTTTTTAGATTTCCAACATATGATTTTTCCATTCAAAATTTGACATCCTCCCATTGTACATTTTTTATTCAAACCTCAACATCCAAGATCAGCATCCGCAAAATCCTTGCCCAAAGAAACCTGAACTTGAACGGTACCAAATTCCGAGAGAGGATGTTCGTTTGAGATAATTATTATGTTCTTTACAGCGATCATGTGGGGTTTGTGTGGATTTTCTTGAAACCTCACACAATACCAAACAGGAAACACTATGTGTGGATAACTACCGGTTATATACATTAATGAACCTATCATTTGATGATAGAATGTCATATTAGTAGCTGGTTTGTCGAGAGACGATTTTAGCTTCGTTCCGAATGCCATTAGAACTTTCACCTTCGAATCTCCCACCAATCCAAACTTAACAAGTATGGTATTCATATAAGCCTCCTAATTGATAAAGATTTCCTCCTAACTCTGTCTTATATTCAAACCAAGGAAAAAGTTAATCCGACCCATGGAGCTCAACTTAAACTTAGTTTATATCAACTTTCGTAACTCTGTAGTTACGCTAGGGTTAGTTGATCCAAAGATAATGTCATCAATGTAAATTTGGAGGATCATCAAGTGGTCACCATCTTTCTTACAAAAAAAATTTGGGTCGACCGATCCTTCTTTAAATTTAGCCTATGTTAAAAAGCGAGTAAGAGTTTCGTACCAGGATCTTTGAGCTTGATTTAGGCCATAAACTGTTTTGTCCAGAAGATAAAAAGTGGTTTGGATATTCTTTGTTTATGAACCCTGGTGGTTGTTCCACGTACACTGTTTCTTCTAGTTCCCCATTCAAACAGGTACACTTAACGTCCATTTCAAAGATTTCGAAGTTCTTGTGAGCTGCATACGCCAGAAAGATGCGAATTGATTCCAACTTTGCAACTGGTGCGAAGTTTTCTTCATATTCTTGGTAATACCCCTTAACAACTAATTGCTCCTTGTTTTGTTTAACATTTCCCTCTTTTTCCAGCTTGTTACGAAATACCCATTTTAGACCAACAATAGATGCATTCTTCGTAGCGGGAATAAGTCTCTAGACCTTGTTTTAATCAAATTCATTGAGATCCTCCTGCATTGCTTCCTCCCAATCAGAATGATCAAGAGCAATCTGAACATTTTTTGGTTCAATTTTGGAGATAAACAAATTGAACATGCAATATTCCACTTTAGAGGATAATGCAGTCTGCTTCGCCTTTTGTTGTGCTCTCAAAAGAACTCCTGAAGAAGAATTTCCTTTAACTTGGGTTTTTGGATGATCTCTGGTCCATTTAGTTATCGAATGGTAATTAGGATCAGACGTTAGATAAAATTCAACATTTACATCCTCAAATTCTGACTGCACATCCGATTCATCATTCATATTTTCATTCTCCCCCTTGAATGGTGCATGTTCTTCTTCATTCTGAGTTAAAAGTTGTGGTTCTTTGCTGATTTTAGGGATTTCTTTCTCCCCTTAACAGGTGCATGAGATGAGGAGGTTGAAGTAAAACCCTCCCCCATGTGGTGTAACATTCGCACCTTTTGAGTGAGATAGAATTTTAGAGTCTTTCAGAGTGGGTCCTCATGTTCCATATCTTTCGTAACATCATCAAATATTTTTCAATTCGTCTTCATTTTTATCTGTTGCCTTGGATTCTGAATGGATCACCTTTTCAGCTTCGTCAAAGAGGTTCATGAATTCCTCATAAAGGCTAGAAAGAGGAATGGTCATCAGATTTTTCACGGAATGATTTTCTCTAATTGGGAGTTGAACTTTTGATACTTCTTAAGATAAGTTTCATCATAGGTGACATAGTAGGTCTCTTCAATTATTTTTGATCTTTTGTTTAGAATCCGATATGACTTCGACGTTAAAGAATACCTCAATAAAATACCTTCACCAACTTTCGGATCAAATTTCTTCCTTTGTTCCTTCGCGTTAAAGACGAAGCACCTGGAACCAAGTCATGGAAAAACTGAACATTAGGTTTTATATGATTAATAATTTCATGAGGGGTAATGAAAACTATTTTATTTAGGAAAGACCAGTTTTGCGTCAAACAAGTTGTGTTGATAACTTCTACCAAGAATGCAAATGATAGCATGGTTCTCACAGTTTTTTCACAACGATCGATTTCATCTTTCAACGACCTCATTCTAATGATGAGTATAAGGAGCCGAAAAGTTGTGAGGTACTCTTATTACAGTCAGAAATTCTTCAAATGCTTGGTTTTTGAATTCTAAACCGTTGTCACTACGAATGTGACGAACCAACTTTCGTAGTTGTATATCAATATGATTTATAAAATCCTTGAGCTTAGAAGTGGCTTCAGATTTCTTCTTGAGAAAATGCACCCAGGAAAATCTAGAAAAATCATCAACAATTACAAGCATAGATTTCTTACAACCAATGCTTTCAATTGTGGATGACAGATCAGTTTTGCATGAAACAAGTTGTGCCAAAAGACATGGAAAAACTTAACAGTAGGTTTTATATTATTAAGAATTTCATAAGGGATAATGGAAATCTTTTATTTAGGAAAGATCAGTTTTGCACGAAACAAGTTGTGCCGATAGCTTCTGCTAAGAACGGGAATGACAACAAGGTTCTCATAACTTCACACAACGATCGGTTTCATCTTTCAACGACCTCATTTTATTGAGGGGTATAAGGAGCCAAAAAGTTGTTAGTTACTCTTTTCATAGTCAGACATTCTTCAAATGCTTGGTTTTTTAATTCAAAATCATTATCACTGCGAATGTTAGGAACCAACTTTCGCAGTTGTATCTCAATCTGGTTTATAAAATCCTTGATCTTAGGAGTGGCTTTAGATTTCTGCTTAAGAACATGCACCCTGGTAAATATTGAAAAATAATCAACAATTACAAGTATATATGCACAACCAATGCTTTCAATTGTGGAATGATAGCAAAGGTCTATATGCAAGAGTTCAAGTGGTTGTATCACTTTCATATTTACAACTATTGGATGACTCTTCCTGCTCCGCTTCCCTATTTCGCTGGCTTCACAAATATGTTCTTTATCAAACTGTTGGGATGAAAACCCTAATTGAGATTTGAGGAACAAGATGCGGAAAATAAGAACAAACACAAATATCAAGATTATGTCGAATGATCACTCAATTTATTGAATTGTGAGGAACAAATTACACTTAAGAAATAAGAATCTAACTCTACAAGAAACCTCACAACATGGCGGCTACATTTTGCCTCACTCTCTTAACCCTAATAATGAATAATACATGACTATTTATAGTGAAAAGACAAGTCTTGGGCTTTTAACCTACACTTCATCAAAGGGGCCCATTGTCATCATCCATGGAGTGCTTTGAAACCCTACAATCTCCCCCTCAAAGTATGGAATGGATGACAATGCTTTAACTTCCAAAACAAGCATCTAGCAAATAAAAAGATCTGCAACGAGGAATATATGAAGCAATCCATGAATCTTGATTCTTCAATAGTCTTCAAACACGGGCTCTAGGATATATAAATCAAGCACTGAAGTAATGTCTTTAAACTTCATTTTCGAATGTAATCCCAAAGAATCTTCATGAAAACCAAACCCGCCATAAAAACCCATTTCAGAACAAAGAAACTGAATCACTTCTTATCTTTGAAGAGCTCCCCCTCCAAGTCACAATGATCTTCAAATAAGCTAATGATATAAGCCATCAAAAAATATCATGTAACAACCCAAACTTTATGATTCGTAACGCCACTTGATCGAGAAAATACAAGAAGTCGGAGATATAACAAGTCCTTAGCAGAGCTCGATAAAGAACTTCCGCTGTAAAGGATACTTCTCTATAAAAGCTTTAGCAGAGCTCGATGAAGAACTTCCGCTGTAAAAGCTACCTTCATAATTCTACCATAAGCTTTATCAAATATCTTCAACTTTGAAAAGTCACAAATCCAATTTCGAATGGCCATACCAAATTCTCCCCCGATTTATAATAAAAAAACATGATTATAAAGCCTTCAAATGGTCATGAGAATGATCTTGAATGGATAAAAATTTACTAAGCTCCCCCGCGACAAAAAGATATACACAATGAAGTATAAAATCCAAAAAAATCGTGAAAATTTGACGTTGTCACGAAAAACGACTTTCCGAACCGCCAAGACTTGATGGAATCTTTAATTTTCTGTTCACAAAAAAATATGTGCGTTAAAAAATCCAAAACTATTCACCAGCCCTCAAATTTGTTAACTTTTCTGAATATAGGGCAGAAGCTGTCACTTGCTGAAAGACAGGGGCTGGAATGGAACATTTGTAACAAAATCTGGAAATGGTACAAAACTGCCAAGGCATGAAAAGTATAGGGACCAAAAGAGTCAATTCGCTGAAGTTGCAGGGACCAAGTATGAAACATTAAGTCATCTTCCCATTTACATTCAAATGAATGAAGACAACGACTGCAACAACCCGTAACACCGAATCCAAACTAATTAACTCCGAGATACACTTTCGTTCCGAGAATAAAGAAGCGAATTTGAGACATTCGTGATCGATTGCAAGCCAGATCACTACAACGAATATGAGCCAAATTGTTACAGTCTCGGTGCGAAACCCAATCAATAGGTTTGCTTTCGGTCCTCCCCTCTTTTGTTCCAAGCACAATCACACGAACTCAAGTTCGTTCCAGGTATATTCCAAGTCCATAAATACAAAAGTGAAGCCAAGCATCACGATGCGATCAAGGAGAGAAACCTTTAGCCAAGACGACCCACAGGTTCACTTTCCCCTTTTTCGTTCCAAGTCAACAGAAGAACCCAATCATAGATTCGCTTCAATTTCTTCGATTATACCCCAAAGAGAAGCACCGTAAATGAACGTTCACAGGTAAGGCTTTCATAGCGATTTTGACCTTTTGTTGACCAATGTTCGTTCCAATTGAATAAAATAATCAGACTACCACAGTTAGAGAACATTCGTGGGTGAAGAACGAGTGCGAACCCAGAACTTCAATCACCGATTTTTCACAGGTGAAACATTCTCAAAAACTCAATTTTGACTTTTATGTAGACTAGGAATTTCGAACAAAAATACACCCACTCAGACTTCATTCGTCCCGATTCCGATACCTATCGCTCCTAATCAACCATAGACCTTTCGTTTGACTGTAGTTCTTCCCAATTGAGTATCAATTCCGAGACCCATTACACATGAACAATATGAATAGCGAACCATGAAGTTGCGAACAAATTAGAACACCACAATTTTAATTTTGTCTTTCAGGTTTGACTTGGCAATTGCGAACAAATCATCAACACATTCCAGATGATTTCGATAACATTCGTTTCGATCATCACTCTATCGACGCGAATCCAGTTCAAGTCTTGAGACACAAAAGCTTTCGATTGAGAGACCGTTCACAGGGAAACATTCATCAATTGTTCACATTCAATTTTGACTTTTCAAACTGTGATAAATTGTTCGTCAACTATACCTTCACACGACTCCAAAAATTGCATTCCACAATCATATAATCGCTACTTCCAAAAATCGAGATAAATCACAAAATATCATCATATTGTTTCCAAGATCAAAACGAGTTAATCAAATCGATCTTAAGAATATGAATTAGAAAATCGATGAAAGGTTTGATTTTGAATAAAACCACACATAGATCGATTCATCAGAATCGATGGTACAAGCAACGATTATTAATCATGATTGACCTTGAGAGAATGAATGAATGGAAGAACTGAGCACACAAAAGAAAATGATGCAAACAGAAAATAGAATATGATATTAGGGAAAAAGGAATGGATCATGAATAGTACAGTAAACATAATGGCCCAATAACAAATGAAGTTGATCCATCGACAATACATTGGATATGGATTAAACTGATGATCAGATCTAATCAGGCAATACTTTCAAGATATGAATCGAAATAAAAAAAAATTACCCAGATGAACAGCGGCAGAAAACATAAGTTTTCATGAACAGCTGCTTGAACAGAAATCTTGATTCCATACCGCCAAAACACCAATAATCTTCAATATATGTGCAGAAAATCACCAAACCAATAACCGATACTTCAAAAATCAATAGATCTTCAAAGACCCGCTCTGATACCACTTGTTGGGATGAAAACCCTAGTTGAGATTTGATGAACAAGATGCGGAAAATAAGCACAAACACAAATATGAAGATTATGTCGAATGATCACTCGATTTATTGAATTGTGAGGAACAAATTACACTTAAGAAATAAGAATCTAACTCTACAGGAAACCTCACAATGTGGCGGCTACATTTTGCCTCACTCTCTTAACCCTAATAATGAATAATACATGACTATTTGTAAGGAAAAGACAAGTCTTGGGCTTTTAACCTACACTTCATCAAAGGGGCCCATTGTCATCATCCATGGAGTTCTTTGAAACCCTACACAAACTTTAAGAGAGGAAGCCCTCGCACATGATAACCAAGAACAAGTTTATTGATGTCTTTAAAATTGAGGTGTGAGAGTCTTCGGTGCAACGACCAGCTATCACCTATAGAAGCTTTTCTAAGTAGAAAGATGGCAGGCTTCCCTTTGATGGGATTTAGATTTAGCGGATACATCTTGCCTTTTATCTTAGAATTCAACATCATAGTTTTGGATTTCTTCTCGATTATGTCCAATCCTTCATTGTCGAATGACACTTTCAAGCATGTGTCTACAACCGTCTGTGATACATTGATTAAGTTGTGTTGTAGGCCTTCCACATACGCAACCTTGCGATTGGAAAATTCCCCAGTCGTTATCATGTTGTATCCTTTAATTTCTATAAGTGAATTGTTGTCGTATTTCACTTTCCCTTTATCCTTCAAAGCTCTGTATTATCATCTTTCTTCATTCCTTGCTGTCATGAGACGCGAACAGCCACTGTCTACGTACCATTCAGAGTCAAATTGCTCGTCACGTATCACCTCCAAAAATCAAAGAGATTTAGGCACCAAAAGTTCTGTGGGTCTATGTGAGGCTTTCACATAAATAGGAAAAGTAATAGAAACATCAACTAAATAAGATCTTTTAACCAAGGCAGTGCTATCTTTCTTTGTCATTTGAAAAACAGTGATCCTATTATCTAATAAGTTCTTATACTTTGTGGATATTTTCCTTTGTTTATTTTAGATTTGTTTCTTGGCAATTTTCTTCTCAACTTTCTTCTCTGACCTTTTAAATGGAATTGTAGGCTCCGAAACAATCTTTCTTTTTCCCTTCACATCATGTGATATCTTGGCAGAATTTGAAATACATTTGTTAGGAGAGAAGTGAGACTTTGACTTCTCCATAGGTTTCACTTATTTGGAAAAAGTAGGTTTTAAAATTTTTTAGCTTTTGAAACCTGTGGAGACTAAGATCGAGTTCGTGAAAAACTCCTATGATTCACATGTGAAGAGACTTTTGCATTTGGATTGGATGATTTTTCTTGATAAACGAAGTTGGGATTTTTGGATCTCCATAAATGCTTTCTTTGCTTCAGATTTTTGTTGTATATCGAATTTCTTTGACGTTTTTGAGCTGCGAACAACTCAGAGGATTTATGAGCATTAGCCTTATATTTTGGCTTTCTAATGGGAGTTTCAGTATGTACGAATGATGTATCACCTGGAACATTCTTGACTCTACTTGGACTCCCTTGTTCATAGCTTGAGTTGACTTTATTCAGTGATTCAACTACATATTTACCCTTCATCTTCCAAAAGGTCATCTCGCAGAGACCCTTGGTTTCATATGCGTTGTCAATGGGAGATGACCAAAAATATTCGTTGCATCCATTGGTATTGTGTTCTTCTATTGGTATATTCTTCTTCTACCAAGGACGTTAGTTCAATTGTCTGGTTAAAAATAGTTTGAACCTTTGGGAGAATAGTTGCACTTTCTTTCAAAACTTTTGAACCAATTTTAAAAATATGAGCAAACTCAACCGAATTTTCAGAAATTAAAACCTCCGCAAGTTCAGGTTCGTTTTTAACAAATTATGAGCAAACAACCTCATCCTCCATACAAATTTCACTCATATCACTATCATCATCGAATTCAGATACATTTTCAACACCAAGTATAATTTTTGACCTCCAGTTAGTGTTTAAAGAGTCAAACTTCTATATAGTATTAGATTTAATTTTCTCTTTGTCATTTTCATCCAAAAGATGTTTCAACATGTTTTTGTGATCTTTGGACTGTATGTAAGATTCAATTTTGTCTAGTCCTATTCTGTAAGCATTCGAGACTTCATCAGATGAAAAGATGGATTAACACATATAACAATTTGCATCAATTTCGTCCTCTTTCAATTCAAGTAAGGGAAAAATCATCTTACAAATTTTCTTTCCATTTTCACAATCAAGATGTAACTGGATAATATTAAAATAAAGTCTTTTAGAAAATAAAAAAAAATGTTTCATTGTTTTCAAAGTCCCAAGTTATCTATTTGAAAATAAATCAACTCATCCCTAGACCAAGAAAAATCGAACTCCAACTTTTCAATCCACATGCGACTCTTTTCACTTTTGATCGAAACCCTGCCGAGTTGATTGGTTAGGTTAGAATTATTCAAATGGGTTCTTTTTAAACTTACGCTAAAACTTGAGACTATATATTTTAGATCATCTAATTCAGTTTCATATTGAGACACGGGAATATTTAGAGATTTAAGAATAGTGTGTACCTTGTTTATCAGCTTCTCACATTCACTGATCTGCTCGGGGATGAGTTTCATAGTGAAACAATTGTTGGAGACACGACCGCCTTCAGTAGCATATCCTCTAAGCTCCGAAACTTCATTCGTCACCATCAAGAACCTTCCACTAAGCTGTGAAACGTCATCTTTCACCATAAAGCTTCTCACGTGGGTTGGCCTACAAACCTCTTCGTCCTCAGATTCAGTCGACCACACTTCGACCCTTCCAAACTCATCATCTTATTCTCGCACAATTAAAATTGGTTTAGCATCATCAACATTTATCTTCTTCTTGATTTCCTCTAGCTTTTTGCGGAAATAAGCTTCATCATCCTCCACTTCTTTCTTCTCATTCATTATTCTCAACATGCACTCTTTTGCTAAATGATTTTTTCCATGACAATAATTATAGTCATAGTTGAAGTCCCTTACAAGCTTCTTTTATTTATTTGCTTCTTCCTTTTGAGAGTTGTTCTCAATCTCATCCTTCACCTTCTCAAAACTATAACTACCCTGCCAGTTTTGGTTTTTGTTGTGATCAAAATTCCTTTTTGTGAACCTCCTAGGGTTGGACACCATCATAGCATACTTATCCTTTGAGAGTTCACAATCGGAGAGATCAGACTCTGAACCATCATCAACAATCTTCTTACCCTTTGCTACAAGAATCAAAGAACCCATGCTAGAAACAACTTTTCCTTCACTTGTCACGTCATCCTCATGTGACCATAGAATACCAACCAACTCTGCCAAGTAGTAGTTTTGATCTACTCATGTGCTTTAACTGTCGACACTACATCCTTTCATTTAGATCTTAACTCGTTTATGAATGTGGCTTTCTGCTCTATTAATTCACGTTTTATCTTATGCTTCAACAGCCTGCTCAAAATATGGTTTTAATGGTTGATTGTTTGGTCTAGTTTCTCCTCAGGATTTTGAACAAAAGCTCCAAACTCTGAAAGTAATAGAGTCTGAATAGAACGCTCAAGATCAGCATCACTCAGAGTGGAGTTCTCTAAGCCTTTCCCATATTTCTTTTTGTTGTTTCACAGGAGCTTACTAGATGAAGCGTGCTGGTGGGCAAAGCAAAATGGATGATCCTAATAGCCTTGACATTACTGATTAGCTTGTCTTTTTCGTCTTGAGGTATATCTTCCACTTCTAAAATAAGATCGTTGTACTCAGATTGAGTCTTGATAACCCTTTTTCTACCGACATGAGTAAATGTCTTCTTGGTTATGGCATCCCATATCAGGGAACCATTATCTTCAAGACCAATCACGTAATCCTCAAAGTGCAGTGCCCAAAATTCATAGTCATTTGGAAAAAGTATGTAGATCATTGTTGTAGATCGAATACCACTTGAGAGATTGATGGAGTTAATGTGAGAATCATCTGGCTGCATGTTTTTGATTCAATAATAACCTGTAAGAATCAGATCTGTAAATTGAAATCGAGTTTATGTTAGAATATAGTCCAAGATTCAGCATCTACAATCGATAATGATGAAGATGGCTTAGAATAGAACCAATAAAAGTGGAAACCCTAAGGAAACTCGACAGAAGATTTGCATAGATTTACACAATCTCATGCTCTGATACCAATTGTTAAGAATAAAACTTATACGATCTATTAGATTCAAATAGGTAAAAGAATCAGAATAGAGAAAGAAGATCAAAGTTGTGTTGAATGATTAATAAGCACGGCCTTAGAAGAGCTCAATGAAGAACTGCTACTATAAAGGTAGTGTAGGGTTTAAAACTTGGACAACTAAAAGATACGGTGCATGCACGCACTTTAAATAATAAAACCCTAATACTAAATGAACGGGTGGATAGGCCCAACCCTATATACAACATAAACTAAACATTAAATACACGCTGACGCAACCCATATGACCCTACATGGAAGATATGTATCTCAACTCACACCTTAATCCATAACATACGCCCGAATCATATCCTCTAGGGTCTGAATAGTTCACTCACTTTGACAATTGGTATGAGGATGGAATGTTGTGCTAAAGTGGACACGAGTTCCCAACTCATCATGGAACCTCTTCCAAAACCTAGAAGTAAACCATACAATCTCTATCAGAAACCATCGATACCTGCAACCCATGATGTGCAACAACCTCCCTAATATAAATTTCCGTCGATTTCGTTGCAGAAATACTCTCAAAAATCAGGATGAAATGCGCGCTCTTGGTCAAACGATCCATGATGACCGAAATCAAATTCACTCTGCATGCAGTCTGGGGTAGCTTCATGCTAAAATCCATGGTAATATCCTCCCATTCCCATACACGAATCTCCAACGGCTGCA
This sequence comes from Lactuca saligna, assembly GCF_052625555.1. Classification (NCBI taxonomy): domain Eukaryota; kingdom Viridiplantae; phylum Streptophyta; class Magnoliopsida; order Asterales; family Asteraceae; genus Lactuca; species Lactuca saligna. The sequence goes on along the minus strand of NC_136422.1, from coordinate 85,645,068 downwards.
TCCTTCCGTGAGGTCGTTGATGCTTGGCCTTGACTTTCCTGCAAGTGAAACAGCACTCCACATACCAAGCCACATCCTACCTTATACATGGAAACCAATAATCAGGACGAATATCCCTATACATCTTCATCCCCCATGGATGAATGGAGAACCTAGAATTGTGCGCTTCCTCCATCAGAACCTGATGCACACTACCCCAATACGAAATCCAAAACCACCGATGCAGATTCAACAATCCACGACAATCATAATTGAAGGACGCCACCTGACCTACAATATATTCACTCTTCCGGTGCTCTTCCTTCAGAGCCTCAACCCGATCCTCACGAATCCACTCCAACAACGGAGTAATCACGGTCATCCTCAAACATATGTCTCTAATCGGAGTCGTTAACACCTTGGTGCCTAAGAGCATCGGCCACCATATTGGCCTTCCTCGGCTGATAAAGGATCTCACAATCATAATCCTTCACCACATCCAACCAACGGCGCTGTCTCATATTCAGATTCGGCTGATCTAGCAAATACCTTAGGCTCTTGTGATCCGTGTAAATAGTAGGTGAAAACTATGGCTCCCAACTCGAAATCATGCGTCATATAATTCACCTCATGAGGCTTCTGCTATCTCGAAGCATAAGCGATCATGCGACCTCTCTGCATCAACACTGGCCCCAACCCTATGATCGGTGAATCACATTATACCATAAATAATCAACACCCTCCGGTAAGGTCAAAATCGGTGCCTCACACAACCGCTATCTCAAGGTCTCAAAAGCTTTCTGCTGCTCAGCCCCCCAGCAAAATGTAATCGTCTTCTTTTTCAATCGGGTCAATGGAACAACTATCTTGGAGAAGTCCTAGGTGGATCTCCGATAATAACCCGCCAAACCAAAAAAACTATGAATCTCAGATGGAGACCTTGGAAGCTCCCACTACATCACAACCTCGACCATTTCTCGAACATTCTGGTTTATAAGGCGCCCCAGAAACTACACCTCATGCAAACAGAACTCACACTTGGAGAACTTTGCGAAAAGTCTCTCCCTACTAAACATCTCCAGCACTTCCCTCAAGTCCTCCTCATGTTGATCCTGAGTCTTGGAATACACCAAGATATCATCGATGAATACAATGATAGGCTGATCCTCCATCGGTCTGCACACATGGTTCGTGAGATCCATGAACGCTGATGGAGGATTGGTGACCCCAAAAGGCATCACCACGAAATCCTAATGACCATAACGAGTTCGGAAAGCTATCTTCTGCACATCCTCATCCCTAACCCTCGTATGAGGATAACCCAATCACAAATCAGTCTTGGAAAAAACAAGATGCACCTCGAAGCTAGTAAAAAAGATCATCAATCCTCAAGAGTGGATAACAATTCTTTAAATTTACCTTATTAAGCTCTTAGTAGTCAATGTACATACAATGAGACCCATCCTTTTTCTTCAAGAACAAGATTGGTGCTCCCTAAGGCAAATTGCTTGGTCGAATAAATCCTTTATCTAACAGCTCCTGTAGTTCTTTAGACAACTCCTACATCTTGGGAGGAGCTAACCGATATGGTGCTTTGGCTATCGGATCTACACCAGGAACCAGATCAATCTTGAACTTAACTTGCCTCTCTAGAGGCGCTCTAGGCAAATCCTCCAGAAAAACATCCGAGCAATCCCACACAAACGACACATCAGCCACTGTCGCCTTACTCTTATCCTGGGTATTCATAACATAGGCGACACAACCGAAACAACCTTGCTTAATATAGCGTATGGCCCTTTCTACAGAACACAAAATCGGCCCATGCTGAGATCCCTCTCCATGAACCACTAACTCTCCCCCACTTGTGGTCTGAACCTAAACTATGAAACATCCCAAAAATACAACCTAAAAATTTTCATTTTAATTTTACCAGAAACCATAATATCAATTGTTATATAATAAAACCATAAATAAGATGTCTCAAAATGACATAGAAAGTGTATCAATTCAAAACTGAAGTAAAGATCATATCAAAATATTTGAGCAAAACTCCCAGGAATAAACTGCAGCTATGGTGTGTGTCATGCCATCAACCTGAGCTCTTGCCCTTGCTAGTAGAAGAAACTGAAACCAAAACTGAAACTGTGAGCACAAAGCTTAGTGAGATTCCCGAGACTACCACATACCATTTACCAACATAATAAACACATACAACATTTAATGGGCCACACCCACTGCATCGGGCTCGTCCGACATCATACCGAAGTCCGGAATAACTTGGGCCCCGCCAACTCCATTGGACCTTGTTCGGCATCGGATGGAAGTCTGGAATAACTTGGGCCCCGCCTGACATCAGACCGAATTCCAAAGGAAACTGGATATAACATATCAAGAACATACAACATACTCACATACTATATCGGCTTGCCCGATATACTACACGTAGCAACACTTGCTTGAATCACGAAGACATCAAGCATACATACTACTTTTATGTAGACGGGCTGACACTGTGGCCGTAGACCCGTTCTTACTAGAAGAGAACTCACCACGGAGAACTGACTGCTGAAAACCTTTATGAAAGATCTCTGACTATTGTCTCGGCTGCTCTCCATCTATCATGACAAATCAAACAATAGATCAGGTACTGATAAATGCGTTCAAGGTGAAATGACTATTTTACCCCTAGTCAAAGTCAACTTTTAGTTCACCGGACTCGTCGATTCAGGGCGTAGATTTGTCGAGTCCCTCCCTCACTAGATCTGAATTCTAACTCACCGAGTCCATTCCTACTTACTGATTCACCCTAAACTCTAAGATCGGGGAAAAACGGGAACTCGTCGAGTCTGAAGAACAACTCGTCAAGTCCTAAGCATGCCATTTCCACACAGGAATGTCTAATGGATACATCTTTCCATGAGGCCTCTGGTGCTCCGTCTTGACCTTCCTGTAGGTCAGGCATCTCTCCACATACCAGGCTACGTCCTGCTTCATGCAGTGCCACCAATAATCGGGTCGAAGATCTCTATACATCTTCGTCGCCCCTGGGTGGATGGAGAAACGAGACTTATGAGCCTCGTCAATCAACACCTACTATACTCTTCCCCAATATGGTACCCATACTTTCCCATGAAGGGTCAACAATCCTCGACTGTCATAATCAACGGAAGCTACTCGACCCATAATTCTCTCACACTTTTGCCTCTCCTCCTTTAGGCCCTCAACCTGTGCTTCCTTAATTCGCTCTAACAAGGGAGTAATCACAGTCATCCTCAAACAAATATCCTTAATAGGGGTTGCAACCGTCTTGCAGTTCAAGTCGTCGGCCACTACATTGGCCTTACCTGGATGATAAAGGATCTCACAATACTAATCCATTACCACATCTAACCATCTGTGCTGCCTCATGTTCAAATTCGGCTGATCTATGAAGTACCTCAAACTTTTGTGATCCATGTAAATGGTACAACGCACCCCATAGAGGTAATGTCTCCAAATCGTGAGGGCAAACACCACCTCCCCCAGCTCTAAATTTTGTGTCAGATAGTTAGCCTTGTGAGGCTTCAACTGTCTAGAGGCATACACTATCACATGCCCTCGATGCATCAACATTACTCCTACCCCTGTGATAGAAGCGTCACAATAGAATACAAATTCATCCACCCCCTTTGGCATTGTAAGAATCATTGCCACACACAAATGCTATCTGAGGGTCTCAAATGTTGCCTACTGCTCAGGCCCCCAACAAAACACTACCGACTTCCTAGTTAGTCGGGTGAGCGGAACTGCTATCTTGGATCAATCTTGAACCGATCTCTTGTAGTACCCTGCCAAACCTAGGAACCTCCGAATCTCAGATGGAGACCTCGGTACCTCCCACTGCATCACGACCTCTATCTTGGCCGGATCTACCAGTATACCCTTCTGGTTGATGAGGTGCCCAAGAAACTGCACTTCGCGCAACCAAAACTCACACATGGAGAACTTCACGAAAAGTCTCTCCTTCCTGAAGGTCTCTAGCTCCTCCCTCAGGTGCTCGTCGTGCTACTTCCGAGTCTTTGAATAGACCAAGATGTCTTCGATAAACACTATCATAGATCGATCCAACATCGGTCTGCATATGCTATTAATGAGATCCATGAACGCAACTGGAGAATTGGTGAGTCCAAATGGCATCACCACAAACTTATAATGACCATAGCGGGTCCTAAATGTAGTATTCTACACATCCTCACCTATGACCAGCATCTAATGATACTCCTAGCGCAAATCAATCTTGGTGAACCAAGACGCTCCCTGAAGCTGATCAAATAGGTCGTCTATCCTCGGAAGTGGGTAACGATTCTTCACCGTCACCTTATTCAACTACTGGTAGTCTATGCACATACGGTGCGACCCGTCCTTCTTCTTCACAAACAGGATCGGGGCTCCCCAAGGTGAACTGCTTAGCCTGATAAAACCCTTTTCTAGTAGCTCCTACAGCTGCGTAGACAACTCCTACATCTCTGGAGGAGCCAACTGATATGTTGCCTTGGCTATTGGAGCCGTACCAGGAACCAGGTCAATCCTAAACTCAACATGTCTCTCTGGAGGTATCCCAGGCAAATCCTCCGGGAATATGTCCAGGTAGTCTCGCAGTACCGACACATCTTTGACTTTTGTCTTGCCCTTCCCCCAGGCATCTAAAACATAGGCGATGAACCCCGCGCAACCCTGCTGAAAGTAGCGCCTCGCTCTCGCTGTTGAATAAAGAATCGGTCTGCGTTGTGGCCTCTCGCACCGAATCACTAATTCTGCCCCATTGGGAGTGTAAACTCTCACTAACTATAGTTCACAATCAATCACTACCCTATTGGCACTCAACCAATCCATGCCTACTATAACCTTGTTCACTCAAAGAGGAAAAGGAACTAGGTCTACCGAAAACTACTCATCAAATAACCGAAGCAAACACCCCTTATGCACTCTCACGACTCTGATGGTCCTGTCATCAGCTATCTCGACCTAAAGTGTTCAATCCAGCTACCCCGGAGCTCTGCTAAACCTCTTGCTAAGCACAAGCAAAACAAATGATCGGGTAGCCCCCAAATCAAACAAGATTGTAGCAGAAATGCCATTCACTAAGAACGACCATATATAAAACATATAACCATAAGAAACAATTCATAACAATAGAAAAAATGAAATGAAGGTACATACCCCCACTACATCAGGAGTCGCTCGCGCCTCCTCTGTCGTCATCTAAAAAGCGCTACTCTTCGCCACTGGCGCATCACTCTAGCCCTGACGGCCGTTTGTAAGCCTCAATGTTGCAGGGGTAGGTGCTACCACCTTCGCTGCTGCTGTCAAACTCGGATACTGGGACTTTTTATGTCCCCTCTGATTTCAATGGAAGCAAATCAGATCAGATGCTGTGGTGGTGGTAGTAGTTGTACAATCTCTGCTCATATGCCTGGTCCGTCAGCACTTGAAGCACTCGCGACTCCCTGCTTTGCACACCCTATTGTGCAATCTCCCACACTTGCCACACCCACTGTGGCTCTGCGGTCCCCTGGACGTATGATCCGAAACCATGGGCCTTTTGCGCGAACTCCCCATACTAGAAGCCACCTCCGGCATTCTCTTCTTCTCCATCTCCAGATCAATCTCCCTCTCACGAGCCCTTGCAATCATATCATCCAGCGTTTTACAGCTGGACCGGCTCACAAACTGGCGGATATCACTCCGCAACATCTCATGATATCGAGCCATCTTCATTTCCTCATCAGCTACGTACTGAGGAACAAGAAGAGCCCTCTCCCTAAACTTGGCGGTAATCTCCGCCACTGTCTCTGTAGTCGTTGTAAGATCCTGAAACTCCCTGGGTAACTGTTGCACCTTAATAACTGGTGCAAACTCGGCTTTGAACCTAGCAGAAAAATCCGCCCAAGTCATCGCATCAAGAGCTGCGTCATCCCTAATGACATGTCCATCTCCTCCTACCAATCTCGTGCCCTGTCTTTCAGAAGACAGGATGCTAGTATGACCTTGTCCCCCTCGGAACATCTGATGGTGCGGAAAGCGTTGGCAACATCAGCCAACCATCTGGTACTCGCAATTGCGTCTCGCGCCCCATGATAGTCAGGAGCTCAACAAGCTCTGAACTCCTAGAAAGTGAGTGTGTGCGACCCCATCATGGTCGCTACCTCAACACAGAATGTGCTCAACATCTCGTCCATCAGCTCCAAAATACCCTTCTTGACCAAACCAAAGATCACAGGAGTCTACTCAAGTATGTTGCAAGTAGTCTCTAAAGAGAAAAACTCCCTCGTCTGCTCATCCAAATGCTCAGCCCCCGGTCCTGATCCTGATCCCTCACCGATACCTGAACTGCTGCCTGCTGTTCTAGGGTGTAAAACCACCATTCTGAAAACACATTAGTTCAAACGTCAGAAACACTAATATATCTCGAGAGATCACTACTAGTACAGTTTTCTTGGTCTTGCCTCGTTCTTCCTTGTTTCAAGTACGGATCCTCTGCTTTCAGTAGTACGGGCCCATACTACCTTCCACATCTATCTGTAGTTTCCTTAAGAACCGGGTCTACTCCACAAAATCACTACTACTGCTACTGATCTCTGCTACTCTCATCCTAGGCTTACCCTATAGATAGCTCCGACTCAACCCAGTCCTCAGCTACCGAAGGACTTCTTGTAATGCCAATTATCCATCACGTGAATACCATCACATGTGACGAGGCTCAGATAATCCTTCAAGTAAAATACTCGTCCCCACAACGATTAGAATCAAACAAGATCTGCACAGTAGGGCCAAATTTAGCACTTTGATATTATTCTTCCCTGATCACATGTGACATGACATATTCACCTAATGGCTAACTCCCATCACTCAGAGTCTCATAAAGCTCAAAGCAAGCAACATTCGAACACAGGAACTACTCAAGCAAATCTATTCTTATAATGAGAAACTATACTAGCATACAATGCGAAGCTCATACTATCAGGCATAACCTAAACAGGCTATCCTACAGCTATCTACTCAATACTAGCATGCAATTCTCATAAAGCTGAAACACATATAACAGGAACATAAAGCATCATCCCTAGATCCTTAGCCCTATTCTAGCATGTTGTTCTACTGAAAATGAGACTGATAATCATAACATAAACTTGTATGGGTAATTTGGGAGTACTTACTTGAGCTCGGCTGATCACATGCACCCCATCGTTTTCTCTTTTAAATATAACTCTTTTTCATTCTAAGTTCTTTTAAAAAAAATCTTTTCGAAAACGTTTCTCTTTTGAAAATCTTTTACCATTTCCTGAATTTGAGTTCAGACACACTTGAAAGCATGCCCAAATCCTTCAAACCAAGGCTCTGATACCAACTTGAAACATCCAAAAAATACAACCTAAAAATTTTTGTTTTAATTTTACCAGAAACCATAATATCAAATGTTATATAATAAAACCATGAATCAGATGTCTCAAAATGCCATAGAAAATGTATCAATTCAAAACTGAAGTAAATATCATATCAAAATATCTGAGCAAAACTCCCAAGAATAAACTGCAGCTATGGTGTGTGCCATGCCATCAACCCGAGCTCTTCCCCTTGCTAGTGGAAGTACCTGAAACCAAAACTGAAACTGTAAGCACACAGCTTAGTGAGCTCCCCAAACTACCACATACCATTTATCAACACAATAAACACATGCAACAATTACTGGGTCCCACCCATTACATCAGTCCCCACCCGGCATCAGACCGAAGACCAGAATAACTTGGGCCCCGCCCACTGCATCGGGCCCTATCCAGCATCGGATAGAAGTCCGAAATAACTTGGGCCCCGCCCACTACATCAGACCCCACCCGGCATCAGACCGAAGTCCGGAGGAAACTAGATATAACATATCAAGAACATATAACATAATCACATACTATATCGGCTTACCCGATATACGACATCTAGCAACACATGCCTGAATCACAAAGACATCAAGCATACATACTGCTGCTATCTAGACGGACCTACATTGTGGCCGTAGACCCAGTCTTACTGGAAGAAAACTCACCTCGGAGAACTGACTGCTGAAAACCTATGTCACACCCCCGAACCAGACGGCGGAAACGTCCGAGGGCTTTCGTGACTCATTGAATACCATTACAATGCATATACATGAAACATAACATAAAACATCACCAACATTTGGAATAGTACAACCAATAGTGTTTACATTCATTACATTGTTCAAACGTTACATTCTCAAAATAACCGTTCAACATCACTTAAACCACAGCAAACATCATAGAGTATAAATCATCTGTCACCTTATCTGTTACCTGAGAATACAAGTATTTTGAAAAACGTCAACATACGAAATGTTGGTGAGTTCATAAGTAGAGTTTGGAATCCAATGTAATGTTTGAAACCCGTCAGAAAATCCGATATTTTCTAATAATATATTATAGTGTAAAAATATGTGTTGATCCATGAGTATGCATGTTTGAATTCTATAGATGTAAGCGTAAGAGTTGTGAAAAATTCGTCCGGTAATTCATAAGTTGTAATTGTTGAAAACCCTAGGAAAACCCGACGTTTTCCTATCACTTTGTATTACTTAGTTTGTATACCGTTGTTTCGTTTCGTTAGGGAAATCGTTCAGATCCAGAGGCATTGAGAATACAATGGGTGGTGAAGTGTTGTGACGTACGTTAATGAAAACGTCCAATCGACAACCTTACAAGCGATCCCCTTAGGTGCCACTCGTAATTCTTCACACAACTCGATCCTCCCGGACTTGTGTAATCCCACGACCGGAGGGAAGGAGAGAAGGTGCGAAACTCTCGATATTTCCCCGCGTCGTCCAGGACAAATGCAATTGCGAACGGCCCGAAGCCCAACCCGCAATCGTGAGTTACCGACTTTACTAGCAGCACTGAAGGACCCTTGGGGACCAGCAGCACGTTTGCCATTGAAAGTCCTGTTACGTTATGCCGGATCGGTAAAACCCAACACTTCGTAAGAGAGAGAGAGATCTTCGGGCCTTAAGATCAGGTCATTGGGCTAGCTAGGCTCAACGAACAAGATTTTACACTTTTGGGGCCCAAAGATGGTGCATAGACGTCTGCGCACACTCGTATGTATAGTGAATTCTCCATCGTTATTTGTTATGAATCAAAATGTTGTAACGTCGTCGTGTTAGTGGTTTTGGATTTTTATTGGTTCGAAACTGAACCAATTCGTTTAACAACGACTTTTGGTATTGTAGTATATTGTATTTCGTCGACGAGCGTGGTACCATCAATTGGTCAAATTTCATGTATTAACTAACCTTGAAGATTTTCTGTTTTCAGCCCCTTCTTAATTGTAGAATTTACTCTTTTTACCCCTTTATTTAAAAACTTTCCGGTTTGGTCCTTGAAAATAGTTTAAGCCCTTGAAACTTCAGTTTTCTCGGTTATAGCCCCTCTTTTTCGCAACTTTTACATTTTTGACCCAATTTGGAAAAATTTTTACAACTTTGGTCCCTTTTAAATTTGGAAAGCATTTTAAACCTTTGAAAAGCATATGGAACACTTATAGTCCACTGTTTTACAGAAAAATGCAGTTTTGGCCCTCCAATTTAGAAAATTTCGCATATAGGGCCTTATTGGGCCGAAAATGTCATATTTAGCCCAATAAGCTTGGAATTTATGTTTTTAACCCTCTAAATAGTATATTTTCAGAAAATACATTGTGTAAACTGTTTTGACTCATCTTACCCATCAGATTTCGAAATATTTCACTTTAGGCCCTTTAACTTTGTATTTTCAACATTATATGTCAAAAAAATGAGTTTTTAGCCCAAGTTAAGTGTTGTCAAGCTATTTAGCCATTTTCTTAGTATACTTTGCAATGAAGTAGTATATTTTATGCCATAATAAGATATAAGTCTTGGTTTTTAGCATTTCATACTAAATCTATCATCAAAATCATACAAAACATACACATAAGCATAGAAATCAACCACAACATACACATAATGATGGATCTACACTTTTTCTTGTATCCTCCCCCACAAAAACTCATAAAAACCGAAAATAAGGGGATATGAAACTCACCTTGGGTGTTGATTCGGTTTTTGAAGAAAGAATGGAAGAAATGAAGTGATTTTTGGCCTTTGCACTCCTTGATGAAATTTTCAAGTTTATGGGATTTTCTAGAGTGCAAGATCATGATTTTTGCATGGATTAGGAAGAGATTTTTGATAAATATGGAATACAAGTCATAGATCCAAGCAAAACCTTACCTTAGATGATGATTTTGTGGAAGAACTTCCTTGAATGCTTTCTAAAATTCGAGATTTTGGAGGTAGAAGAAGAAGAAGCCTTGAGTGAATTTTAGAGAGAGTTTGTGAGTGTTTTGTGTGTGTGGGGTGTTGCTCTCGGCCGAGTTCAAGAAGAGAGAGGGAGATATAGACATGAGGGGATGTGCATGGATACATGGAATGGATTTGCATGGAGATCCACAAGACAATAAGGAGGTGGCACACTAAGGTCAACCCTCTTCTTGGGCTTGTTTTGGGCCTTGGGCCGAGATTTTTGGAATGGAAGGAGAAAAATTGGGCTTTAATGCCCTAAACCCATGTAGATGTTAAGTTGGATGGTTTTTAGTCCCAAAAGAAATATAGTATGATTTTTACACTTTGTTAGGCTAGTTTAGGTTAATCATGGTTCAAAATTTTGTATTTATTTCATTCTAGGCCCATTGTGGCCCAAAATGTTGAAATAAATAGATGTGGGTCCAATTAGAGCCCATAATAGTCAAATTGGAAGCTTATGGGTCCACTTAGGTCCAATAAGGAAGTTCTAGTCCAAAAATGGATCTAAACAAGAAGTTCTAGGGTTTCCAATTGTTTGATGACTATATGTAGTACTTGTATGGTGTATTTGATTGAAGTTTTTGATTCACATTAACTTTAGTGTATAGATTACAGGACACAAAATTTTAAGTTGTGACATCATCCCCCCGTTAGAGGGAATTTCGTCCCGAAATTCTGTTTGAAAGCTAGAATTGAGAAAGCTAGAATAGGTGAGGGTACTTTTGCTTCATTTGATCTTCGCGTTCCCAAGTGAATTCTGGCCCACTCTTTGCGTTCCACCGTACTTTCACGATCGGGATGCGACTCTGCTTAGTACGCTTCACCTCTGTGTCCATGATTTCGATTGGTTCTTCAACGAACAGGAGTTTCTCATTGATTTCGATTTAATCAAGGGGAGTGACGAGTGTTTCATCTGAGAGACACTTCTTCAGATTAGATACGTGAAACACGGGGTGTACACTGTTTAGCTCTGCGGGTAGTTGCAGTCTGTATGCTACTGGACCAATTTGAGCGACGATTTCGAAAGGTCCAATGTATCGTGGGTTCAGCTTTCCCCGTTTTCCGAAACGTATAACCCCTTTCCAGGGTGAGACTTTTAACAGTACTCGATCACCGACCTGAAATTCTAAGGGCTTTCATCGTTTGTCAGCGTAGCTCTTTTGTCGGTCACGCGATGCTTGCAATCGAGCTCTGATTTGAACGATCTTTTCCGTAGTTTCACGGATGATCTCCGGTCCTGTTAGTGCTTTGTCTGACACATGCATTTTCGCTAGCTGGGTGTCACCTACTTCAGCCCAACATAACGGTGATCTACATTTACGCCCGTAAAGTGCTTCGAAAGGAGCCACCTTGATGCTCGAATGGTAACTATTGTTGTATGAGAACTCTATTAAGGGTAGGTGGGTATCCCAAGACTTTCCAAAGTCTATCACGCATGCACGGAGCATATCTTCGAGTGTTTGGATAGTTCGCTCGCTTTGACCATCCGTTTGTGGGTGATAAGTGGTGCTCATATCGAGGTTTGTTCCCATCGCCTTATGGAGTGATTGCCAAAATCGGGACGTAAACCTACTGTCCCTATCCGAGATAATAGATTTTGGCACTCCATGGAGTCTCACAATTTCTCGTAGGTACAATCGCGTCAGTCTCTCCATCTTGTAGGATTCCTTGATTGGCAAGAAATGGGCAGATTTCGTTAGTCGATCAATTATTACCCATATGGTATCCAGTCCGTCCGACGTCTTGGGTAGCTTGGTAACGAAATCCATAGAAATCCCGTCCCATTTCCACTCGGGAATTTCCGGTTGCTGCAACAATCCTGAAGGTTTCTGGTATTCCACCTTTACTTTGGCGCATGTAAGGCACTTACTGACGTAGGTCGCGATTTCCGCCTTCATGTTAGGCCACCAATAGTGTTGTTTAATATCCAAATACATCTTATCAGAACCGGGGTGAATGGAGTATCGCGTCTTGTGGGCTTCCTTCATGACAACATCTCTAAACCCTCCAAATTTAGGGACCCAAATACGGTTCATGAAATAGTATACCCCATTCTCCCTTGTTTCTAGGTTCTTTTCCATCCCGCACAACGCTTCGCTAGCTCTATTTTCCGTCTTCATGGCCTCTGACTGGGCTACTGCAAGTTGAGTGGCCAGGTGAGATTAAATGGTTATCGAGAGAGTTTTCGTACGGCGGTTAGAGTACTCCTTCCGACTTAATGCATCATCTACCACGTTGGCCTTGCCTGGGTGGTACTTGATCTCGCACTCATAATCGTTTAACAACTCAACCCATCTTCGTTGCCTCATGTTTAACTCCTTCTGGTTTAAGATGTGTTGGAGGCTCTTGTGATCTGTAAAGACGGTGCACTTTTTACCGTACAGGTAATGCCTCCAAATTTTTAGGGCAAAGACTACAGCTCCCAACTCTAGGTCATGGGTTGTGTAGTTTACTTCATGCGTCTTTAGCTGGCGGGATGCATAGGCTATCACTCTCCCACGTTGCATGAGAACGCAACCTAAACCCTGATTTGATGCGTCGCAGTAGACTACAAAGTCTTCCGTTCCTTCAGGCAGAGATAGTACAGGTGCGCTACAGAGAGCTTGCTTCAAGGTTCGAAATGCGATTTCTTGTTTGTCTGTCCATTTGAATGGTACGCCCTTTTGCGTAAGCGAGGTAAGTGGCTTGGCGATCTTAGAGAAGTTTTGAATGAATCTCCTATAGTAGCCTGCTAACCCCAAGAATTGACGAATTTCCGTGGGCGTTGTCGGGATTGCCCAACCTTCTACAGCTTTAACCTTAGAGGGATCCACATGGATTCCATCTCGGCTGACCACATGACCTAGGAAGTTCACGCTCCGCAGCCAGAACTCACACTTGGAGAGTTTGGCGTAAAGTTTTTCTGACCGTAGAGTTTCTAAGACTTGTCGGAGATGTTGGTCATGCTCTTCCTTGCTTCGAGAATAGACGAGGATGTCATCGATAAAAACAATGACAAAGTTGTCAAGAAACGGTCGGCAGATTCGATTCATTAGGTCCATAAATGCGGCAGGGGCATTCGTTAGACCAAAGGGCATTACGACAAATTCATAATGTCCGTAACGAGTTCGGAAAGCGGTTTTTGGAATATCCTCTTCCCGGACTTTGAGTTGGTGGTACCCGGACCGTAAATCTATTTTAGAAAAATAACTAGCCCCTTGGAGCTGGTCAAATAGGTCATCGATTCGGGGAAGTGGGTAGCGGTTCTTGATTGTGAGTTTGTTTAATTCTCTGTAATCGATACACATTCTAAAAGATCCGTCTTTCTTTTTGACAAAGAGGACCGGAGCTCCGCATGGCGAGTAACTAGGTCGAATAAATCCCTTGTCCAAAAGTTCGCTGAGTTGGCTGGATAATTCCTGCATCTCGGCAGGAGCCAACCGATAGGGTGATTTAGCAAGAGGAGTTGCTCCTGGGATAAGGTCAATTCGAAATTCAACCTGTCTCTCTGGGGGCACTCCCGGAAGATCTTCAGGAAATACATCCGGAAATTCACATACTACTGGAATGTCTCGAACGTTAATCTCCTCCTTGGTTTTGTCCACCACATGAGCCAGGAACGCCAGATTGTTCCTTCGTAGATATTTTTGTGCCTTGACACACGAAACGAGGCGAAGGTTCATGCTAGATTTGTCTCCGTAAATTACTAAGGTTTCGTGATTTGGAAGATGAAGACGGACGGCCTTCTCATGACACATAATTTCGGCATGGTGGGGGCTTAACCAGTCCATACCGATGATCACGTCGAAACTCCTAATTGATACTGGCATTAGGTCTATTCGGAAGACGTGTCGATTAAGAGTTAGGGTACATCCGGTGTAGATTTCCCCAGTGGATTCGGTTTTCCCATTGGCCATTTCCACCGTATAGGCTTCATTTAGCTTTTGGGGAAGTTGTTTTAATAAGTGTGTAACAGCTCAAATTTTCAAATAAATTTTTCACTTAAAATAAAACATCATTATTCGACAAAAGAGTTTATTCCAAGTTTATTGCAAACGTATAAATAATAAATCCTCAAGATCTTCATCGATGGCAGTGTGTACGTGTCACGCCGGCGCCTTCCCACGGTCATTGCTAGTACCTGAAAAACATAAACACAACTAGTAAGCATAAATGCTTAGTGAGTTCCCCAGTATACGACTTACCCACATACGCCTTCCGGCCCGGACCTTTCGGTCCACATAACATTGCCTTCCGGCCCGTAACACAATCGCCTTCCGGTCCATAACATATCGCCTTCCGGCCCGTATTAAATTGCCTTCCGGCCCATAGTATTTTGCCTTCCGGCCCATAATAGTATAAAACATAACACATGTAACATATCACACATAACACATAAGTCATACATCATACCGTTCTTTCTATCACATAAAGTCTCGCCTTCCGGCCCGTATAAGCATACATCACATATAAGCATACATCACATATAAACATACATCACATATAAAGCATCTACCTCTCTAGACATAGCATAAATATAACACATACGACCTTCCGGTCACGCAGTCAAACCCTTCCGGGTGAAGTATAGTGAGAAGACTCACCTCGTATTATGCAAGCTATAAACCCTTCGAGCTACTCGCACTCGATCCGCTAATCTGCAGGTTCCCTATAATACCACATACCTTTATTAATGATCTTATCAAACAAGACAACTGACCCTACTAAATTACACACAGGTCAACGGTCAACTTGACCGGACTCGTCGAGTGCAAAGGCAACTCGGCGAGTCTAGACACCCCGACTCTACTCGCCGAGTCTAAAGAACGACTCGACGAGTTCCAGTAGATCTTCAAGCTACTTGCCGAGTCTGAAGAACAACTCGGCGAGTCCTAGTGAATCTTCAAGCTACTCGCCGAGTCTGATCATTGGACTCGGCGAGTCCTCGCCATGCAGCCAATCCGCTGCCTCCTGTATCTCGCATGATTCCGTAGTATATAGATATAGGGCTTCCTGGACTTTCACATATACTATTACAGTGGTTTAAACACTTGTAACAACACTATAATCTACCAATTCCTTAAATGGGTTTCCTAACCCTAAATTCGCATACAACGTAAAAGCTACAGATTATGATCGGAAGATTACCTGGAAACGTGTTCCCTGTGTCCCCAACCTTCAGAACTCGACCCCTTGAACCTCCTTTGATCACCACCTTGCTTCTCCTTGTCTAACCACTTCTTCAAGCTTCCACTAGCCCTCCCCCTTGCTCCAGATGCCCACAGACTCCTAAGATATCTTCAATCGGCCAAAAGACGAGACATGACGGCCCTAAAGTCATTTTATACGATTCAGAATCAAAACGGCTAGGGTTTCAGCCGAACAGCGTCGACTCGCCGAGTCCCTATTGGACTCGTCGAGTCCAGTCGCGAATCTGTGACCAAGACCGTGGTCCTACTCGGCGAGTCAGGCACCAACTCGCCGAGTCCCCTCCTAAATGTGCCCCAAAAATAATTTAAAGAAATACCTGAAATTCCGGGCTGTTACAACTCTCCCCCACTAGAACTAGACTTCGCCCTTGAAGTCTCATTCTGCGAATAACTCCGGATGTTGCTCCCGCATTTCTCTTTCCGGCTCCCAAGTCATCTCCGATCCCTTCCGATGTTGCCACTGAACCAACACCAAAGGTATCTCCTTGTTCCGTAGAACTTTGATCTTCCGATCCCTGATAGCTACTGGTCTCTCGGCGTAATTCAGGCTCGCATCCACCTGAATATCTTCTAACGGAACCACTGCCGCTTCATCGGCTATACACTTCCTCAACTGTGATACGTGAAAGGTATTGTGAATCTGACTCAGCTCCGCTGGCAACTCCAACCGATAAGCTACCCGACCTACCCTTGCAATTACCCGGAATGGGCCTATGAACCGGGGCCCCAATTTGCCCATCTTCCTGAACCGAATCACCCCTTTCCAAGGAGAAACCTTTAGGAGAACGAAGTCGCCGACCTGGAATTCGAGCTCGGATCGGCGTCTGTCCGCATAACTCTTCTGTCGGCTCTGGGCGGTCAATAACCTCTGCCTCACCCGTTGAATCTGTTCAGTCATCTGAAGTACGATCTCTGTACTGCCCATCACTCTCTGTCCCACTTCTCCCCAGCAAATGGGAGTCCGACACCTCCTACCATACAAAAACTCAAAAGGTGGCATACCAATGCTCGAATGATGGCTGTTGTTGTAGGAAAACTCAGCCAACGGCAGATGCGCATCCCAGCTACCCCCGAAGTCTAACACACACGCTCTAAGCATGTCTTCCAATGTCTGAATCGTCCGCTCGCTCTGACCGTCGGTCTGGGGATGGTATGCGGTACTAAAATGCAGTTTAGTACCCAACTCCTCATGGAATTTCTTCCAGAACCTGGAAGTGAAACGTACATCGCGGTCCGAAACAATCGAGGTCGACACTCCATGCCGAGATACTATCTCTCTCACGTATAACTCTGCCAACTTCTCTGCTGATGAACTTTCGCGAATGGCAAGGAAGTGTGCACTCTTTGTTAGCCTATCCACAATCACCCAAATCGCATCGACTCCCCTGGCAGTTTTCGGCAATTTGGTGATGAAATCCATCGTGATCTGATCCCACTTCCACTCAGGAATCTCCAAGGTTTGCAATTTACCGTGCGGTCTCTGGTGCTCGGCCTTAACCCTACGGCAGGTCAAACACCTCTCAACGAACCAGGCAACGTCTCTCTTCATGCAAGGCCACCAGTACTCCTTTCTCAAATCCAAATACATTTTCGTAGCACCGGGATGGATCGAGAATTTCGATCTGTGTGCCTCCTCCATCAAAGTAACACGCGTACCGCCCACGAATGGTACCCAGATCCGACCCTGAAATGTCAGAAGTCCCCACCCATCCGTAACGAACTCTGAAATCAACCCGACGACCCGCTCCTGTTTCTGCATCCCAGACTTCACAACCTCGGCCTGTGCCCCACGAATAGCATCTAATACCGAAGTCATCACCGTCAATCTCAAACATACGTCCCGCAATGGAGTACTCTCCGCCCTACGACTCAATGCATCAGCTACCACATTAGCCTTGCCTGGGTGGTATAGGATCTCACAGTCATAATCCTTAACCACGTCTAACCATCTCCTCTGACGCATGTTTAGGTTGGGTTGATCCATCAAATACTTCAAACTCTTATGGTCCGTGTATATGGTACAACGAACCCCGTACAGGTAGTGACGCCAAATTTTGAGGGCGAACACTACTGCCCCTAACTCTAAGTCATGCGTGGGATATCTCGCTTCGTGAGGCTTCAGCTGCCTCGATGCATAGGCTATCACATGGCCCCTCTGCATCAACACTGCACCCAGTCCTGAAATCGATGCATCGCAATATACGACAAAGTCCTCCATCCCCTCCGGAAGAGCTAATACTGGTGCTTCGCACAGTCTCTGACGAAGTGTCTCGAAGGAAGTCTGCTGCTCGGGTCCCCATAAAAATGTAACACCCTTTCGGGTCAATTTGGTAAGTGGCACCGCGATCTTGGAGAAGTCCCTAATGAACCTTCGATAGTACCCCGCCAACCCAAGGAAACTCCTGATCTCCGTAGGTGACTTCGGTGCCTCCCAACTCATCACCGCTTCCACCTTGGCCGGATCGACCAATATCCCTGCCTGATTTACAACGTGCCCCAGAAATTGAACTTCCCGCAACCAGAAGTCACATTTGGAGAATTTTGCATATAGCTTCTCCGACCTCAGTACCTCAAGGACCTCCCTCAAATGTCCCTCATGCTGCTCCCTAGACCGCGAATACACCAGAATGTCGTCGATGAATACAATCACAGACCGATCCAGCATCGGCCTGCATACCCTGTTCATGAGATCCATGAACACCGCTGGGGCATTGGTGAGCCCAAAAGGCATCACCACGAACTCGTAATGCCCATACCGCGTCCTAAAGGCTGTCTTCTGGACGTCCTCATCCCGCACTCTTACCTGATGGTACCCTGATCTCAAATCAATCTTGGAAAACCAAGATGCCCCTTGCAACTGATCGAATAGATCATCGATCCTCGGTAACGGATAGCGGTTCTTGACTGTCACCTTGTTCAGCTCCCGGTAATCGATACACATCCGGTGTGAACCATCCTTCTTCTTGACGAACAGAATCGGTGCTCCCCACGGCGAGCTACTCGGCCGAATAAATCCCTTCCCCAACAACTCTTGAAGTTGCGAGGACAATTCTTGCATCTCTGGAGGTGCAAGACGATAAGGCACCTTCGCAATAGGCGCAGCCCCTGGAACTAGATCGACACCAAACTCTACTTGCCTCGCAGGAGGTACTCCCGGAAAATCCTCGGGAAAAACATCTGGAAACTTGCGTACCACTGGAACCTCCTTCAGTGTCTTCGGTCTCTCGGAACTCTCCCGCGTATCCATCACATACGCCACAAAACCGTTACATCCCCGCTGTAGGCATTGCCTCGCCCTAGCGGCCGAACAAAAAGCTGATCCCGAATGGGTATCCTCGCCGTATACCGTAAGAACTCCCCCACTAGGGTCTCGTATAGTCACCAGCTGACGCTCGCAATCGATAACAGCGCTGAATCGGCTCAACCAGTCCATGCCTACGATGACACAGACATCCCCCATCGCAATAGGAATGAGGTCAATCGGAAACGCGACCCCGAAGATCTCTAGCACACATCCCCGAAGAACCTCCGTAGCACAAATCACCCTCTCAACCGCAATAGAAACGCTCAAAGGCCGACTTAACGGCTCACGACTAATGCCGATGTGCTGACTAAAAGCTAACGATACAAACGATCTACTCGCACCCGAATCAAATAATACTAGAGCAGGCATAGAGTTCACAAGGAAAGTACCTACACATACATTAACATAAGCATAGCATTTCGACCTTTAAGTAAATACGTGAATGATAACATACCTGCCACAACATCGGGCGCAGCGCGGACCTCCTCCGCAGTCAGCTGAAAGGCTCTCCCGCGAGCCCTCGGGGCCTCGACCTTCGCCGGTCGGGTCTCAGTAGTCCGGGTAGTAGGTGTAGCTCCCTGACGAAGTTGCGGACACTCGGCCTTCCGATGGCCTGTCTGGTTGCAGTGAAAGCAAACCATAAACCCCTTAGGGCAATCCCTGGCAATATGTCCCTCCTTGCCACACTTGTAGCAACCACCAGCTCGACACACCCCCTCGTGACTCTTGCCGCACTTCGCGCAAGTGCGACCCTTCGGACCTCCCATCCTCGAATCAGCGAACTTAGTCCGCTTGGCTGCCGGCTGAGACTGAGCCGGCCGTCGATCCACCTGCCGAGACTCAGCCTCCTCCCTCGCTTGAGTCTCCAACTCGATCTCGCGCTTCCTGGCGTTCGCCTGAAGCTCAGTGAAAGTACGATAGGTGGAGTTTGACACAAACTCCCGGATCTCCCTCTTCAAAACACCCAAATACCGGCTCATCCGCGACTGTTCCGTAGATACCAGCTCGGGGCAGAACATTGCCCTCTCATGAAACTTCCGTGTGATCACTGCCACGGAATCAGTACCCTGCTTAAGGGTCAAGAACTCCTGAATCAATCGCTCCCTCTCCACCGGGGGAACGTACTCGTCCCTGAACATCTCCGTAAACCTCTCCCATGTCACCGCCGAGATCTCTGCCTGAGTGAAGTTCGCCGTCACGAACTTCCACCAATCCTTCGCTCCCAGACGGAGCTGGTTCAAGGCGAACCGTACCCTCAAGTGCTCCGGGCATGAGCAAGTATAGAAGCACCCCTCGATGTCGGCGATCCACCTCATAGCTGCAATCGGATCCTGCGTCCCATCAAATTCAGGGGGTTTCGTGTTGCTGAATTCCCTGAATAGTAATGAATCACCCCCTTGCGGCCTAGCAGCAGCCACAGCTGCGGTAGCGGCAGCAACTGCAGCTTCAGTAAGTGCGGCGTACCGCTCCTCAAACTCCTCCATCAGCGTGGTCTTAATAGACCCAAACATCTCCGGGATCTCAGCCCGGACCGCCGCAGCTACCTCTTCCTGAATAATCTGACGAATCTCCTCGTCACTCGCACCGCTCGAACTCGCCCCATTGCGTGTGATGACCATGATGTCTCTGAAATACAACATAAAATCATCAGAGACTCCACCAAGTACAATGGTACTCGGTACGCGCCCTACTCAGTTCTCCGATTTCCAGGGATTCTTACTTGGGTCTTCCACTGATCCGGTGTCTTCGGTAGTACGGGCCCAATACTACCGACCACACCGTATCAGTATTCGTCCTAAGTCTTCCTCCCCAAATCCCGAATAATGAGTACTCTACCTCTAGTATGCACTATCTACTTGTATGTTACCAAACATCCCATATAAGCAATCTCCCTAGACAAGGCATCACAAAACAGGCCATTCTAGTCCTATCATGTATACCTAGTCTTCTAGCATGCATAACAATTCATAATTCAGTGCATAATATAACATTGTAAGGTATTCTGGGGATCTTTACCGTTCGGGCGCTGGCTGATCGTACACACTGCTCCATCCTTGTTTTACCGCCTTACCATTTATGAAATGTTGTGTCCTTATTATTTAAAAAGGTTTTTCCTCAAATCCCCGGTCTGAGTTCAGTTGCACCCGAAAGTACACCCGAATCCCTCAAACCAAGGCTCTGATACCAATTGTAACAGCTCAAATTTTCAAATAAATTTTTCACTTAAAATAAAACATCATTATTCGACAAAAGAGTTTATTCCAAGTTTATTGCAAACGTATAAATAATAAATCCTCAAGACCTTCATCGATGGCAGTGTGTACGTGTCACGCCGGCGCCTTCCCACGGTCATCGCTAGTACCTGAAAAACATAAACACAACTAGTAAGCATAAATGCTTAGTGAGTTCCCCAGTATATGACTTACCCACATACGCCTTCCGGCCCGGACCTTTCGGTCCACATAACATTGCCTTCCGGCCCGTAACACAATCGCCTTCCGGCCCATAACATATCGCCTTCCGGCCCGTATTAAATTGCCTTCCGGCCCATAGTATTTTGCCTTCCGGCCCATAATAGTATAAAACATAACACATGTAACATATCACACATAACACATAAGTCATACATCATACCGTTCTTTCTATCACATAAAGTCTCGCCTTCCGGCCCGTATAAGCATACATCACATATAAGCATACATCACATATAAACATACATCACATATAAAGCATCTACCTCTCTGGACATAGCATAAATATAACACATACGACCTTCCGGTCACGCAGTCAAACCCTTCCGAGTGAAGTATAGTGAGAAGACTCACCTCGTATTATGCAAGCTATAAACCCTTCGAGCTACTCGCACTCGATCCGCTAATCTGCAGGTTCCATATAATACCACATACCTTTATTAATGATCTTATCAAACAAGAAAACTGACCCTACTAAATTACACACAGGTTAACGGTCAACTTGACCGGACTCGTCGAGTGCAAAGGCAACTCGGCGAGTCTAGACACCCCGACTCTACTCGCCGAGTCTAAAGAACGACTCGACGAGTTCCAGTAGATCTTCAAGCTACTCGCCGAGTCTGAAGAACAACTCGGCGAGTCCTAGTGAATCTTCAAGCTACTCGCCGAGTCTGATCATTGGACTCGGCGAGTCCTCGCCATGCAGCCAATCCGCCGCCTCCTGTATCTCGCATGATTCCGTAGTATATAGATATGGGGCTTCCTGGACTTTCACATATACTATTACAGTGGTTTAAACACTTGTAACAACACTATAATCTACCAATTCCTTAAATGGGTTTCCTAACCCTAAATTCGCATACAACGTAAAAGCTACAGATTATGATCCGAAGATTACCTGGAAACGTGTTCCCTGTGTCCCCAACCTTCAGAACTCGACCCCTTGAACCTCCTTTGATCACCACCTTGCTTCTCCTTGTCTAACCACTTCTTCAAGCTTCCACTAGCCCTCCCCCTTGCTCCAGATGCCCACAGACTCCTAAGATATCTTCAATCGGCCAAAAGACGAGACATGACGGCCCTAAAGTCATTATATACGATTTAGAATCAAAACGGCTAGGGTTTCAGCCGAACAGCGTCGACTCGCCGAGTCCCTATTGGACTCGTCGAGTCCAGTCGCGAATCTGTGACCAAGACCGTGGTCCTACTCGGCGAGTCAGGCACCAACTCGCCGAGTCCCCTCCTAAATGTGCCCCAAAAATAATTTAAAGAAATACCTGAAATTCCGGGCTGTTACAAAGTGCTTAAACTTATTGCTTACGAAACTTCGCTCCGCTCCGGAGTCAAATAAGATGCATGCATAAGCGTGGTTTAAGAGAAACGTACCGGTAACAACAGAGGGATCCTGAATAGCTTCCCCCTGACCCATGGTCAGCATCCTTCCTGTTCCTCCATTTCTTAAATTGTTGTTGTTGGGACAGTCTCGGCGGACGTGTCTAGTCTTCCCGCATCCATAGCAGGTGTAACTAGGCCCTGCGATGTTGCCGCTGGCATGGGCGTTGTTGTTGCGAGGGTTGTTGTTGTTGATTCCCTGATTTTGGTTATGGGGAGGGTAAGCCTTGCAGTACTTTGCAGTGTGACCCCTTCGGTTGCAACTGGTGCACTGAAAATCCTTGCATTCTCCATAGTGATGGAAACCGGACTTGTTGCATTTGGGAAGATTACCGGAATAAGGTTTGGAAGTATTTGAAGTGGCTGAGGTTGGAGCATGTGGTGCGGCTGGAGCCGATGTGGTAACGGCATTAACCGCCACTGTCTGCTGTTTCTTGGAGGTGTCGAGGCCCTGGCGCCCCTTCCTCTTATTGTTCTTCCCCCTCTTATCATCTCCTTCCTTCTTCTTCTCAGCCTCCACTGGCTTCTCTCCCTTTTTGTTATTATGGTCGTACAACCTTTTTGCCAGTCTCTTTGCACTGTCAAATGTTTCGGGGTTTGCAGCTATCACATTCCCTTGAATTGGTGATGTGAGTCCCCAGATGAATCGCTCAATCTTCTTTCCTTCCGAGGTGATCATACCCGGGCACAGCAGAGATAGTTCGCTAAATCTCGATATGTAGGCATCGATATTCGCGTTCTGCATAGTGAGGTTCCATAGCTCTTGTTCCATCTTCTGTATTTCGCCTCGTGGGCAGTACTCTGCCATTAACATTTCTTTCATCTCCGTCCACGGCATAGAGTTGGCTACAGGGAGTGTCATGGATTCTACATGTCCGTTCCACCAGGTGAGTGCTTGATCCGCAAAAGTGCAGGCTGCGAACTTCACCTTCATGTGCTCAGGGCAGTCGCATATCTCGAATACCAACTCCACTTTTTCGATCCATCGCTTCAGAGTGATCACTCCTCCAGTGCCATTAAAAGTTCGTGGTTTGGCGTTTGTGAAGTCCTTGTAGGTACATGCCTTGGTGGATCCTTGATTCATTCCATTGTTTTAACTTCCGGCTACCTGCCCATTGACTCCTCCATTGTTCCCTTGTTGAATTTGCACAATCGCTGCAGTGACTGCTGCAGACACAGCTGCCTGGAAGGCGGCTGAGTCAACTTCAGGTGGGGTTGGTCCTGGGTTTCCGCGAGTAGGTCGGAGAGGCATCTTTCTGTGACAAAACGGAAAGATGTTGAGGGTATGTGGTTTCGGTGAGGTCGTGATCCTACTGGCTAGGTGCATAGTACGAACTTAAACACTACTACCATTTACCAATCAATAATATCTCAACACATAGCAATTTGCAATATCCTAATAAAACACATAGAAATTTACTAATATTATCCGCATTTGATACATGAAAATTTTGCTCATAGGAGCATACATGGGTGATACTAGTTCGACAGCATAACGACTCTATGAGTAGTGTAGTCACTTAAACATAGAGTCGGAGTACATAGCATATTTCCTAACGAACTACTATGATAAGTCTATCCCTAACCGCGATGAGCTGCGTCCTACTATAATGGTGAAATCATATGTCGAAGTGCTAAGCTAGCAGCTGCGCCATCTCTGTCATGTCTACAATGACCTCATCCCTCTCAAGCTCTGCTCGCACGGCTCGCGCTTCCATGGCAAACAGTTGTTGCCGTAAGTCGGCAATCACGGTTTCTGGGGAGCGATTCTCCCGCGAGGGATTCACTGGTGGGACGTGGGGATCCCGTTGCACTTTGCTAACAGGAGATGCGATGTGACCCGTGTCCGGGGCCTGATCCTCCTTCATGTCATCGTCGGTCCCCTCGAACTCGTAGTCGGTGTCCATGTACTCGTCTAGTTCAATGCCGTAGGCCCCCTCTTGATTCCCTTCTGGTTCGCCTTCGGGTACCCCGTGTGCCTCAGGGGCTTGGAAGAACTGAATGCCCTGATGCTCTCCCTCCATGACGACTGAGAGAAAGTATGCGAATAAGCTATCACTTTCCTATGATTCTAACGCTATGGCACAAGCTAAACCGACATCCTCTTCTTGGTGGTAGGGGTATAGTTTTAGGTTCCCTAGCTATCCCGACCTCATCGAGACGTGTATTAGTTTTACTTTGGAGAGAATGTAGTTGATCAGGCTACATTCACTCCTTGGTATTACTAAGAACAGTCCCAATTTAACCGAGACACCAGCATTATTGTGTTTGATTCGGCGTTATGTTCTTATTCCTAATACAAGCAAGCGTATTTTATTTACTTATTTTGTTCAGAGTTATGTTAGTCCCTCTTTTTGGTTTATAGTTGCATATCCGTGTGTGGTTAGATATGCTAGTTCACTATAAACAATGCTCTGATACCAACCTGTCACACCCCCGAACCAGACGGCGGAAACGTCCGAGGGCTTTCGTGACTCATTGAATACCATTACAATGCATATACATGAAACATAACATAAAACATCACCAACATTTGGAATAGTACAACCAATAGTGTTTACATTCATTACATTGTTCAAACGTTACATTCTCAAAATAACCGTTCAACATCACTTAAACCACAGCAAACATCATAGAGTATAAATCATCCGTCACCTTATCTGTTACCTGAGAATACAAGTATTTTGAAAAACGTCCACATACGAAATGTTGGTGAGTTCATAAGTAGAGTTTGGAATCCAATGTAATGTTTGAAACCCGTCAGAAAATCCGATATTTTCTAATAATAGAATAGTGTAAAAATATGTGTTGATCCATGAGTATGCATGTTTGAATTCTATAGATGTAAGCGTAAGAGTTGTGAAAAATTCATCCGGTAATTCATAAGTTGTAATTGTTGAAAACCCTAGGAAAACCCGATGTTTTCCTATCACTTTGTATTACTTAGTTTGTATACCGTTGTTTCGTTTCGTTAGGGAAATCGTTGAGATCCGGAGGCATTGAGAATACAATGGGTGCTGAAGTGTTGTGACGTACGTTAATGAAAACGTCCAATCGACAACCTTACAAGCGATCCCCTTAGGTGCCACTCGTAATTCTTCACACAACTCGATCCTCCCGGACTTGTGTAATCCCACGACCGGAGGGAAGGAGAGAAGGTGCGAAACCCTCGGTATTTCCCCGCGTCGTCCAGGACAAATGCAATTGCGAAGGGCCCGAAGCCCAACCCGCAATCGTGAGTTACCGACTTTACAAGCAGCACTGAAGAACCCTTGGGGACCAGCAGCACGTTTTCCATTGAAAGTCCTGTTACGTTATGCCGGATCGGTAAAACCCAACACTTCGTAAGAGAGAGAGAGATCTTCGGGCCTTAAGATCAGGTCATTGGGCTAGCTAGGCTCAACGAACAAGATTTTACACTTTTGGGGCCCAAAGATGGTGCATAGACGTCTGCGCACACTCGTATGTATAGTGAATTCTCCATCGTTATTTGTTATGAATCGAAATGTTGTAACGTCGTCGTGTTAGTGGTTTTGGATTTTTATTGGTTCGAGACCGAACCAATTCGTTTAACAACGACTTTTGGTATTGTAGTATATTGTATTTCGTCGACGAGTGTGGTACCATCAATTGGTCAAATTTCATGTATTAACTAACCTTGAAGATTTTCTGTTTTCAGCCCCTCCTTAATTGTAGAATTTACTCTTTTTACCCCTTTATTTAAAAACTTTCAGGTTTGGTCCTTAAATCAATTTTCTTGACATTTTTATACCAAAAATTATTGAAATAAGTATTTTCCAGCATATTTATGATAGAAAACAGTTTAAGCCCTTGAAACTTCAGTTTTCTCGGTTATAGCCCCTCTTTTTCGCAACTTTTACATTTTTGACCCAATTTGGAAAAAAATTTACAACTTTGGTCCCTTTTAAATTTGGAAAGCATTTTAAACCTTTGAAAAGCATATGGAACACTTATAGTCCACTATTTTACAGAAAAATGCAGTTTTGGCCCTCCAATTTAGAAAATTTCGTATATTGGGCCTTATTGGGCCGAAAATGTCATATTTAGCCCAATAAGCTTGGAATTTATGTTTTTAACCCTCTAAATAGTATATTTTCAGAAAATACATTGTGTAAACTGTTTTGACTCATCTTACCCATCAGATTTCGAAATATTTCACTTTAGGCCCTTTAACTTTGTATTTTCAACATTTTATGTCAAAAAAATGAGTTTTTAGCCCAAGTTAAGTGTTGTCAAGCTATTTAGCTATTTTCTTAGTATACTTTGCAATGAAGTAGTATATTTTATGCCATAATAAGATATAAGTCTCGGTTTTTAGCATTTCATACTAAATCTATCATCAAAATCATACAAAACATACACATAAGCATAGAAATCAACCACAACATACACATAATGATGGATCTACACTTTTTCTTGTATCCTCCCCCACAAAAACTCATAAAAACCGAAAATAAGGGGATATGAAACTCACCTTGGGTGTTGATTCGGTTTTTGAAGAAAGAATGGAAGAAATGAAGTGATTTTTGGCCTTTGCACTCCTTGATGAAATTTTCGAGTTTATAGGATTTTCTAGAGTGCAAGATCATGATTTTTGCATGGATTAGGAAGAGATTTTTGATAAATATGGAATACAAGTCATAGATCCAAGCAAAACCTTACCTTAGATGATGATTTTGTGGAAGAACTTCCTTGAATGCTTTCTAAAATTTGAGATTTTGGAGGTAGAAGAAGAAGAAGCCTTGAGTGAATTTTAGAGAGAGTTTGTGAGTGTTTTGTGTGTGTGGGGTGTTGCTCTCGGCCGAGTTCAAGAAGAGAGAGGGAGATATAGACATGAGGTGATGTGCATGGATACATGGAATGGATTTGCATGGAGATCCACAAGACAATAAGGAGGTGGCACACTAAGGTCAACCCTCTTCTTGGGCTTGTTTTGGGCCTTAGGCCGAGATTTTTGGAATGGAAGGAGAAAAATTGGGCTTTAATGCCCTAAACCCATGTAGATGTTAAGTTGGATGGTTTTTAGTCCCAAAAGAAATATAGTATGATTTTTACACTTTGTTGGGCTAGTTTAGGTTAATCATGGTTCAAAATTTTGTATTAATTTCATTCTAGGCCCATTGTGGCCCAAAATGTTGAAATAAATAGATGTGGGTCCAATTAGAGCCCATAATAGTCAAATTGGAAGCTTATGGGTCCACTTAGGTCCAATAAGGAAGTTCTAGTCCAAAAATGGATCTAAACAAGAACTTCTAGGGTTTCCAATTGTTTGATGACTATATGTAGTACTTGTATGGTGTATTTGATTGAAGTTTTTGATTCACATTAACTTGAGTGTATAGATTACAGGACACAAAATTTTAAGTTGTGACAACCTACATGAAAGATCTCTGACTGTTGTGCCGACTGTTCTCCATCTATCATGACAAATCAAACAATAGATCAGGTGTTGATAAATTCCTTCAGGGTAAAATGACTATTTTAAACCTAGTGAAAGTAAACTTTCAGTTTACCGGACTCGTTGAGTCGGGGCGTAGAATCACCGAGTCCCTCCCTCACTAGATATGAATTCTAACTCACTGAGTCGATTCCCACTCACTCATTGACCCTAAACTATCTGATCGGGGAAAAATAAGAACTCGTAACTCGACTCGTCGAGTTTGAAGAACAACTCGCCGAGTCCCAAGCATGCCATTACTATACAATTGATTTTGCTTGATTCCAGTGCATCCAATACATAAATCTGGGTTCGTAGGACTGATTTCACACGTAAAGTTTCTAACTTTACATTCATGCATGCACATAAGAAGCTAAAATGTCTAATAAGAAGCTAAAATAGGAGATCTAGGTTTGGAATGGGTGTTTAGCTCAATAAAAGTGGCAACCCTGAGCTCAAGCAGTCCAGAAATGCTTAGATCTGAAACCCATTCATCTTAACTTCCCATAAAAGAACTTTAATGACTATAAAATGGCAAAAGAAGCAACACTAGCAAGCTTTTAAGAAGA
This sequence comes from Lactuca saligna, assembly GCF_052625555.1. Taxonomy (NCBI): domain Eukaryota; kingdom Viridiplantae; phylum Streptophyta; class Magnoliopsida; order Asterales; family Asteraceae; genus Lactuca; species Lactuca saligna. Next base: position 85,616,340 of record NC_136422.1, on the reverse strand, counting down.
TCAATATGATGACATGCCAAAATTTGAGCTTTATATATTAATGGAGGCTAGAATGACACAATAAACTCAAATCTCCTTTGCTCCTCTTGAGAACCTCCCTTCTCTCTTCTTCTTCTAACTACAAAATGCACCAAAAATCCTTCACAAGATGAGAAATACACCAAAAAGCTTAAAGGGAGTCTAGGTTTTGGTAAGGGATGCTCTAAGGGTGATGGAGGCTGGTTTGGGGCGCATAAATGTGTTTAAATAGGGTGCAAACCCTTGAAATTAGGGCTTCATCCAGACAGGTAGACTTGTTGAGTCCCAACATATGGACTCGTTGTGTTTCCAACTTAAATCGCATGATCATCCCGTATCTACTCGACCAGACGGTCTACAAACTCGTCGAGTATCCCTTAAGAAGTGAAAATACTTATTTAAATTACATACTAGAAATGTGGCGTTACAAACTAACTACTACTCACAATTGATCACTACTCGATTACGGCTCAACCAATCGATACCAATAATAACCTTGTTCCCACCCAAGGGAATGGAAACCAAGCCGAACAGGTACTGCTCGCTGAATAACTGAAGAGTACAACCCCGATGAACCCTTATAACTCGAACATACCTATCATCTGCAATCTTGACATCTAGCGGAAAATCCATCTCCCCCATAGCTCCAGCAAACCTCTTGCTAAGCGCAAGTAATAGAAAGGATTGGATAGCCCCTAAATCAAAAAATACCAAACCAAAAATATCATTCAAAAGGAACGATCCTGAAATAAAACACCTAAATATAAGAAGGAATTAAATATAAACAAAGATATAAGTAAAAGATACATACCCGTCACCACATCTAGTGTCGTGTGAGCCTCCTCGATTGTCAACTGAAATGCCCTACTCTTCACCACAAGTGCATATGCCCGACCCTTGAGGCCATCGGGAATCCGAAGAGTTGCAGGAGCGGGTTCTGCAACAAAAGTTTAACAATAGGCCTTCTTGTAGCCCCTCAGATTGCAATGAAAGAAAATCAGATCATATATCAGGGGTTATGGTAGTGGTAGGAGTAGAATCTTTGTTAATATGACAAGTCTAGCCGCATTTGAAGTAGCTCAAACCACCCACCCTGCACTTCCCCTCGTGCCTTTCCTCACTTTCCACAATGACTCAGTCCTTGTTGGCCTCTCGAACTAGAATCAGGTATCTTAGGCCACTCGAAGCATAATTTGGCTTCCTTTTTTCTCTATCTTTAGATCAATAGCCCTCTCTCTATCGCTCGATATCATATCCTCCAGCATCTTGCAGCTGGATCGGCTCACAAACTGATGAATGTCAATCCTAAACATCTCATGATACCTAACCTTCTTCATCTCCTCGTTCACCACATACTATTGAACTAAAATTGCCCTCTCTTAACACATTATGGTGATCCCAGCCACCGTCTCAGTAGTCTGGACGAGATCATGAAACTCTCGTGGCAACTGTTGCACCTTAATCACCAATGCAAACTCAGCCCTAAACCTTTTCACAAAATTAGGTCATCGAATCAATAACCTCATCACCCACTACACACTTTTCCTCCTCCCAACAATCCCATTCCCTATCCTTTAGAAGACAGGAGGCAAGTCTAACCTTTTTCCCCTAGGGTTACTGCTGGTGCGGTAGGCATTACCAACATACGCTAATTATCTCCTGCTTGCTATCGGGTCCTTCTCACCGTGATACTCAGGAGCTCCATAAGCCAGGAACTCCCTGAAGGTTGATGAACGATCCCCAACTAAGGCCACCCTCTGTGAGTGAAAGGCGCTAACCCGCACATACAAAATCTCCAGAATGCCTCCTTGACCTTACCAAATATCACAAGAGTCTGCTTAAGAATGCAATGCATAATCTCAGATGACATAAACTCCCTTGACTAATCATATAGCTACCCGACTCTAGAACCTGAGCCCGAGTTCAGCACAAGAACTGCCAATAGGGTTGCCTTGCAATGTAACCATACTGAAAATAGACCATTTAAATCATCAAAATATATCAAGGGATCACAATCTTTACAAGCATCCTGGTTTCATTCCAACCCTCCTTGACTCGAGTACAGATTCTCTGCTTCCAGTAGTACGAACACATACTACCTTCTACATCTATCTACACTTTCCTCAAGATTTCCTTGAATTTTCAAAGTCACCCTATATCCATACAAATAACCCTCAACAAATAAGGCTCCCAACACTAGATCTTGTCCTAGATTTTCCTAGAGCAAACTCCACAACCCTCTCTGCCATCAGCTACAGAAGGAACTCCCGATAACTTCCTCTAACTATGTCATGAATAGAATTACATATCACTAAAACCAAATATTATTATTCGAATGAAAGGTCTCACACTATAATGGTTGGACTCAAACAGAGCTACACAATAGAGTTAAAACTTATCCCTTCTAAAGATATTTAGTTCCTATAATATGCAACTTAGCATATTCTCTTACTAGTTAGTTGAAGCTAGTGAGAACTCTTAAAAAGCACAAAGAAAGCATCATTTGAGCATCAAGTATTTATAACCAAGCATCACCTAATCAGGCCATCCAACCACTGACGGATCAGTACTAGCATGCAAGTCTACAAGCTCATACAATAGGCATAAAAAGGCATATCTGCTAGCATTCTATCATGCAAAATTTAAGCAGATCCTTAGCCCTAACTAGATAGCAATTCAAAAATTCACATATCAAATCACATGAGATAACATGTATGTGTATTTTGGGAAAACTTACTTGAGTTTGGCTGATTGCATGCACCACACCCTTTCTTGTCTTACAAAACTCTTTCTTAGACATACATTTCTTTTTTAAATTTTTTACCAAATTCTCAGTTTGAGTTCAGACACACCCAGGAGTATGTGTGAATCCCTCAAACCAAGGCTTTGATACCAACTTGTAACGTTCAAAAAATAAGACCTAAAAATTTCATTTTTTAATTAATAAAACCAGTATCCCAAAAACTTCATCATCCAAATCCAGATAAACAAATGTATCAATTATTATATCGCATGCGAGTAAACAAAGAAAATGTGGAACGAGGTGTTGTGTCCTCTGCAATCATCCCGAGCTCTTCCCTTAGGAACTTGAAGTACCTAAAACATAAAATGAAGAGCGTAAGCACAAAGCTTAGTAACTTCCCAAAAATACCACATACCATACACTATAAACACTTAATGGACCCCTCCCATCATCCCCTCCCCCCCCCCCCCCCCGGCATCGATCCCCACTCAGTATATAGATCGGGCCCTGCCTAGCACACACATAAATATATATCATATAAACACATACACATGCAATAATCACAAAGATATATAGCATACAAATTGTTCATCAGGCCCCACCCGATAATCATACAAGTATATAACATATGCAAGAGTCACACAGACATCTAGCACCCTAACATAACACAATCATGAGCCGGAATTGGTTCCTTCAACCCGTTAAAAATAGTGAGGAAACTTGCCTCGATCTTCTTAATCTCACTGATAAATATTTGGTTGCTGTTCCGACAAATCCCCCAACTATCAATACCAAAAATATCCAATTAATAATTGGATTCCAATCCATAACCATCAGTCCAAAATTAAGGTAAAAAGACCATTTTAACCCTTACCTAGCTTGGCCAAAGAATATGGCCCAACCCTACAATCCAAGGCCCAATCATTAGCCAATTTTCTTAATTGGGCCAAATCCCTTTCAAGGGATTTTTCCAAGAACCCTAAAATCAGCATCGGCCCACAACTTGATGGCCCAAAAGGGGCCTAAGCATCTAAACCAAAAATATGGCCCAAACATCTGAAGCCTTTCCTGTTGAGTATGTGGGGCGTACTCAGCTCATACGTTCATCATACTCGCCTTAGGGCTTGTACGTTATGTGTACCTACTTGTATGCCCAGCGTACTCCCTTAATCAAACAACCTTCAATTCAAGCTCTTAATTCGTTAATACTTTATTCCAAAACTTAGAGCTGACTTCCTTGGGCAGATTTATCACATAAACTTGCTAACATTATGTGCATACATGGCTTAATGAACCTATTAAAGCTCAAAAGGACTTAACAGATAACTTAATGCATGTATGAGACTATAAACCCCATAAAGTTTTCACTTTTAAGCATAATGATCCCTCCAAACATCCATATCTACAAGATTTAGCTTCTAAAACGACCATAACCCATCAAGAACAACCGAAAAGGGACAATGAAGCATAAAACCATAACATAAAGAGATCTAATTGAGGAGAAGAGAAGGTATGAACTTGATACCTCAAAAGACTTACAAAATGTGTGATGATTCTGGATATCTATGCTTCGCACTAAGTAATTACCTTCAATCTTATTTAATCGCTTCAAAATGATCAAATAAGCACTACTTCTTCTCAAGATCTCAAAGTCACCAAAATGGAGGCAAATGGTCGAAATTTAGGGTTTTAGGGAAATGGAGGCTGATAAAGAGGCCAACCCTTGGTACTTAATGAACTTAAATAGGGTGAAACACCGTAAAATTAAGGTTTTCTTATCCACATATTATGTTATGTGTAACCCTCGTATCTCCAAGGTAAAAGGCTTCAGACCCGCAATCACTTCCCTCCTTAGTACGCTAAGCGTACCATGTGGTATGCCCGCATACTACTCCAAGGACCAACAATACAACATATTAAATATAAAGGGAAAATAAGGAACATGCTAAAATCCAAGTGTTATAGAAGCGGAAGAGATCGAGATGATCGCATCTCACACACAATATTTTTTGCTTTATTTGACTCTAATTTTTTGGGAAGATTGATTGGTATACTCTGATTTTATTTTATGGTTTTATGAACACGTTTTGGTTGATGGTTTTTATTACTTGGAAAATGAAATTTTTTGGCTTTAAATTTTAGGATGTTAAAACTTGGTATTAGAGCCTTGCTTTGAGGGATTAGGCACACTTTCGGGTGTGTCAGAACTCAAACTAAGGATTTGGTAGATTTTTCATAAAAGAAATGTTTTATAAAAAGATTTTTTCAAATAAAAGAAAGGGGTGTGGTGGAAGCATTCGACCATGCTCAAGTAAGATTTCCCAAAATACTCATACATATTTTTTGTTATGAATTGTGAATCTGTGAATCACACGCTAGATTAGGGCTAATCATCTGCTTAGGATTGCTTGATAGAATGTTAGGAGAGATTCCATTATAAGCTTAATGTATGAGCTTGTAGACTTTTATGCTATTCTTGATAAATTAATGATAAGATGGCTTGATTAGGTTATGTTTGATTCAAAAATTATGTTAAGTGGCATATTAGCAACGATCAAACTACTAGATCAACATGGTCTTGATGGGCCCAAACAATTCCAAAATTTCCTCCTTGAATGCCTCGGCCACTCTGTCAGCAATGATCCCACATATCTCCTCCTCACCCAGACCTACTCTCCTAGGCCCACCAACTTCTAATCCTAAACCTTTAAAAGCTGCCAAACTAAAAATATACCAAGGAAAGATCAGACGTCAAAACACAATGATCAACACACCACTCCGCACTCCTATTAGCTCCATAGTAACCCCGAGATTCCTCTTGAACCTCATATTAATCATGGGCTTTCAGTAATATGGGCCTATACTATGTTGCACACCAATCCATAATCGCTATAGAATTCCTCCTAAGGTCCCAAGTCACTGCACGAAACCACTCCTAGGTGTACTAACACCTACTTCTCCTACAAGCTACAACTAACTTCCTAGGCACTCATCCTTGGATTATCCTCATTCCAGCACCATCGATTGCTTTTATGCATGCTTGTTGTATACAATACGATATTAGATAGATTGGGAAATAATCAACTCTACCCTAAGTCCACAACCAAACAAGGAACAAGAGGTAAGGCTAAGTAGACCATTCTAAGGCTATTAAATCACGAACATATATAACTAATCAACATACATGTAGAAATCACAAAAAATCAAGTAACATATACAAGAAACTCCCTATGTCATAAGGCAATACTAAACTCAGGCACTTTTATGCAACGATTTCTACAAGAAACTTTTCCACTAGCATGGTTCTTCTAACAATCCATATATAAGAAAGATCAAAACTCAGCAAACATAAAAATTATGGGTACTTAAGGAACCACTTTCCTTTTAGAACTCTAGCTGACAGTACACACCACATCTTCCTACAAAACCAAAGTTAAATTAAGGTCCATGTTCTCGAACATGACAAGAGACCGGAGCCTAAGTTCCTAACCAAACCCTTTTATTATCAAAATTTTTTTGAAGATGTTTTGTGAAAACTCTCGGATCCCAGTTTGAGACTGGATTCACACAAGTGTTCCTCTAATTCGCTCAAACAGGGGCTTTGATACCAACTTGTAACGTCCCATTGTCACAAGCAAAAATTTTCAATTTATGAAAGTAAAACTTCCAAATTATAATCGATTACTATGAAAATAATTTATTCCATAATAAATTTGTTGAAAACTAGAGTAATATTAAAGCGCGGAATGTTCATTGCTACTGATGAATATGTACGGTCATGCCTACACCTTTCTCATGATAACAGATGATACATGAAAAAATAAAAAAACAGGGTAAATTATTATGTAATCTATTCTAACTCTTTTATGTTGAAATGTTCCCGATGCCATGTTAGATAGGTTATAAACCGTGGAAAATTATTATTTTGCATGTATTTAGACAAACATAGATCCAAGGTTTATTAGGGTTGCATGCACACTTAGGAAGTGTTAGATTGCTCAAAACCCAACAGTGGTATCAGAGCCTAGGCTTGGTTGTTTGATACTTGATGCAAAATAGTGAAAAAAGTCGAAATCGTTGCTGTCTGCATGGTGGACTCGCCGAGTCCATTGGGGGGACTCGACGAGTCCAAGGCAAAATTCAACCTACTCGACGAGTCAGTTCATGCACTCGACGAGTAGGATCGAAAGAGTGCAGATTCTCGACTTTTGCTGCTGGAAATGGACTAGAAACATTACCCTAAATTTTTTTGGTGTTATAAAACTTATTTTAGTTGGAGTAATGGTTGTTCTAATCCATTTACAATAGCATATATCAAAATTCCATGATTTTATGTGTTCATATAATTCTTGAATTTTTGATGATCATGTCCATGTTCTTATGAATTTAGAAAATGATAGGAATTATTTGCTGAATTGTTTAGGATTAATTCTTTATCATTTATGTGTTTTAATGGAGTCCATAATTTGTCCTCAAGTTATGGATTACCAAAGGTCACTTTCATTTAACACACACTTAAAACACATAAGTTACATGAAAATGAAGAGTCTTCATTTTTATGAACCTTTAATTCATAAGTTATGAAATGAAGAGTTTTGCAAAGTTACAAAACTTGCCCTCAAGTTTTGGAATATGTAAAGTTTCACACACTTTAATAAACTTTAATTCCAAACCTTAGAGTTTTAATAGTTAAAATTCAACCCTCATACTATTTATAACATTAATGGTTAATTATTATATATATGTATAAGAATAAGTCGTTTTACCATTAGTAGGCCTCATTCACGAAGCCGGTCTATAAGGTGTGTATAAGGTTGTTGCCTATAAAATGGCGACTTAATGGGTGTATACTCTCACCCACCGCTTGCTTGATCGGTGGAGGGTCGTTAGCCGAACGGGTAGAACAATGACTTTAAATCCTCATTAAAAGTATAATGAATATTATAAAGTAACTAAACTCTTTTAATTCCCAATCTTAGTTATTTTAGGAAAAATGTGAACATGGTGCTAGTCCATGGAATTCACACTTTGTACCTTACCAAGTCGTTGGTGGAGCATGTGTGGTTAACCGGCACACTAACTAGGACTAGTAAGGATCACGAAGGGTGACATAATGTTTGTCATAGATCAATGGAGCGTGTGTGGTTAACCGGCACATTGATTAGGTGATAATATTAAGAGTACCAAGTGAACTAGCATGGTTATTCACACCTTGTTTTATGATCCTCGGCATCCCAGTCACAAAACTTGAAGGGCACAATCGAGATTGAAACATGCCATTGAAAAGTTCAATGAATCTCAAAAGAATCTAGGAATTTCAAATCCAATTAAACCTAATTAATCATTTCGTTTTCATGGTGGAAATTGGTGAATCGTCATTCACCTACCTTTCAAATATATTATTACTTAGATTACGGCATCCCTCTTCTAAGTGTAATATATTGTGATTGGATCCTAGCCTTAATATTACATTTGGGTGTCTTATTAAGGATCCTAAATATCTAATCTAAACTTACTTTCTTCTTTCAGATGTCTTCCAACACTAATGCTTCAGGCTCTAACCCAACTGGTTCTTTCTCTCTCATGAATCTTTGTGGGAGGGTCATCTTTGATGGTTCCAACTTCATGGATTGGATTAGGAACATCAGGATGGTTACTCGTTACGAGGACAAGGAATATGTCCTCGATAAGGAGTTAAAAGAACTTGATGAGTCTACTGCTACTCCTGAGGAGATCGCTGAATTCAGGACTCATGAGAGAGATGCTACTAAGGTGGCATGTATCATGATGGCCACGATGACAGTCGAGCTCCAAAAGTCGTATGAAGATTTCTACCCTTTTGAGATGCACCAAGACCTGATAGAAACGTACCATCAGAGTGCTCGTCAGGAGCGGTATGAAATAATCTCCTCCATAATAACTACCCGCATGAAGGATGGTGAATCCGTCACGGGACACATGCAAAAGATGCAAAGGTATGTGGACCGTTTGCTGAAGCTGAATGTTAACATCCCCGAGGAGTTGGCAATTGACATCATTTTGCACTCCTTGCCTTCTTGTTTTGATCATTTTCGAATGACATATCATATGAACAAGGAGGAAGTTACCCTCAGCAAGCTTCAAGGACTCTTGAAGACCGCTGAAACCGGTCTTAAGGGTAAAGCGGTTGTTACCTCTACTACTCCTACTCCGACTTCTACCCCTGTTTTAGCTATTGGGCAAGGCAAAAGGAAAAAGAGGAAGCACCCTTCGAAGGGTACCAAGGGAAAGTCTCTTGAAGGCTCCTCATCAAAGACTAAGAACGGTTCTGTCAGTCCTTCTGCCATTCCAAAGGATGCTGAATGCTTTTATTGCCATGAAAAGGCACACTGGAAGCGAAACTGCCCTAAGTACTTGCAGGATCTAAAGGATGGGAAAGTGAAACCCACCTATGCAGGTATTTACACTATATTGTCTACTTACTCAACATATTCTAACTCTTGGGTGCTTGATACAGGATGTGGTATTCACATATGTTCTGATTTGCAAGGCCTATGAAGAAGTGAGGATGTGGAGCATGGGAAGATAAACTTAATCATGGGGAATAGGAAGGCTTCACCTGTTTCCAAGATTGGAGTTTATACTTTGTTGCTTAATAATGGGTTAAAATTAGATTTGAATAAATGTGTGTACTCATCTGAAATGGCGAGGACTATTATTTCTTTTCATCCTTTGTACAAACAAGGTTTTACCTTTTCGTTTGATAATAAATGTGGTGGTATTAATGCTTTCTTTAATAATGTGTTTTATTTTAAAGCATTACCTTGTGATGGCGTGTATGAAATTGTGTTGATTGTAGACAACTTAGGAAATAATGTGTTGTATATTGATTCTTCTACTAGCCTAAATAAAGCATCATTGTGGCATTATCGTCTTGGACATGTAAACAAGAAACGCATAGGCCAACTCCAAAAGAGTGGAGTCTTGGAATCATTTGACCTCAAATAAGATGATAGTTGTGAATCTTGTCTACTTGGAAAAATGACAAAATCACCCTTCACTGGAACTTGTGAGACGGGTGAGGGTTTGTTGGACATAATACATACTGATGTATGTGGGCCATTCAAAACCGCCACAAGGGACGCTAATCAGTATTATGTGACTTTTATTGATGATTTTAGTAGATATGGGTATGTCTACTTAATCAAACATAAGTCCGAAACCTTTGAAAGGTTTAAGGAATTCAAGCAGGTAGTAGAAAATCAATTGGGCAGGAACATTAAGATGCTTCGATCCGATCGAGGTGGTGAGTATCTTAGTACCGAGTTCCTTGACTATCTTAAGGAGTGTGGGATTGTCTCACAATTGACTCCTCCCAGGACACCACAGCTGAATGGTGTAGCTGAGAGGCGTAATCGAACCTTATTGGACATGGTTTGCTCTATGATGAGTCGAGTTTCGTTACCAATCTCTTTTTGGGGGTATGCCTTAGAGACTGCCGCCCATATCCTTAATCTAGTCCCTACAAAGAAGGTTTCCAAAACACCTCATGAGATGTGGACTGGGAAGGTTCCCAATATGGACCACATCAAAATTTGGGGTTGCGAACCCTTCGTGAGGCGTGAAACTCATGATAAGCTTGAACCCCGAAGTGAAAGGTGTACTTTCATCGGCTACCCACAGAAATCCTTCGGTTACCTCTTCTACAGACCCAGTGAGAATGTGGTCTTTGTAGCACGAAGAGGGGTCTTTCGCGAGAAAGAATTTATAAGCCAAGGAGACAGTGGGAGGTAGATTGATCTTGAAGAAATTCAAGAATCAATTGGTGAAGGAACCTCAGACACTAGCAATCAACTTGAGGAGGAAACTCCTATTGATCCAGCTGACGAGTCTGTACCTCCGAGGCGTTCCACACGGGTTAGGAACACACCTTCGTTTTATTATGGTTTTCATATTACTACGGAAGGTGATACGTTTATTAGTGATAGTACACTAGTAAATTTGGATGAACCTAGCAGTGTTAAGGAAGCCATGGCAGGCCCAGAGTCTGCTAAATGGAAGGAGGCTATGGACAGCGAGATACAGTCCATGTATGACAATCAAGTTTGGAACTTGGTTGACAATGTACCAGGCCGTAAAACAGTCGGGTGCAAATGGATCTTCAAGAAGAAGACAGAAATGGAAGGAAAAGTGCATACTTATAAGGCTCGACTGGTTGCGAAGGGTTTTACTCAAACTCAAGGTGTTGATTATGATGAAACCTTTTCGCCGGTAGCAAAGATTAAGTCTATTAGGGTTATGTTAGCCATTGCAGCATTTCATGATTATGAAATATGGCAAATGGATGTCAAAACCGCTTTCCTTAATGGAAAGTTGGCTGAGGATGTGTACATGAATCAGCCAGAGGGTTTTGTCAATGCAGAATACCCTAATAGAGTATGCAAGCTTGAGAAATCCATTTATGGATTAAAACTAGCATCTCGTAGCTGGAATCTTTGTTTTGATGAGAAGGTAAAAGAGTTTGGCTTCTTAAGAAGCGAAGATGAGTCTTGCGTGTATGTTAGAGCTAGTGGGAGTATAGTTAGCTTCTTGGTACTGTATGTGGATGACATACTACTCATAGGAAATGACATCCCAACCTTGCAGGAGGTTAAGTCCTGGCTTGGGAAGTGCTTTGCTATGAAGGACCTAGGGGAGGCTACCTATATCTTAGGGATAAGGATATTAAGAGAAAGGAGTAGAAGACTAATTGGACTTAGTCAGAGTATCTACTTGGATAAGGTGTTGAAAAGGTTCAACATGGAGAATTCCAAGAAAGGAGATTTACCGATCCAAAGCAATACCAAACTGAGTAAGACTCAGAGTCCGAGTACAGAGGCAGAGATAGCTGAGATGAGCCAATTACCATATGCTTCCGCAGTTGGCTCGATCATGTATGCTATGACTTGTACCCGCCTGATGTGGCATTTGCTTTGAGCATGGTCAGCAGGTATCAGGGGAACCCTGGCAAGGCTCATTGGACCGCGGTAAAGAACATTCTCAAGTACCTGCGGAGGACTAAGGATTGGATCCTTACCCTTGGTGGCAGTGATGACTTGAAAGTATTAGGGTATAGTGATGCTGGTTTTCAGACTGATAGGGATAATTTACGCTCTCAGTCAGGCTGGATCTTTACCTTAAATGGAGGGGCAATTTCTTGGAAGAGTTCCAAGCAGGAGACGGTGGCTGATTCGACTTGTGAATCAGAGTATATAGCAGCGAGTGAAGCAGCGAAGGAGGCAATATAGCTAAAGAACTTCATCGGAGACCTTGGAGTTGTACCAGCTATTAAGGAACCTATAGAGATTTTCTGTGACAACAATGGTGCGGTTACCTTAGCCAAGGAACCAAGAGATCATGGCAGATCCCGACACATTGACAGAAAATATCACTTCATAAGACACAAGATTGAAGAAGGACTCCTTGTGACAAGGAGGATATCGTCGGATGAGAATCCTGCAGATCCCCTTACGAAGGGACTGACGAGGGTTAAGCATTTTCAGCATGCAAGACGCATCGGTCTGAGGGACGATATTAGTTTTACAGATTAGATAGTTTTCCTGAAACTTGTAAAATGTAATCGACGTTTGATGATGAATACAATTTGTGATTTATTTATGAGTAAAGTGTTACTATCATTGTCAATTATTTACTATTGTTTCAGTTTTGCATGTTTTGACTTCCAGAATAATTAATTTATTCAAACCTCCACAATCGATCATACGTCGGAAGTAGGTATGAATCAAGATTGTCATGAATTGGGTTTGTAGATGCCTTAAAGGTGTCTAGACATGGCAATGGTTGCTGCAACATTCATGAGTACTCATAAGTTATGAGTATTGGTATAAACCCACGCTCACTTGTATCACTTCATGGAATTTATCTCGAGTGATCGTGAGACGATAACATCATATAAATCTTTAAACCTAGAGATATGAGTTGTTAGCTATGAGTTGGTTGTGCATTGATTGCACGTAAACACATCAGTAACTTGATGTTATAAAACGTGCCTTTGTGTACAATTCAATAAGTAGTAGAACAAGCATATCAGTCGAAGTTTATCTGTTCCTTCTAGAAATAGAAGCGATATCTGGGCCCCTCGATGATTTTGTGTTGACCCATGTACCAGGCCTGGTCAGAACTAAACCGATGTGTTCAGTGAAGTTCTTCGTCAAACAAATCGGAAAATCGAGAAACAACTACTAGACAATAAGCAAGACATAGTTCCATGTGTTTCTCCGGCTGATATCATGAGAATAGATGATTATGTGATCACTTATCTAAAATGGCGCTTCATAGTTCGACAGAGTCTTCATTGTTCGAGGGAGTTTTCGAGAGCTACGATTGTTGGTTGGTTCCTGAAGTTATAGGCAAATATAGTTATTAGACTTATCCAAGTGGGAGTCTATTGGATAAGGTGTCTAAGTCCATAACTTATTTGGTATATACTTGACCCGAGCGGCATGGTCCATTTGGGTTGCATCTCATCCAAACTATTATGGATAATTTTATGAGAGTTATACACATATGTTTATTAATATATTATGAGTTATAATATATTAATATGAAGTTACGATATTTAATTAGTTTTAGTCTTAAATTAATTATGAATTAATTTAGAGATTAAAAGGAAGACTAATTAAATTATGGGCTATTTGTTTTATATAGTGTGGGCTAATACTCATTTGTTAATGGGCTAGGCTTATGTGGAAGTCCATGGATGATCCATGGAGCTTTTAACCTATGGATCCTTGGAAAAGGAAAAGACATGGGTTATTAGGGTTTCACCCTAACCATGCACACTATATAAGCATGCTTATGGAGCATGAAATGAAGCCTAATAGAAAACTAGTGAACTAGTGTGTGTGTGCATGTGTGTGGCCGATTTATACAAGGTGTATACTCTCATCAAAGTTTTCCAAGAGTTTGTGGTGTTTGTGATTCCATTTGAGGCATTCACACTATTGGTGCTTGGCCCTCAAACTCCTTAGAACCAAACTCACCAAAAGGTATGTAATCTCTTCTAACTCTTTTATGTTGAAATGTTCCCCATGCCATGTTAGATAGGTTATAAACCTTGGAAAATTATTATTTTGCATGTATTTAGACAAACATAGATCCAAGGTTTATTAGGGTTGCATGCACACTTAGGAAGTGTTAGATTGCTCAAAACCCAACAGTAAGCTAGGAGTAGATCGTGCATACTGGGTCGATGGCTTGGTCGCAGATGCAACCACGTAAGCTGGGCATATGTGGAGGTACATAGGGTGCACAGTCAGTAGGGGTATACTCTAATTTTTAGGGTTTGTGCCCAACTCTTTGACCTTCGTATGAACAGCCTCTAACTTTGTAAACCCTAAGAATGAAACCCTAATTTCCATTTGAGTGTTTTGAGCTTAGAAGTGATATTGTAAGTCCCCAACATTGCTTGTGTATCAATCAGATCCAATTGATGGTGCGGAATCCCAATCAATTGGATGATGTCAGATCAAATAGAGTAGAAGGAGAAGAAGAATTAAGATGAATCTAATGATGTATTGATGATATGAATTATGCTCCTTACAATAGATTCTCTCTCACACACACTTCTTCTCTCTAGCTTTCTCTCTCTTCTGTAGCCTTACACTCGTCTACCCATTACATCTATTTATATGGACCTCCAGCCGTTCACATGTGTACAGCCGCACACCCTGTGTATGACCATACATAGGGTGTGCGGCCGTAAACACGTGTACAGCCGTACACACAAACCGCAAATAGATACATCATTACATAAAAATATATTTTCCTAGAAAAACAAAGTATAAAACATATTTTAAAACAACAATCTCCCCCTTGGTTTATAACTTTCTTTTCTAATTGGCCCAACAAACTCCCCATAAAAAGTAGCTGGAATTTTCTTGTTAAACTTCTTCTAGAACCTGAAAGTGAAACGCACATCACGGTTCGAAATAATCGAGATCGGCACACCATGTCGTGATACTACCTCCCTCACATATAACTCTGCCAACTTCTCCGCAGAAGGGCTCTCGCTGATGGCTAGAAAATGAGCGCTCTTCGTCAGCCTATCCACGATCAACCAAATCGCATCGACTCCCCTCGCAGTCCGTGGTAACTTGGTGATGAAATCCATAGTGATTTGTTCCCACTTCCATTCGGGAATATCTAGCGGTTGCAGCTTCCCGTGCGGTCGCTGGTGCTCGACCTTGACCTGCCGACAAGTCAAGCACCTCTTGACAAACCAAGCGACATCCCTTTTCATACAGGGCCACCAGTACTCCTTCCTAAGATCCAAATACATTTTCGTAGCACCGGGATGAATCGAGAATTTCGATCGATGTGCTTCGTCCATCAAAATACTACACGCACCTCCCACAAAGGTACCCAAATCCAACCCTGAAAAGTCATAAGCCCTCGACCATCCGTGACGAATCCTGATACCTGACATACAACCCGCTCCTTCTTCTGATGTTCTGGCCTCGCAGCCTCTGCCTGAGCTCCTCGTATAATATCCAAAATCAGGGTCAATACCGTCAATCTCATACAAATATCTTGGATCGAGGTGCTTTCCGCCCTACGGCTCAACGCGTCGGCTACCACATTAGCCTTGCCCGGGTGGTATAGGATCTCACAATCGTAATCCTTTACCACATCCAACCACCTCCTCTGTCGCATATTCAGATTTGGCTGATCCATCAAGTACTTCAAGGTCTTATGGTCCGTGTATATCGTACACCGAACCCCATACAAATAGTGTCGCCAGATATTGAGGGCAAACACCACAGCCCCCAATTCCAGGTCGTGGGTAGGATATCTCGACTCATGAGGCTTCAACTGCCTCGAAGCATACGCTATCACATGAACCCTCTGCATAAGAACCGCCCCCAAACCCGATATAGAGGCGTCACAGTACACCATAAAATCCTCCATCCCTTCTGGGTGTGCAAGTACCGGAGCCTCGCACAATTTCTGACGAAGCATCTCGAATGAGGACTGCTGCTCCGGACCCCATGAAAACGTAACACCCTTCAGGTTCATCCTAGTAAGTGGCACAGCGATCTTGGAGAAGCCCTTGATAAACCTGCGATAATATCCAGCCAAACCCATAAAACTCCTGATCTCGGTGGGCGATCTCGGCACCTCCCACCTCAACACCACCTCAATCTTGGCCGGGTCGACCAATATCCCTTTCTGGTTAACAAGATGCCCGAGGAACTAGACCTCTCGTAACCAGAAATCACACTTGGAGAACTTGGCATATAGTCTCTCCGATCTCAAAACCCCAAGAATCTCCCTCAAATGTTCCTCATGCTGATCCCTAGTCCTCGAATACACCAGAATATCATCGATGAATACGATCACCGACCGATCCAGCATCGGTCGGCACACCCGGTTCATAAGATCCATGAACGCGGCTGGGGCATTGGTGAGCGCCAAAGGCATCACCACAAACGCATAATGTCGATAACGAGTTCTAAAAGCAATCTTCTGGATATCTTCCTCTCAAACCCTCATCTGATGGTACCCCGACCTCAAGTCAATCTTGGAGAACCAAGATGCTCCCTGCAACTGATTGAACAGATCGTCGATCCTAGGTAACAGATACCGGTTCTTAACCGTCAACTTGTTCAACTCCCGGTAATCGATACACATCCGGTGTGAACCATCCTTTTTCTTGACGAACAAAATCGGCGCTCCCCAAGGTGAGCTACTCGGTCGAATGAATCCCTTTCCCAACAGCTCCTGAAGTTGCAAGGATAACTCCTGCATTTCCAGTGGAGCGAGACGATAAGGCGCCTTGGCGATGGGCACCGCTCTCGGAACCAAATCGATACGAAACTCCACTTGCCTCTCCGGAGGCACACCTGGTAACTCTTCGGGGAACACATCCGAAAACTCACATACAACCGGAACGTCATCAATCGAATTAGGCCTCCCCGCGGCCACTCGAGTATCCATCACGTAGGCTATGAATCCATTTAGCCCTGCTGCAAACTCTGCCTTGCCCTGGCAGCCGAACAAAACGCCGACCCACACCGGGTCCCCTCGCCATAAACCGTGAGCACTCCCCCACTAGGGTCTCGGATTATCACCAGCTATCTCTCGCAGTCAATGACTGCTCCAAACTTGCTCAACCAGTCCATGCCCACGATAACGCAGACATCTCCCATAGCTATAGGAACCAAGTCTATAGGGAACTCGACCCCAAAAATCTCGAGCACGCATCCTCGAATCACCTCAGTGGCCTATACCGCTTTCTCATTTGCTATAGCAACTTGCAGGGGTCGACTCATCACCTCCCGATCAATACCAATGTGCTGGCTAAAAGCCAACGAAACAAAAGACCGACTCGCACCCGATTCAAATAATACCAAAGCAGGCACATAATTCACAAGAAAAGTACTTACGCATATCATAATATAAGCACAATATCTCAGTATAAAGGTAAATACATGAAAGAATACATACCGGCTACGACATTAGGTGCCGCGTGGACCTCCTCCGCAGTCAACTGGAAAGCTCTTCCGTGAGCCTTCGGAGCCTCGGCCTTCACTGGCCGAATCTCGGGAACCCTGGCAGCAGGCGTAGATCCCTGGCGAAGCTGGGGGCACTCGGCCTTCCAATGGCTGGTCTGGTTGCAATGAAAGCAAACCATGAATCCATTGGGGCAATCCCTAGCAATGTGACCCTCCTTGCCACACTTGTAGCAAGCACCCGATCAACATGCCCCCTCGTGACCCTTGCCGCACTTTCCGCAAGTGCGGGCCTTCTGACCTCCAGATCTCGAATCGGCGGACTTGGTCCGCTTGGCTGCCAGCTGAGACTGAGCCGGCCGCCGATCCATCCATTGAGACTCGGCCTCCTCCCTGGCCTGGGTCTCCAACTCGATCTCACGCTTCCTGGCATTTGCCTGAAGCTCAGCAAAAGTCTGATATGACGAGTTCGATACGAACTCCCGGATAGCCTACCTCAGCACTCCCAAATACTGATTCATTCGTGCCTGCTCCGTGGACACCTTCTCGGGGCAGAACATCACCCTCTCACGAAACTTTCGCGTGATCACCGTGAAAAAATCATTACCCTGCTTGAGGGTCAAGAACTCCTGAACCAACCGTTCCCTCTCCACCTGGGGAACGTACTCATCTCTGAACATAGCAGTAAACCTCTCCCAAGTCACAACTAAAACCTCTGCTAGAGTGAAGTTCGTCGTCACGAACTTCCACCAATCCTTTGCTCCCAGACGGAGCTGGTTTAAGGCGAACCGTACCCTCAGATGCTCTGGACATGAACAAGTGTAGAAGCATCCCTCGATATCAGCAATCCATCTCATCACAGCGATCAGACCCTGCGTCCCGTCAAACTCAGGTGGCTTTGTGTTGCTGAACTCCCAGAACAGCAATGAGTCACCTCCCTGTGGTCTAGCAGCGGCCACAGCTGCGGTAGCTGCAGCGGCTGCGGCCTCAGTCAACGCGGCGTACCACTCATCAAATGTCTCCATCAGCGTGGTCTTAATAGACCCAAACATTTCCGAAATCTCAGCCCGGATCGCTGCAGCTACCTCCTTAGAATCATCTGACGAAGCTCCTCGTCAGTGACACTACTCATACCAGGTCTGTGTCGTGGTCCAACCACGATGTCTCTGAAATACAACATAAAAATATAAGAGACTCTATCGGGCATAATCGCACTCGATAACGCAGTCCTACTCAGTCTCCGATACCCAGGGATTCTTACTTGGGTTGCCCACTGACCCGATATCCTTAGTAGTACGGGCCCAATACTACCAATTACACCGCGTCAGTATTTACCCCAAGTCCTCCTCCCCAAACCCCGAATCCTGAGTACTCTATTCTTGTCATACACTAGTTACCCACTCGCTCTCAAGCACCTCATAGAAGCAGGTTTCCCTAGACTAAGGCATCACAAAATCAGGCCACTCTAGCCCTAATATGTATACCTAGTCTACTAGTATGCGAATCATATCATATCATATCTCATAACACATATTGTAAGACTATTTTGGGGATTTTACCGTTCGGGCGCTGGCTGACCATACACACTCCTTTTCTTTGGTTGTTTCAAAATCACTTATCAAATTTTATTGATTTATTAAAATTTTCTCAAATCCCCGATTTGAGTTCAGTTACGCCCGAAGGTGTACCCGAATCCCTCAAACCAAGGCTCTGATACCAACTTGTAACAACATAATTTTTAAACCAATTTTTCATTTTTACAAACATCAAACATCGAGTAATAATTTAAGTTCCAATGTAAATAATATTGTCACAACCGATTACATAACAAAGTTCACAAAATAGTTTTCCCCGAGTGTGTGTACGATCACGCCGTCCCACGATCCTTGTGACAACCCGAAATTTCCATTGTACGAACATTATCTATTCAATAGAAGCTAGTCCAATTTCTGTAAATTTCAGACTTGTCCGAACAAGTTTGTGTACATTAGGGTTTACGTTTCTGGACGTATCAGGAGAGTGGATGCTCCTGTAATTGTGAAACTTGAACATTTTAAGTTTCATAATGTTATAGTCCGACTTCTGGAATAAAAATATTTTCTGTCAAAATATTCCAGGACTATAAATAGATTTCTGAATTTAATTAATTCATTATTCACAATTCCAACTAGAGAAAAGCCAATTCTCTCTGATGGATCTTCGGGTTTTCATCCCAGATTGTGAGTCTACTTTCCTAAACGTGTTTTAATACTTGTGATATGCTTTATAACATCAATTACATGTCCAAAATACAAGATCCGTGAGTTTACCGCCCAAGAACGTTCTTCGGGAGTAAACTCCAAAATGGAACTTTAAGGCTTCCTAGTCCCGATTCCGTGTTAGACAACGTGTAAAGGACCTTGTGTATGATCTTTATAGACTAGAAAGCATCCAAAATCAACAAGTTAGAGGAGTTTACGGCCAAGGAACTTTCTTGGGCCGTAAACCCCTTTTTAAGGGTCAAACATGCCCTAACTTGCCTCCTTGAGCCTAAGGACTTTAACCACTAATACTTGTGCTTAGTTTGGACTTCAAAACACTTCAAAATGATAGAATTATAGGAGTTTATAGCCAAGGAAGGATCTTGGGCCGTAAACCCCTTTTCTAAGGGTAAAAAGCATTCCAAGCACACCTTAGGCCTTAAGACAATTTACCTTGAGTACTTGGGACTAGAATGGAGAGTAGAACACATAAAAATCACTCCTTGAAAGGAGTTTACGGCCAAGGAACATATCTTGGGCCGTAAACTCCAAGTGAAGGCACAAAAGTGTGCCTCTTGTCCCCATTAGCCTTAGATAAATTCATGGAAGCCATCCTTGATGTGTAAGAGCCTCAAAACAATTAAAAGCCATCACCCCATAGGAGTTTACGGCCGTAAACTCTAGGGTAAATGGACTTTAGGCCGAAAACTCCACTATAGGGTATTCTAGAGCCTTAAACTACTTCATGTGTTATTCCAACAAAGCTAGGAGTGTTCTAGGATCAAGATAGCACCATAAAACACCCAAGACCACCCTTTGAGGAGTTCACGGCCATAAACCCATGAGTTTACGGCCGTAAACTCCAAGGTGTGGGGTTTGTTGGGTGGTGAACTCCTATGCAAGGCCATTTGATGTTTCAAACCCTTTTGCCTTGTCCCGTAGCAACTTAGATGCAACCATTTGAACCTTAAACACTCATAAAAGTGTTTACATGTTTCCTAAGTGTCTTAACTTATTTATTTAAGTTATTATGTGGCTAATTGGTTATATATATGCTTATTATATGATAACTAGGCTCGAACGTGTGAACAAGTCTCCGTTTGACACTTAGCACGGTATTTGACACTACAATTCAAACGACTCACCACAAGTGAGTTCATACCCCTTGAATCAACCTTTGAAATGATTTTAAATGTTTTAAATACTTTATGGGGGGGGGGGGGAATACAAGTCAAATACTTATAGTTATTGCTTCAATAACATGTGATTGCATTTAATCACATGTGATTAATAACTAGGAAAACAACGATTTTTACCAATGTTCAAACTGTTTCACTTCAAATGTTTTACAAACTCTTTTTACTTATCAAATGATTTTATTAAACTTTGTTTTACTTCTTATAAATTGCATGCCCATATATGTATATATATAAGTAATGTTTAAAGGGCTTAGGAAGGCCATCCGCCCTATTTCCTTTTCGCGCACTGAGATGTGGTCTGGTGGGATTTCGGGTGACAATCCGAAGGTCGTTTCAACATTAGTTATATATCATATATACATGTATAGACATAAAAGTACTTCCATATTCATATTTATCAGTACATCAATAGTTAGTTACCATCGGGGTAACACAACACATAAAACAATACATATACAATGATGCTAGAAACAATACATATACATATACTAGAAACAATACTTATACAATGATGCTAGAAACAATACATATACATATACTAGAAACAATACATGTACAATGATGCTAGAAACAATACATATACATATACTAGAACGAGAAACAATACATATACATGAATACTTTATTATTGTGATTTAAATCGGAGCATGACTTAACTGTCATGGCTCAAGTTGTAGCCAGAATTCTCTTGAAGGGAGAGCGTGAGTTTGCATATAGATCTATACTGGATTGACAATCCTACACCTTGCTGCTAGCTACAGCCGGACCTGCAGGTCTGCGGGTGCCAAACGTCATTCCGTTATTACGACCATTCATTTGTCGTTGTTGCTAGTCGATAGTATGGTGCAATTTATCACGTAATGCCTTAATATAAATCCGGTTTAAGGTAGTTAGTACAGCAGTAGTTCTTATAATACAAGGCTACAGTACTACAATAATTTACCCATTACATATTTTTAGTGATAACCTCACTTAAACGTTTATGTACAAACTATATTTTGTTAAATGATAGTTACATTTGGGAAATTACACACTTTTACATCAAATGAGCATACAAAACAGTTAAGCCTTGGTAGAAGGCTACTTTAATAGAAAATATAGGTTTTTCTGAGAGATTCAAACTTTTACAAATAATTTCAAATCTTTACGTACATTTTACAAACTTATACTTTATACATGTTCAAACATTTGGATGACAGATACCGACACAAAAACACTTATGAACTCACCAGCTTAATGCTGATAAACTCTTTCAAAATAACTTGTATTCTCAGGTCATCAGTAGATAGGTACCGAGGCCAGCTTTTGAGAAGATGGAGCGCATTCAAGACTCATCTTATTATTTTGATATACGTTATTTTTGGTGTCTATAATGTACAGAACACACTTGTATTAAAATTATATATTTAATGCAATGGATGATGTTGTTTGCTTATTTACATTTACTGTGTTGTGATACTTACATGACGTCCTCCGCCCCAGAACGTTTCCGCCGTTCTTGGTTTTGGGGTGTGATAGTCCTCGCTAGTACCTGAAACACATAACACAACAACTGTAAGCATAAATGCTTAGTAGGTTCCCTAAAATACAACCTACGCACATACGCCTTTCCAGGCCCTGACCTTCCAGTCCATGTGTCTTAGGGGACTTCCTTCCCAACTGGGTAAACCTTCCGGTCCTACCCACGTCAACCTTACGGTCCATTTTACAATGCCTTCTGGCCCATAACATAATGCCTTCCGGCCCATAACAAGCATATCATACATGGCACATATAACGAATAACTTATCACACATAATGCATACATCTCACATCATATTCGACCTTCCGGTCACACAGTCAAACCCTTCTGGGTACAGTATAGTGAGAAGACTCACCTCGTATGTCTCGATAACTCATGAACCTTGGAAATCACTTGTGCTCGAACCCCCAAGCTGTAATCCTCCTATAACATCATATATCTATAATTATTACTTGTATCACTAAGGTTGACCATCCTTATCAAGTCAACACTGGTCAACTTGGTCAACAGTCTTTGGTCAAATTGACCGGACTCGGCGAGCGCACAAGAGTGACTCGGCGAGTCTACGCGTTTTCACCAACTCGCAAGGATTTTCCCTTTGACACGTCAAGTACTCCCCTGACTCGACGAGTTCCACCTGGGCATGAATCACGGGGCCAGCGCGACTCAACTCGCCGAGTCGCAAGGACAACTTGGCGAGTCCCAACTCGACTCGGTCCACCTGTCAAATACCTTTCTAACTCTCTGTGACTCACTGAGTCACCCACAACTCGGCAGGACTACACACTGGGTGGTCTAAAGGACAATCTTCAAGCTACTCTTCGAGTCTATTCTTCAGACTCGGCGAGTCTATGCCATGCATCAGCTAAAAGTTGCTTTTTCGGTCAGATCCGTTCCATACACACATAGATTTGGCCTTCCCAAGCTCATTTATCACGTAAAGTCTCAGTCTTGGCCGCCATGCAACACATACAAGGCTCTTTTTGGGGAAATAACCTCTAATATAGCAACCCTATCTTCCAACTAAAAAGAATGGACATAAAGCATATCATTTGGGGCCTTCTGGACCTACTAAGGTCCAGATCTAGGTTCCATATCTCCATGGAACCTTTCATACTTCAACTCCATGCCAAATAAGGCAAGAAGAAACCCTAGATTTGACACATCAACCAAAATATGAAGTTTAGCTCTGAAAGTTACCTCAAGAAGGTTCCCTTGATGAAATAGAAGAAGATCCAAGCTCCCCAGCTTTTCAAGCTTGATCTTCTCCTTCCTTTCTTGCAATATCACACAAAATGATGAACAAAAAGCCTCTTATCTCACTCACAAGGTCTCTCAGCCGCTTGGGTGAACTCAAGGCTCAAGGTGGCCACAATTGATGGCCATAAGGTCCTTTAAATAGGGCTTAGGACTGGGAAATTAGGGTTTCATTAAAACAGCTCGGACTCGCCGAGTCCATCCCTTGGATTCGCCGAGTCCATCCCTTGGACTCGCCGAGTCCGGACGCGAACCTCCGTCCAAAACCGCGACCCGACTCGGCGAGTTCGACCTCCAAATCGCTGAGTCCCCTCACTAAATACCAAAAATATGAAAGTAAAGATACCTGGAGATCCGGGCTGTTACATTGATTGTGGAGGCTTCAATGCAATCTGTCACATAATCTCAAAGTACAGCTTCACCATGCTTTTGGGGTTGACAGATTAAATGTTGAAAGAATAATCTTCATTTGTTTCTCCTTCGAATGAAAATTCTTCGATGCTCACGGATGAAGCTTAGGCTCAAAAATCTCGATACAGTCTCCACAAGTCTAATCTAGGCCTGAAATCATTTTTCAAGACAAAACAAAACTAAAAGAAAAATTAGCACACAAAAAATATTTTTGGATTTTTGATATTTTATGAAAAAAATAAAACAGAAATAACACCATATTTCTTCTGATTTTTAATTTTCTATTTTTTTTGTTTGATTTTTGAATTTTTCTGATTTTTGTTTGATTTATGATTGTTTTTAAATCCCCCCCCCCCCCCCCCCCCCGCCTAAATTTGTGTATAGAGTAAAACTATGAAAAAATTTAACAAAAATAAAAATATTTTGGATCAAAGTTGTTAGACAGTCTTAATCCGTTTGTCAGTACCTTCTCCTTCATGAATAGATCTGGTCGATCGCCGGTATTGTGGTCCACTTAAGCACAAAAAATTGTGACAAATTTTGGACATGCTATAAGTGACAGGACAGATTGATCCTACGTTACTCGATAAATTTCCTAAGGACCATTTATCTGACGACAACCAAGGATATTGTTGTCCTTCTAAATTGAGCAGCGAGATCTACAGACAATCTAGAATTGTTCAATTTTAGATATACTAGAACATGTTTCCCGCTTGGGGATATTCCCCAATAATCAAGAACTTTCGAGATACTCGATACTTTAGGTGAGCGGACTATTATTCATAGAGAGGATAAATTTAGATTATTATTAATTATAGTTTTTAGAGGGATTGAGAAGTAGAAGGTTGCATATGCTGTGTACCAGGTCGGATTATTAATCACACAAAGGAGACAACATATGGCTAACAGATATGAAGATTTTCATTGACATAATATTTAGAGAAATAGATTTGCATATATTGCAGTCCAGGTCGGATCTCTTCCAATCACGTAAACGAGGCAACATATGACTAACAGTAAGAAAGAAAAAAAATAATTTTCTACAGACCTACTTTATCGGAATTCCCCTGTCACCCTGTCAATATCGGAATTAAGGACAGAATCCGTACATCGAGGAAAAGATCAACCAGAGTTCTAGATACGGGTTTTCTTAATGTGACTGGTGGATTCTCATGTATATCTCCCTGCTCAACCTATCCGAGCGTCGTATTGTCAGGCTAAACGGATCTATTTAGGTCAAGATTTGTCAAGTCTTTTGATTTCTTAAGTTCATCTTTGCCTAGTCAAGTCCATTTAAATCCTTCATGCCTACCAGCGCATCGAACACAAAGCCTAAACAATTCAACTTTGGTACTTTACACAGACTCAGATTGCCTATTACCACTTGTTGATATCACTTCCCAATAATAACTACTAACGAAAAACTATTAACAAAATGAAAATTGTCTTTAAAACGAATCAGAGTAAGATAAAATCAGGAGTATAGAGAAGAAAACTCAAACTGTAAGTCACCGATTGAATTTGCATCCAAAAGGTCTGAGAACAACACGTATAAACTCAGAACAGTTCCAAAAATTCTTCACATCATTAAGCAGAAACCCCAATCTGTGATCCCTTCCTTATTTCCTTTCTCCCGTAAAGGACATATACTCTCAAACAAAGTTCTGAGTGTTGTACAATTGAAAAATGTCCCCTATCATGTGCCAGGAGCGACCATTATCAACAAACCAAAGTCTGATGATATGCCTCCATATCTACTCCGAAACAGAGCGAGATAAGTTGGTATTTGGAACCCATTCCATTTTGAAACTGGGTTGTCCTTTGTCATGTTTGCAGGGTACTATCTCCCATGACATATCCTGCATATCTAAAAACCGAAGATGTGGAAATGTTGTAGTCATTAGGAGATTTGGGAGATTGAACCTTTGGAACCCATTTGTAGTTAGGTTTAACCCATTTCTTTTTCGATCTGATGGGTGCCTCGGTACTTGTTTTTGAACTTGAAGTTGGCCGTTGATATGACTTTGATTTTGGATTCACGGGAGCATCTCTTGGATTTAGCTTCTTCGCCGTCATTCCCTTCTTGCCCTTGGGATCAGATTATTGGCCTTGTGGGTCTGATTCTTGGCCTTCTGTGCGTTCCAGTCACCATTGTCTAAATGTGACCTTGAGGGGTTTCTTTTGGAGTATCTCCCTCTTGGCGCATTCTGCCATCCTTGTGCATAGTAGGGAACATATGCATGATTAGGACAATTTCTGGCAATGTGTCCAGCTGTTCCACAGTGAAAACATGTATTTTTCGTCATTGTGGAGTTGTTTCTTCCCGCCCCTGGTGGCGTATCCTTGCCTTGTTTATGGTTGTTCCCACATGCACACTTACAGCAAGCCGTCGGCTTTGCTTGTTTTGGAGGCATGTATTTCTCAACAGCAGGTTGATCAGAAGCAACTAAGTTCGAAGCAACATATTCAGAGTTCAAGGAGTCATTCGATTGTCCAATAGTTTTCTCCTTGTTCTCATCTTCTGCTACTTTACCTGCACATGTAACGGAATCATTAGAAACGTTCACTTTATCCTTTTCTGGCACAACTGCAACAGGTTTCCCATATTGGAGATGTGCCTCCTTGTCAATTTCTTCATGTGTCATAAGGATGGATGTGTAGTTATGATTGAAAGGTGGAGGAACACAATCATACCCTAGACCCTTGTTTTGATTATCTTTGAATTTCAATTGATTTTCAAATAAGGACTCGACTGTCTTACTTGATGCGATGTAATTTTTGAAATTAACATCTGTTTTTCCACACTTTATTTTCAAAGCTTCAAGTTCTTCAGTTACAGCAGTAAGTTTTTTCTTAATGTGATCATAATTTTCACACTTGTTGCTGTAATCTTCTTGTAGTTTTCGGAAATCCTTGATTTTGGCTTCTAATTGAGCTTTCAGGGGTTTTTGTTCTTTCCTAATGGTGTACTTCACATATTTTAGATCCTCATTTTCCCTTTTGATTAGATCTATTGATTCTCGTAAAAATTTAATAGTTTTAACACAAGATGGAGAGCAACAAGATTCATTTACCTGAATTGATGTGGAACTCATTTTATTATTATTATTTATTTTTATTTTTTTTATTTTTTTAATTTATTATTATTATTATTATTTTTAATTGCCCTTTGACTTAATAACTGAGAGAGTCAACCTTAAAAGTCAAATTTAAAAAGTCAAACTTAAAAATCAAACCGAAAAGCAAAATTTGAAATTTTAAAAGTTAAAACGAAAAAAATCAAAGTTTAAAGTCAAAGCTCTAATTTTAAAAGTGAATGGTTAAATTTTAAAGTCAAAAATCAAAAATAAAAGTCATAAATTAAAAACTAATGTTTTTGGGTGAAAATGAAAGCTGAAAATAAAGGAAATTAATTTTTTTGTAAAATATGTCAAAAATGTGAAATTAGAATCGATATGGAGTCTTTATGAATTAAAAAGGGAAGTGATATAGTATTTACCAGGCTAGATGATATGGTAAGGCGTGAGGTTTGTTTATCAGATGACCAAGGTTCGATTCTTGGCACATCCAAAATTTCTTTTGGTTAATTGCTGCTGCTGCGAAGTGTATAAAATTTAAACGAGTTAGAAAACTAACAAATTGCCTTGTAGCTCAAGTGGTAATAGGCGTGTTATATGACTTAGGGGTCCCAAGTTCGAATCTTTGGAGCCTCAAAAATTCCTTTATTTTTTTAAAGGTACACAATACGAACTTCGGATCCTGGCCGCACACTCCCTGGCTGCAAACCTTCAACAGATTCGCGAAAAAAATGACGTTTTTCACCCTTTTTTGCTCTAAAACTCGATCAAAAACTCGTTTTTATGAAAAATGCAAAGATGTAACCCCCCTTATTTTTCAGAAATCTATCAAAAAAACGCAATTATCTTTTCAAAATAAGATCAAACAAGCTCCAGATCTGACAAAACTGACTCAAACAATCCAAGCTCTGATACCAATTGTAAGTCCCCAAAATTGATTTTGTATCAATCAGATCTAATTGATGGTGCGGAATCCCAATCAATTGGATGATGTCAGATCAAATAGAAGAGAAGAAGAAGAAGAATTAAGATGAATCTAATGATGTATTGATTATATGAATTATGCTATTGGATAAGGTGTCTAAGTCCATAACTATTTCTGGTATGTACTTGACCCGACCCGGCATGGTCCATTTGGGTTGCATGGCACCATGCAATTGGATAGACTAAATTAGAGAAATAACACTTGGAGGTTATTAATATATTATAAGTTCTAATATATTAATAATATTATTTGATTAGTTTGATCAAGAATTAATTTAGAATTAATTAAGTGATCAAAAGATAACTAATTAAATATATGGGTTGATTATGTAAATCATCCATATCTTGTATAGT
Organism: Lactuca saligna; assembly: GCF_052625555.1. Classification (NCBI taxonomy): domain Eukaryota; kingdom Viridiplantae; phylum Streptophyta; class Magnoliopsida; order Asterales; family Asteraceae; genus Lactuca; species Lactuca saligna. Next base: position 85,588,043 of record NC_136422.1, on the reverse strand, counting down.
GGGCTAAGAGGCTCCATGGACTATCAAGTTGGGTTCCACCCATAGGATGCTCCATGGATGCTCCATGGGAGTTACAAACCCATGGGTCATGGAAATGAAGAGTCATGACACATTAGGGTTTACATGGTGTAACCCTAGATGTGTCAACACTATATAAGAATCATATTCTCCACCAAAATTGGCTACACTAAGGAAACAAGAGGGCTTGGCCAATTTCAAGAAGTGTGCATTCTCTCAAAAGTCTTTCCAAGAGCATTTGGTGTTGTGTGAAGCATTTGAGGCATCACACTTGGGGTGCTAGGCTCATAAGGTTTCAAGGAACACAAGCAACTACAAGGTAAGGTATTCTATCTATCATTCAAGTTAAAATTGTTCCCCATGTATGCTAGATAGGAATATAGCCTTGGAATTCAACTTTGCATGATAATTAGACAAACATAGATCCAAGGTTATTAGGGTTGCATGTACACTTAGGAAGTGTTAGAATGCTCAAAACCCATCAGTGGTATCAGAGTCTAGGCTTGTTTGTTTTTTTATTTGTGCTTAAAAGTTGAAAAAATTCAAAAATCTTGCTGTCTACGAATGGACTCGTCGAGTCCATAGGGGGGACTCATCGAGTTCACGTGTAACTTCAACCAACTCGGCGAGTAAGTCCATGCACTCGGCGAGTAGGGTCGACAGATTGCAGAATTTCGACTTTAGTTGCTGGAAATGGACTAGAAACATTACCCTAAACTGTTTTGGTACTTGAAAACTTGTTTTGATGGTGTAATGTTCTTTCTAATTCATTTACACAACTAGTTATCAAAATTACAAAGTTTTAAGTGTAATTTTGATTTATAAATGTGTTCATATTCATGTTCTTGTTCTTATGATGTTTTAGATGATCATAGGAATTATTTGTAACCTATGTGGTAGATTAATTCTTGATCATATTGTGTTTTTAATGGAGTCCATAACTTGTCCTCAAGTTATGGAAAACCAAGAGTCACACTTGAATTAAAACCATTAAAAAGAACACAAGAGTTAGAAAAATGAAGAGTCTTCATTTTATTACTCTATTAAACTCATAAGTTACAAGAAATGAAAAGTTTTGAAAGTTACAAAACGTTCCCTCAAGTTTTGGAACAAGTAAAGTTCAGTTAAAACTTTAGTTCCAACCCTTAGAATTTGAAAAGTTAAAATTCAACCCTTATACTTATGTTATGATGATTTAATAATTATATATATATATATATATATATATATATATATATATATATATATATATATATATATATATATATATATATATATATGTATAAGAACAAAGTCGTCTTACCGCTAGTACGCCTCATTCACGAAGCCGGTCTATAAGGTGGGTATAAGGTTGTTGCCTATAAAATGGTGACTTAATGGGTGTCTACTCTCACCCACCGCTTGCTTAACTGGTGGAGGGTCGTTAGCCGAATGGGTAAGATAAGGACTTATAAATTCTCATTCAAAGTATGATGAATATTATAAAGTAACTAAATGTTTTACTAAATTCCCAATCTTAGTTACTTTAGGAAAATGTGAATAAGGTGCTAATCCATGAAATTACACTTTACACTTTGTCTAAGTCGTTGGTGGAACGTGTGTGGTTAACCGGCACACTAACTTGGACTTAACAAGATAGGTAAAGGGTGACTTAAGGTTTATTATAGTATCGATGGAGCGTGTGTGGTTTACTGGCACATCGATTGAGTGATAAACTTTAAGGGTACCAAGTGATTTGCATGGTTACTTCACACCTCGTTTTGTGATCCTCGGTATCCCAGTCACAAAACTTGGAGGGCACACTCGAGATTGAAACATGCCTTTGAAAAGTTCATTGAATCCCAAAGAATCTAGGAATTTCTAAGAACCAATCATAAAACCTAATATCTAATATTTCGGTTTTCGTGGTGGAAATTGGTGAATCGTCATTCACCTACCTTTCAAATATGTTATAGCTTAGATTACGGCATACCTCTTCTTAGTTATAATATATTGTGAATGGATCCTAGCCTTAATATTACATTTGGGTGTTTTATTAAGGAGTCTTTTAATATCTAAACTAATCTTGTCCTCTTCCTTCAGATGACTTCAAACAATGCTGCTTCTGGCTGAATCCTAATGGCTCCTTTACTCTTATGAGCTTGTGTGGGAAAGTCACTTTTGATGGATCCAACTTCAATGAGTGGATCAGAAACATTAGGATGATTAACCGCTACGAGGACAAAGAATATATCCTCGACAAGGAGCTTAAGGAGATTGATGAGACCACGGCAACTCCTCAGGAGATCGCTGACTTTCAGGCACATGAAAGGGATGCTACGAAAGTAGCATGCATCATGATGGCCACAATGATAGCAGAAATCCAAAAGTCTTATGAGGATTTCTACCCTTATGAAATGCACCAAGATTTGATGGAAAGATACCATCAAAGTGCACGACAAGAGAGGTATGAAATCATCTGCTCCATGATAACAACCATGATGAAGGACGGGGATTCCGTCACGAGCCACATGCAAAAAATGCAAAGGTATGTGGATCGATTGCTGAAGCTTAATGTGAACTTCCCTGAGGAGCTTGCAATAGATATAATTTTGCGCTCCTTACCATCGTGCTATGATCAATTTCGCATGACATATCACATGAATAAGGAAGAGGTCACACTCAGCAAACTTCAGGGACTTCTCAAGACCGCGGAATCAGGTCTTAAGGGGAAGTCGGTTGTTAACACTCCTACTCCAAACTCCACTCCGGTTTTGGCAATCGGGAAAAGTCGAGGGAAGAAGAGAAAGAGTTCTTCGAAGGGTACCAAGGTTAGGACCCTTGATGGCTCTTCTCCAAGTGGAACCAAGAAAGGTTTTGTCACTCCTTCTTCTGACCCCAAAGAGGCTGAATGCTTCTATTACCATGAAAAATCACATTGGAAGCGGAACTGCCCAAAATACCAGCAAGATCTAAAGGATGGGAGAGTTAAACCCAACCATGCAGGTATTTACACTATCATTTCTAATAACTCACCCCATTCGAAATCTTGGGTCCTTGATACCGGTTGTGGTATTCACATTTGTTGTGACTTGCAGGGACTAGGAAGAAGTGAGAATGTGGAGCAAGGAAGAATAAACTTAATCATGGGGAATAGGAAAGTTACACCTGTCACCAAGATTGGAGTTTATACTTTATCGCTAAGTAGTGGGTTAAATTTAGATTTGAATAAATGTTGTTATTCTCCAGAAATGGCAAGAAATATTATTTCCTTTCATGCATTGTACAAACAAGGTTACACATTTTCATTTGATAATGAAGTTGGTTCGATTAATGCTTTCTTTAATAATGTTCTTTATTTTAAATCATTACCTTGTGATGGTGTGTATGAAGTTGTATCTGTTGTAGATCACTTAGGAAATAATGTTTTGTGTATTGATTCTCCTAATAATAATAACTTCGATAAAGCATCATTATGGCATTGTCGTCTTCGACATATAAGCAAGAAACGCATAGGCCAACTCCAAAAGGATGGAGTCTTGGAGTCGTTTGACCTAAAGTCAGATGATAGTTGCGAATCATGCTTACTTGGAAAAATGAAAAAGTCACCCTTCACAGGCTCGTGTGAAAGGGGTGAAGGTTTGTTGGACCTTATACACACGGATGTGTGTGGACCATTCAAACATGCCACAAGGGATGCTAATCGTTATTATTTGACTTTTACTGATGATTACAGTAGATATAGATATGTCTACTTAATCAAACATAAGTGAGAGACCTTCGAGAGGTTTAAGGAATTTAAACAGGAAGTCAAGAATCTATTGGGCAGGAACATTAAGATGCTTCGATCCGATCGAGGTGGTGAGTATCTTAGTTCAGAATTCCTCGACTATCTAAGGGAATGTGGGATTGTCTCACAATTGACACCTCCTAGGACACCGTAGTTGAATGGTGTGGCTGAGAGGTGTAATCGAACCTTGTTAGACATGGTTCGTTCCATGATGAGTCGAGCTTCGCTACCAATCTCATTCTGGGGGTATGCCTTAGAGACTGCCGCCCATATTCTTAATCTAGTCCCTACAAAGAAAGTTGCCAAAACTCCTCACGAGATGTGGACTGGTAAAGTACCTAAACTAGACCATATCAAGATTTGGGGTGGCGAGGCTTTCGTGAGACGTGAGACTCATGATAAGCTCGAAACTCGAAGCGAGAGGTGTATTTTCATCGGCTACCCACAACAATCCTTTGGTTACCTCTTCCACAGACCTAGTGACAATGTGGTCTTTGTAGTAAGAAGAGGAGTCTTTCGAGAAAGAGAGTTTATAAGCCAAGGAGACAGTGGGAGGCAAATTGATCTTGAAGAAATTCAAGAGTCAAGTGGTGAAGGAACTTCAAACTCTAGCCCTCAACTTGAGGAGGAAACTCCTGTTGAGCCAATTGATGACTTTGTACCTCTAAGACGTTCCACGAGAGTTAGGAGTGCACCTGAGCATTACTATGGATTCCATATTACTGCAGAAGGTGAGACACTTATTAGTGATCGGATACTAGTAAGTCAAGATGACCCTAACAGCTACGAGGAAGCCATGGCAGGCCCCGAGTCTGCTAAATGGAAAGAGGCTATGGATAGCGAGATACAATCCATGTATGAAATTCAAGTTTGGAACTTGGTTGAGAATGTACCAGGTCTTAAGAGTGTAGGGTGCAAATGGGTCTTCAAGAAGAAGACCGACATGGATGGCAAAGTACACACTTATAAGGCTAGACTGGTTGCAAAGGGCTTCTCTCAAATTCCTTGAGTGGATTATGATGAGACCTTTTCTCCGATAGCCAAGATTAAGTCTATTCGGGTTCTGTTAGCCATAGCTGCATTTCATGACTATGAAATATGGCAAATGGATGTCAAAACCGCTTTCCTTAATGGAAAGTTGGCTGAAGATGTTTACATGAGTCAGCCAGAGGGTTTTGTCAACAATGAGTACCCTAATAGAGTGTGTAAGCTTGAGAAATCCATCTATGGATTAAAGCAAGCACCTCGCAGATGGAATCGTTGCTTTGATGAAAAGGTCAAGGAATTTGGATTTTCTAGGAGTGAAGATGAATCTTGTGTGTATGTGAAGGCTAGTGGGAGTATAGTTAGCTTTTTGGTATTGTATGTGGATGACATACTACTCATAGGAAACGACATTCCAACCCTGCAGGAAGTAACGTCCTGGCTAGGGAAGTGTTTCGCTATGAAGGATCTTGGTGAAGCTGCCTATATTTTAGGGATAAGGATCTTGAGAGATCGGAGTAAAAGACTAATTGGACTTAGTCAGAGTACTTACTTGGATAAGGTGCTGAAGAGATTCAGCATGCAGGACTCCAAGAAAGGAGAGTTACCCATCCAGAGTAACGCCAAATTGAGTAAGACACAAAGCCCTAGCACTGAGGCTGAGATAGTAGAAATGAGTCGAATACCTTTTGCTTCGGTTGTAGGTTCGATCATGTATGCTATGACGTGTACTCGACCTGATGTAGCCTTTGCCCTGAGTATGGTTAGCAGGTTTCAGGGGAACCCTGGCAAGGCACACTGGACTGCGGTAAAGAATGTTCTCAAGTACTTACGAAGGACTAAGGACTGGGTCCTTACCCTCGGTGGGAGTGATGACTGTTGGATAAGGTGTCTAAGTCCATAACTTATTTGGTATATACTTGACCCGACCGGCATGGTCCATTTGGGTTGCATCTCATCCAAACTATTATGGATAATTTTATGAGAGTTATGCACATATGTTTATTAATATATTATGAGTTATAATATATTAATATGAAGTTACGTTATTTAATTAGTTTTAGTCTTAAATTAATTATGAATTAATTTAGAGATTAAAAGGAAGACTAATTAGATTATGGGCTATTTGTTTTATATAGTGTGGGCTAATACTCATTTGTTAATGGGCTAGGCTTATGTGGAAGTCCATGGATGATCCATGGAGCTTTTAACCCATGGATCCTTGTAAAGGAAAAGACATGGGTTATTAGGGTTTCACCCTAACCATGCATACTATATAAGCATGCTTATGGAGCATGAAATGGAGCCTAAGAGAAAACTAGTGAACTAGTGTGTGTGTGCATGTGTGTGGCCGATTTTATACAAGGGTGTATACTCTCTCAAAGTTTTCCAAGAGTTTGTGGTGTTTGTGATTCCATTTGAGGCATTCACACTATTGGTGCTTGGCCCTCAAACTCCTTAGAACCAAACTCACCAAAAGGTATGTAATCTATTCTAACTCTTTTATGTTGAAATGTTCCCCATGCCATGTTAGATAGGTTATAAACCTTGGAAAATTATTATTTTGCATGTATTTATACAAACATAGATCCAAGGTTTATTAGGGTTGCATGCACACTTAGGAAGTGTTAGATTGCTCAAAACCCAACAGTGGTATCAGAGCCTAGGCTTGCTTGTTTGATACTTGATGCAAAATAGTGAAAAAAGTCAAAATCGTTGCTGTCTGCATGGTGGACTCGCCGAGTCCATTGGGGGGACTCGACGAGTCCAAGGCAAACTTCAACCTACTCGACGAGTCAGTTCATGCACTCGACGAGTAGGATCGAAAGAGTGCAGATTCTCGACTTTTGCTGCTGGAAATGGAATAGAAACATTACCCTAAATTGTTTTGGTGTTATAAAACTTATTTTAGTTGGTGTAATGGTTGTTCTAATCCATTTACAATAGCATATATCAAAATTCCATGATTTTATGTGTTCATATAATTCTTGAATTTTTGATGATCATGTTCATGTTCTTATGAATTTAGAAAATGATAGGAATTATTTGCTGAATTGTTTAGAATTAATTCTTGATCATTTATGTGTTTTAATGGAGTCCATAATTTGTCCTCAAGTTATGGATTTCCAAAGGTCACTCTTATTTAACACACACTTAAAACACATAAGTTACATGAAAATGAAGAGTCTTCATTTTATGAACCTTTAATTCATAAGTTATGAAATGAGGAGTTTTGCAAAGTTACAAAACTTGCCCTCAAGTTTTGTAATTTGTAAAGTTTAACACACTTTAATAAACTTTAATTCCAATCCTTAGAGTTTTAATAGTTAAAATTCAACCCTTATACTATTTATAACATTAATGGTTAATTATTATATATATGTATAAGAATAAGTCGTTTTACCGTTAGTAGGCCTCATTCACGAAGCCGGTCTATAAGGTGGGTATAAGGTTGTTGCCTATAAAATGGAGAATTAATGGGTGTATACTCTCACCCACCGCTTGCTTGATCGGTGGAGGGCGTTAGCCGAACGGGTAGAACAATGACTTTAAATCCTCATTAAATAAAGTATAATGAATATTATAAAATAACTAAACTATTTTAATTCCCAATCTTAGTTATTTTAGGAAAAATGTGAACATGGTGCTAGTCCATGGAATTCACACTTTGTACCTTACCAAGTCGTTGGTGGAGCGTGTGTGGTTATCGGCACACTAAATAGGACTAGTAAGGACCACGAAGGGTGACTTAATGTTTGTCATGGATGAATGGAGCGTGTGTGGTTAACCGGCACATTGATTAGGTGATAATATTAAGGGTACCAAGTGAATTAGCATGGTTATCCACCCATAGGATGCTCCATGGATGCTCCATGGGAGTTACAAACCCATGGGTCATGGAAATGAAGAGTCATGACACATTAGGGTTTACATGGTGTAACCCTAGATGTGTCAACACTATATAAGAATCATATTCTCCACCAAAATCGGCTACACTAAGGAAACAAGAGGGCTTGGCCGATTTCAAGAAGTGTACATTCTCTCAAAAGTCTTTCCAAGAGCATTTGGTGTTGTGTGAAGCATTTGAGGCATCACACTTGGGGTGCTAGGCTCATAAGGTTTCAAGTAACACAAGCAACTACAAGGTAAGTTATTCTATCTATCATTCAAGTTAAAATTATTCCCCATGTATGCTAGATAGGAATATAGCCTTAGAATTCAACTTTGCATGATAATTAGACAGACATAGATCCAAGGTTATTAGGGTTGCATGTACACTTAGGAAGTGTTAGAATGCTCAAAACCCATCAAATACAACATTACATAAAAGTATATTTTCCTAGAAAAGCAAAGTATAAACCATATTTTTGACCTAACAGATATTTGAAGGTGTTCTTGGTGATCTTGAAGGATAAAGAACTCTTGGAAGTTCCATTGGTGTGGCGAGAGCTTTGGGATGCAGAATTATCACCACCTTGGAAAGCTTTAGAGCACGGGGATATTCTAGATCAAAAGTCTGAGCCTTTATCTGATTTTCAGCAGTTTGAGGTGAGTCCCCTCACTATGCTTGGTATGTTGAAGTCACCAATAACGGCCCATGATTAATTATTATTAGGATGATAGTTTTATGTTTGACTCTTGCATGTGTGGTATGTGTTATGTATATCAGGCGAGGACCGATCCCAGGTGAGGCATAATAAGTATATTTTATGAAATTTATCTTAGTTATTCTTGCATGTATTTTATGTGCCTGTATGACTGTCGACCAACGCCCAATGCCAGTCGGGGTCTGAGGAATGTGATGGGGGGGGGGGGGGGGGCTTATCTCATGTTACTAAAATATCTGTTCCGGGTAGGGCTCGATGTTGGGTGGCGCCCCATGCCTATCATGCATGGGCCATTGTATGTTGATATGTATGGTATGAGGTGGTTTGGGGAGTTTACTACCTTAAACACATGAGTTTACGATATGTATGGTATGTGTGTTGGTGTTTGTAGGTTAATCACATGTGATTCTAGTCCAACATACAAGCCATTCAAGGTGTTAAGGACACTTAAACACCCTTCGGGGGTGTTTATGGTCTAAGGAGATGAGTTTACGGTCTAAGAATGTTCTTGGACCGTAAACTCTAGTTTGTCCCATTTATGAATGTTTTGGTGCATTTATTGAAGGGTTATAAGGTTTTATGCACTCATGGAAGTTCATTGGAGGTGTTTAGGGGCACACTAACACCCTAAAAGGTGTTTAAGGTCTATAAATGAGGGTTTATGGTCCAAGCATGTTCTTGGACCATAAAATCATGTGTGGTTCCTTCTTGTATGATTTGGTGCTTCAAATGATGGGGTAGAAGGTCCTAGACACGTTTGAAAGCTTTTGGTGGTGTTTCAGGGCTTTTTTTAACACCTTAAGAGGTGTTTATGGTTCATGCATGGGGGTTTATTGTCAAAGAATGTTCTTAGGCCATAAACTCATGTTCACACATCAAATGCCAAGATTTTGGGGTCCTAAGTTCATGCATGCAAGTTTCAAAGTCGAATCTAAGCCCTAGAAGTGTTTTGGAGGGGTTTTGAGGCTTCAAAACCCTCATAAGAGGTGTTCACGGTTTTGGGAGGGTCCCCAAACTGTAAACACATGTTCATATGTGTTTTGGGTGATTTCAACATGTATTTGCATGCTATTCAAGTTAAAAAAACAAGTTTAGGATGGATTGCTTACCAAATGATGCTTGAAATGGGGTTTTTGGACCACTTTCGAGTTCTAGAGAGAGAGAGAGTAGTGAGAGAAAGTGTTTAGAGAGAGAGAAAATGCTTCAAAATGATGTCACTCAATCCCTTATATAGGGGTTGAGTTTGTGGCCCGGTGGAATTCTACCCGATACTACCGTTAGACGGTACTTTTGGTCGTACCCGATAATTTGACGTAATCACGATTTAGATGAAAATAAAATTTTTTCCAAAAAAATTTGCAAAATATTTTAATGTTTGTAACGCATCCCGACACTTACGAAACCATAATAAAAGTCGCAATTAAATTAATTTAACTCAAAGGTTAACGGGACAATTTGAATACGAACGGTTTTATTTAATGGAAACGGTTTTAGTGAAGGAATAAATTATAGGTTGTCACAATTATGTTCCTCTGCCACTATAGTTATAGGAGAATCATGAACTTCTTCAATCTCTGGATTTGAAGTTGAAATCACAATATCATCAGTCTCTATAGGATTAGAGTGATTTTCTGAATCTGATTGATTACTATCTTCAGCAAAAATTGTAAATCTTATTAAAGGGAATTTCCCTTCTAAAACGAACTTTCCACCCCTTTTCTGCTTCATCAATCCGAAAGCACTTGGACCAATAGACTTAAGATCTAGTGTCTCATTTCCTCTTTTGATCTCAAGAATGTACGACATTGAAGATAATTTGATGAAATCTCGGGTACATCAAAAACTTTTCTCTCTTGTTTCCTTCAACATTGAGAATCAATTCGTGCAAGATAAATTTTGAAAAATTAAACTCGATCCATGAAGCCAAGGCTGTAATGGCTCCTATGTTGAATAGAGAGATTTCGTTTTGTCATGATCTCCTTCCGGAAATATAGCTCACAAATACATGAGCTAAATATTTCCAGCAGGGAGGAAGTAGTTTCTTGATGGTAGGAGGAAATGATCCTTCATACCCCATGTGGTCCAGAACCTCGTGGGTTTGATACATGTCAATTTCCATAGAATACTCAGGCCTGACATTGATTTGAAGTGATTCCCGAATAACACTTTCTGAGATCAGAATCTTCTTTCCTTCTATAGTTGCTTCAAGATACTTTTCTTCCTTTTCATCTTTCTTGACGATTGCACTTCTCCAAAAGTCTTTGATCAAATTCTGATAAATCACCGGACTAGTCGTCAAAGCATGAACCAGACAACATTTCTTAAGACCTTCAACAATGAATTTTAGATCATTGTGAGTAGCTGGAGGATTTTAAAGAAAGATTGATGAGTTGTGCACCTATGCAAATTCAAGATCTCCCATGTTAATTTGAAAAAACACAAGCGTACATTAGGGAAATTTTTTTTGTTAATTTTGGTTATACAACCATACACCTATATCCATTCACACATAGAGTGTGTAGTTACACACAATGTACAGTCATACAATTATTACAACTATTCATGGTCAACCACACACAATGAAATGTGCAACCACACACGTAGATGTGTGCAACCGCACAAATAGAAGTGTTAAGCCGCACACTCGATTTATAACTCAAAGGATGTGTGCATCCGCACACAAGGAAGTGTGCAACCGCACACACGATTTATAACTCAAAGGATGTATGCAACCACACACAAGGAGCTGTGCAGCTGTACACACTGACTCCACACTACAACCGCACACATTGGATGCACATTCCAACTGCACACACTGGCCGCACTCCAGATCGCACACCTGATGTCACACCCCGAAACCGAAGGCGGAAACGTCTCGGGTTGGAGGTGACTTCATGGGAATATCATAACCAATGTACATAGTAAGCAAAGTAAAACGCAAAACATTACATTACATAGATTTCATTACATTAGTTGAAAAGTAAAGTAGTACAAGTTTCATAGATACATAGTTCAAACAAAAGAAATACGAGTCTTCTATGCACTCCGTCTTCACCAAAAGAGATCGTCGGGTACCTGTCTAATGTGGACCTGAGAATACAAGCGGTTTGAAAATCAGCATAAAGCTGGTGAGTTCATAAGCGGTTTGTTTTACGAAAAGAACGAGTTCTTTAGCTTCCTGAAAAAGTGGTTAACCAAGAAAATCCTATATTTTCTTAAGTGTTAGATACTAAATCCAAATTGTAATGTAAAAGATGTATACTGAAAACATGATTGTTCTTGTGAATTGTAAAGTTTAGCTATCTAACCTATTATACTTTTTCTGGTTATGTACTACTGTTACTCAGGAAAATCCAATATTTTCCTACATGTGTGTGTGAACTGTTACCGATTCTGATTATGTTCAATGTTATCCCCAGGAAAACCCCAAGTTTTCCTGAATGTGTGTGTGTGAACTGTTATCGATTCTGATTATGTTCAATGTTATCCCCAGGAAAACCCCATGTTTTCCTGAATGTGTGTGTGTGAATTATTACCGATTCTGTAGGTGCGAACTATTACCAATTCCGATTATCCTCAAACGTACATTAGTTTTACTACGTACATAAAGCTAGTAAATAAGTGTAAAACATTTATAATCTTGATTGCGAGTCCTTAACCATACTTCAGACTAGATATCACTCGGGTCGTGGCCAGTATCCTTTTTATGACTTTCGTCACCCTTGAACCTTTCGTTTCGGCTGTAGCTAGCAGCTAGGTGCAGGATTGTCAGTCCTGTATAGATCTATACACTCAAGTCACATTCTACTACGTTTGGAGATTCTGGTTACAGGGGTAGTCCTCCACTCTCGTGCCACGGGACGTGTTACAAAGGACGTGTCTCTAATCTTTAAAATTACTCATTACTTCTCGTGCCTAGGGAAGTAGTATCTATGACTAACTATATTCTAATGGTGCCTATCCTTACACTCGAGCCCGGGTGTTTTGTTAAGGTCCATACGATTGTTTTATGTTTCCTAATGGTGTCTGAACGTTACACTCGAGTCTAGGTGTTTTCTATTACAGACATTGCAAATGTTCTATCTACTATCCTCCACTCGCATATCTCCGTGGACATTACATTACATAGAATTCATTACATCAGTTAAAAAGTAAAGTAGTACAAGTTTCATAGATACATAGTTTAAACAAAAGAAAGATGAGTCTTCTACGCACTCCGTCTTCAACAAAAGAGATCATCGGGTACCAGTCTAATGTGGACCTGAGAATACAAGCATTTTAAAAATTAGCATAAAGTTGGTGAGTTTATAAACGGTTTGTTTTATGAAAATAACGAGTTCCTTTAGTTTCCTGAAAAAGTGGTTAACCAAGAAAATCCCATATTTTCTTAAGTGTTAGATACTAAATCCAAATTGTAATGTAAAAGATGTATACTGAAAGCATGATTGTTCTTGTGAATTGTCAAGTTTAGTTATCTAACCTGTTATACTTTTTCTTGTTATGTACTACTGTTACTCAGGAAAATCCTATATTTTCCTACATGTGTGTGTGTCAACTATTACCAATTCCGATTATGTTCAATGTTATCCCCAGGAAAACCCCATGTTTTCCTGAATGTGTGTGTGTGTGAACTGTTACCGATTCTGATTATGTTCAATGTTATCCCCAGGAAAACCCCAAGTTTTCCTGAATGTGTGTGTGTGTGTGAACTGTTACCGATTCTGATTATGTTCAATGTTATCCCCAGGAAAACCCCATGTTTTCCTGAATGTGTGTGTGAATTATTACCGATTCTGTAGGTGCGAACTATTACCGATTCCGATTATCCTCAAACGTACATTAGTTTTACTACGTACATAAAACTAATAAATAAGTGTAAAACATTTATAATCTTGATTGCGAGTCCTTAACCATACTTCATACTAGATATGACTTGGGTCGTGGCCAGTATCCTTTTTATGACTTTCATCACCCTTGAACCTTTTGGTTCGGCTGTAGCTAGCAGCCAGGTGCGGGATTGTCGGTCCCGTATAGATCTATACACTCAAGTCACGTTCTCCTACGTTCGGAGATTCTGGTTACAGGGGTAGTCCTCCACTCTCATGCCACGGGACGTGTTACAAAGGACGTGTCTCCAATCTTTAATATTACTCATTACTTCTCGTGCCTAGGGAAGTAGTGTCTATGACTAACTATATTGTAGTGGTGCATGTCCGTACACTCGAGCCCAGGTGTTTTATTAAGCTCAATACGATTGTTTTATGTTTCCTAATGGTGTCTGACCTTTACACTCGAATCTAGGTGTTTTCTATTACAGACATTACAAATGTTCTATCTATTATCCTCCACTCGCGTATCTCCGTGGAGTGTTACCGAGGACAAAACAACTTATTAAGTTTCCTGTTCAAAGTTTAAAGGTCATGTTTTTAACTATTGAAATGAGGAAAATCGTTTGTGAAAATATATAATACGACAATTTATAACGTTTTTCACAAATACTATGATAATGAAATCTACATGTTCAAACGGTCATCAGTGTTAAGATTAACAGTGTTAAAAACATAAGTAGTATGAAACACAACACATATAAAATAGTTTTGAGTACAAGTATTACTTGCACTTTGCTTGTATCCCCCCCCCCCCCTGAAAAGAGTGAAAAACATTGAAAAAGGGTAGGGGTATGAACTCATCGAACGGGAAATGTGTCGAATGGGATGCTAGACGTCGGATCAAGGCTTGAAAATGTGCAAGGTTCCTATGTAATGTTAAATGATACACAAAGGTATCTAATTAGAATTTAAAACACTAATTAGATACGATTTTACACTCCAAGACGCGAAAACACTTCATATTAAGTGTTTGGAGTGACCCGGGTGACTTTTCTGGACATGAATGGCTAGGATATGGAGTTTACTCTCCAAGACTAAACTCTAGGGAGTGTTCACAGCCATAAACACCTCATCCCCATGAGTTTACGGCCGTAAACTCATAGTGGGGTGTTTTATGTGCTAAATGTCCTTAAATCAAATGAGGGATGTTGCTAGGTTTGGTTCTAAGGCATTACGAAGGAATTAACTCAACCATATGGACCAATATATGAGTTTACGGCAGTAAACTAAGTGTTTATGGCCGTAAAATCTCACCCACATCATCCTTAATTGTCTCGAAGGCCAACGATTAATCACAAATGATTCAACTCAATTTTACAAGACTTGGGGTGAGTTTAGGGCATCAAATGACACATATATAGGAGTTTACGGCCCTGGAGCATATGCTATGGCCGTAAACTCTCAAATGTAGGGTTTTTGTTATGTAAGGCCCCCAAACTATTTTTGGTTGGTTCTATGATTTTTTCCAAGGCTTTTGGTGGTGTTAGATAGCTTTCTAACATGTTTGGAATGTGTTTACACCCATGTTTGAGGGGTTTACAGCCCAAGCATATGTCTTGGCCATAAACTCATGTAAATCCCTCAAAATCTATGTCTAAGGTGTTCTAGGTTCATTTCATGAAGTCCTTAATCCATATCTAAAGTCTAGTTGTGGCTTGGATGGGTTTAAGGGCATAAAAACCCCATATATATGAGTTTATGGCCCAAGTATGTTCTTGGGTAGTAAACTCATGTTTACTCTTCAAAATCCATGTTAAAGGCATTCTAAGTCCAGTCCATTAAGCCATTAAGCCATATCTAAACTCCAAAGGTCGAATGGAAGGGTTTTTGGGCTCCAAAACCCATTTTATATGAGTTCATGGCCTAGGACTGTTCCAAGGTAGTAAACTCATGAATGTGGTCCTATTCCATGATTTGAACTCGAATTTGAAAGCTAGAGGGGTTGCATAACAAGCTAGGGAAGGTACTTTGGTGTTTTGAGGCTTGAAATGGATGATTTTTGGACCAATTTCTTTAGTTGAGGAGAGAGGTTAGAGACAGTGAAAAGGCTCCAAATGAGTCTTAATTCACTTTAAATATGGTTTGAATTGGATACATGGTGGAATTCTACCCGATACCGACGTTTACCGATGCTTTGGGTTGCACCCGATCAAGTTGTCGTTACCCGATATGGTCGAAACTAAAACATTTCAAGTTACTAGTTTGGGACGTTTTCACATGTTTCCAACATGTTTGGATACTTACAAGGTCCAAATAAAAGTTTTAACTTAATTGACCTAATTCGATGACGAAATCGGAACAGCTCACTTAAGACAAGTTTTATTAACGAAACGGTTACGCGAGGGAACAAAATTTCGGGTTGTTACACCTGACCACACACCTGACCGCACACCTGACCGCACACCTAACCGTACACCTTCAAACTACTTCAACCACACACCTTCAAACTTCAATCACACCCCTTTAAACGTCAACTGTATGCCTTCAAACTACTTCAACCGCACACCTTCAAACTACTTCAACCGCACACCCAACAATTTAAACCGCACACCCAACAATCCCATATTTTTGAACGAATTTTAATTTCAAACTATCAAAAATAGTGATTAACAATAGTTCCTTGATTAAAGAGTATGAATTCACTACAGAAATGGAAAAATTTCTCAAGTGCGCACTCGAAAATGCTTCAAATTGATACCGAATTGGCTCTAATACCAACTGTAAGTCCCGAACTATGGATCCAAATCAGTAATCAATAAGATAATAGCAATCAAATATAGTATTACAAGGAGTAGAAGAAGAATCAAAGCAAGCATGCACACATTTATATCATATAAATGTCAAGTACACCCTGTCACACATACACTGTTCGTCCGTACCACTGACAAACTAACACAACCATTTATATACAACCCACACCAACACATATGAGTGCAGTCGCACACACATGTACCGTTGCACACAGCGTGTGCGGCCGCACACACTGTGTGGCTGCATTCACACACATAAAAAGTTCTATCAATCTAACATCAAACCACTACACTATTACTCTATCAACCTACCAAGCTCTATACAAAAGAACGCCTAGGCCAAACCACCAAAGTATAGCCTTTCACGGCACTTCGTTACTCTTAATACAATTTTCCCTTGACAAAACCTAGTATCATTACCACTAGAGTTTAGTCTAATATTCATCGAGACTAATTAATAATCTTGTTATTATAACTATTACATATGCATGAAACAATATTTATCAACCACTATATATACATACAGGGGCCATACATAAAACAACGGAGGCAGGACCATTTTGGCATATAACACTTCTGAAATGTGACAACCATATGCGGCCCTTTAAACCAAATTCTCCGTACTACGAGTGGTTAAAAATATATTAGAATGACACTTATATTACTCATAATAATAGCATAAATACTCATTATAAGTTCCTAATAACATTACTATATTAAAACATAAGATATACTAACAATACAGTAGGCGTATCTCATTTACAATGAGTTTTTTGCAAAAGCAGGCTTCACTGGAGCCACTTTCCCGAGCCGAAAGGCTACTTGTCTTAAGACTCCGGGAGCCTTGGGGCTTCCTTCGGGTGATAGGGGTTTACCTAGACTTTAGGGGGCTTAAGGGGAGCTAGAGAGAGGTTCTATAATGAGAAAGTGAACTTTGAATGGTGTGAAAAATGAGGGAACTCGCCGTGTTGGGTCGCTGACTTGCTGAGTCAGTATCATGTATCATCATCTGATGGCTTTCCTTGGAGAGAAAGCAATGGATGTGATCGTGCCACGTCACCCAAACTCGCACAACACCCTCCCGACTTAGAATAATCATAACTCTCGCATACGAGCATCATTTAGGTCGCGTAGGCAAAAAACCGCTCGAACTAAAATTTGAGTTTCGGGTCGTGCACTTCTATGCCAAATCTTAGAAAATTCATAACTTCCTCATATGGAGCCAGATTTGGGCATTCTTTTCTTTTTATGTAATTGGTTTAACGTATACTACAAATGTTGTTTAGATCACTAAGGCTAAAAACTCCTTTATCGTAAATTTACTATTTACGTCTTCCGGTGTCGTGTCAGTTTTGCCGTAAAACTTCAACAGGCCATAACTTCTTTTTTATAACTCGGATTTTGGCATTATTTATATGTATGGAACCCTTGTAATATATACTAAAACTTGGTAAAGATTAATCCTTCTAAATAATTTTCCATCAAAAACTCATTGTTGACGCTCATTGTCTCTAAATTAACTAGCCCGAAGCTATGGGCATTACAAAAGGCCTTCCATTAACATAAAGTTGGCAACATTACGTGGTAAATCCACTCTAGGAAGCTAGATCTAAAATTTGGACCTTTGGAGTATCTTGAAATTGTTTGGATAAGAAGTAGGGTGCATGAACTCGACGAGTTGGATACACCAACTCGACGAGTCGAAACAGGTTTCCCCGTTTTTTGGTTTGGGCAGGAACTCGACGAGTTACTAAGAAGACTCGACGAGTAGATATGGTTTTTTTCCTGACATTCTGGAAATCTATTTCACAATTCTTGTTTGATTCCAACAGTTGTAGCGTGATACCTTTCATTCAAAGATCGAGGATTTCATAGGAGGATATGTGGTTAGGTGGTTGCCCTAGGAAGACGTAGGAGGTGATTCGGTGCTGAGGGACTTGTCTTATTCAGAATTATTGGTTTGTTAAGGGAGTGAGTAGGAGGACTTAGGGTGATCCTTGTGGAAAGTACGGATATATGTGAAAGGTCTTATTGGCCTGTATTATTAGAAGCAAAGGATTCGTACCTGAGTCAAGGAAAGCCATGATGATACCAGGAAGCTTGTAGCGTATGGGATTCCTCGATGTATGTATATATATATATATATATATATATATATGTGTGTGTGTGTGTGTGTGTGTGTGTGTGTCTGTGTGTTCTAGTGGTTTCAATGGTCTATTTTCAGTATGGTGCTCACTCGAGGAGGATCTGGTAATGGTTTTGGTTGCAGTGAGGGTTCGGGATCTAGAAATGAAGGTCAGACTTGCATCCTATCTTCTGAAAGACAGAGCTCGAGGCTGGTGGGAGGAAGTTGGACATGCCGTGGGAGGCTAGGAAATTGAGTCAATCAAATGGGAGGATTTTTTGGTGAGCTTTCGAGCTGAGTTTGCACCTATGATCAAGTTCTAGCAGTTGGCGAGGGAGTTTTAGGACCTTCGCCAGACTATTGAGAGGGTAGTAGAAACCACTGCTATCTTCCAAGAGAGGATGTTTTTGGTTCCGCAGTATATGACAGACGAGGATATGAATAAGGTGAGATACCATGAGATGTTGAGCAATGATATCAGGTGGTTTGTGAGTCGATCCAGTTGTAGGACACTAGATGATATGATAGTGTGAGCAAGAGAGAAAGAGATTGACTTAGAGATGGATAGGAAGACGAATCTGGATAAGATATAGGGTTTAGAGGGTTCGGGCAAGATGCCCAAGGTTTTTACTTGAGGTTGAGGGGCCGATTGGGTCGGGGCCGTTGTCGTAAGTGCAGAAAGACATAAAATGGGGCATATAAGGTGGATGGTTTTAGTTGAATCAAGTGTAGCAGGATGGGTCATTTTAGTAAGGATTGCACTACCACCACCATCACCCAAGTATCTGATCTAATTTGCTTTCATTACAATTAGAGGGGACATAAGAAGGCATTACCCAAGCTTGCTAGCAAGGGGACCAATTGCAACACCAACTGCAATGACTATAAGGACCATGGATAGTCATCGGGGCAAGGCAGACGCAACTATTGTAAAGAGTAGGTATTTTCAGTTGACATCCGAGAAGGCTCGTGTGACACCTGATGTGGTGACAGATATATATCTTCTCCTTATCTATTTATTTATGCTGGTTTTTCTTCTTATATTTGTTTGTTTTGTTTTAGGATCAGTCTTTGTGAACAATATCTCTTGTTTGGTATTGTTTCATTCGGAAGCTATCCGATCCTTTGTATCTCTCGCATTCAGCAAGAGATTTGTTGATGCTCCGGGAAGCTGGATTATCCATTAGACGTTGCGATTGTTGATGATCATCCTATGCGATTATGAAGGGTTCATCGGGGTTGTGTCTTAGAGTTGTTTAGCAAGCGGTATCCGATTGATTTGGTTCCTATTCCCCTGCGTGAGAGAAAGGTTATTTTTGGGATGGATTGGCAGATCCCCATGGGGCAATGATTGATTGTGATCAGCTGTTGGTGTATATTCGGAACCCAAGTGGGGGAGAGTTGGTGGTTTAGGGAGAGGTTGTTCAATGTGGGCCGGTTTTATATTCAGCAACTTGGGCCAGACACTATATTCAGCAGGTAACATGAAGAACCGTTACCCACTCCTGAGAATTGAAGATTTATTTCACCTTCTTCAAGGTGCATCTTCACTTTCCAAGATTTATTTGCATTTGGGTTATCATCAGATGAGTGTCAAAGAGTAGGATACGCAGAATATGGCCTTCTAGACTCGCTAAGGTCATTACAAGTTCGTGGTGATTCCCTTCGGGCTCACCAATGCTCTAGCCACATTCATAAACCTCATGAATCACGTATGCATGCCTATGTTCGATCCGTCTTTGATTGAATTTATTTATGACGTTTTGTTATATTCCAATTCAGAGGGAGGCATTAGAGACCTTGAGGAGGGAGAGAATTTATACGAAATTCTCTAAGTGTGAGTTCTGGGTGCACGAGGTGTAGTTTTTAGGGCAACTTTTCAACCAGAATGGCATTCTGGTCGATCCGACCATGGCCGAGGCGGTAATGAGGTGGGAAGTTTCGAGGTCTCCATCTGAGATTCAGAGTTTCCTTGGTTTGGCAGGTTACTATTGAAGATTCATTCAGTATTTCTCTAACATAGGGGTTCCTTTAACTCTGCTCAAGAAGAAGAATATCATGTTTCGTTGGGGGCCTGAACAACAGTCACCGTTTGAGACCTTAAGACAACGTTTATGTGAGGCTCTGATTCTGACCCTTCCGGAAGGTGTTGAGGATTTTTTGGTATATTGCGATGCATCAATCATAGGTTTGGGAGCAGTATTAATGGAGTGGGGGCATGTTATTGATTACGTTTCAAGGAAGCTGAAGCCTCATGAGACGAATCATCCTGCGCATGATTTTGAGTTGGGGTCTATGGTGTTTTCCCTCAAGATTTGGCGACATTATTGATTCCGTTGTACGATCTACTTGGATCACAAGAGCTAGAGGTATTTGATGGATTAGCCAAATCTAAACATGAGGCATCGTAGATGCTTGGATGTGGAGCAGGGATTATGATTGTGAGATCTATTATCACCTAGGGAAAGCCAACGCGGTGGTTTATGCTCTCAGCCGCAAGGTGGTTGCGACTTCGATTAGAGATGTATGATTAAGAATGATGGTGATTACACTAGTTTTAGATAATACCAAAGAGGCTCGGGCTGTGGCTATAAAGGAAGAGCATTCAAAGAGTGAGCGCATAGTGGGTCAGGTGGCTTCGATCAATTATGATAGTCGAGGGTTATTGACCGTTCATCGGAGGGTGTGGGTTTCCTATTTGGGTGGTGCGTACCAAATTTTGATGTTGGAGGTGAACATATCGAGGTTTTCTATTCATCCCAGAGTAACACTATGTATAGGGATCTCTGGTTTGACTATTGGTGGCCATACATGAAGTGGAATGTGGCATGGTATGTGGAGAGTTGTTTGGCTTGCAAGAAAGTCAAGGTCGGGCATCAGCAAACTCACATCAAGTTGCATCCATTAGATATTCCCGTTTGGAAATGGGAAGAGATTACTAAGGATTTCATCACGAAGTTGCCTCGACCAGCACGCAGAGTGGATTCGATGTAGTTCATCATGGCTCGACTGACCAAGAAGGCATATTTCATTCCAATTCAAGAGATTATCTCTACAGAGAGGTTGGCTGACATTTACATCTGGGAGGTTGTGGTACAACATTGTCACACCCCCGAACCGTCAGAAAAACAACGACGGAAACATCCGGGGGCGGCCACGTCATACGTAGTATCACAATAATTGTATCATAGCAATCAGAGTAAACACAACCATTACATTAATATATGAATATTTACATCTGTTGAAAACATAGTTTGTACATAGCATTATATAACAAAAAATGAAGATGAGACTCCAAAATGCTCCGTCTTCTCCAAAAGTTGGCTAGGTACCTGTCTATCGTTGTCCTGAGAATACAAGCGGTTTTGAAAACGTATCAACATAAAGCTGGTGAGTTTATAAGCATGTTTTTGTATTGAAAACTAGTCACTGAGTTTGTATAAACAATTTCTTTCCATTACAAGTAAATATCGTTTGTATCGAAAACCATTGTTACCAAGTTCTGAAATATGTATGCATGTTTACCAAGAAAATCCAATATTTTCTAACATGTTGTTGGTTTTTGGATGAAAGGTACATTCTATTTGAAAACCATGGCTACCACCAGTATGTAACATATGATCATTCAGAAAAACCTGGTTACCACCAGTATGTAAAGTATGATCGTTCGGAAAAACCATCGTTACCACCAGTATGTAAAGTAGTTTTATTACTTAAAATAAAACTATGGAAGAAAGAAATCCCATAAACAATGATTATTTTATAATTATTTTGAGTCGTATAACCATACTAATTTGACATGTGTCCTCTTTGACGTTCTTTAGGTAACGTACGATTACAAAAATTTTCACCCCAGGCGTGCCCACCTAACTGTAGCTAATAGTTCAGGTGTGGGATTGTCGGTCCCGAATAGATCTATTTAAAAATTTCATGCTCTCCCTCCAGGAGACTCTGGTTATACTACCGGTGAGGATTTATTGGTACCCCGAGGGGCAAAGCAAAGACAATCTCACAATCCTATATTAACTAGTTTATGTGTTTGTTCGGTTGTTCTCGAGTTCGAAATCATTTGTGATGGTGTAGAATATAAATAATTATACATAAAATAATTATTTAGCATAATATTCTAGTTTGGTTTTCGTAGCAATGAATAAACTAAATCGGACATAGTTAATATGTCTAAATTTGCATGAAATTTGAATCTGTATGACTGGTAATGAAATCCCAAACTATACCTATTATAGTTTGAATGGTTGTTACGTTTGGGTATGTTTTTGAAAACCATGCAATTATGAGTTGAAAACATCCCTTATGCTTCGCAAATACAAAAGGGATAATTGTATCTAAAAGTTTGATAGAAAATCATTGTATTGCATGAGTTTTTAAGTAATGAAATCCTTTATGTTTAGCTTGTATCCCCCCCCCCCCTAAAGTGTAGGGGTATGAACTCAGAGTTTAACGTAGGATCCGACAGCACAATTGGTTACGAGCATTGAGTGTTAACCAATGTTTTGTTCACGTGTTGACCCAATGAACATATATTACACACACACACACACACACACACACATATATATATATATATATATATATGTATGTATTATATTGAGTATCCCATGATACATCATGATGGAAAAACACCCTAAAGGCTTGGAATCACTAGAACTATGTGTTCTATGTCTCATACTTATGGATCTTTACAAGTTCAAGGCCAAATATGAGCATTAGAGTGGGTGTATGACAATAAAAATGAGAGTGCGGCCAGGCTGTGTGTGCGGTTACACACATGAGTGTACGACCATATAGAGGGTGTGTGTGGCCGTACACAGGAGTGTGTGGCCATACACTCCTCATTTGAGTCCAAAATGTCGATTTTGAGGTGTTTTCTTATCACTTTGGAGAGTTTTGAATATGTGTGGCCACCTTATGAAGGTGTGCGACCATACACCTTCAAAGGACGAAGAACACTATGAGTTTTTGGCTTAGTTTCAAATGGTTTACCAGTATAACAAGCTGATTAATGGAGTAATTCACGTCTTTGAAGCCCTTAGAGTGTTCTTGGATAATGTTTTTAGGGAGAGAAAGTAGTGAGAGAAAGTAGAGTGCGACCAAGGAAAGGGGAAGAGTAAATGAAGGGGGGGGGGTCTCTTCCATTATATAGGGTCAGGTGTGAGGTTGGAGGGTGTGTACGGCTGGCTGGCCGCACAGGCGGGTGTGCGGCCATACACACCTTCCTTGGTCTGCTTGGCTCAGTTTTGTGATGCTACACACTTTCTAACCCTTCTTAAGACTCATATCTATGATATTCTAAGCCTAAAGCACTCATATGGACCCAAAATTTTGCTAAAAGATGGTAAGTTCGAGATAAATATTGATACACGAGTCAATTGCATATGATAAAAGTTTTGGGTTGTCACATCATCCCCCCATTAGAGGGAATTGCATCCCGGAATTCAAATATAGAATAATAATCATGAACTAGAGAAAGAGATGTGGATGCTTCTATTTCATCTTGTAACAACCCGAAGTTTTCCATCGTCAAAAACCCGTTCTACTCGTGAAAATTCGCCGTTAATCAATTCGTTATGTTTTCGTTTTGGGTTAAATTATTTAAACTTATAAGTTTATTATAATCCAATGAGTGTCCAAACCCCTTAGGAACTCATGAAATTAGCCCAAAATTTTTATTTCCAAAATGTTTAGAAACGTCCCCGACGAGTTAGGGAAACTTAATCGGGTATGACCTAAAGCCCCGTTTAGTGCCGGTATCGGGTAGAATTTCACCGTGTCCAAGTTTTGGGACCTATTTAAATGTGTTTAATCATTCATTTGAAGCTTTTTCTTCCTCTCTCTACTCTCTCTCTAACCTCTCTCCTAAATCCAAGTTTAAGGGTCCAAATCATCAATTTAAGGCTCCAAATCTTTGAGGTACCTTCCCTAGCTTGTTATGCAACCCCTCTAGCCTTCAAATTCGACTTCAAATCATGGAATAGGACCACATTCATGAGTTTACGGCCCTCGAACAGTCCTAGGCCATGAACTCATATAAAATGGATTTTGGAGCCCAAAAACCCTTCCAATCGACCATTGGAGCGTAGATATGGCTTAATGGCTTAATGGACTGGACATAGAATGCCTTTATCATAAATTTTCAAGAGTAAACATGAGTTTACTGCCCAAGAACATACTTGGGCCGTAAACTCATATAAATGGGGTTTTTATGCCCTTAAACCCTTCCAAAACACCAACAAGGCTTAGATACGACTTGTAGAATTATGAATTTGCCCTTGGAAAACCTTGAACATAAATTTTGAGGAGTAAATGGGAATTTATAGCCAAGGCACATGCTTGGGTCGTAAACTCATTGTTCTTGGAGAGTAAACTCCTCTAAATGTGTTAAAATGCCACTTTAACACACCTAAAGCCTTGGGATAAATTCTAGAAGTGTTTACAAATAATTATTGGACCTTAAAACATAATAAATCACACATCAAGGGAGTTCACGATCATGAGTGGGGTTCATGGGCTGTTAACTCCAAAAACCTTGTCTAAAGTCCCTCAAAAATCCATACAAGGCTAGGAAAGATCATTAGAATCACATGTGTGGGGGAGTTTACGGCCGTAAACTCCATGTTTACAGCCATAAACTCCAATAAATGGTTCCTATGTGTGTTATAATCCATTCCAAAGCCAAAAACCCAAGTCTAGCAATTATCCCTGAGTGTTTGAAGCTATTTTGCACCATAAGCAACCCCACCATGAGTTTACGGCCGTAAACTCATGGGTAATGGGTGTTATGGGCCGAAAACTCTTGTATGAGTTTACTCTTCAAGAGTAAACTCCATTTCCCAGTCATACAAGTGCTTAAACGCCACCCGGGTCCCTCCAAACACTTGCAATGGGGTGTTTCCGTGATTAAAAGTGTTTATCCCTACCCTTTTGCAAGCCCCTACCCTTTTTCAATGGTTTTTCAATGTTTTCAGGGGGGGGGGGGATACAAGCAAACTATAAATGTTTTCAATACATAACATTGATTTATTTCAAAGAATATCTGGCAAACTTATAAATACCTTTACGCCTTATGTATTATGCTGAGCATAAGGGATGATTTATCAACTACAACTATATGAATTTCAATTAAGGAAATAACCAAACTAATCAAATTATTATGGGAATAGTTTGGGGTTCTTTAGTTCTTGTTTCATCACGTACCAATATGTATACAAACTTATTAGATAAACTATGTCCGGTTCAGTTTATCTCTGTTTCATTTTGAATGTATTTCCATATAGTTTCATTGCGTGTATCTATGTTCACGGTATTATATTTCATAATCAATTGTATGTTTGATATCATATGAGAACCATGTGAATAGTTTAGTACTAGCTTGTGAGTTTGTCACAACCCTCTTTAGAAGATCAGTAAATCCTCCCAGGAAGTGTAACCAGAGTCTCCTGGAGGGAGAGCAAGGAATTTGTGAATAGATCTATTCGGGATTGACAATCCCACAACTTAACTGCTAGCTACAGTTAGGCTTGCACGCCTGGGGTGACAAATTTCTGGATATCGTTCGACGCCTGACAAGCATCAAGGAGGTCTCGTTGTTGTATTAGCATGGTTACCCGACTCACAATACATGTTAATATAAGTTTATTCACGGTATTGCTTTGGGTTTGGTTTAGACTTTGTTTTGATTCCACATCTACTTTCTATCTATAGTTTCCATAACTAGTACGGGATGGTAGTCCCATGGTTTTCAGTCTATTGATCTTGTATCCAGTGCGTGATATTATTCCCATGATGTCAGTGTATATATATCTAATTCGGGATGGTAGTCCCATGGTCTTTAACTTATATCTAGTACGGGATAATAATCCCATGATTTCAACCTATGTCTTGTACGAGATGGTAGTCTCATGGTTTTGAAACTATATCTAATACGAGATGATAATCTCATGGTTTTGAATCTATATCTAGTACGGGATGGAAGTCCCATGGTTTTCAATCCACGTTTCCATGAATATCAAACTATATTGTATCTAGTAAGGGATGGTAGTCCCATGGTTTTCAATTTATATTTTCATGTATATCAAATTGTCTTGTACTTAGTACGGGATGTGAGTCCCATGGTTTTCAAACTACTTTCCATCTATAGTTCACATATTTCAAACTAATTCATATCTAGTTCGGGATAGTAATCCCATGAACCGTCGTGATCCGTAACCCCAAGTAGAACAAAACATAAGTAATTGGGTGTTGTGTACTACGGTCAAACCTGGGCAATTATGTAGTCGAGTCTAGGATCAATACATCCTGGCCAACTATATTCATTCGAGACATGGCCAACATGAGCTTGGGAGTGACTGTGGTGTGCGACATGCCTAAAACTTACCCAATACCCAAACAATGAGTCGTTGTTGCAACGAGACAAGAAATACTATGGGAGTATTTCTCGAGCCAATCCTTCGTAGAAAATCCCCGTATACGCATTGTTACTTGATCATTCCTCTAGCGATAAAATGTTCTGCCTTGATAATTCTTTCCTGCTTTATCGCGTGATATAATGTTATATCTGTCTTGGTGAGATATCCCCTGTTCCATATCTCTTGATTCAATTTAGAGGAATTTTGATGCTCTCTTTCCTGATCTTTTTAGATCACGATGCCTCCAAGAAAGAGACCCAGATCGAAGAACAACGACAATCCTCCTCTGCCACCACCTCCTCCCCAATTTGATCTCGCATCACCTCAGACAGTTCTGACTGCTGCAATGGTGGCAGCCATGTCGCAAATGAACCTTGGTAGTTCAGGAGGTGGTCCCCAGCCCCAAAACCCAGAAGACAGCCAGGGACACCGAAGAGGGGGTTCCTATAAAGACTTCATGAATGCGAAACCCACATCCTTCGATGGCATTGGAGGTGTCATTTCCCTAACTCGATGGTTCGAGAAAATTGAATCAATCTTTGAAATATGTGCCTGTTCGGAGTCTGAAAAAGTAAAGTTCGCCGCCTGCAGCTTCCTCGACATAGCCCTGACTTGGTGGAACGGCTGAGTCAAATCCTTAACTCTACCTGTAGCAAATGCTATGGGTTGGGAAGCTATGAAGGAGCTTCTGCTTGCAGAGTATCGCCCTCGGGGCGAAAATCAGAAGCTAGAGCACAAACTCTGGAACCTTAAGATGAAGGGTTCCGACATAGCCGCTTATACTTCAAGATTCGATGACCTGGCATTACTCTGTCCGGGAATGGTTACCCCGGAAAGTAAAAAGATTGAAAGATTCATCTGGGGATTGACCCAACCAACAAAAGGGAATGTCTTGGCTGCGAAGCCACACACCTACAACAGCGCTAAGTGTCTTGCACAAATCCTGATCGATCACGAAGACAACTCTAATGAGGAGGCCACCACTCCTGAACAAGTCGCAAGTGATGGTGGAAGTAAAAAGAAATTCTGGAATAAGCGGAAGGCCCAGAGTACGCAAGGTTCCTCTAAGAAACAACAAACGGTAGCAGTCCATGCTGCTACTACCCCTGTTGCTATTTCAACTGTCGGATCCACGGTCCAAACTCCTACCAGTGGATACACCGGTACCCTTCCTTGGTGCGGTAAGTGCAGCTACCATCACCGTATCCCTGGTCCATGTCGCAAAAGGATCTGTGACAACTGTGGAAAGAAGGGCCATCTTGCTCGAACCTACATAAAACCACCCAAATCAACAAACCAATCATCCGGAATGGGAATCAGTCCAGCCTGCTACAGTTGTGGCGAAGTAGGGCACTTCAAAAGAAACTGCCCCAAGGCAGAAACAACTGGCAATACCGGAAGAGTCGTAGTAATAGGACGAGAGGAGACAACTGCTGATCCCACTGTCGCCGCAGGTATACTCCCTTTTGACAACTCTTATAACTGCAACTCTTTTCGATTCTAGTACCAGAAGGGTAACCTGTTATCTATCTATTCGAACACCTGTCTAAACTTAATCTTTCGTTTATAATCGAAATTGTATACCATCGAAATGGCTAACCAGTGAGACAGAGAACACTAACTTCATACCTATAGATTGTATTCTCAGTCCGGAGGATTAATCTGTTTCATTCGATTAAATGGGAAACTTTTCATGAAATGCTTTGATGCTATGTTCGACATGAAATGATCGAGTCTCGTTCCTGTTGTTATTCTTGGTTTCGAAAGGGTCGTCTATCTAGATCTTTTCCTCGACCCGACTCTCGTGATCTTTGGCATCAAACCTTCGTATCATTTCATACTTTAAAGCTCGAAAATTTTTCCCGATAAGAATTGCCACACATCCCTCGTTCCTGTGATCATCGGGAAACGAGAAGCCTACGGTTCTTTTCCCTGATTATTTTTCCCGAAGGATTCCTGAGAATTTCCCTCTGAACGTCTAGTCTAGTCTCGTGCCGACCTAATCTTTGGGACTATCTCGTAACCGAACCTCAGTGAGGATGACGTTTCCATGATGGTAACCAAGGATTGATATAATCACTACGAGTTAGTAGTGGTATCCTTCGGTCAAATCATTTTCCTCGATCATGTAGCTAAGCAATGCAGTCGTACTCGTGAACATTTCCAAAAACTAAGGCGACAGGGAATTAGTCAGCACCAGAAATACCCATAGGAACCTGTCGATTCTTGGGTCCCATCGACTATTATCGCAGACCTACCCATAAATTTCTTCTAAAAGCCATCAGAACCTTAACTACTCGGGTCCATGAAGATGTGCTTTCCTGTTGGAGCGTGTGTCCTTTTAAAGGCTTTATCTCGGAAAAGCATGATATGCTTTGAAAAGTGTAAGATACTTCCCACGTGATACATTAGATCCTTCGTGATCGTCGTAGAATCGATTTCGTAACTTACAAATTTCGGTTATTCTCAGAACTTAATAATATCCATCTAGTACTTCACGTCTCGAATCCTTAGAAGTACCTACCCGACGAAACCCTAGTGATTCCTTTGAGGAGATCGAAGTCATCAAGGGTTGGAACCTGTCACACCCCAAAAACCGAAGGCGGAAACATTTTCGGGGTTGACTCCACGTTGAGTATCAACTCCATTGCACATAGTAAGTAAAGTAAAACAACCATTACATTACATAAGAAAAGTTTTACAGTTGTTTCAAAAGTAAATTTTGTACAGTTGTGATACATAATATATATATGAATAAAAATGAAACGGATCTTCATGTACTACGTCTTCAAGCAAAAAGGATCTTCGGGTACCTATTCTAATGCTGACCTGAGAACACAAGCGGTTTAAAAATCAGCATAAAGCTGGTGAGTTCATAAGCGGTTTTTGTTTGTGAAAATGTTTCAAGTTTCCTTTCTGTTTCTGAAATATTATGTATACCAAGAAATCCCGTATTTTCTTAAAAGTTGGTTGTTGTTTCACAAATGTAAAGTATAGTAAGTTTGTACACTCAAAACATGTCTACTCATGTAAAAATGTATAGTTTGGTTATCCGACTTGTTAAACTGTTCTGTTTACTTATCATGTATTCCCAGGAAAGTCCCATACTTTCCTTAATGTATATTACCAATTGTAAAAGATGTAATGTTATCAGTTTGTTACTCTTTCTAGTTATGTAAGTGTTACCCAGGAAAGCCCCATGCTTTCCTGCATGTTGGTTTTCAAAAGTGAGTGATGTAAAAGATGTAAAAGATGTAAACGTGGTTAGGTTCCATGTTTTTCCCCAGGAAAGTCCCATACTTTCCTGAATGTTCATTACTGTACGTGAAAGATGTAAAAGATGTAAAAGTGGTTTATTATTACTATAAGTAAATCTCTGTTATCCTAATTGCGAGTTCCATAACCATACGATAGACTAAAACCTGTGGCAATAAGTAGTCCACATACTTATGACTTTCGTCACCCTTGAAACATTTCGGTTCGGCTGTAGCTAGCAGCCAGGTGTGGGGTAGTCAGCCCCGTATAGATCTATACACTCAAGTCACACTCTCTAAATACCAGAGATTCTGGTTACGGGTGTAGTCCTCCACTCGCGTATCTCTGTGGAGTGTTCGCCGAGGACGTATCTCCAATCATACAGGATTAACAAATTTACTAGTAATAATGTGATAGTCCTCCACTCGCGTATATATGTGGAGTGTTACCGAGGACAAAACAGTGTACATGTATTATATTCAAATGTTTAATGTCATGCTTTTAACTGATAAAATGTGGAAAACCATTTGTGAAATATATGTAAAACATAACAGTTTAAAGACCTATTTCACAAATATATGTTACGTGATCTGCATGTTCAAATGATTATCAGTTGTGGTAATCAGTAATAAAAGCATATGAAATATGAAACACATATTTGAAAAACATGTTTTGAGTACAAGAATTCCCTTGTACTTTGCTTGTGCTCCCCCCTGAAAACAGTGAAAAAGGGTAGGGGTATGAACTCACCAGACATGGAAATGCATCGGTTTTGGATACTAGACGTTGGTTCGCGTTTGATTACTCACGATGTCCCTATGTAAAATGAAATAATGTCCATATATATACAATCAGGGATACATTCACTAATCATATGGAACATTACACTCCAACATGGTTAATCACCTCAAAACTAGCGTTTGGAGTGACCCGGGTGACATCTTCGGACGTGTAATGGCACTAGGGACTTGGGACTTGAGTTTACTCCCCAAGAGTAAACATTTTAAGGAGTTTACAGCCACAGAACACACCTACACATGAGTTTACGGCCGTAAACTCATGTTGGTGTGATTTTGGGTGTTTAATGGCTTAAATGGACGTGAGGATTGTTGGAATGAATTTCTAAAATGCCTTGGAATTGATTGAATGGAATTATAACACTTAAAAGGGAGTTTACGGCCGCACCATAAGAGTTTACGGCCGTAAACTCACCCATGGCCAAGAAAAATGGTTTTTAGCTACAAAGGACAATCACATGTGATTCTAGTTAATTTTCCAAGCCTTGTTATGAATTTAGAACACCATTTAACATACTTTTAGGAGTTTGCGGCCTAGAGGCATCTTCTCTGGCCGTAAACTCTCCTATACTCATGAAAACATAGTTTTTGATGCTTAAAACAATCACATGTGATTCTAGAAATTTATGCAAACCATTAGAGTGAATTTGATGCATCCTTTAACAAGTTTTATGAGTTTACGGCCAAGGGTATGTTCCTAGGCCGTAAAATCCTATAAATGACATTTTTGATGTGTTACAAACCCTTAAACTATTTTTAGATGCATCTAGATTTTACCATAAGGCCATTGGTTGAGTTTCAAGGCATTTGGACATGTTTAAAGGCTCTTAATCCCCATTTAAGAGGAGTTTATGGCCCAAGAATGAGTCTTGGCCATAAAATCTCTTTTGTCCCATATAATTCATGTTTAATGTGTTTCAAGTCCCAATTAGCAAGCCTTAAGGTTATATCTAAGTCCCAACTATGATTTGGAAGGGTAATTTGGCTCAAAAACCCCATTTTGAGGAGTTTAAGGCCTAAGCATGTTCCTTGGCCGTAAACTCATGTTCTTGGTCCCAAAACATAATTTAAACATCAATTTGAAGGCTAAAGAGGTTGAATAACAAGTTAGGGGTGTTACCTCCTTGATTGGAAGCCTTAAATCTTTGTTTGGGGCCTTTGATTATGGATGAGGAGAGAGGTTGGGAGTCTTCTATAAGAAAATGGCCAAAGGATTCAAATGGAGTCCTAAAACACTTTATATAGTGTCTAAGTTTTGGACACGGTGGAATTCTACCCGATACCGGCATTAGACGAGGCTTTTGGCCGTACCCGATTAGATTGTCGTAACCCGATACGGTAAATTCTAAAAATATTCTGATCACTAAAGTTGGGTGTTAAAATTATTTCTAAATGTATTAAGACACCCATTAAGTCATTTTAAATACGTAGTTAATGACTTAAATAAATGGAAGATCGGAAATCGAATTTGGAAAGACGATTGGTTGCGTGAATTGTACTACGAAAGAGTTAGAAGAATGATGCAGAAATTTCGGGTTGTTACATTATCCCCCGTTAAAGGGAATTTCGTCCCGAAATTCAAAGTTTAAAACACAAGACAAGATACAAATCATGGATCTGGAAAGAGTTGTGGATACTTCTGTTTCATTGAATCTTGCCGTTCCCAAGTGAATTCCGGTCCCTGCTTGGCATTCCAGCGAACCTTCACTAACAGGATGCGACTTTGCTTTGTACGTTTGACTTCTCGATCCATGATTTCAATCGGTTGCTCCACAAAGTTGAGGTTTTCATTGATCTCGATCTCGTCTATGGGAATCGTTAGGGTTTCATCGGATAGGCACTTTTTAAGATTTGAAACATGGAAGACAGGATGAATGTTACTGAGTTCATGAGGTAAATGAAGTTTATAGGCAACTGGACCGATCCTGGAGAGGATCTCGAAGGGTCCAATGTACCTTGGTTTAAGTTTCCCACGCTTACCAAAGCGTACAATGCCTTTCCAGGGTTAGACCTTCAACAGGACACGATCTCCAACCTAGATTTCTAATGGTTTCCGACGATTATCAGCGTAACTCTTTTGGCGATCACGTGAGGCTTTTAGTCGGTTACGGATTTGAATGATCTTTTCGGTGGTTTCGTGGATGATTTCAGGACCAATGAGAGCACTGTCGGGGACTCGACTCCTGGCTAACTGTGTATCCCCCACCTCGGCCCAACACAGAGGGATCTGCACTTACGACCATATAAGGCTTCAAACGGAGCAGCCCTAATGCTAGTGTGGTAACTGTTGTTGTACGAGAATTCGATCAAAGGTAAATGTGTGTCCCACGACTTTCCAAAGTCAATGACACATGCCTTAAGCATGTCCTCCAGGGTTTGGATTATTCTCTCACTCTGTCCATCGGTCTGAGGATGATATGCTGTGCTCATATCTAGTTTGGTTCCAAGGGCTTTCTGAAGGGATTGCCAGAATCTGGAGGTAAACCTGCTATCTCGATCAGGGATAATGGATACAGGCACACCGTGTAGACGCACTACCTCCTGGATGTAGTATCGCGTGAGTCTTTCCATCTAGTATGATTCTTTGATTGGAATGAAGTGAGCGGATTTTGTCAAACGATCGACAATTACCCAAATGGTATCGTACCCACTAGAACACTTGGGTAGTTTGGTGATGAAGTCCATGGTAATCATCTCCAATTTCCACCCGGGGATCTCGGGTTGTTGGAGCAGACCTGAGGGTTTCTGATGTTCAACTTTGACTTTGGCGCAAGTCAGACAGTTGCCCACAAATGTAGGTATCTCGGCTTTCATGTTTGGCCACCAGTATTGCTTCTTGAGATCCAGGTACATATTGTCAGAACCTGGGTGAACAGAGTATTTGGTTCTTTGCGCTTCCTCCATGACTATTTCTCTGAATCCTCCGGACTTGGGAATCCAGATTCGATCCATGAAACAGTGAACTCCGTCACCTCTGATCTCAAGTTTCTTTTCCATTCCTCTCAAGGTTTCATTCGATATGTTCTCGGGTTTGAGGTCTATTAAATGGGCTTCTCGGATTTGCATGGGTAGGTTGGAATGGATGGTCATCGTCTGGTTCTTCACTTTGTGGCCTGCACTATCCTTTCAGCTAAGGGCATCTGCTACCACATTGGCCTTGCCGGGGTGGCAACGGATTTCACACTCATAATCACTGAGTAAGTCTACCCATCGTCGTTGCCTCATGTTTAAGTCTTTCTGATTAAAGATGTGCTGCAGGCTCTTGTTATAAGTGAAGATAGTGCACTTGGTTCCATAGAGATAATATCTCCAAATCTTCAATGCAAAGACTACGGCTCCCAGTTCCAAGTCATGTGTGTTATAGTTGACCTCGTGTGCTTTCAACTGTCTTGAGGCATAGGCAATCACCTTTCCTCTTTGCATAAGCACACAGCCTAAACCTTGATTAGACGCATCACAGTGGACAACGAAGTCCTCTGTCCCTTCGGGCAGAGACAGAACAGGCGTGCTGCATAAGGCTTTCTTCAACGTTTGGAATGCAGTTTCTTGTTTATCACTCCAACAAAAGGGTACACCTTTCTGTGTTAGAGTGGTTAAGGGTTTGGCGATTTTGGAGAAATTCTGAATGAATCTTCGATAGTAGC
Organism: Lactuca saligna; assembly: GCF_052625555.1. Lineage (NCBI taxonomy): Eukaryota > Viridiplantae > Streptophyta > Magnoliopsida > Asterales > Asteraceae > Lactuca > Lactuca saligna. The sequence continues at coordinate 85,553,781 of NC_136422.1, read as the reverse complement.
TGGCAAGACCCAAGAATTGACGAATTTCTGTGGGTGTCTTCGGTGCCGACCAATTCTATATCGCTTTAATCTTGGAAGGATCTATGTGAATACCCTCCTCGCTTCCTACGTGACTGAGGAAAGTTACGTTCCGTATCCAGAATTCACACTTGGAAAATTTCGCGTATAGCTTTTCTGATCTAAGGGTCTCCAACACTAACCTCAAGTGTTGCTTGTGGTCTTCTTCGTTTTGGGAGTAGACGAGGATATCGTCAATGAACACAATGACGAACTTGTCTAAGAAGGGATGGCATAACCGGTTCATCAGGTGAACACAGCTGGTGCATTGGTTAGACCGAAGGGCATCACTACAAACTCATAGTGTCCATAGCGAGTCCTAAAAGCTGTTTTGGAAACATCATTCTCCTGGACTCGTAACTGATGGTACCCTGACCGAAGGTCTATCTTTGAGAAATAGTTGGATCCCTAGAGTTGATCGAAGAGGTCATCAATTTGTGGAGGAGGATATCGGTTCTTAACGGTCAACTTGTTCAGTTCGCGGTAGTCGATACACATTTGAAAGGATCCATCTTTCTTCTTGACAAACAGTACCGGAGCTCGCCAGGGTGAGGAACTCGGTCTAATGAATCCTTTACTGAGCAACTCGTTGAGTTGACTCGACAACTCCTGCATTTCTGCTGGAGCTAAGCGATACAGAGACTTTGCTACGGGGGTAGCTCCAGGAATTAGGTCAATACGGAACTCGACCTGTCGTTCAGGAGGAATTCCTGGAAGCTCTTCGGGAAACACATCTGGAAAGTTACAGACTTCGGGGATGCTCGCGAGGTCTCTAACTTCTTGTTTCTCGTTGATCACATGGGCTAAGAATGCAATGCACTCCCTTCGTAGGAGCTTTCGAGCTTTGATGCAAGAAATGATACGAAGATTGGAACTGGGTTTATTGCCATAGATTATGAGAGTTTGATCCGAAGGAAGATTGAGACGGATGGCTTTTTCGTAACAAAGGATATCAGCATGATCGGGACTCAACCAATCCATGCCAATGATAACATCAAAGCTCTTAATGGAAATGGGCATGAGATCTATAGGAAATGAGTGATCATTTAGGGTAAGCGTACAACCTATGAATACATCGCTAGCGCTTTCTTTCTCACCGTTAGCCATCTCGATGGTAAACGTTTCAGTTAGTGGTTGGGGATTACATTTTATATTATGTTTGAATGCATGACTAACAAAACTCCTTTCAGCACCCGAATCGAAAAGAATACTAGCATATGAGTAGTCGAGAAGGAACGTACCCGAAACAACAGTGGGATCAGCGACTGCTTCCTCCCTTCCCATGGTTAGAACCCTTGCAGTGTTATCAACAGTTGACTTCTTGGGATAGTTCCTTTTAAAGTGCCCAACTTCTCCACAGTTGTATCAGGTTTGACTAACACCTGTTCCAGATGATTGGTTGGCCGATTGGGTAGGAGTTTTGCAGAATCGAACTGTGTGGCCTTTCTTACCACAGTTGGTACAGGATAGTTCTCGACAGGGACCAGGATGATGATGGTACTTGCACTTGTCACACAGAGGAAGATTTCCAGCATATTTAGTGGTAGGAGTTGGAGTTGTGGATCCCACAACAGAAGCAGCAGCAACAGGGGTAGTAGTAGCATGGACTCCTACAGTTTGCTGTTTCTTGGAAGATCCTTGAGAAGATTGACCCATCTTCTTCTTCCAGAATTTTCTCTTTTCACCACTCCTTTGAGTCGGCTCAGAAGTGGTAGTGATTTCCTTAACGTCGTCGCTATGATCAATCAGGGTTTGAGCTAATGTCTTGGCACTATCATAGGTATCCAGATGGGCAGCCAAAACATGACTCTTTGTCGGTTGGGATAACCCCCAAATGAACCTTTCGATCTTCTTGTTCTCAGGAGTGACTAATCCCGGGCAGAGAAGTGCGAGATCATCGAATCGGGAAGTGTATGCAGCAATGTCGGAACCTTTCATCTTCAGGTTCTAGAGCTCGTGCTCTAGTTTCTGCATTTCACCACTGGGCAGTACTCGGCAATAAGGAGTTCTTTCATGGCTTCCCAGCCCATGGCATTGGCTATGGGTAAGGTCAGAGATTTTACTCGGCCATTCCACCAAGTCAAGGCTTTATCAACGAAGGTACAGGCCGCGAATTTAACTTTATCGGACTCCGCACAAGCACAGATTTCAAAGATGGACTCGATTTTCTCGAACCATCGGGATAAGGAAATGGCACCTCCAGCGCCATTGAAGGATGTTGGTTTCGCGTTCCTGAAATCCTTATAGGAACCCCCTCTTTGGTGTCCCTGACTAACTTCGAGGTTCTGAGATTGGGGACCACCTCCTGAACCACTAGGGTTCATTTGTGACATGGCTGCCACAATTGCAGTTGTCATGACCGTCTGGAGTGACGCTAGGTCAAATTGGGGAGGAGGTGGCGCGAAGAAGGATTGTTGTTATTCTATGAGCTAGGTCTCTTTCGGGGAGGCATCTTGATCTATTAAGATCAAGAAAGAGAGGATGGTAAGTCCTCTACATTGAATCGATAGATATGGCAGTTATATGTTCCGAATAAGCGATAAAACAAGAAAGAGTTATCGTAACAGATAATTTATCGCTAAGAATAATCACAGAAAGCCACTCGAATAAGGATTTATACAGAGGATTGACTCGAGAAATACTCCAATAATATTTCATGAATTGTTTACGACAATGATTCGATGTTTGGGATATTAGGGTAAGTTTTAGGCATGCCGCATACCACAGTTGTAACATCCCGAAATAGCAAGAGTTGTGTGGAAGGGCTAAAAGTGTATCATGGGAAAGAGTGACTCGTCGAGTCCATGGATGGACTCGGCGAGTAGAGTAGCGACTTGGTCGCGTGTTAAATAGCACACTTGGCGAGTCATTGAGATGGACTCGGCGAGTAGGCGCTGAGTGGAGAAAACCCTAATTCTCGGGGTTGAGCCCTATATAAAGAGCATTATGTTTCCTCCCCATCCTCTTTATCACCCCTTTGAGTCCCTGAAACCCTAATATCGTGAAGAAGCACCATTGTGAGTGGATTGGAGATTGGAGAAGTAATTGTTGGAGAAAGTTTGGAAGTTTGAAGGTGTGGAGCAAGGGGTTTTGCTTGGATTCGAGTTTCCTTGCAGATTAGGGCATTCTTTGAAGGTAAAATCTCATCCTTGAGCAACTATTGTCTTGTCTCTTCATTTTGGGGTTTGGGGGAAAACTTATCTTGGGTTATTTTGGAGTCTAAAGGTTGGATCTGAGGTTGCTACCTCAGATCTGAAATGGAGGAGGGTTAGAATGCAGGAAAGTCCCTGTGTTGAGTGTTGGATGAAGCTATCTTGTCCCAAACCTTAGCCCTAATGCGCAAAATGCATAGATCTCTTTGGATTCACGTAAAGATTGCCACTTTACGTGATAGATGAGTTGTAGGAGGCAAGATCTATGTTTTGGATCAATTGCATGGTCTGGAACGCTTCTGTTTGGATTCAGACCTGTGGTACTTGGTGAGTCACATGGGTGGACTCGACGAGTTGCTTGAAGACGAGCTGAGTCTCAACGAGTTGGAAGATCAACTCGGCGAGTTGGATGAAGGTGGTCTGGAACTCGACGAGTTGGATGAACAACTCGGCGAGTGGGTCGAAGATAGCCTTACACTCGGTGAGTCTGTTCTTGGACTCGGCGAGTCTTGTCGAAGAGTCCCAATATTTTCTGGTTGAGTCGAAGAATCGGCGAGTCAAGGGATGACTCGGTGAGTTATGTGCGAATGGACACGGATTTGTTGGACTTGGCGAGTCTCGGGGTGACTCGGCGAGTTAGGTCGCGGATTGAGTGAAGTTTTGAGTTGGGAACTCGGCGAGTAGGGTTAGTCAGGGGATGACTCTGACCCAGTCTTTGACCAAGGGTTGACCAGTGGTTTCCAGGGGTATTTTGGTAATTGTTGGTAATGGTTTTGAGTTCAGTGCATTGGTGGCTGTCCAGTGGTGGAGATCGTATTAGGGATCGGAGCAGTTCGGGTTATCTGTTTAGTCGGCAGTTTCAAGGTGAGTTATCCTCACTATATCTATAGGGTTTAAGGCACCAAGGCCGAGCCTTTTATCGGATGGAAATCTGGGTAATTGTCTGTTGTATGATATTGCGAGATATGGGCCAGAAGGCATTACATGTTGCGGGCCGGAAGGCAATGCGATGTGGACCGGAAGGTCATGGCCTGGAAAGGCGTATGTGCATAATTATTTGGTTGGCTAAGTTGTAGGGTGATGTTATGCTAGTGAGTGGGTAGGCTGGTATCTTGGTTAGGGTAATGATATGTGATGTGATCTGTTGATCGATTTGCTAACTGTGAACTGCTATATGATTACATGTGATGTGTATGGTCATCTGGTCTGGAGTGTAACCCGGTATGCACGGTTGTTCTATGTACTGTCATGATATATATATATATATATATATATATATATATATATATATATATGCTTTTTCGTTGCGGGCCGGAAGGCGATATGTTTGGACCGAAAGCTTGTGGCCTGGAAGGGCGTATATGTGGTTAGTATTTTGGGGGTATCTCACTAAGCTTTCGGGCTTACAGTTGTGGTTTTATGTTTTCAGGTTCTCAGGACTCTGTGGCAAGGCAAAGGCGTGATCATACCGTTCCTCGCGTTGGTGTTTTATGAAATGGACCTGGGATATACTCTGTTAAATAATGTACTGAAAAGCTTTTTGTAACAACATTATTAAAATAGGTTGTTTTTGAAAAGTTTTAATTGTTTCGAAATTTTGGTCGTTACAAGTTGGTATCAGAGCCTTGGTTTGAGTGAATTGGAGGAGCACTTGTGTGACTCCAATCTCAAATCGAGGAAGGTTTTAAAAGAGAAATTAAAATGGTTTTAAAATTTAGTAAAAGGAGGACGCGGAGGTACGATCAGCCGGAGCCAGTAAGTAACCCCAAATTACCATTCATGACATTGTTTTATTGAGCTTTGATAGAACAACATGCTAGAGTTAGGCTAGGGATCTTCAGGAATTCGTGTTAATGTTGCCTGATTGTGATGCCTGTAGCCTAGGGTTCCTTATGGGAGATTCTTAGTGTTCCCCTAGTGGTGAGGGTTGAGCGTTGTTATGCATGTTTCTATAGGGTGTTGTGGTAGTACTTCATACAAATATGGGTAGGTGTGGAAGGTAGTATGGGCCCGTACTACTGAAAGCACAGGACCCATACGCGTATCAGGGAAACCATGACCTCTAGGGTTGGGTTGAGAGTCGGTTCCCGGGATAGTGGGAAGAGTCTGAGGTTTTCTAATATATTTTCAGTATGGAGATTTCTAGGCATGCTGGAAGCGGATCCGGGTCAGGATCGGGTGCATGAGGAGGAGTTGCGGACGGGTCAGTACCGCCCGAGATTATTGGTCAGATGAGCTCGTGCGAGTTGGATGCGAGGATTCGCGAGTTCCTACATGATGAGGTTGCTGCATTGTTCCGGGCTGAGTTGCCGGAGTTGTTTGGGTCGATCAAGACCGCCATGGTTGAGTATTTTGATGAGCGCTATGCGGCTCTCGCGGAGACGGCTGCCGCGGCGGCTACAATGGCTGTAGCAGCAGTAGGGGGAGGAGCTGATAGGGATTTTCAGTATCGGGACTTCGATAATATGGAGCCTCCCACCTTGGATGGAGTTCAGAACCCGATTGTTGCTATGAGATGGTTATCAGACATGGAGGGGTGTTTCTTCATGAGTTCATGCCCTGCTGATCAGAGGGTGAGGTGTGCTCTGAACCTGTTGAGGCTCGGGGCAAAGGATTGGTGGAGGTTGACCACGGGGTCATATTTGGATGCGCAGAGTGCTGCGATTTCATGGGATCAGTTCAGAGTGATGTTCAGTACTCGTTATGTTCCGCAGGTAGAGAGGGAGAGGTTGGCTCGGGAATTCCTCAAGCTGAAGCAGGTTTCGGAGTCGGCGACGAAAATCACCAGAATGTTCACTGAGAGGGCGATGTTCTGCCCTGAGTTCCCTTCGGAGCAGGCTCAGATGTCCCGATATTTGAGTACGCTAAAGAGAGACATCAGACAGTTTGTGTCCGCACAGAGGTGTGGGACATTGTTGGAGTTACAGGAGGCCGCCCGGCGGCGTGAGTTAGAGATTGAGTTGCAGTTGCGTGAGCTGAGGCGAGCTCCGGTTCAGTCGGAGCCGGCAACGAAACGGTCTAAGACCGTTGATTCCAGGATGGGGGATCAGAGCAGCCACACTTGTGGGAAGTGTGGGAGGAGTCACACCGGAATTTGCAGGTCCAGTGGTGCTTGCCGCAAGTGCAGAAAGGAGGGACACTATGCGAGGGATTGTCGGCGGTCAGCGCCAGTTCGAGATTTGAGGATTTGCTATCATTGTCGTCATGTTGGACGTATGAGGGTCAACTATCCACAGTTTTCCGCGGGACCGGTGCAGGCTCCAGCACTGGCCACTTTGAGGATTTCAGGAGAAGGTCAGGGTGGAGCGGAGCCCCCAAGGGCTCAGGGTCGTGCTTATTAGATTGTGGTAGAGGAGGTCAGAGCAGTGCCGGATACAGCTGCGGGTATGTTTCTTTCTGGATGTCATGTTATCTTGCGATTATTATGGTGTATTGTTTGTGTTGGTATTTTTGTGTGGTTTTGATGCGGTATTCGTCGTTTTGAGGGTTAGGCATGGTTATGGATTTGTGATTCGGATTTTCGTCTTGGTATCCGTTGTTCCTTGAGGGTTTCGCATGGTTATAGTTTGGTGTTTGTGCTTTCATTGGTTATCATTCGTGAGGGTTATTAGTGGAGATGCAACATTGGGTTGAAGGTCGGGTAGCATCGGCTTTCCGAGCAGTGGTTAGATACAGTTTGAGTTTCTTTCAAGCGGGTTAATCACTGTTGATATGAGATCTCGTTAAGGTTGTTTATGCTTATGGGAAGCAGTCCGCGTGTAAGTGTTCTCTTTGTGCAGGGTTGTTCTGGAAGGTCGTTGATGGCGATCGGTGGTTGTTAATCAGTGCTACAAGTGGGGGAGAATTGGAGAATTCTCCGGGAGATCGATGAGTACTTGAGGGTGCTTAGCTATTGGGATTCAACAGTGTTCTGCCAGCCCAGAGTATAGTCTGATAGGAGCGAGTGTCGGGCGTGCGAGCCAGGATACAAACCTAGGGCATTTGATTGTAGAGGCCTGGGAACAGGCCGGGACCGAGTATGCATGATGGAATTGGAGTTCGGAAACCCTCCCCCCTGGAGGGATGGAACGGTATGCATGGGAGGATTTCCGGGGGTGATAGCCCGGAATGATGAATGATAGCTAAGTGGTGCAGAATGGGCTGAAGGCCTGGTAAGACGGTCCAGTCATACTGAAGACTCTGCAGGTATTGTTGGATCTGTTTGAGGATATGGATTGGGTATGTCGCAGTGTGTTTGCATTAGAAGGTCTGGCCCCGGGTAGTGATCTTGGTGAATTGAGATTGTGCATGGGCTTGAGGGTCCCCTGCGATGAGAGTCATAATATGTGTGTTGGATGGATAGCGGATACGCTATGTGAGGTTGGCGTAGCATTGGGCGAGCACCGTGGCACTTGTTAGAGTGACAATGTGGTCGAGTGGTTTCTTTGGTAAAAGAAGAGAGAGTGAGGTGTAACTCCGAGAGGGAGTGCAAGTTCATGGAAGTAAAAATGGCAGAGCAGAGTTATGAATCGAGTACTTCGAGTATGGTTTGAGCAGCATGTTTACGGCAGTGGAATAGGAGCTTATCCGGTTTGGATGCCCGTTGAGGTTGCGAAGGGAATTCCGCAGGTGTAGAGCCAAGAGGCTCGGAAAGGATGCAGGGAGAGAGTCTTGAACTCTCAGTGTGATTTTGATCTGGGTATGGGGTATGTATTAGTGGCTTATCCGGGGGATGTTTGAGGATATTATCAGTGTATTAGGTTTTCTCAACCTGAGGGTGTTAGGACTAGTTCAGCATGCGTATGCGGTTGCAAGGGGAGAACTCGTGGGAGTTGCTCTGAGATTGAGAATGGGTCTCTCAGTCGTCCTGGATTGGATAAAGTGGGATTCGGATCGGGGATCTGACAGCTCAAAGTTTTCTAATCCTTATGGGTCGAGTGATTATTGAGATTGGGGCAGTAATGCATCTTGGGTAATTCTCGGGAATCGAGTGTGATCGTCAGAGGGTACAGTCGGTGCCCGGTTCGAGACGGTGGTCAGGACACCGTAAAGGAAGGGAAAGCGTGTTCGAGTTTCTACGGGTATGCCTTGTGGGACCTGTTCCGGTTAAGGCCAGATGGCGTGTTGTGGGAACATCTTTGGAGATGAATTGATGTAGGCTTCGGGGGCAAAGCCTAATTTAAGTGGGGGAGAATTGTAACATCCCAAAATAGCAAGAGTTGTGTGGAAGGGCTAAAAGTGTAACTTGGGAAAGAGTGACTCGTCGAGTCCATGGATGGACTCGGTGAGTAGAGTCGCAACTTGGTCGCGTGTTAAATAGCCGACTCGGCGAGTCATTGAGATGGACTCAGCGAGTAGGCGCTGAGTGGAGAAAACCCTAATTCTCGGGGTTGAGCCCTATATAAAGAGCATTATGTTTCCTCCGCAGCCTCTTTATCACCCCTTTGAGTCCCTGAAACCCTAAAATCGTGGAGAAGCACCATTGTGAATGGATTGGAGCTTGGAGAAGTAATTGTTGGAGAAAGTTTGGAAGTTTGAAGGTGTGGAGCAAGGGGATTTGCTTGGATTCGAGTTTCCTTGCAGATTAGGGCATTCTTTGAAGGTAAAATCTCGTCCTTGAGCTGCTATTGTCTTGTCTCTTCATTTTGGGGTTTGGGGGAAAACTTATCTTGGGTTATTTTGGAGTCTAAAGGTTGGATCTGAGGTTGCTACCTCAGATCTGAAATGGAGGAGGGTTAGAATTCAGGAAATTCCCTGTGTTGAGTGTTGGATGAAGCTATCTTGTCCCAAACCTTAGCCATAATGCGCAAAATGCATAGATCTCTTTGGATTCACGTAAAGATTGCCACTTTACGTGATAGATGAGTTGTAGGAGGCTAGATCTATGTTTTGGATAAATTGCATGGTCTGGAACGCTTCTGTTTGGATTCAGACCTGTGATACTTGGTGAGTCACATGGGTGGACTCGACGAGTTGCTTGAAGACGAGCTGAGACTCAACGAGTTGGAAGATCAACTCGGCGAGTTGGATGAAGATGCTCTGGAACTCGACGAGTTGGATGAACAACTCGGAGAGTAGGTCGAAGATAGCCCTAGACTCGGCGAGTCTGTTCTTGGACTCAGTGAGTCTTGTCAAAGAGTCCCAATATTTTCTGGTTGAATCGAAGAATCGGCGAGTCAAGGGATGACTCGGTGAGTTATGTGCGAATGGACTCACAGTTGTTGGACTCGGCGAGTCTCGGGGTGACTCGGCGAGTTAGGTCGCGGATTGAGTGAAGTTTTGAGTTGGGAACTCGGCAAGTAGGGTCAGTCAGGGGTTGACATTGACCCAGTCTTTGACCAAGGGTTGACCAGTGGTTTCCAGGGGTATTTTGGTAATTGTTGGTTATGGTTTTGAGTTCAGTGCATTGGTGGCTGTCCAGTGGTGGAGATCGTATCTGGGATCGGAGCAGTTCGGGTTATCTGTTCAGTCGGTAGTTTCAAGGTGAGTTATCCTCACTATATCTATAGGGTTTAAGGCACCAAGTCCGACCCTTTTATCGGATGGAAATCCGGGTAATTGTCTGTTGTATGATATTGCGGGATATGGGCCGAAAGGCATTACATGTTGCGAGCCGGAAGGCAATACGATGTGGACCGGAAGGTCATGGCCTGGAAAGGCGTACGTGCATAATTATTTGGTTGGCTAAGTTGTAGGGTGATGTTATGCTAGTAACCGGCTAGGCTGGTATCTTGGTTAAGGTAACGATATGTGATGTGATATGTTGATCGATTTGCTAACTGTGAACTGCTATATGATTGCATGTTATGTGTATGGTCGTCTAGTCTAGTGTGTAACCCGGTATGCACGGTTGTTCTATTTACTATCATGATATATATATATATATATATATATATATATATATATATATATATATATATATATATATATATATATATATATATGCTTTTTCGTTGCGGGCAGGAAGGCGATACGTTATGGGCCGGAAGGCATTATGTTATGGGCCGGAAGGCATTACGCAATGGGCCGGAAGGTGATATGTTTGGACCGGAAGGTTGTGGCCTGGAAGGGCGTATATGTGGTTGGTATTTTGGGGGTATCTCACTAAGCTTTCGGGCTTACAGTTGTGGTTTTATGTTTTCAGGTTCTCAGGAGTCTATGGCAAGACAAAGGCGTGATCGTACCGTTCCTCGAGCTGGTGTTTTATGAAATGGACCTGGGATATACTCTGTTAAATAATGTATTGAAAACCTTTTTGTAACAACGTTATTAAAATGGGTTGTTTTTGAAAAGTTTTAATTGTTTCGAAATTTTGGTCGTTACAAGTTGGTATCAGAGCCTTGGTTTGAGTGAATTGGAGGAACACTTGTGTGACTCCAGTCTCAAATTGAGGAAGGTTTTAAAAGAGAAATTAAAATGGTTTTAAAATTTAGTAAAAGGAGGATGCGAAGGTACGATCAGCTAGAGCCAGTAAGTAACCCCAAAGTACCATTCATGACATTGTTTTATTTACCTTTGATAGGACAGCATGCTAGAGTTAGGCTAGGGATCTTCAGGAATTCATGTTAATGTTGCCTGATTGTGATGCCTGTAGCCTAGGGTTCCTTATGGGAGATTCTCAGTGTTCCCCTAGTGGTGAGGGTTGAGCGTTGTTATGCATGTTTCTCTAGGGTGTTGTGGTAGTACTTCATACAAATATGGGTAGGTGTGGAAGGTAGTATGGGCCCGTACTACTGAAACCACAGGACCCATATGCATATCAGGGAAACCATGACCTCGAGGGTTGGGTTGAGAGTCGGTTCCCGGGATAGTGGGAAGAGTCTGAGGTTTTCTAATGTATTTTCAGTATGGAGATTTCGAGGCATGCTGGAAGCGGATCCGGGTCAGGATCGGGTGCAGGAGGAGGAGTTGCGGACGGGTCAGTACCGCCCGAGATTATTGGTCAGATGAGCTCGTGCGAGTTGGATGCGAGGATTCGCGAGTTCCTGCATGATGAGGTTGCTGCATTGTTCCGGGCTGAGTTTTCGGAGTTGTTTGGGTCGATCAAGACCGCCATGGTTGAGTATTTTGATGAGCGCTATGCGGCTCTCGCGGAGACGGCTGCCGCGGCGGCTACAATGGCTGTAGCAGCAGTAGGGGGAGGAGCTGATAGGGATTTTCAGTATCGGGGCTTCGATAATATGGAGCCTCCCACCTTCGATGGAGTTCAGAAACCGATTGTTGCTATGAGATGGTTATCGGACATGGAGGGGTGTTTCTTCATGAGTTCATGCCCTGCTGATCAGAGGGTGAGGTGTGCTGTGAACCTGTTGAGGCTCGGGGCAAAGGATTGGTGGAGGTTGACCACGGGGTCATATTTGGATGCGCAGAGGGCTGCGATTTCATGGGATTAGTTCAGAGAGATGTTCAGGACTCGTTATGTTCCGCAGGTAGAGAAGGAGAGGTTGGCTCAGGAATTCCTCGAGTTGAAGCAGGTTTCGGAGTCGGTGACGGAAATCACCAGATTGTTCACTGAGAGGGCGATGTTCTGCCCTGAGTTCGCTTTGGAGCAGGCTCAGATGTCCCGATATCTGAGTATGCTAAAGAGAGACATCAGACAGTTTGTGTCCGCACAGAGGTGCGGGACATTGTTGGAGTTGCAGGAGGCCGCCCGGCGGCGTGAGTTAGAGATTGAGTTGCAGTTGTGTGAGCTGAGGCAAGCTCCGTTTTAGTCGGAGCCGGCAACGAAACGGTCTAAGACCGTTGATTCCAGGATGGGGGATCGGAGTAGCCAGACTTGTGGGATGTGTGGGAGGAGTCACACCGGAATTTGCAGGTCCAGTGGTGGTTGCCGCAAGTACGGAAAGGAGGGACACTATGCGAGGGATTGTCAGCGGTCAGCGCCTGCTCGGGATTTAAGGATTTTCTATCATTGTCGTCATGTTGGACGTATGAGGGTTAACTGTCCACAGTTTTCCGCGGGACCGGTGCAGGCTCCAGCACCAGCCACTTTGAGGATTTCAGGAGAAGGTCAGGGTGGAGCGGAGCCCCGAAGGGCTCAGGGTCGTGCTTTTCAGATTGCAGTAGAGGAGGTCAGAGTAGTGCTGGATACAGCTGCGGGTATGTTTCTTTCTGGATGTCATGTTATCTTGCGATTATTATGGTGTATTGTTTGTGTTGGTATTTTTGTGTGGTTTTGATGTGGTATTCGTCGTTTTGAGGGTTTGGCATGGTTATGGATTTGTGATTCGGGTTTTCGTCTTGGTATCCGTTGTTCCTTGAGGGTTTGGCATGGTTATGGATTTGTGATTTGGGTTTTCGTCTTGGTATCCGTTGTTCCTTGAGGGTTTGGCATGGTTATAGTTTGGTGTTTGTGCTTTCGTTGGTTATCATTCGTGAGGGTTATTAGTGGAGATGCAACATTGGGTTGAAGGTCGGGTAGCATCGGCTTTCCGAGGAGTGGTTAGATACAGTTTGAGTGTCTTTCGAGCGGGTTAATTAGTGTTGATATGAGATCTCGTTAAGGTTGTTTATGCTTGTGGGAAGCAGTCCGCGTGTAAGTGTTCTCTTTGTGCAAGGTTGTTCTGGAAGGTCGGTGATGGCGATCGGTGGTTGTTAATCAGTGCTATAAGAGGGTGAGAATTGGAGAATTCTCCAGGAGATCGATGAGTACTTGAGGGTGCTTAGCTGTTGGGATTCAGCAGTGTTCTGCCAGCCCAGAGTATAGTCTAATAGGAGCGAGTGTTGGGCGTGCGGGGCAGGATACAAACCTAGGGAATTTGATTGTGGAGGCCTGGGAACAGGCCGGGACCGAGTATGCATGATGGAATTAGAGTAAGGAAACCCTCCCCCCTGGAGGGATGGAACGGTATGCATGGGAGGATTTCCGGGGGTGATAGCCCGGAATCGAGAATGATAGTTGAGCGGTCCAAAATGGGCTGAAGGCCTGGTAAGACGGTCCAGTCATACTGAAGACTCTACAGGTATTGTTGGATCTGTTTGAGGATATGGATTGGGTATGTCACAGTGTGTTTGCATTAGAAGGTCTGGCCCCGGGTAGTGATCTTGGTGAGTTGAGATAGTGCTTGGGCTTGAGGGTCCCCTGCGATGAGAGTCATAATATGTGTGTTGGATGGATAGCGGATACGCTATGAGAGGGTGGTGTAGCGTTGGGCGAGCACCGTGGCACTTGTCAGAGTGACAATGTTGTCGAAGTGGTTTCCTTGGTAAAGGAAGAGAGAGTGAGGTGTAACTCCGAGAGGGAGTGCAAGTTCATGGAAGTAAAAATGGCAGAGCAGAGTTATGAATCGAGTACTTCGAGTATGGTTTGAGCAGCATGTTTACGGGAGTGGAATAGGAGCTTATCCAGTTTGGATGCCTGTTGAGGTTGCGAAGGGAATTCCGCAGGTGTAGAGCCAAGAGGCTCAGAAAGGATGTAGGGAGAGAGTCTTGAACTCTCAGTGTAATTTTGATCAGGGTATGGGGTATGTATTAGTGGTTTATCCAGGGGATGTTTGAGGATATTATCAGTGCATCAGGTTTTCCCAACCTGAGGGTGTTAGGACTAGTTCAGCATGCGTATGCGGTTGCAAGGGGAGAACTCGTGGGAGTTGCTCTGAGATTGAGAATGGGACTCTCAGTCGTCCCGGATTGGATAAAGTGGGATTCGGATCGGGGATCCGACGGCTCAAAGTTTTCTAACCCTTATGGGTCGAGTGATTATTGAGATTGGGGCAGTAATGCATCTTGGGTAATTCTCGGGTATCGAGTGTGATCATCAGAGGGTACAGTTGGTGCCCGGTTTGAGACGGTGGTCAGGACACCGTAAAGGAAGGGAAAGTGTGTTCGAGTTTCGACGGGTATGCCTTGTGGGACCTGGTCCGGTTAAGGCCAGATGGCATCTTGTGGGAACATCTTTGGAGATGTATTGCTGTAGGCTTCGGGGGCGAAGCCTAATTTAAGTGGGGGAGAATTGTAACATCTCGAAATAGCAAGAGTTGTGTGGAAGGGCTAAAAGTGTAACTTGGGAAAGAGTGACTCGTCGAGTCCATGGATGGACTCGGCGAGTAGAGTCGTGACTTGGTCGCGTGTTAAATAGCACACTTGGCGAGTCATTGAGATGGACTCGGCGAGTAGGTGCTGAGTGGAGAAAACCCTTATTCTCGGGGTTGAGCCCTATATAAAGAGCATTATGTTTCCTCCCCAGCCTCTTTATCACCCCTTTGAGTCCCTGAAACCCTAAAATCGTGGAGAAGCACCATTGTGAGGGGATTGGAGCTTGGAGAAGTAATTTTTGGAGAAAGTTTGGAGGTTTGAAGGTGTGGAGCAAGGGTTTTGCTTGGATTCGAGTTTCCTTGCAGATTAGGGCATTCTTTGAAGGTAAAATCTCATCCTTGAGCTGCTATTGTCTTGTCTCTTCATTTTGGGGTTTGGGGGGAAACTTATCTTGGGTTATTTTGGAGTCTAAAGGTTGGATCTGAGGTTGCTACCTCAGATCTGGAATGGAGGAGGGTTAGAATGCAGGAAACTCCCTGTGTTGAGTGTTGGATGAAGCTATCTTGTCCCAAACCTTAGCCCTAATGTGCAAAATGCGTAGATCTCTTTGGATTCACGTAAAGATTGCCAATTTACGTGATGGATGAGTTGTAGGAGGCTAGATCTATGTTTTGGATCAATTGCATGGTCTGGAACGCTTCTGTTTGGATTCAGACGGGTGGTACTTGGCGAGTCACATGGGTGGACTCGACGAGTTGCTTGAAGACGAGCTAAGACTCGACGAGTTGGAAGAACAACTCGGTGAGTTGGATGAAGATGGTCTGGAACTCGACGAGTTGGATGAACAACTCGGCGAGTAGGTCAAAGATAGCCTTAGACTCGGCGAGTCTGTTCTTGGACTCGGCGAGTCTTGTCGAAGAGTCCCAATATTTTCTGGTTGAGTCGAAGAATCGGCGAGTCAAGGGATGACTCGGTGAGTTATGTGCGAATGGACTCACAGTTGTTGGACTCGGCGAGTCTCGGGGTGACTCGGCGAGTTAGGTCGCGGATTGAGTGAAGTTTTGAGTTGGGAACTCGGCAAGTCATAGGGTTGACTCGGCGATTAGGGTCAGTCAGGGGTTGACATTGACCCAGTCTTTGACCAAGGGTTGACCAGTGGTTTCTAGGGGTATTTTGGTAATTGTTGGTTATGGTTTTGAGTTCAGTGCATTGGTGGTTGTCCACTGGTGTAGATCGTATCAGGGATCGGATCAGTTCGGGTTATCTGTTCAGTCGGCAGTTTCAAGGTGAGTTATCCTCACTATATCTATAGGGTTTAAGGCACCAAGGCCGACCCTTTTATCGGATGGAAATCCGGGTAATTGTCTGTTGTATGATATTGCGGGATATGCGCCGGAAGGCATTACATGTTGCGGGCCGGAAGGCAATGCGATGTAGACCGGAAGGTCATGACCTAGAAAGGCGTATGTGCATAATTATTTTGTTGGCTAAGTTGTAGGGTGATGTTATGCTAGTGATCGGCTAGGCTGGTATCTTGGTTAGGGTAATGATATGTGATGTGATCTGTTGATCGATTTGCTAACTGTGAACTGCTATATGATTACATGTTATGTGTATGGTCGTCTGGTCTGGAGTGTAACCCGGTATGCACGGTTGTTCTATGTACTATCATGATATATATATATATATATATATATATATATATATATATATATATATATATATATATATATATATATCTGTTGGATAAGGTGTCTAAGTCCATAACTTATTTCGTATATACTTGACCCGACCGGCATGGTCCATTTGGGTTGCATCTCATCCAAACTATTATGGATAATTTTATGAGGGTTATACACATATGTTTATTAATATATTATGAGTTATAATATATTAATATGAAGTTACGTTATTTAATTAGTTTTAGTCTTAAATTAATTATGAATTAATTTAGAGATTAAAAGGAATACTAATTAAATTATGGGCTATTTGTTTTATATAGTGTGGGCTAATACTCATTTTTTAATGGGCTAGGCTTATGTGGATGTCCATGGATGATCCATGGAGCTTTTAACCCATGGATCCTTGGAAAAGGAAAAGACATGGGTTATTAGGGTTTCACCCTAACCATGCACACTATATAAGCATGCTTATGGAGCATGAAATGGAGCCTAAGAGAAAACTAGTGAACTAGTGTGTGTGTGCATGTGTCTGGCCGATTTTATACAAGGTGTATACTCTCTCAAAGTTTTCCAAGAGTTTGTGGTGTTTGTGATTCCATTTGAGGCATTCACACTATTGGTGCTTGGCCCTCAAACTCTTTAGAACCAAACTCACTAAAAGGTATGTAATCTCTTCTAACTCTTTTATGTTGAAATGTTCCCCCTGCCATGTTAGATAGGTTATAAACCTTGGAAAATTATTATTTTGCATGTATTTAGAAAAACATAGATCCAAGGTTTATTAGGGTTGCATGCACACTTAGGAAGTGTTAGATTGCTCAAAACCCAACAGTGGTTTCAGAGCCTAGGCTTGCTTGTTTGATACTTGATGCAAAATAGTGAAAAAAGTCGAAATCGTTGCTGTCAGCATGGTGGACTCGCCGAGTCCATTGGGGGGACTCGACGAGTCCAAGGCAAACTTCAACCTACTCGGCGAGTAAGTTCATGGACTCGACGAGTAGGATCGAAAGAGTGCAGATTCTCGACTTTTGCTGCTGGAAATGGACTAGAAACATTACCCTAAACTGTTTTGGTGTTATAAAACTTATTTTAGTTGGTGTAATGGTTGTTCTAATCCATTTGCAATAGCATATATCAAAATTCCATGATTTTATGTGTTCATATAATTCTTGAATTTTTGATGATCATGTTCATGTTCTTATGAATTTAGAAAATGATAGGAATTATTTGCTGAATTGTTTAGGATTAATTCTTTATCATTTATGTGTTTTAATGGAGTCCATAATTTGTCCTCAAGTTATGGATTACCAAAGGTCACTTTCATTTAACACACACTTAAAACACATAAGTTACATGAAAATGAAGAGTATTCATTTTTATGAACCTTTAATTCATAAGTTATAAAATGAAGAGTTTTGCAAAGTTACAAAACTTGCCCTCAAGTTTTGGAATTTGTAAAGTTTCACACACTTTAATAAACTTTAATTCCAAACCTTAGAGTTTTAATATTTAAAATTCAACCCTTATACTATTTATAACATTAATGGTTAATTATTATATATATGTATAAGAATAAGTCGTTTTACCGTTAGTAGGCCTCATTCACGAAGCCGGTCTATAAGGTGGGTATAAGGTTGTTGCCTATAAAATGGCGACTTAATGGGTGTATACTCTCACCCACCGCTTGCTTGATCGGTGGAGGGTCGTTAGCCGAACGGGTAGAACAATGACTTTAAATCCTCATTAAAAGTATAATGAATATTATAAAATAACTAAACTCTTTTAATTCCCAATCTTAGTTATTTTAGGAAAAATGTGAACATGGTGCTAGTCCATGGAATTCACACTTTGTACCTTACCAAGTCGTTGGTGGAGCGTGTGTGGTTAACTGGCACACTAACTAGGACTAGTAAGGATCACGAAGGGTGACTTAATTTTTGTCATAGATCAATGGAGCGTGTGTGGTTAACCGGCACATTGATTAGGTGATAATATTAAGAGTACCAAGTGAATTAGCATGCTTATTCACACCTTGTTTTGTGATCCTCGGCATCCCAGTCACAAAACTTGAAGGGCACAATCGAGATTGAAACATGCCATTGAAAAGTTCAATGAATCTCAAAAGAATCTAGGAATTTCAAATCCAATTAAACCTAATAAATCATTTCGTTTTCATGGTGGAAATTGGTGAATCGTCATTCACCTACCTTTCAAATATATTATTGCTTAGATTATGGCATCCCTCTTCTAAGTGTAATATATTGTGATTGGATCCTAGCCTTAATATTACATTTGGGTGTCTTATTAAGGATCCTAAATATCTAATCTAAACTTACTTTCTTCTTTCAGATGTCTTCCAACACTAATGCTTCAGGCTCTAACCCAACTGGTTCTTTCTTTCTCATGAATCTTTGTAGGAGGGTCATCTTTGATGGTTCCAACTTCATGGATTGGATTAGGAACATCAGGATGGTTACTCGTTACGAGGACAAGGAATATGTCCTCGATAAGGAGTTAAAAGAACTTGATGAGTCTACTGCTACTCCTGAGTAGATTGCTGAATTCAGGACTCATGAGAGAGATGCTACTAAGGTGGCATGTATCATGATGGCCACGATGACAGCCGAGCTCCAAAAGTCGTATGAAGATTTCTACCCTTTTGAGATGCACCAAGACCTGATGGAAAGGTACCATCAGAGTGCTCGTCAGGAGCGGTATGAAATAATCTCCTCCATAATAACTACCCGCATGAAGGATGGTGAATCCGTCACGGGCCACATGCAAAAGATGCAAAGGTATGTGGACCGTTTGCTGAAGATGAATGTTAACATCCCCGAGGAGTTGGCAATTGACATCATTTTGCACTCCTTGCCTTCCTGTTATGATCATTTTCGAATGACATATCATATGAACAAGGAGGAAGTTACCCTCAGCAAGCTTCAAGGACTCTTGAAGACCGCTGAAACCGGTCTTAAGGGTAAAGCGGTTGTTACCTCTACTACTCCTACTCCAACTTCTACCGCTGTTTTAGCTATTGGGCAAGGCAAAGGGAAAAAGAGGAAGCACCCTTCGAAGGGTACCAAGGGAAAGTCTCTTGAAGGCTCCTCATCAAAGACTAAGAACGGTTCTGTCACTCCTTCTGCCATTCCCAAGGATGCTGAATGCTTTTATTGCCATGAAAAGGCACACTGGAAACAAAACTGCCTTAAGTACTTGCAGGATCTAAAGGATGGGAAAGTGAAACCCACCTATGCAGGTATTTACACTATATTGTCTAATTACTCAACATATTCTAACTCTTGGGTGCTTGATACAGGATGTGGTATTCACATATGTTCTGATTTGCAGGGCCAAAGAAGAAGTGAGGATGTGGAGCACGGGAAGATAAACTTAATCATGGGGAATAGGAAGGCTTCACCTGTTTCCAAGATTGGAGTTTATACTTTGTTGCTTAATAATGGGTTAAAATTAGATTTGAATAAATGTGTGTACTCGTCTGAAATGGCGAGGAATATTATTTCTTTTCATGCTTTGTACAAACAAGGTTTTACCTTTTCGTTTGATAATGAATGTGGTGGTATTAATGCTTTCTTTAATAATGTGTTTTATTTTAAAGCATTACCTTGTGATGGTGTGTATGAAACTGTGTCAATTGTGGACAACTTAGGAAATAATGTGTTGTATATTGATTCTTCTACTAGCCTAGATAAAGCATCATTGTGGCATTGTCGTCTTGGACATGTAAACAAGAAACACATAGGCCAACTCCAAAAGAGTGGAGTCTTGGAATCATTTGACCTCAAATCAGATGATAGTTGTGAATCTTGTCTACTTGGAAAAATGACAAAATCACCCTTCACTGGAACTTGTGAGAGGGGTGAAGGTTTGTTGGACCTAATACATACTGATGTATGTGGGCCATTCAAAACCACCACAAGGGATGCTAATCGGTATTATGTGACTTTTATTGATGATTTTAGTAGATATGGGTATGTCTACTTAATCAAAAATAAGTCCGAAACCTTTGAAAGGTTTAAGGAATTCAAGCAGGAAGTAGAAAATCAATTGGGCAGGAACATTAAGATGCTTCGATCCGATCGAGGTGGTGAGTATCTTAGTACCGAGTTCCTTGACTACCTTAAGGAGTGTGGGATTGTCTCACAATTAACTCCTCCCAGGACACCACAGCTGAATGGTGTAGTTGAGAGGCGTAATCGAACCTTGTTGGACATGGTTCGCTCTATGATGAGTCGAGTTTCGTTACCAATCTCTTTTTGGGGGTATGCCTTAGAGACTACCGCCCATATCCTTAATCTAGTCCCTACAAAGAAGGTTACCAAAACACCTCATGAGATGAGGACTGGGAAGGTTCCCAATTTGGACCACATCAAAATTTGGGGTTGCGAAGTCTTCGTGAGGCGCGAAACTCATGATAAGCTTGAACCCCGAAGTGAAAGGTGTATTTTCATCGGCTACCCACAGAAATCCTTCGGTTACCTCTTCTACAGACCCAGTGAGAATGTGGTTTTTGTAGCACGAAGAGGGATCTTTCGCGAGAAAGAATTTATAAGCCAAGGAGACAGTGGGAGGCAGATTGATCTTGAAGAAATTCAAGAATCAATTGGTGAAGGAACCTCAGACACTAGCAATCAACCTGAGGAGGAAACTCCTGTTGATCCAGCTGACGAGTCTTTACCTCCGAGGCATTCCACACGGGTTAGGAACACACCTTCGTTTTATTATGGTTTTCATATTACTACGGAAGGTGATACGTTTATTAGTGATAGTACACTAGTAAATTTGGATGAACCTAGCAGTGTTAAGGAAGCCATGGTAGGCCCGGAGTCTACTAAATGGAAGGAGGCTATGGACAGCGAGATACAGTCCATGTATGACAATCAAGTTTGGAATTTGGTTGACAATGTACCAGGGCGTAAAACAGTCGGGTGCAAATGGATCTTCAAGAAGAAGACAGAAATGGAAGGAAAAGTGCATACTTATAAGGCTCGACTGGTTGCGAAGGGTTTTACTCAAACTCAAGGTGTTGATTATGATGAAACCTTTTTGCCGGTAGCAAAGATTAAGTCTATTAGGGTTATGTTAGCCATTGCAGCATTTCATGATTATGAAATATGGCAAATGGATGTCAAAACCGCTTTCCTTAATGGAAAGTTGGCTGAGGATGTGTACATGAATCAACCAGAGGGTTTTGTCAATGCAGAGTACCCTAATAGAGTATGCAAGCTTGAGAAATCCATTTATGGATTAAAACAAGCATCTCGTAGCTGGAATCTTTGTTTTGATGAGAAGGTAAAAGAGTTTGGCTTCTTGAGAAGCGAAGATGAGTCTTGCGTGTATGTCAGAGCTAGTGGGAGTATAGTTAGCTTCTTGGTACTGTATGTGGATGACATACTACTCATAGGAAATGACATCCCAACCTTGCATGAGGTTAAGTCCTGGCTTGGAAGTGCTTTGCTATGAAGGACCTAGGGGAGGCTACCTATATCCTAGGGATAAGGATATTAAGAGAAAGGAGTAGAAGACTAATTGGACTTAGTCAGAGTATCTACTTGGATAAGGTGTTGAAAAGGTTCAACATGGAGAATTCCAAGAAAGAAGATTTACCGATCCAAAGCAATAACAAACTGAGTAAGACTCAAAGTCCGAGTACAGAGGCAGAGATAGCTGAGATGAGCCAATTACCGTATGCTTCCGCAGTTGTCTCGATCATGTATGCTATGACTTGTACCCATCCTGATGTGGCATTTGCTTTGAGCATGGTCAGCAGGTATCAGGGGAACCCTAGCAAGGCTCATTGGACCGCGGTAAAGAACATTCTCAAGTACCTGCGGAGGACTAAGGATTTGATCCTTACCCTTGGTGGCAGTGATGACTTGAGAATATTAGGGTATAGTGATGCTGGTTTTCAGACTGATAGGGATAATTTCCGCTCTCAGTCAGGCTGGATCTTTACCTTAAATGGAGGGGCAATTTCTTGGAAGAGTTCCAAGCAGGAGACGGTGGCTGATTCGACTTGTGAATCAGAGTATATAGCAGCTAGTGAAGCAGCGAAGGAGGCGATATGGCTAAAGAACTTCATCGGAGACCTTGGAGTTGTACCAGCTATTAAGGAACCTATAGAGATTTTCTGTGACAACAATAGTGCGGTTTCCTTAGCCAAGGAACCAAGAGATCATGGCAGATCCCGACACATTGACAGAAAATATCACTTCATAAGACACAAGATTGAAGAAGGACTCCTTGTGACAAGGAGGATATCGTCGGATGAGAATCCTGCAGATCCCCTTATGAAGGGACTGACGAGGGTTAAGCATTTTCAACATGCGAGACGCATCGGGCTGAGGGACGATGTTAGTTTTACAGATTAGATAGTTTTCCTGAAACTTGTAAAATGTAATCGACATTTGATGATGAATAAAATTTGTGATTTATTTATGAGTAAAGTGTTACTATCATTGTCAATTATTTACTATTGTTTCAGTTTTGCATGTTTTGACTTCTAGAATAATTAATTTATTCAAATCTCCACAATCGATCATACGTCGGAAGTAGGTATGAATCAAGATTGTCATGAATTGAGTTTGTAGATGCCTTAAAAGTGTTTAGACATGGCAATGGTTACTGCAACATTCATGAGTACTCATAAGTTATGAGTATTGGTATAAACCCACGCTCACTTGTATTACTTCATGGAATTTATCCCGAGTGATCGTGAGACGATAACATCATATAAATCTTTAAACCTAGAGATATGAGTTGTTACCTATGAGTTGGTTGTGCATTGATTGCACGTAAACGCATCAGTAACTTGATGTTATAAAACGTGCCTTTGTGTACAACTCAATAAGTAGTAGAACAAGCATATCAGTCGAAGTTTATCTGTTCCTTCTAGAAATAGAAGTGATATCTGGGCCCCTCGATGATTTTGTGTTGACCCATGTACCAGGCCTGGTCAGAACTAAACCGATGTGTTCAGTGAAGTTCTTCGTCAAACAAATCGGAAAATCGAGAAACAACTGCTAGACAATAAGCAAGACATCGTTCCATGTGTTTGTCCGGCTGATATCATGAGAACAGAGGATTATGTGATCACTTATCTAAAATGGCGCTTCATAGTTCGACAGAGTCTTCATCGTTCGAGGGAGTTTTCGAGAGCTACGATTGTTGGTTGGTTCCTGAAGTTATAGGCAAATATAGTTATTAGACTTATCCAAGTGGGAGTCTGTTGGATAAGCTGTCTAAGTCCATAACTTATTTGGTATATACTTGACCCGATCGGCATGGTCCATTTGGGTTGCATCTCATCCAAACTATTATGGATAATTTTATGAGGGTTATACACATATGTTTATTAATATATTATGATTTATAATTGATGGGTTTTGAGCATTCTAACACTTCCTAAGTGTACATGCAACCCTAATAACCTTGGATCTATGTTTGTCTAATTTGTCATGCAAAGTTGAATTCCAAGGTTATATTCCTATCTAGCATACATGGGGAACAATTTTAACATAAAGTATAGATAGAATAACTTAACTTGTTGTTGCTTGTGTTCCTTGAAACCTTGTGAACCTAGCACCCCAAGTGTGATGCCTCAAATGCTTCACACAACACCAAATGCTCTTGGAAGAACTTATGAGAGAATACTCACTTCACAAAATCGGCCAAGCCCTCTATATTCTTAGTGTGTCCGATTTGGGAGGAGATCATATTCCTTATATAGTGTTGACACATCTAGGGTTAAACCCTAATGTGTCATGACTCTTCATTTCCATGACCCATGGGTTTGTAACTCCCATGGAGCATCCATGGAGCATCCTATGGGTGGAACCCAACTTGATGATCCATGGAGCCTTTTAGCCCACTATACAAGATATGGATGATTTACTTAATCAACCCATATATTTAATTAGTTATCTTTTGATCACTTAATTAATTCTAAATTAATTCTTGATCAAACTAATCAAATAATATTATTAATATATTAGAACTTATAATATATTAATAATCTCCAAGCGTTATTTCTCTCATTTAGTTTATCCAATTGCATGGTGCCATGCAACCCAAATGGACCATGCCGGGTCGGGTCAAGTACATACCAGAAATAGTTATGGACTTAGACACCTTATCCAACAGTCTCCCACTTGGATAAGTCTGGTAACTATTACTGCAAGTATGACTTCAGGAACCGATCGGCAATCGTAGCTCTTTACAAGGTTTCTCGAAACTTGAGAAGATGATGGTACGCCATTTAAGATAAGTGATCATATAATCCTCTGTTCTAGATATCAGTCGGACAAATACATGGAACAATGTCTTACTTATTGCCCAACATTTTTTTCCCGATTTCCGATTTGTTTGACAAAGAACTTTATTGAACACATCAATCTAGTTCTGACCGGGCCCGGTACATAGGTCAAAACAAAATCATCGAGGGGCCCAGATATCAGCTTCTAATCCAAGAAGGAACAGATAAACTTCGACTCATATGTTTGTTCTACTACTTATTGAATTACACATAAGAGCACGATTTTATAACATCGAGTTACCAATGCGTTTTTCGTACAATCAATGCATAACCAACTTGTAAGTAACAAATCATATCTCTAGGTTTAAAGACTTATATGATATTACCGTCTCACGATCACTCGAGATAGAATTCCATGAAGTGATTCCAGTGAGCGTGGGTTGAGTCCAATGCTCAGAACTTATGAGCACTCATGATTGTTGTAGCCTTGTCCCAGACCTCTACAATCAAACATGACAGTCTTGATTCATACCTACTTTCGACATATGACCGACTGTGGAGGTTTGAATAATATGTTATACCAAACAAAATTATTCTGGAAGTCAAAACATGCAAAAGAAATATAGTAAACGATCGAAAAGAGATAGCAACACTTTACTCATAAATAAAACACTTTTATTCATCATCAAATGTCAATTACACTTTACAAATTTCGAGATTATCTAACTACTAAATCTAATATCATCCTTCAGCCCTATGCTCCGAGCATGCTGGAGATGCTTAACCCGAATCAGTCCCTTCGTGAGGGGATCTGCTGGGTTCTCATCCGATGATACCCTCTTTGCCACGAGGAGTCCTTCTTCGATCCGATGTCTGATGAAATGGTATTTTCTGTCGATGTGTCTGGATCTCCCGTGATCCCTTGGTTCCTTGGCTAAGGCAACTGCACTTTCACTATCACAGAAAATTTCCATCGGCTCTTTAATAGCTGGTACAACTCCAAGGTCTCCAATGAAGTTCCTCAGCCATAACGCCTCCTTTGCCGCTTCGCTAGCTGCAATATACTCTGATTCACAAGTAGAATCTGCCACTGTCTCTTGCTTGGAACTCTTCCAAGAAATTGCTCCTCCATTTAGGGTAAAGACCCAGCCCGACTGAGAGCGGAAGTTATCCCTATCAGTCTGGAAGCTAGCATCACTATACCCTACAACTCTCAAGTCATCACTCCCACCGAGGGTAAGGACCCAGTCCTTAGTCCTTCGCAGGTACTTGAGAATATTCTTTACCGCAGTCCAGTGTGCCTTGCCAGGATTCCCCTGAAACCTGCTAACCATGCTCAAGGCAAAGGCTACATCAGGTCGAGTACACGTCATAGCATACATGATCGAAACTACAGCCGAAGCATAAGGTATTCGACTCATTTCTGCTATCTCAGCCTCAGTGCTAGGGCTTTGTGTCTTACTCAGCTTGGCGCTACTCTGGATGGGCAACTCTCCTTTCTTGGAGTCTTGCATTCTGAATCTCTTCAGAATCTTCTCCAAGTAGGTACTTTGACTAAGTCCAATTAGTCTTCTACTCCGATCTCTCAAGATCCTTATCCCCAAAATATAGGCAGCTTCACCAAGGTCCTTCATAGCGAAACACTTTCCAAGCCATGACTTTACTTCCTGCAAGGTTGGAATGTCGTTTCCTATGAGTAGTATGTCATCCACATACAATACCAAAAAGCTAACTATACTCCCACTAGCCTTGACATATACACAAGATTCATCTTCACTCCTAGAAAAGCCAAATTCCTTGACCTTTTCATCAAAGCAAAGATTCCATCTGCGAGGTGCTTGCTTTAATCCATAAATGGATTTCTCAAGCTTACACACTCTATTAGGGTACTCGTTACTGACAAAACCCTCTGGCTGACTCATGTAAACATCTTCAGCCAACTTCCCATTAAGGAAAGCGGTTTTGACATCCATTTGCCAAATTTCATAGTCATGAAATGCGGCTATGGCTAACAGCACCCGAATAGACTTAATCTTGGCTACCGGAGAAAAGGTTTCATCATAATCCACTCCAGGAATTTGAGAGAAGCCCTTTGCAACCAGCCTAGCCTTATAAGTGTGTACTTTACGATCCATGTCGGTCTTCTTTTTGAAGACCCATTTGCACCCTACAGTCTTTCGACCTGGTACATTCTCAACCAAGTTCCAAACTTGATTGTCATACATGGATTGTATCTCGCTATCCATAGCCTCTTTCCATTTAGCAGACTCGGGGCCCGCCATGGCTTCCTCGTAGCTGTTAGGGTCATCATGACTTACTAGTGTCTCATCACTAATAAGTGTCTCACCTTCTGCAGTAATATGGAATCCATAGTAATGCTCAGGTGCACTCCTAACTCTCGTGGAACGCCTCAGAGGTACAGATTCGTCAATTGGCTCAACAGGAGTTTCCTCCTCAAGTTGAGGGCTAGAGTTTGAAGTTCCTTCACCACTTGACTCTTGAATTTCTTCAAGATCAACTTGCCTCCCACTGTCTCCTTGGCTTATAAACTCTCTTTCTCGAAAGACTCCTCTTCTTGCTACAAAGACCACATTGTCACTAGGTCTGTAGAAGAGGTAACCAAAGGATTGCTGTGGGTAGCCGATGAAAATACACCTCTCGCTTCGGGGTTCGAGCTTATCATGAGTCTCGCATCTCACGAAAGCCTCGCAGCCCCAAATCTTGATGTGGTCTAGTTTAGGTACTTTACCAGTCCACATCTCGTGAGGAGTTTTGGCAACTTTCTTTGTAGGGACTAGATTGAGGATATGGGCGGCAGTCTCTAAGGCATACCCCCAAAATGAGATTGGTAGCGAAGCTCGACTCATCATGGAACGAACCATGTCCAACAAGGTTCGATTACGCCTCTCAGCCACACCATTCAACTGCGGTGTCCTGGGAGGTGTCAATTGTGAGACAATCCCACATTCCTTTAGATAGTCGAGGAACTCTGAACTAAGATACTCACCACCTCGATCGGATCGAAGCATCTTAATGTTCCTGCCCAATTGATTCTCGACTTCCTGTTTAAATTCCTTAAACTTCTCGAAAGTCTCTGACTTATGCTTGATTAAGTAGACATATCCATATCTACTGTAATCATCGGTAAAAGTCAAATAATAACGATTAGCATCCCTTGTGGCATGTTTGAATGGTCCACACACATCCGTGTGTATAAGGTCCAACAAACCTTCACCCCTTTCACATGAGCCTGTGAAGGGTGACTTTGTCATTTTTCCAAGTAAGCATGATTCGCAACTATCATTTGACTTTAGGTCAAACGACTCCAAGACTCCATCCTTTTGGAGTTGGCCTATGCGTTTCATTGCTTATATGTCCAAGACGACAATGCCATAATGATGCTTTATCCAAGTTATTATTATTAGTAGAATCAATACACAAAACATTATTTCCTAAGTTATCTACAATAGATACAGCTTCATACACACCATCACAAGGTAATGCTTTAAAATAAAGTACATTATTAAAGAAAGCATTAATCGAACCAACTTCATTATCAAACGAAAAGGTGAAACCTTGTTTGTACAATGCATGAAAGGAAATAATATTTCTTGCCATTTCTGGCGAATAACAACATTTATTCAAATCTAAATTTAACCCACTACATAGCGATAAAGTATAAACTCCAATCTTGGTGACAGGTGTAACTTTCCTATTCCCCATGATTAAGTTTATTCTTCCTTGCTCCACATTCTCACTTCTTCCTAGTCCCTGCAAGTCACAGCAAATATGAATTCCGCAACCTGTATCAAGGACCCAAGATTTCGAATGGGGTGAGTTATTAGAAATGATAGTGTAAATACCTGCATGGTTGGGTTTGACTTTCCCATCCTTTACATCTTGCTGGTACTTTGGGCAGTTCCGCTTCCAATGAGCTTTTTCGTGGCAATAGAAGCATTCAGCCTCTTTTGGGTCAGAAGAAGGAGTAATGAAACCTTTCTTGGTTCCACTTGAAGAAGAGCCATCAAGGGTCCGAGCCTTGGTACCCTTTGAAGATCTTTTTCTCTTCCTCCCTCGACTCTGTCCGATTGCCAAGACCGGAGTTGTTTCTGGAGTAGGAGTGATAGCAACCGACTTCCCCTTAAGACCTGTTTCTGCGGTCTTGAGAAGTCCCTGAAGTTTGTTGAGGGTGACCTCTTCCTTGTTCATGTGATATGTCATGCGGAATTGATCATAGCACGATGGTAAGGAGTGCAAAATGATATCTATTGCAAGCTCCTCAGGGAAGTTCACATTGAGCTTCAGCAACCGATCCACATACCTTTGCATTTTCTGCATGTGGCTCGTGACGGACTCTCCGTCCTTCATCATGGTTGTTATCATGGAGCAGATGACTTCGTACCTCTCTTGTCGTGCACTTTGATGGTATCTTTCCATCAAATCTTGGTGCATTTCATAAGGGTAGAAGTCTTCATAAGACTTTTGGAGTTCAGCTGTCATGGTGGCTAACATGATGCAAGCCACCTTGGTTGCATCTCTTTCATGAGTATGAAAGTCAGTGATCTCCTGGGGAGTTGCAGTGGACTCGTCAATTTCCTTAAGCTCCTTGTCAAGGACATATTCTTTGTCCTCGTAGCGGGTAATCATCCTGATGTTTCTGATCCACTTATTGAAGTTGGATCCATCAAAGGTGACTTTCCCACACAGACTCATAAGAGTAAAGGAGCCATTAGGATTCGAGCCAGAAGCATTATTTGAAGACATCTGAAAAAGAAGAACAAGTTTAGTTTAGATTTAAGAGAGTCCTTAATAAAACACCCAAATGTAATATTAAGGCTAGGATCCAATCACAACATAATATAACTTAGAAGAGGTATGCCGTAATCTAAGCTATACCATATTTGAAAGGTAGGTGAATGACGATTCACCAATTTCCACCACGAAAACAGAAATATTAAATATTTAGTTTTTTATTGGTTTTAGAAATTCCTAGATTCTTTGAGATCCAATGAACTTTTCAAAGGCATGTTTCGATCTCGGGAGTGCCCTCCAGGTTTTGTGACTGGGATGCCGAGGATCACAAAACGAGGTGTGAAGTAACCATGCAAATCACTTGGTACCCTTAAAGTTTATCACTCAATCGATGTGCCGGTAAGCCACACACGCTCCACCGATACTATAATAAACCTTAAGTCACCCTTTACCTACCTTGTTAACTCCAAGTTAGTGTGCCGGTTAACCACACACGCTCCACCAACGACTCAGACAAAGTGTAAAGTGTAATTTCATGGATTAGCACCTTATTCACATTTTTCCTAAAGTAACTAAGATTGGGAATTTAATAAACATTTAGTTACTTTATATATTCATCATACTTTGAATGAGAATTTATAAGTCCTTGTCTTACCCGTTCGGCTAACGACCCTCCACCAGTCAAGCAAGCGGTGGGTGAGAATATACACCCATTAAGTCACCATTTTATAGGCAACAACCTTATACCCACCTTATAGACCGGCTTCGTGAATGAGGCGTACTAGCGGTAAGACGACTTGTTCTTATACATATATATATATATATATATATATATATATATATATATATATAATTATTAAATCATCATAATATTAGTATAAGGGTTGAATTTTAACTTTTAAAATTCTAGGGGTTGGAACTAAAGTTTTAACTTAACTTTACTTGTTCCAAAACTTGAGGGCAAGTTTTGTAACATTCAAAACTTTTCATTTCTTGTAATTTATGAGTTTAATAGAGTCATAAAATGAAGACTCTTCATTTTTTATAACTCTTGTGTTTTCTTAATGGTTTTAACTCAAGTGTGACTCTTGGTTTTCCATAACTTAAGGATAGGTTATGAACTCCATTAAAACACATTATGATCAAGAATTAAACTACCAAATAGGTTACAAATAATTCCTATGATCATCTAAAACATCATAAGAACAAGAACATGAATATGAACACAATCAAAAATTACATAAAACTTTGTAATTTTGATAACTAGTTGTTGTAAATGAATTAGCAAGACATTACACCACCAAAAACAAGTTTACATTTACTAAAACAGTTTAGGGTAATGTTTCTAATTCATTTTCCAGCAACTGCATCGAAATTCTGCACTCATTCGACCCTACTCGCCGAGTGCAAGAACATGACTCGCCGAGTTGGTTGAAGATACACATGGACTCGACGAGTCCCCCCTATAGACTCGACGAGTCCGTTCGCAGACAACAAATTTTCGATTCTGTTTTCAACTTTTAAGCACAAATAAGAACAAACAAGCCTAGGCTCTGATACCACTGATGGGTTTTGAGCATTCTAACACTTCCTAAGTGTACATGCAACCCTAATAACCTTGGATCTATGTTTGTCTAATTTGTCATGCAAAGTTGAATTCCAAGGTTATATTCCTATCTAGCATACATGGGGAACAATTTTAACATAAAGTATAGATAGAATAACATACCTTGTTGTTGCTTGTGTTCCTTGAAACCTTGTGAACCTAGCACCCCAAGTGTGATGCCTCAAATGCTTCACACAACACCAAATGCTCTTGGAAGAACTTATGAGAGAATACTCACTTCACAAAATCGGCCAAGCCCTCTATATTCTTAATGTGTCATGACTCTTCATTTCCATGACCCATGGGTTTGTAACTCCCATGGAGCATCCATGGAGCATCCTATGGGTGGAACCCAACTTGATGATCCATGGAGCCTTTTAGCCCACTATACAAGATATGGATGATTTACTTAATCAACCCATATATTTAATTAGTTATCTTTTGATCACTTAATTAATTCTTAATTAATTCTTGATCAAACTAATCAAATAATATTATTAATATATTAGAACTTATAATATATTAATAATCTCCAAGCGTTATTTCTCTCATTTAGTTTATCCAATTGCATGGTGCCATGCAACCCAAATGGACCATGCCGGGTCGGGTCAAGTACATACCAAAAATAGTTATGGACTTAGACACCTTATCCAACAATAATATATTAATATGAAGTTACGTTATTTAATTAGTTTTAGTCTTAAATTAATTATGAATTAATTTAGAGATTAAAAGGAATACTAATTAAATTATGGGCTATTTGTTTTATATAGTGTGGGCTAATACTCATTTGTTAATGGGCTAGGCTTATGTGGAAGTCCATGGATGATCCATGGAGCTTTTAACCCATGGATCCTTGGAAAAGGAAAAGACATGGGTTATTAGGGTTTCACCCTAACCATGCACACTATATAAGCATGCTTATGGAACATGAAATGGAGCCTAAGAGAAAACTAGTGAACTAGTGTGTGTATGCATGTGTGTGGCCGATTTTATACAAGGTGTATACACTCTCAAAGTTTTCCAAGAGTTTGTGGTGTTTGTGATTCCATTTGAGGCATTCACACTATTGGTGCTTGGCCCTCAAACTCCTTAGAACCAAACTCACCAAAAGGTATGTAATCTCTTCTAACTCTTTTATGTTGAAATGTTTCCCATGCCATGTTAGATAGGTTATAAACCTTGGAAAATTATTATTTTGCATGTATTTAGACAAACATAGATCCAAGGTTTATTAGGGTTGCATGCACACTTAGGAAGTGTTAGATTGCTCAAAACCCAACAATATATATATATATATATATATATATATATATATATATATATATATATATATATATATATATATATATATATATGCTTTTTTGTTGCAGGCCGGAAGGCGATATGTTATGGGCCGGAAGGCATTATGTTATGGGCCGGAAGGCAATGTCTTATGGGCCGGAAGGCATTACGCAATGGGCCGGAAGTCGATATGTTTGGATCGGAAGGTTGTGGCCTGGAAGGGCGTATATGTGGTTGGTATTTTGGGGGTATCTCACTAAGCTTTCGGGCTTACAGTTGGGGTTTTATGTTTTCAGGTTCTCAGGAGTCTGTGGCAAGGAAAAGGCGTGATCGTACCGTTCCTCACGTCGGTGTTTTATGAAATGGACCTGGGATATACTCTGTTAAATAATGTATTGAAAACCATTTTGTAACAACGTTATTAAAATGGGTTGTTTGAGAAAAGTTTTAATTGTTTCGAAATTTTGGTCGTTACAACAGTCACTCCCAAGCATATGTTGGCCGTGTCTTGAATGAATATAGTTGGCCAGGCTATATTGACCCTAGACACGACTACATAACTGCCCAGGTTTAACCATAGCATACAACACCCAATTACTTATGTTATGTTCTACTTGTGGTTACGGATGACTACGGTTTTGTATACTTGTATACTTTTGAAAATACTTGTAGTTCGAAGATACTTTTAATTCTGAGCACTTAGGACCTTTAGTGTTTATAGTTTTATACCATGTAAGGTTTGGTATACTTCATTCACTATAAACAAGGGCTCTGATAGCAATCTGTCACACCCCGAAAACTGAAGGCGGAAACATTTCCGGGGTTGACTCCACGTTGAGCATCAAATCCAATGCACATAGTAAGTAAAGTAAAACAACTATTACATTGCATAAGAAAAGTTTTACAGTTGTTTCAAAAGTAATGTTTGTATAGTTGTGATACATAATATATATATATATATATATATATATATATATATATATATATATATATATATATATATATATATAAATGAAACGGATCTTCATGTACTCCGTCTTCAAGTAAAAAGGATCTTCGGGTACCTATTCTAATGCTGACCTGAGAACACAAGCAGTTTGAAAATCAGCATACAGCTGGTGAGTTCTTAAGCGGTTATTGTTTGTGAAAATGT
The DNA here is from genome assembly GCF_052625555.1 of Lactuca saligna. Lineage (NCBI taxonomy): Eukaryota > Viridiplantae > Streptophyta > Magnoliopsida > Asterales > Asteraceae > Lactuca > Lactuca saligna. Next base: position 85,520,870 of record NC_136422.1, on the reverse strand, counting down.
TTCAAGTTTCCTTTTTGTTTCTGAAATGTTATGTATACTAAGAAAATCCCGTATTTTCTTAAAGGTTGGTTGTTGTTTCACAGATGTAAAGTATAGTAACTTTGTCCACTGAAAACATGTCTACTCATGTAAAAATGTATAGTTTGGTTATCCGACTTGTTAAACTGTTCTGTTTACTTATCATGTATTCCCAGGAAAGTCCCATACTTTCCTTATTGTATATTACCAATTGTAAAAGATGTAATGTTATCAGCTTGTTACTCTTTCTAGTTATGTAAGTGTTACCCAGGAAAGCCCCATGCTTTCCCGCATGTTGGTTATCAAATGTGAGTGATGTAAAAGATGTTAAAGATGTAAACGTGGTTAGGTTCCATGTTTTTCCCCAGGAAAGTCCCATACTTTCCTGAATGTTGATTACTGTACGTGAAAGATGTAAAAGATGTAAAAGTGGTTTATTATTACTATAAGTAAATCTCTGTTATCCTAATTGCGAGTTCCATAACCATATGATAGACTAAAACCTGTGGAAATAAGTAGTCCACGTGTGGCAATAAGTAGTCCACATACTTATGACTTTCGTCACCCTTGAACCATTTCGGTTCGGCTGTAGCTAGCAGCCAGGTGTGGGGTAGTCAGCCCCGTATAAATCTATACACTCAAGTGTAACAACGCAAATTTTCAAATAAAATTTTCATTTAAAATAAAGTGATTTCATTCAACCAAAAGTATTTATTCCATGTTTCATATCAAATACATATATAAAAATCCCCCAAGATCTCAAATAGCAGCAGTGTGTATGCATCATGCCGGCGCCTTCCCACGGTCCTCGCTAGTACCTGAAACACATACGTAACAACTTGTAAGCATAAATGCTTAGTGAGTTCCCCAGTATACGACTTACACACATACGCCTTTCCAGGCCCTGATCTTTCGGTCCACAATACTTTGCCTTCCAGCCCGTAACATATCGCCTTCCAGCCCGTATAAACATACATATCATGCATAGCAACTGCCTTTCTATTTATAGCATAAATAGCACATATCATATACGACCTTCCAGTCTCACAGTCAAACCCTTCCGGGTGAAGTATAGTGAGAAGACTCACCTCGTGGTATTGTAAGCTATCAACTCTTGAAATTACTCGCACTCGATCCGCCGATCTGTAGACTCCCTATAATACCATATACCCTCATTAATACTCTTATCATTCAAGACAACTGACCCTGAGAAATTACATGCAGGTCAATTCTGGTCAACGGTCAACTTGACCGGACTCGTCGAGTGCAAAGGCGACTCGGCGAGTCTAGACGTCCTCCCCATCTTTCCCTGTTGTCCCCTTTCTACTCGTCGAGTATCCCTCTTGACTCGACGGGATCCTCGTGGAAGAATCGCGGGGCCACCCCGACTCCACTCGCTGAGTCTAAAGAACAACTCGGCAAGTCCCAGTAAAACCTCAAGCTACTCGCCGAGCCTGAAGAACAACTCGGCGAGTCCTAGTGAATCTTCAAGCTACTCGCCGAGTCTGATCATTGGACTCGGCGAGTCCATGCCATGCAGTCGATCAACTGCTTCCTGAAATACGCATGGTCCCGAAATATGCAATCATGGGACTTTCTGGACCTCTAAACCTCCTATTACTGGGGTATAAACGCTTGGGTGACAACATTATAATCTATCTAATCACCAAATGGGTTTCATAAACCCTAAATCCGTGTACACATCAAAATAACAGGAATGATCCGAAGTATTACCTGAAAAACGTATTCTCTGTGTCCCCAAACTTCAGAACTCAATCCCCTTGATCTTCCTTTGGCCAAAACCTTTCCTCTTCTTTCCTAACAATCGCTTGAAGGTCCCAATAGCCTTCCGTTCTCCTCTAGACATCCACAGATTCTTAGGTTCTTCACAATCGGCCAAAAAAAACGGACAATGACGGCCTAAGAGGCGTTATATACGATCCAAACCAAACGGCTAGGGTTTCTGCTGAACAGAGTCGACTCGCCGAGTCCATATCTGAACTCGTCGAGTCCAGTCGTGAAACCGCGACCAAGCCTGTGGTCCTACTCGGCGAGTCAGGCACCAACTCGCCGTGTCCCTTCCTAAAATGCCCCAAAAATAGTTTTAAAGCGATACCTGAAATTCCGGGCTGTTACAACTCTCCCCCACTAGAACTAGACTTCGCCCTCGAAGTCTCACTCTGCGAATAACTCCGGATGTTGCTCCCGCATTTCACGCTCCGGCTCCCAAGTCATCTCCGATCCCTTCCGGTGTTGCCACTGAACCAACACCAGAGGTACCTCCTTGTTCCACAGAACCTTGATCTTCCGATCCCTGATAGCTACTGGTCTCTCGGCGTAATTCAGGCTCGCATCCACCTGAATATCCTCTAACGGAACCACTGCCGATTCATCGGCTATACACTTCCTCAACTGTAATACGTGAAAGGTATTGTGAATCTGTCCTAACTCTACTAGCAACTCCAACCGATAACCTACCCGACCTACCCTTGCAATTACACGAAATGGACCTATGAACCGGGGCCCCAACTTGCCCCTCTTTCTGAACCGGATCACTCCTTTCCAAGGAGAAACCTTTAGGAGAACGAAGTCGCCAACCTGGAATTCGAGCTCGGACCGGCGTCTGTCCGCATAACTCTTCTGTCGGCTCTGGGCGGTCAATAACCTCAGCCTAACCTGCTGAATCTGCTCGGTCGTCTGAAGTACGATCTCTGTACTGCCCATCACTCTCTGTCCCACCTCTCCCCAGCAAATGGGAGTCCGACACCTGCTACCATACAACAACTCAAAAGGTGGCATACCAATGCTCGAATGATGGCTGTTGTTGTAGGAAAACTCAGCCAAGGGTAAATGCGCATCCCAGCTACCCCCGAAGTCTAACGCACACGCTCTAAGCATGTCTTCCAGTGTCTGAATCGTCCGCTCGCTCTGACCGTCTGTCTGGGGATGGTATGCGGTACTAAAATGCAGTTTAGTACCCAGCTGAACTCTCGCTAATGGCAAGGAAGTGTGCACTCTTCGTCAATCTATCCACAATCACCCAAATTGCATCGACTCCCCTGGCAGTTCTCGGCAATTTGGTGATGAAATCCATAGTAATCTGTTCCAACTTCCACTCAGGAATCTCCAAGGGCTGCAACTTACCATGCGGTCTCTGGTGCTCGGCCTTAACCCTACGGCTAGTCAAACACCTCTCAACGAACCAAGCGACGTCTCTCTTCATGCTAGGCCACCAATATTCCTTCCTCAAGTCCAAATACATCTTCGTACCACCGGGATGGATCGAGAATTTCGATCTATGAGCCTCCTCCATCAAAGTAGTACACGTACCGCCCACGAATGGTACCCAAATCCGGCCCTGAAACGTCAGAAGTCCTCGTCCATCCTTAACGAACTCCGAAACTAACCCAGCGACCCGTTCTTTCTTCTGCATCTCGGATCTCACAACCTCGGCCTGTGCCCCACGAATAGCATCTAATACCGGAGTCATCACCGTCAGTCTCAGACATACATCTCGCAATGGAGTGCTCTCCGCCCTACGACTCAATGCATCGGCTACCACATTAGCCTTGCCTGGGTGGTATAGGATCTCACAGTCATCTCCTCTGACGCATATTTAGGTTGGGTTGATCCATCAAATACTTCAAACTCTTATGGTCCGTGTATATAGTACAACGAACCCCGTACAGGTAGTGACGCCAAATCTTGAGAGCGAACACTACTGCCCCCAACTCTAAGTCATGCGTGGGATATCTTGCCTCGTGAGGCTTTAATTGCCTCGATGCATAAGCTATCACATGGCCCCTCTGCATCAACACTGCACCCAGTCCCGAAATCGATGCGTCGCAATATACGACAAAGTCCTCCATCCCTTCCAGGAGAGCTAATACCGGGGCTTCGCACAGTCTCTGACGAAGTGTCTCGAAGGAAGTCTGCTGCTTGGGTCCCCATGAGAATGTAACACCCTTCCGGGTCAATCTGGTGAGCGGTACTGTGATCTTGGAGAAGTCCCTAATAAACCTCCGATAGTACCCCGCCAACCCAAGGAAACTCCTGATCTCGGAAGGTGACTTCGGTGCCTCCCAACTCATCACTGCTTCCACCTTGGCCGGATCGACCAATATCCCCGCCTGATTAACAACATGTCCAAGAAATTGGACCTCCCGCAACCAGAAGTCACATTTGGAGAATTTTTCATATAGCTTCTCCGACCTCAGTACCTCAAGGACCTCCCTCAAATGTCCCTCATGCTGCTCTCTAGTTCGCGAATACACTACGATGTCGTCGATAAATACAATCACAGACCGATCCAGCATCGGCCTGCATACCCTGTTCATGAGGTCCATGAACACTGCCGGGGCGTTGGTGAGTCCGAAAGGCATCACCACGAACTTGTAATGCCCATACCGCGTCCTGAATGCTGTCTTCTGGACGTCCTCATCCCGCACTCTTACCTGATGGTACCCTGATCTCAAATCGATCTTGGAAAACCAAGATGCCCCTTGCAACTGATCGAATAGATCATCGATCCTCGGTAACGGATAGCGGTTCTTGACCGTCACCTTGTTCAACTCCCGGTAATCAATACACATCCGGTGTGAACCATCCTTCTTCTTGACGAACAGAATCGATGCTCCCCACGGCGAGCTACTCGGCCGAATAAATCCCTTCCCCAGCAACTCCTAGAGTTGCGAGGACAACTCTTGCATCTCTGGAGGTGCAAGACGATAAGACACCTTCGCAATAGGCGCAGCCCCCGGAATCAGATCGATACCAAACTCCACTTGCCTCGCAGGTGGTACTCCAGGCAACTCCTCGGGAAAAACATTTGGGAACTCGCGCACCACTGGAACCTCCTCCACTGTCCTCAGTCTCTCGGAAGCCTCCCGCGTATCCATCACATACGCCACAAAACCTTTACATCCCTGCTGTAGGCATTGCCTCGCCCTAGCGGCCGAACAAAAAGCTGATCCCGAACGGGTACCCTCGCCGTATACCGTAAGAACTCCCCCACTAGGATCTCGTGTAGTCACCAGTTGACGCTCGCAGTCGATGACAGCGCTGAATCGGCCCAACCAGTCCATGCCTACGATGACACAGACATCCCCCATCGCAATAGGAATTAGGTCAATCGGAAACGCAACCCCGAAAATCTCTAGTACGCATCCCCGAAGAACCTCCATGGCACAAACCACCCTCTCGGCCGCTATAGAAACGCTCAGAGGCCGACTTAACGGCTCACGACTAATGCTGATATGCTGACTAAAAGCTAATGATACAAAGGATCTACTCGCACCCGAATCAAATAACACTAGAGCAGGCATAGAGTTCACAAGAAAAGTATCTACACATACATTAACATAAGCATAACATTTCGACTTTAAAGTAAATACGTGAATCACAGCATACCTGCCACAACATCGGGCGCAGCGCGGACCTCCTCCGCAGCCAACTGAAAGGCTCTCCTGCGAGCCCTCGGGACCTCGACCTTCGCCGGTCGGGTCTCAGTAGTCCTGGTAGTAGGTGTAGATCCCTGACGAAGCTGCGGGCACTCGGCCTTCCGATGGCCTGTCTGGTTGCAGTGAAAGCAAACCATAAACCCCTTAGGGCAATCCCTGGCAATGTGTCCCTCCTTGCCACACTTGTAGCAACCACCAGCTCGACACGCCCCCTCATGACCCTTGCCGCACTTTCCGCAAGTGCGGCCCTTCGGACCTCCCATCCTCGAATCAGCGGACTTGATCCGCTTGGCTGCCGGCTGAGACTGAGCCGGCCGCCGATCCACCTGCCAAGACTCGGCCTCCTCCCTGGCCTGGGTCTCCAACTCGATCTCGCGCTTCCTGGCGTTCGCCTGAAGCTCAGTGAAAGTACGATAGGTGGAGTTTGACATAAACTCCCGGATATCCCTCTTCAAAACGCCTAAATACCGGCTCATCCGTGACTGCTCCGAAGACACCAGCTCTGGGCAGAACATCGCCCTCTCGTGAAACTTCCGTGTGACCACCACAACGGAATCATTACCCTGCTTAAGGGTCAAGAACTCCTGAATCAATCGTTCCCTCTCCACTGGGGGAACATACTCATCCCTGAACATCTCAGTAAACCTCTCCCACGTCACCGCTATAATCTCCGCCAGAGTGAAGTTCGCCGTCATGAACTTCCACCAATCCTTCGCTCCCAGACGGAGCTGGTTCAAGGCGAACCGTACCCTCAGGTGCTCCGGGCATGAGCAAGTGTAGAAGCACCCCTCAATGTCGGCGATCCACCTCATCGCAGCAATCGGATCTTGTGTCCCATCAAACTCAGGGGGTTTCGTGTTGCTGAATTCCCGGAACAACAACGAATCACCCCCTTGCGGCCTGGCAGCGGCCACAGCTGCGGTAGCGGCAGCGGCTGCAGCATCAGTCAGTGCGGCGTACCGCTCCTCGAATGTCTCCATAAGTGTGGTCTTAATAGACCCAAACATCTTCTGGATCTCGGCCCAGATCGCTGCAACTACCTCCTCCTGAATCATCTGACGAATATCCTCGTCACTCACAGTGCTCGAACTCGCCCCATGACGTGTGGTAACCATGATGTCTCTGAAATACAACATAAAATTATCAGAGACTCCTCCAAGTACAATTGTACTCGATAACGCAACCCTACTCAGTCTCCGATATCCAGGGATTCTTACTTGGGTCTTCTACCGACCCGGTGCCTTCGGTAGTACGGGCCCAATACTACCGACCACACCGTATCAGTATTCGTCCCAAATCTTCCTCCCCAAACCCCGAATAATGAGTACTCTACTTCTAGTATGCACTATCTACTTGCACGCTACCGAATATCTCATATAAATAATCTCCCTAGACTAAGGCATCACAAAACAGGCCATTCTAGTCCTATCATGTATACCTAGTCTTCTAGCATGCATAACAATTCATAATTCAGTGCATAACATAACATCGTAAGGTATTCTGGGATATTTACCGCTCGGGCGCTGGCTGATCGTACACACTGCTCCGTTCTTGTTTACCACTTTTCCATTTATAAAAATTTATGTCTTTATTATTTTTAAAAGATTTTTCCTCAAATCCTCGGTTTGAGTTCAGTTACACCCGAAGGTACACCCGAATCCCTCAAACCAAGGCTCTGATACCAATTGTAACAACACAAATTTTCAAATAGATTTTTCATTTAAAATAAAGTGATTTCATTCAACCAAAAGTATTTATTCCATGTTTCATATCAAATACATATATAAAAATCCCCCAAGATCTCAAATAGCAGCAGTGTGTATGCATCATGCCGGCGCCTTCCCACGGTCCTCGCTAGTACCTGAAACACATACGTAACAACTTGTAAGCATAAATGCTTAGTGAGTTCCCCAGTATACGACTTACACACATACGCCTTTCCAGGCCCTGACCTTCTGGTCCACAATACTTTGCCTTCCGGCCCGTAACATAATCGCCTTCCAGCCCATATCATATTGCCTTCCGGCCCGTATCATATTGCCTTCCGGCCCATAACATTTACAACACATAATACAATTAATATAACACACATAGCACATATATCATACATCATACCTGACCTTTCTGTCACATAACATATCGCCTTCCGGCCCGTATAAACATACATATCATGCATAGCAACTGCCTTTCTATTTATAGCATAAATAGCACATATCATATACGACCTTCCGGTCTCACAGTCAAATCCTTCCGGGTGAAGTATAGTGAGAAGACTCACCTCGTGGTAATGTAAGCTATCAACTCTTGAAATTACTCGCACTCGATCCGCCGATCTGCAGACTCCCTATAATACCATATACCCTCATTAATACTCTTATCATTCAAGACAACTGACCCTAAGAAATTACATGCAGGTCAACTCTGGTCAACGGTCAACTTGACCGGACTCGTCGAGTGCAAAGGCGACTCGGCGAGTCTAGACGTCCTCCCCATCTTTCCCTGTTGTCCCCTTTCTACTCGTCGAGTATTCCTCTTGACTCGACGGGATCCACGTGGAAGAATCGCGGGGCCACCCGACTCCACTCGCCGAGTCTAAAGAACAACTCGGCGAGTCCCAGTAAAACCTCAAGCTACTCGCCGAGCCTGAAGAACAACTCGGCGAGTCCTAGTGAATCTTCAAGCTACTCGCCGAGTCTGATCATTGGACTCGGCGAGTCCATGCCATGCAGTCGATCAACTGCTTCCTGAAATACGCATGGTCCCGAAATATGCAATCATGGGACTTTCTGGACCTCTAAACATCCTATTATTGGGGTATAAATGCTTGGGTGACAACATTATAATCTATCTAATCACCAAATGGGTTTCATAAACCCTAAATCCGTGTACACATCAAAATAACAGGAATGATCCGAAGTATTACCTGAAAAACGTATTCTCTGTGTCCCCAAACTTCAGAACTCAATCCCCTTGATCTTCCTTTGGCCAAAACCTTTCCTCTTCTTGCCTAACAATCTCTTCAAGGTCCCAATAGCCTTCCCTTCTCCTCTAGACGTCCACAGATGCTTAGGTTCTTCACAATCGGCCAAAAAAAGGACAATGACGGCCTAAGAGGCGTTATATACGATCCAAACCAAACGGCTAGGGTTTCTGCTGAACAGAGTCGACTCGCCGAGTCCATATCTGGACTCGTCGAGTCCAGTCGCGAACCCGCGACCAAGCCTGTGGTCCTACTCGGCGAGTCAGGCACCAACTCGCCAGGTCCCTTCCTAAAATGCCCCAAAAGTAGTTTTAAAGAGATACCTGAAATTCCGGGCTGTTACATCAAGTCACGCTCTCTAAATACTAGAGATTCTGGTTATGGGTGTAGTCCTCCACTCGCATATCTCTGTGGAGTGTTCGCCGAGGACGTGTCTCCAATCATACAGGATTAACAAATTTACTAGTAATCATGTGATAGTCCTCCACTCGCGTATATATGTGGAGTGTTACCGAGGACAAAACAGTGTACAGGTATTATATTAAAATGTTTAATGTCATGCTTTTAACTGATAAAATGTGGAAAACCATTTGTGAAATATATGTAAAACATAACAGTTTAAAGACCTATTTCACAAATATATGTTACGTGATCTGCATGTTCAAATGATTATCAGTTGTGGTAATCAGTAATAAAAGCATATGAAATATTAAACACATATTTGAAAAACATGTTTTGAGTACAAGAATTCCCTTGTACTTTGCTTGTGTTCCCCCCTGAAAACAGTGAAAACAGTGAAAAAGGGTAGGGGTATGAATTCACCAGACTCGGAAATGCATCGGTTTTGGATACTAGACGTTGGTTCGGGGTTTGATTACTCGCGATGTCCCTATTTAAAATGAAATAATGTCCATATATATACAATTAGGGATACATTCACTAATCATATGGAACATTACACTCCAACGAGGATAATCACCTGAAAACTAGCGTTTGGAGTGACCCGGGTGACATCTTCGGACGTGTAATGGAACTAGGGACTTGGGACTTGAGTTTACTCCCCAAGAGTAAACATTTTAAGGAGTTTACAGCCACATAACACACCCACACATGAGTTTACGGCCGTAAACTCATGTTGGTGTGATTTTGGGTGTTTAATGGCTTAAATGGACATGGGGATTGTTGGAATGGATTTCTAAAATGCCTTGGAATTGATAAAATGGAATTATAGCACTTAAAAGGGAGTTTACGGCCACACCATAAGAGTTTACGGCCGTAAACTCACCCATGGCCAAGAAAAATAGTTTTTATCTACAAAGGACAATCACATGTGATTCTGGTTAATTTTCCAAGCCTTGTTATGAATTTAGAACACCATTTAACATACTTTTAGGAGTTTACAGCCTAGAGGCATGTTCTATGGCCATAAATGCTCCTATTCTCATGAAAACATAGTTTTTGATGCTTAAAACAATCACATGTGATTCTAGAAATTTATGCAAACCATTAGAGTGAATTTGATGCATCCTTTAACAAGTTTTATGAGTTTACGGCCAAGGGTATGTTCCTAGGCCGTAAACTCCTATAAATGACATTTTTGATGTGTTACAAACCCTTAAACTATTTTTAGATGCATCTAGATCTTACCACAAGGCCATTGGTTGAGTTTCAAGGCATTTGGACATGTTTAAAGGCTCTTAATCCCCATTTAAGAGGAGTTTACGGCCCAAGAATGAGTCTTGGCTGTAAACTCTCTTTTGTCCCATATAATTCATCTTTAATGTGTTTCAAGTCCCAATTAGCAAGCCTTAAGGATATATCTAAGTCCCAACTATGATTTGGAAGGGTAATTTGGCTCAAAAACCCCATTTTGAGGAGTTTACAACCCAAGCATGATCCTTGGCCGTAAACTCAAGTTCTTGGTCCCAAAACATAATTTAAACATCAATTTGAAGGCTAAAGAGGTTGTATAACAAGTTAGGGGTGTTACCTCTTTGATTGGAAGCCTTAAATCTTTGTTTTGGGCCTTTGATTATGGATGAGGAGAGAGGTTGGGAGTGTTCTATAAGAAAATGGCCAAAGGCTTCAAATGGCGTCCTAAAACACTTTATATAGTGTCTATGTTTTGGACACGGTGGAATTCTACCCGATACCAGCGTTAGACGAGGCTTTTGGTCGTACCCGATTAGTTTGCCGTAACCCGATACGGTAAATTCTAGAAATACTCCGATCACTAAAGTTGGGTGTTAAAATGATTTCTAAATGTATTAAGACACCCATTAAGTCATTTTAAATACGTACTAGTTAATGATTTAAATAAACGGAAGATCGGAAATCGAATTTGGAACGACGATTGGTTGCGTGAATTGTACAACGAAAGAGTTACAAGAATGATGTGGAAATTTCGGGTTGTTACAGAACCTCCATAGGAAAACCGATTGAAATCGTGGATTGAGATATTTAACGTATGAAACAAAGACACATCCAGATAGTGAGGGTTCGCTCGAGCGCCCAGCGGAGACCCGATTCCACTTGATAGCGTGAAAATCCGAGGCAACAAATCTATCCATATCTCATTCAAATTCATGATCTCTGTCTTAATCTTTGAATTTCAGGACGAAATTCCCTCTAACGGGGGGATAATGTAACTACCCGAAGTTTTCCATCGTCGAAAACCCGTGCTACCCGTAAAAATTCGCCGTTAATCAATTTGTTCCGTTTTCATTTTGGGTTAAATTATTTAAATTTATATGTTCATTATAATCCAATGAGTGTCCAAACCCCTTAGGAACTCATGAAATTAGCCCAACATGTATATTTCCAAAAAGTTTAGAAACGTCCCCGCCGGGTTACGGAAACTTAATCGGGTGCGACCTAAAGCCCCGTTTTGTGCCGGTATCGGGTAGAATTTCACCGTGTCCAATTTTTGGGACCTATTTAAATGTGTTTAATCATTCATTTGAAGCTTTTTCTTCGTCTCTCTACTCTCTCTCTCTAACCTCTCTCCTAAATCCAAGTTTAAGGGTCCAAATCATCAATTTAAGGCTCCAAATCCTTGAGGTACCTTCCCTAGCTTGTTATGCAACCCCTCTAGCCTTCAAATTCGAGTTCAAATCATGGAATAGGACAACATTCATGAGTTTATGGCCCTAGAACAGTTGTAGGCTGTGAACTCATATATAATGGGTTTTGGAGCCCAAAAACACTTCCAATCGACCTTTGGAGCTTAGATATGGCTTAATGGCTTAATGGACTCGACTTAGAATGCCTTTATAATAAATTTTGAAGAGTAAACATGATTTTACTTCCCAAGAACATACTTGGGCCGTAAACTCATATAAATGGGGTTTTTATGCCCTTAAACCCTTCCAAAACACCAACAAGGCTTTAGATACGACTTGTAGAATTATGGATTTGGCCTTGGAACACCATGAACATAAATTTTATGGAGTGAATGGGCGTTTACGGCCAAGGCACGTGCTTGGGCCGTAAACTCATTGTTCTTGGAGAGTAACCTCCTCTAAATGTGTTAAAATGCCACTTTAACACACCTAAAGCCTTGGGATAAATTCTAGAAGTGTTTACAAACAAGTATTGGACCTTAAAACATAATAAATCACATACCAAGGGAGTTCACGGCAATGAGGGGGGTTCATGGGCCGTAAACTCCAAAAACCTTGTCCAAAGTCCCTCAGAAATCCATACAAGGTTAGGAAAAATCATTAGAATCACATGTGATTGTTTAAGGACCAAAACATTAAGGATTCTATGCATGGGGGAGTTTATGGCCGTAAACTCCATGTTTACACCTGTAAACTCCAATAAATGGTCCTTATGTGTGTTATAATCCATTCCAAAGCCAAAAACCCAAGTCTAGCAATTATCCCCGAGTGTTTGAAGCCATTTTGCACCATAAGCCACCCCACCATGAGTTTACAGCCGTAAACTCATGGGGAATGGGTGTTATGGGCCGAAAACTCTTGTATGAGTTTACTCTTGAAGAGTAAACTCCATTTCCCAATCATACATGTCCTTAAACACCACCCGGGTCCCTCCAAACACTTGCAATGGGGTGTTGCGCGATTAAAAGTGTTTGTCCCTAACAATTAAATAATCTAAGTCTTAATTAGATACAAATGTGTATCTTATCATTATACATAGGAATCTCGTATGTTTGCAAGCCCCGAACCAACGTTTAGCATCTGAAATCGTCACATTTCTCGTCCGGTGAGTTCATACCCCTACCCTTTTTCAATGGTTTTTCAATGTTTTCAGGCGGGAATACAAGCAAACTATAAATGTTTTCAATACATAACATTGATGAATTTCAAATAATATCTGGAAAACTTATAAATCCGTTTAACACTTATGTATTATGCTGAGCATAAGGGATGATTTATCAACTACAACTATATGAATTTCAGTTAAGGAAATAACCAAACTAATCAAATTATTATGGGAATAATTTGGGGTTCTTTAGTTCTTGTTTCATCATGTACCGATATGTATACAAAGTTACTAGATAAACTATGTCCGGTTCAGTTTATCTCCGTTTCATTTTGAATGTATTGCCAGATAGTTTCATTGTATGTATCAATATTCACGGTATTATATTTCATAATCAATTGTATGTTTGATATCATATGAGAACCCTGTGAATAGTTTAGTACTAACTTGCGAGTTCGTCACTACCCTTTTTGGAAGATCAGTAAATCCTCCCCGGAAGTGTAACCAGAGTCTCCTGGAGGGAGAGCGAGAAATTTGTGAATAGATCTATTCAGGACTGACAATCCCACACCTTAACTGCTAGCTACAGTTAGGCGGGCATGCCTGGGGTGACAAATTTCTGGATATCGTTCGATGCCTGACAAGCGTCAAGGAGGTCTCGTTGTCGTATCAGCATGGTTACCCGACTCACAATACGTGTTAATATAAGTTTATTCACGGTATCGCTTTGGGTTTGGTTTAGACTTTGTTTCGATTCCATATGTACTTTCTATCTATAGTTTCCATAACTAGTACGGGATGGTAGTCCCATGGTTTTCAGTCTATTGATCTTGTATCCAGTGCGGGGTATTATTCCCATGATTTCAGTGTGTATATCTAATTCGGGATGGTAGTCCCATGGTCTTTAACTTATATCTAGTACGGGATAATAATCCCATTATTTCAACCTATATCTTGTACGAAATGGTAGTCTGATGGTTTTGAAACTATATCTAATACGAGATGATAATCTCATGGTTTTGAATCTATATCTATTACAGGATGCAAGTCCCATGGTTTTCAATCCATGTTTCCATGAATATCAAACTATATTATATGTAGTACGGGACGGTAGTCCCATGGTTTTCAATTTATATTTACATGTATATCAAACTGTCTTGTACTTAGTACGGGATGTGAGTCCCATGGTTTTCAAACTACTTTCCATCTATAGTTCACATATTTCAAACTAATTCATATCTAGTTCGTGATAGTAATCCCATGATTCTCAATATATAGTTTTATGTATTAAACTATACTCTATAATATACAACCGATCTTTCATTTAGAAAAATATGGGATTTTGCTGGGGTAAAATACAACATATAAACGAATTGGTAACAAGTGATAACTAAACTAACATTACATAAGAAAATATGAGATTTTCTTGGATAAAAAAGTCTTTGGTAAACTAAAGGAAACTAGTACATTTTCAGAAGACAAACATCATATGAACTCACCAGCTTTATGCTGATTTTCAAACCGCTTGTATTCTCAGGTCAGCGATAAACAGGTACCTAGCTATCCTTTTGGAGAAGACAGAGCGTACTGAAGATCTCGTCTTTACTTTTGTTAATATGATGCGTATGTATATCACTTGTACAACTTTACTTTTGAAACAAATGTAAATTCTATATGTAATGTAATGGTTGTTTACTTACTTACTATGTGCATTGGATTTGATACTTAACGTGGAGTCCACCCTAGAAATGTTTCCGCCTTCGGTTTTCGGGGTGTGACAGATTGGTATCAGAGCCCTTGTTTATAGTGAATGATGTATACCAAACCTTACATGGTATAAAACTATAAATACTAAAGGGCCTAAGTGCTCTGAATTAAAAGTATCCTCAAACTACAAGTATTTTTAAAAGTATACAAGTATACCGAACCGTCGTGATCCGTAACCACAAGTAGAACAAAACATAAGTAATTGGATGTTGTGTACTACGGTCAAACCTGGGCAGTTATGTAGTCGTGTCTAGGATCAATATAGCCTGGCCAACTATATTCATTTGAGACACGGCCAACATGTGCTTGGGAGTGACTGTGGTGTGAGTCATGCCTAAAACTTACCCAATACCCAAACAATGAGTCATCGTTGCAATGATACAAGAAATACTATGGGAGTATTTCTCAAGCAAATCCTTCGTAGAAAATCCCCGTATACGCATTGTTACTTAATCATTCCTCTAGCGATAAAATGTTCTGCCTTGATAACTCTTTACTGCTTTATTGCTTGATATAATGCTATATCTATCTTGGTGAGATATCCCCTGTTCCATATCTCTTGATTCAGTTCAAAGGACTTATGATCCTCTCTTTTCTGATCTTTTTAGATCACGATGCCTCCGAGAAAGAGACCCAGCTCGAAGAACAACGACAATGCTCCTCCGCCACCACCTCCTCCTCAATTTGATCTCGCATCACTTCAGATAGTTCTGACTGCCGCAATGGTAGCAGCCATGTCGCAAATGAACCCTGGTAGTTCAGGAGGTGGTCCCCAGCCCCAAAACCCAGAAGACAGCCAGGGACACCGAAGAGGGGGTTCCTATAAAGACTTGATGAACGCGAAACCCACATCCTTCGATGGCACTGGAGGTGTCATTTCCCTAACTCGATGGTTCGAGAAAATCAAATCAATCTTTGAAATATGTGTCTGTTCGGAGTCTGACAAAGTAAAGTTTGCCGCCTGCACCTTCCTCGACAAAGCCCTGACTTGGTGGAACGGCCGAGTTAAATCCTTAACTCTATCTGTAGCAAATGCTATGGGTTGGGAAGCTATGAAGGAGCTTCTGCTTGCAGAGTATTTCCCTCGGGGCGAAATTCAGAAGGTAGAGCACGAACTCTGCAACCTTAAGATGAAGGGTTCCGACATAGCTGCTCATACTTCAAGATTCGATGACCTGGAATTACTCTGTCCGGGAATGGTTACCCCGAAAAGTAAAAAGATTGAGAGATTCATCTGGGGATTGACCCACCCAACAAAAGGGAATGTCTTGATTGCGAAGCCAGACACCTATGACAGCGCTAAGTGTCTTGCACAAATCCTGATCAATCACAAAGACAACTCTGATGAGGAGGCCACCACTCCTGAACAAGTCGCAAGTGATGGTGGAAGTAAAAAGAAATTCTGGAATAAGCGGAAGGCCCAGAGTACGCAAGGTTCCTCTAAGAAACAACAAACGGTAGCAGTCCATGCTGCTACTACCCCTGTTGCTATTTCAACTGTCGGATCCACGGTCCAAACTCCTACCAGTGGATACACCGGTACCCTTCCTTGGTGCGGTAAGTGCAGCTACCATCACCGTATCCCTGGTCCATGTCGCGAAAGGATCTGTGACAACTGTGGAAAGAAGGGCCATCTTGCTCGAACCTGCATAAAACCAGCCAAATCAAGAAACCTATCATCTGGAACGGAAATCAGTCCAGCCTACTATAGTTGTGGCGAAGTAAGGGACTTCAAAAGTAACTGCCCCAGGCAGCAACAACTGGAAATACCGGAAGAGTCCTAGCAATAGGACGAGAGGAGACAAACACTGATCCCACCTTCGCCGCAGGTATACTCCCTTTTGACAACTCTTATACATGGAACTCTTTTCGATTCTAGTACCAGAAGGGTAACCTGCTATCTATCTATTCGAACACCTGTCTAAACTTAATCTTTCATTTATAATCGAAATTGTATACCATCGAGATGGCTAACTAGTGAGACAGAGAACACTAACTTCATACCTATAGATTGTATTCTCAGTCCAGAGGATTAATCTGTTCCATTCGATTAAATGGGAAAATTTTCATGAAATGCTTTGATGCTATGTTCGACATGAAATGACCGATTCTCATTCCTGTTGTTATTCTTGGTTTCGAAAGGGTCATCTGTCTAGATCTTTCCCCCGATCCGACTCTCTTGATCTTCGGCATCAAACCTTCGTATCATTTCATACTTTAAAGCTCGAAAAGTTTTCCCGATAAGAATTGCCACGCATCCCTCGTTCCTGTGATCATCGGGAAATGAGAAGTCTACGACTCATTTCCCTAAATGTTTTTTCCGAAGTATTCCTGAGAATTTCCCTCCGAACATCTAGTCTAGTCTCGCACCGACCTAATCTATGGGACTATCTTGTAACCGAAACTCAATGAGGATGACGTTTCCATGATGGTAACGAAGGATTGATATAATCACTACGAGTTAGTAGTGGTATCCTTCGGTCAAATCATTTTCCTCGATCATGTAGCTAAGCAAAGCAGTCGTACTCGTGAACATTTCCAAAAACTAAGGCGACAGGGAATTAGTCGGCACCGGAAATACCCATAGGAACCTGTCGATTCTTGGGTCCCATCGACTATTATCGCAGACCTACCCATAAATTTCTTCTAAAAGCCATCAGACCCATAGCTACTCGGCTCCATGAAGATGTGCTTTCCTGTTGGAGCGTGTGTCCTGTTAAAGGCTTTATCTCGGAAAAGCATGATATGATTTGAAAAGTGTAAGATACTTCCCACGTGATACATTAGATCCTTCGTGATCGTTGTAGAATCGATTTCGTAACTTACAAATTTCGGTTATTCTCATAACTTAATAACATCCATCCAGTACTTTACGTCTTGAATCCTTAGAAGTACCTACCTAATGAGACCCTAGTGATTCCTTTGAGGAGATAGAAGTCATCAAGGGTTGGAACCTCCAAGGGAAAACCGATTGAGATCATGGATTGAGAGAGTTAACGTATGAAACACAGACACATCCCGATAGTGAGGGTTTGCTGGAGCGCCCAGCGGAGACTCGATTCCACTTGAGAGCGTGAAAATCCGAGGCAACAAATCTATCCATATCTCATTCAAATTCATGATCTCTGTCTTAATCTTTGAATTTCGGGACGAAATTGCCTCTAACAGGGGGATAGTGTAACAACCCGTAGTTTCCATCATCGAAAATCCGTTCTACCCGTAAAAATTCGCCGTTAATCAATTCGTTCTGTTTTCGTTTTCGGTTAAATTATTTAAACTTATATGTTTATTATAATCCAATGAGTGTCCAAACCCCTTAGGAACTCATGAAATTAGCCGAAAATGTATATTTCCAAAAAGTTTAGAAACGTCCACGCCGGGTTACAGAAACTTAATCGGGTGCGACCTAAAGCCCCATTTAGTGCCGGTATCGGGTAGAATTTCACCATGTCCATGTTTTGGGACCTATTTAAACGTGTTTAATCATTCATTTGAAGCTTTTTCTTCCTCTCTCTACTCTCTCTCTAACCTCTCTCCTAAATCCAAGTTTAAGGGTCCAAATCATCAATTTAAGGCTCCAAATCCTTGAGGCACCTTCCCTAGCTTGTTATGCAACCCCTCTAACCTTCAAATTCGAGTTCAAATCATGGAATAGGACCACATTCATGAGTTTACGGCCATGGAACAGTCCTAGGCCGTGAACTCATATAAAATGGGTTTTGGAGCCCAAAAACACTTCCAATCGACCTTTGGAGCTTAGATATGGCTTAATGGGTGAATGGACTGGACTTAGATTGCCTTTATCATAAATTTTGAAGATTAAACATTATTTTACTGCCCAAGAACATACTTGGGCCGTAAACTCATATAAATGGGGTATTTATGCCCTTAAACCCTTCCAAAACACCAACAAGGCTTAGATACGACTTGTAGAATTATGGATTTGGCCTTGGAACACCTTGAACATAAATTTTCAGGAGTAAATGGGAGTTTACGGCCAAGGCACATGCTTGGGCCGTAAACTCATTGTTCTTGGAGAGTAAACTCCTCTAAATGTGTTAAAATGCCACTTTAACACACCTAAAGCCTTGGGATAAATTCTAGAAGTGTTTACAAACAAGTATTGGACCTTAAAACATAATAAATCACACATCAAGGGAGTTCACGGCCATGAGGGGGGTTCATGGGCCGTAACCTCCAAAAACCTTGTCCAAAGTCCCTCAAAAATCCATACAAGGCTAGGAAAAATCATTAGAATCACATGTCATTGTTTAAGGACCAAAACATTAAGGATTCTATGTATGGGGGAGTTTATGGCCATAAAATCCATGTTTACAGCCGTAAACTCCAATAAATGGTCCCTATGTGTGTTATAATCCATTCCAAAGCCAAAAACCCAAGTCTAGCAATTATCCCCGAGTGTTTGAAGCCATTTTGCACCATAAGCCACCCCACCATGAGTTTACGGCCGTAAACTCATGGGGAATGGGTGTTATGGGCTGAAAAATCTTGTATGAGTTTACTCTTGAAGAGTAAACTCCATTTCCCTGTCACACAAGTCCTTAAACGCCACCCAGGTCCCTCCAAACATTAACAATGGGGTGTTTTCACGATTAAAAGTGTTTGTCCCTAACAATTAAATAATCTAAGTCCTAATTAGATACTAATGTGTATCTTATCATTATACATAGGAATCTCGTACATTTGCAAGCCCCGAACCAATGTTTAGCATCCGAAATCGTCACATTTCTCGTCCGGTGAGTTCATACCCCTACCCTTTTTCAATGGTTTTTCAATGCTTTCAGGGGGCAAATACAAGCAAACTATAGATGTTTTCAATACATAACATTGATGCATTTCAAATAATATATGGCAAACTTATAAATACCTTTACCCCTTATGTATTATGCTGAGCATAAGGGATGATTTATCAAATACAACTATACGAATTTCAGTAAAGGAAATAACCAAACTAATCAAATTATTATGGGAATAATTTGGGGTTCTTTAGTTCTTGTTGTTGGATAATGTGTCTAAGTCCATAACTATTTCTGGTATGTACTTGACCCGACCCGGCATGGTCCATTTGGGTTGCATGGCACCATGCAATTGGATAGACTAAATCAGAGAAATAACACTTGGAGATTATTAATATATTATAAGTTCTAATATAATAATAATATTATTTGATTAGTTTGATCAAGAATTAATTTAGAATTAATTAAGTGATCAAAAGAGAACTAATTAAATATATGGGTTGATTATGTAAATCATCCATATCTTGTATAGTGGGCTAAGAGGCTCCATGGATTATCAAGTTGGGTTCCACCCATAGGATGCTCCATGGATGCTCCATGGGAGTTACAAACCCATGGGTCATGGAAATGAAGAGTCATGACACATTAGGGTTTACATGGTGTAACCCTAGATGTGTCAACACTATATAAGAATCATATTCTCCAAAAAAATGGGCTACACTAAGGAAACAAGAGGGCTAGGCCGATTTCAAGAAGTGTGCATTCTCTCAAAAGTCATTCCAAGAGCATTTGGTGTTGTGTGAAGCATTTGAGGCATCACACATGGGGTGCTAGGCTCATAAGGTTTCAAGGAACATAAGCAACAACAAGGTAAGTTATTCTATCTATTATTCAAGTTAAAATTGTTCCCCATGTATGCTAGATAGGAATATAGCCTTGGAATTCAACTTTGCAAAAAGAGGAGTCTTTCGAGAATGTGGTCTTTGTAGCAAGAAGAGGAGTCTTTCGAGAAAGAGAGTTTATAGGCCAAGGAGATGGTGGGAGGCAAACTGACCTTGAAGAACTTCAAGAGTCAAGTGGTGAAGGAACTTCAAACTCTAGCCCTCAACTTGAGGAGGAAACTCCTGTTGAGCCAATTGACGATTTTGTACCTCTGAGATGTTCCACGAGAGTTAGGAGTGCACCTGAGCATTACTATGTGTCACAACTGGCACTTTTTCTAGGAGTTTCTATCCTCATGAAACTACCAACTATAGTAAGGCTTGTAATCTAAGTGAATGCTATACCCTGTCCTCGTTCAAATACCTCTTATAGGTTCAACTAGGGGTTGGAAACCGTAGGAATTCCGGTTCAAGTTCCTTATGAACAAAAATTCTCCTATTGGGCATAATGGACCAATAAGCCTTTAACTTGACCACTTCAGGCCATGATGGGCCATAAAGGGATTTAATTACCCTTAATGGACCCTAAACCCATTTCTTTTACCATTTTGGGCCGTGAGTCTCCTTAAGAGCCCAATGGGCCGAAAATTTATTTTTGGGCCTCATAAATTCGGCCAAGACCAACAATGGGCAAAAACACCTCATCCTCATTTACCTTAGCCCAATCTCGGCCCAAGATCATTACAAAAACAAAAAAAAAAAAAAGGAAAAGAGATGAATTATCCTAACCTTGCCACCTCAATATTGCATGGTGGTCATCCATGCATAATAACCACCATACAACAAGGTAGGTTCATGTATCTAGGCAAGGAAATCCTTTCTTTCTCTCCCTTCTTCAAACTCACGGCCATATGGCCTTTCTACCTCCACATTTCATTCTAAAACCCAACATTTTCTCTCATCATTCCTCTCAAACACTCTCAAGAAAAACCACCCTTCCTTCCTCTCAATTTTTCGAGATTTTAAGAATTTCAAGAAGGTTTTCCCACCTAGGTCATCATCTTTGGTAAGTTTTTCATTAGATCTATGATTTCACTCCTTGATCTACTCAAAAATCTCCTCTTACACCATACTTTCGTGAATCATACTCTTATAGCACCATAGAGCTCGAAAATCATCTCCATAACACATCTAGGGTCGAGATCTCTTCACTTCTTCATCAAAACCGACTTCCAAACCCCAAGGTGAGCTTCATACCCCCTATTTTCAATTTTCATGAGTTTTCTTTTTTTTGGGGGGGGGGGGAATACAAGTGAAAGTGTAGATCTATATGTATTTTGTATGCTTTGTATGATTCCATGCTTATATGTGTGCTTTTTGTGTGTTATAATGTTGGATCTAGCCATAAAACCCCTCAAAACCGAGATATACCTCTAGTTAAAAGACTCTAGCATCAATTATGCTTCTACATACAAAGTATTTCTAGAAAAGTGGTTATATGGTTTAGTAACAATTTCTTTGAGCTAAAAACACCATTTTTGGACCTAAAATGCGAAAAATACAAACTTTAAGGGCCTAAATTGACAAATCACGAACTTTGATGGTTGAACTATGTCAAATAGTTTCAATAAAGAAATTTCTGGAAATATACTTATTTAGAGGATTAAAAACATAAACTTCAAGCTTAATGGGCTAAAAATGACATTTTAGGCCCAATGAGGCCCATTATGCGAGATTTTCTGTTTTGGAGGGTCAAAATTACATTTTCCTGTAAAACAGTGGACTATAAGTGTTCCAAGTCCTTTTCAAAGGTTTAAAATGCTTTTTAAATTTAAAAAGGACTAAAGTTGCAAAAAATTTTCAAATTGGGCCAAAATTGTCAAACTTTCGAAAAAGAAGGGTTATAGCCGAGAAAAACTGAAATTCAGGGACTTAAGCTGTTTTCTATGAAAAATATGCTAGAAAATACTTATTTCAATAATTTTTAGTATTAAAATGTCAAGAAGATTGATTTAAGGACCAAACCGGAAAGTTTTTAAATAAAGGGTTGAAAAAGTAAATTTTTACAAATAATGAGGGGCTGAAAACAGAAAATTCTCAAGGCTAGTTCAATACATGCAATTTGATCAAATGATGATACCACAACTATCGATGAAATACAATACATTACAACACCAAAAGTCGTTGTCAAACGAATTGGTTCGGTCTCGAACCAATAAAAATCCGAGATTACTAGCACGACGACGCTATGACATTACGACATTACGATAACGATTGGGAAGTCACTATACATGTGAGTGTGCACAGACGTCTACGCACCACCTTTGGGCCCCAAAAGTGTAAAATCTTGTTCGTTGAGCCTAGCTAGCCCAATGACCTGATCTTAAGGCCCGAAGACCTCTCTCTTACGAAGTGTTGGGTTTCACCGATCCGACATAACGTAAAAGGACTTTCAATGGCTTGTATACTACTGGTCCCCAAGGTTCCTTTTGTATTGCTAGTAAAGTCTACCTTTTCATGCGAGGCGGGTCTAGGACCCCTCGTACCTTTTATCCCCAACCGACTAATGGAGTTATTGAGGCCTTCGTGTCCTCGTTCTCTTCGGGTGTGGGACTACACGTAGTCAGGGCGGTTGGAGAACGTGATTAGTATGGACGACGCCTTCGGGATCGTTAGTATCGCTATAGACTAGTCGTTTGTGTAACGTGTGTTTGTAGCAAATAATCACGCTCAACAATAATCCAACGTCGCCTGGTACCGACAACTTCACACGTTGCAATTGTTTCAATGTACGAATTAGGAAAACATCGGGTTTTCCTAGGGTATTTCAATACATACGGATTCGGAATGCACACAAATTTTAAATAAACAATTTTTACAAGTATAGAAACAAACAAGCATACCTATGGATCTTCACACCTTTTTTACTATACTATTTTCAGAAAATATCGGATTTTCTGGTGGTTTTTCAAACAATACAAAACATTGGATTTCAAACACTACTTATGAACTCACCAACATTTCATATGTTGACGTTTTTCAAAATCCTTGTATTCTCAGGGAACCAGTGAATCAAAGGAAATCATATTCAGTGATGGCTTGCAGTTTATTTATGTACGAATCGAACAATTTATTTTGGGAATGTAATGTTTAAACAATGTATTTCATGTAAACTCTACTGGTTATACTATATTAATGCATGGTGACGAATGTTGTTACGTTTCATATATATTCAATGTTATGGTATTCAATTGAGTCACGACAGCCCCCGAACGTTTCCGCCGCCTGGTTTGGGGGTGTGACAGGTTGGTATCAGAACTTTGTTTATAGTGAACTAGCATGTCTAGCCACACATTGATATGCAACTATAAACCAAAAGAGGGACTAACATAACCCTGAACAAAACAAGTGAATAAAACACCCTTGCTTGCATTAGGAACGAGAACCTAACACCGAACCAAACAAGATAAGGCTAGTATCTCGGTTAATTCAGGACTGTTCTTAGTTGTATCAAGGAGCGGATGTTGCCTGATCAACTACATTCCCTCCAAGGTACAACGATCACATGTCGTGAAGAAATCGTGATAGCTAGGAACCTAAAATCATACCCCTTAATCTCCAAGAAGGGAACCTCAACTGAATCTATGCAATAGTCGTAGAGCTCTAGGAGTAATTGGTATGCTATTTGTTTCTAGTATTCATAGCCCATCGTGCAATACGCTATAGACAAGTATCATTAGCCAGGAAACCCTATCTCCCTAGTCAAGGAATAGTCGGGTGGCTCGACCCAGAGGAAGAACCCCAGGAGGGACACGAAGTAGAACTCGCAGGTGAACTCGCTGAGTCAATAGTGGACCTCGAAGAGGAAGAGCCGGAGGGCAATGACGATGACTACACGGATGTAGAATCCAATGACATCAATCCTCCATGTAAATCCAGGGCACCGACTTATAGTGTGGGCCCCGGTGACCCCATGCCCCCTCGGGCACCCGATATTTGGGGATAAAGTCACCAATAGGGAATACGACCACACCACGGTAAGAGCTGAGGTCTCTTTAATTTTAGCCACAGAGGACCAGCTGACCAGGCCCTCCCAGTCGTGGTGCGACGCACTCGAGGTATCGATAACCAAGCTCAGGACACCCCAAATCGAACGAAACAAATGTGGTTTGTTATTAAGAGGGATGAAAGGAAAACACGGGAAGTGAATGGAGACTCTCGAACGAGACATTTAGTTTGGGAGGCACGCCTACGAGATACCGAGCAACAAGTAGCTCGTCTCCGAGGTGCATCCACTTCATCAGCATCACCACCAGACACTTCTCGCCACGACTAGGATCAGCCTTTTCTAATTTCCCCTACTATCCGACATGACTCTCTTTCGTGTACTAAGATGGTACATACCCCTGAAACGATTATGTGTTATATTTATTTCATATAGCTGCAAAGACTCAATTATATGCACAAGCGAACCCTCAGAACCACTAGATACTTAAGGATCTCGAAACTAAAACAACCCATATAATCTAAGGATAGACGTAACAATCATGCCAAGTCTGTGATTACCTATTACCGCAAATACATCATAGGGATGTAGATGGAGGCAGTAAGAATTATACGACAAGATGCAAAAATTTATAGAGTACAACCAGGAATGACGATCATTACTTACGATCTGGGTTATCAATGTGCATCAGGAAAATGCCATCCTGCAAGAATAACAAGCACACCCGCGAGACACCACTCTTGCAGATGGACTCTGCTACATTTCAAGCTGCTGTAATGGCAGCAGTAACCGCTGCTATGGCACAGATCAATGCAAACAACCCTAAAGGAGGCAGGGATAGCATTGACAACTCCAGCCAAAGGAACAAACATGGAAACCAACAAGTGAAAACCTGTCAAGGAACTCCAAACCCCAAGCTTAAGAGCAGGAAGCTGAGGACTGGAGGTAAGAGAAAGGGACCACACACTCAAGGGTTCTCAAGGGAGCAACGTGTTGTTGCTGTTCATGCGACCACGACCCCTATTACACCAGCAACCAGGAGACCATATGCTGGAAACCTTCCAAAATGCAACCAGTGCAAATTCCATCATAATGGAGCCTGCAGGGAGATGCATTGTAACAAATGCACCCGAAAGAATCACGTCGCCAAATTCTGTAGAGCTTATCCATGCTAGAATCGTCTGCCAAATGAAAATGACAACAATCGCAACAACCCTAACAACAACACCAATGATGAGACCAGTCGCACCTGCTATAGGTGTGGAGGAACTGGTCACATCAGGCGCAATTGCCCTAGGGATAACAATCGAGGAGCAGAAGGATCAGAAATGGTCCTGACCTTGGGTCAAGGCAAAGCAATCCAAAACCCAACGATTGTTACTGGTACGTTCCCACAACTCTTTCGCTTACCTCTTATTCAATGGTAAATCCGAGTGAGGTTTTGGTTAGTGACAACTTCAAACACTTACTAAAACAACATCCCCAAAGCTAAGCTAAGCCTTTTCAATGGACATGGCCAAAGGGGAAAAATGATTTAATCTAGGGTACTCATGTGGAGTACACCTTAACACTAAACGACCATTCATTACAAATAGATTTCATGCCAGTAAATATTAGGAGTTTTAATGTGATAATCGTCATGGTTGGGTAAGCCCCCACCGTGCTGATACTATGTGCCGCGAGAAGGCCGTTTGCCTTCACCTTCCTAATCACGAAAACTCTAATAATCCATGGTGATAAACCTGGCGCTAATCCTCTTCCTATCTCGTGCATCAAGGCACAGAAGTGCCTGCACCAGAGGAACTACGTTTTCCTCACTCATGTTGTGGACAAGACCAAAGAAGAGGTAGGCATACAGGGTATTCCAGTAGCTTGTGATTTTCCCAAATGTGTTTCCTAAGGAACTTTTGGGAATACCCCAGAGAGACGGGTTGAATTTCGAATCAACCTCATATCGGGAACCACATCAATTGCCAATTCACCCTATAGGTTGACTCTCGCCGAAAATTCACAAGTTATCCAGTCAACTGAGTAGAATTGTCGCGCAAAGGATTCATCGGACCAAGCTTTTCACCCTGGAGAGCTCTGGTCTCGTTCTTCAAGAAGACGGATCCTTCAAAAGGCACATCGATTTTAGGAAATTGAATAAGCTCCCTATAGAAAATCGATACCCACTTCCTCGGACTGACGATCTATTTGGCAAGCTCCAAGGAGCTAGTTGCTTCTCTAAAAATAGATCTAGGAACCGGTTATCATCAACTTTGAGCCCGAGAAGAGGACATTCCAAAAAAAAAAAAAAAAAAAAAAAAAAAAAAAAAAAAAAAAATTGCCTTCCAAACTTGTCACGACCATTTCAAATTCATTGTGAAACCCTTCGGTCTAACGAATGCTCCCATGGTTTTCATGAACCTTACGAACCAAGTTTCCCAACCATTCTTAGTTAGCCCTTTCACTATTTTCATCAATAACATACTCATCTGCTTACAAAGCAAGAACGAAACACTATCATCATCTACGACCAGCCTAGAAAGCATCAACGCTGGGAATGTCGCGATGAAAGCACTACATGGATGGATAAAACTCTCGAAATCGAAAGACGAAGCTTTTGTTATAAGAGTTGAGTTGAGCGTTATCTGGGTGATCGTCGATAGGTTAACCCAATCTGCTCATTTCCTGCCAATACGGAAATCAAACAAGATGGAAGGATTAGCTTGGATCTATATCCAGGAGATCGTGAGACTCCATGAAATATCGGTATCTACTATCTTAGATCGAGATAACAGATTTTCTTCAAGACTATGGTAGTCACTTCCGAGGGCTATGGGAACATATCTAGACATAAGCATTGCTTACCACCTTCAAACCAACAGCCAAAGTGAACGAACCATTCGACCACTCAAATTCATGCTACAAGTGTAGGTGTGTGAGTTCAACAAGTCAGGGGATACCCGGTTTCCCTTGAGAAAATTCTCATACAATAACAACTACCGCACGATCATCAAGAATGCTCCTTTCGAAAACTCTTTATAGTCATAAATGCATATCACTCGGTGGTACTCTCATGAGAGCAGAAACCATTTGCAAAACAACAGAGAAGATGATCCAAATCAAAGCTTGACTTCAAGCATTGCGAGACCGACAGAAGAGCTATTCCAACAAGCGGCGTAAGCCATTAGGATGTCAAGTCGGGAATCGCGTGCTATTAAAGGAATCTCCTTGGAAAGGAATGATTCGCTTTAGGAAACGAGAAAATCAGACCCACGATGCACTGGACTGTTCGAGATTCTTGCTCGAATTGGTCCAAAGACATATAGACTGTAACTGCCTGTAGAGCTCAGCAACGTGAACCCTGTGTTCTGTGTCCTGAATCGGAAAAGTGCTTACCAGGAAAAAAAAAAAAAAAACTCTTATCATTCCCTTTATAAGGGATCGAAATGAACAAGAATCTCATGTTCGTCAAAGAACTAGTCGAGGTGTTTGAGAGAGGGAAGTAGAGCATACAAAGCAAAGCCACATTTTTATTGTAAAGGTTCAGTGGAACGCTAAGCGTGGACCGAAATTCACATGAGAAGCGCGAAGATCAAATGAAGTACCTATCCTCTCATTCATGATCATACCATTCGAAAGAATTTCGGGACGAAATTCCCTCTAACGGGGGGATGATGTCACAACTGACACTTTTGCTAGGAGTTTCTATCCTTATGAAACCACCAACTATAGTAAGGCTTGTAATCTAAGTGAATGTTATACCTTGTCCTCGTTCAAATACCTCTTATAGGTTCAACTAGGGGTTGGAAACCGTAGGAATTCCGGTTCAAGTTCCTTATGAACAAAAATTCTCCTATTGGGCATAATGGACCAATAAGCCTTTAACTTGACCACTTTAGGCCATGATGGGCCATAAAGGGATTTAATTACCCTTAATGGACCCTAAACCCATTTCTTTTACCATTTTGGGCCGTGAGTCTCCTTAAGAGCCCAATGGGCCGAAAATTTATTTTTGGGCCTCATAAATTCGGCCAAGACCAACAATGGGCAAAAACACCTCATCCTCATTTACCTTGGCCCAATCTCGGCCCAAGATCATTACAAAAACTAAAAAAAAAAAAAGGAAAAGAGATGAATTATCCTAACCTTGCCACCTCAATATTGCATGGTGGTCATCCATGCATAATAACCACCATACAACAAGGTAGGTTCATGTATCTAGGCAAGGAAATCCTTTCTTTCTCTCCCTTCTTCAAACTCACGGCCATATGGCCTTTCTACCTCCACATTTCATTCTAAAACCCAACATTTTCTCTCATCATTCCTCGCAAACACTCTCAAGAAAAACCACCCTTCCTTCCTCTCAATTTTTCGAGATTTTAAGAATTTCAAGAAGGTTTTCCCACCTAGGTCATCATCTTTGGTAAGTTTTTCATTAGATCTATGATTTCACTCCTTGATCTACTCAAAAATCTCCTCTTACACCATACTTTCGTGAATCATACTCTTATAGCACCATAGAGCTCGAAAATCATCTCCATAACACATCTAGGGTCGAGATCTCTTCACTTCTTCATCAAAACCGACTTCCAAACCCCAAGGTGAGCTTCATACCCCCTATTTTCAATTTTCATGAGTTTTTTTTTTTTTTTTGGGGGGGGGGGGGGGGGAATACAAGTGAAAGTGTAGATCTATATGTATTTTGTATGCTTTGTATGATTCCATGCTTATATGTGTGCTTTTTGTGTGTTATAATGTTGGATCTAGCCATAAAACCCCTCAAAACCGAGATATACCTCTAGTTAAAAGACTCTAGCATCAATTATGCTTCTACATACAAAGTATTTCTAGAAAAGTGGTTATATGGTTTAGTAACAATTTCTTTGAGCTAAAAACACCATTTTTGGACCTAAAATGCGAAAAATACAAACTTTAAGGGCCTAAATTGACAAATCACAAACTTTGATGGTTGAACTATGTCAAAACAGTTTCAATAAAGAAATTTCTGGAAATATACTTATTTAGAGGATTAAAAACATAAACTTCAAGCTTAATGGGCTAAAAATGACATTTTAGGCCCAATGAGGCCCATTATGCGAGATTTTCTATTTTGGAGGGTCAAAATTACATTGTCCTGTAAAACAGTGGACTATAAGTGTTCCAAGTCCTTTTCAAAGGTTTAAAATGCTTTTTAAATTTAAAAAGGACTGAAGTTGCAAAAAATTTTCAAATTGGGCCAAAATTGTCAAACTTTCGAAAAAGAAGGGTTATAGCCGAGAAAAACTGAAATTCAGGGACTTAAGCTGTTTTCTATGAAAAATATGCTAGAAAATACTTATTTCAATAATTTTTAGTATTAAAATGTCAAGAAGATTGATTTAAGGACCAAACCGGAAAGTTTTTAAATAAAGGGTTGAAAAAGTAAATTTTTACAAATAATGAGGGGCTGAAAACAGAAAATTCTCAAGGCTAGTTCAATACATGCAATTTGATCAAATGATGATACCACAACTATCGATGAAATACAATACATTACAACACCAAAAGTCGTTGTCAAACGAATTGGTTCGGTCTCGAACCAATAAAAATCCAAGATTACTAGCACGACGACGCTATGACATTACGACATTACGATAACGATTGGGAAGTCACTATACATGTGAGTGTGCACAGACGTCTACGCACCACCTTTGGGTCCCAAAAGTGTAAAATCTTGTTCGTTGAGCCTAGCTAGCCCAATGACCTGATCTTAAGGCCCGAAGACCTCTCTCTTACGAAGTGTTGGGTTTCAGCGATCCGGCATAACGTAAAAGGACTTTCAATGGCTTGTATACTACTGGTCCCCAAGGTTCCTTTGGTATTGCTAGTAAAGTCTACCTTTTCATGCGAGGCGGGTCTAGGACCCCTCGTACCTTTTATCCCCAACCGGCTAATGGAGTTATTGAGGCCTTCGTGTCCTCGTTCTCTTCGGGTGTGGGACTACACGTAGTCAGGGCGGTTGGAGAACGTGATTAGTATGGACGACGCCTTCGGGATCGTTAGTATCGCTATAGACTAGTCGTTTGTGTAACGTGTGTTTGTAGCAAATAATCACGCTCAACAATAATCCAACGTCGCCTGGTACCGACAACTTCACACGTTGCAATTGTTTCAATGTACGAATTAGGAAAACATCGGGTTTTCCTAGGGTATTACAATACATACGGATTCGGAATGCACACAAATTTTAAATAAACAATTTTTACAAGTATAGAAACAAACAAGCATACCTATGGATCTTCACACCTTTTTGACTATACTATTTTCAGAAAATATCGGATTTTCTGGTGGTTTTTCAAACAATACAAAACATTGGATTTCAAACACTACTTATGAACTCACCAACATTTCATATGTTGACGTTTTTCAAAATCCTTGTATTCTCAGGGAACCAGTGAATCAAAGGAAATCATATTCAGTGATGGCTTGCAGTTTATTTATGTACGAATCGAACAATTTATTTTGGGAATGTAATGTTTAAACAATGTATTTCATGTAAACTCTACTGGTTGTACTATATTAATGCATGGTGACGAATGTTGTTACGTTTCATATATATTCAATGTTATGGTATTCAATTGAGTCACGACAGCCCCCGAACGTTTCCGCCGCCTGGTTTGGGGGTGTGACAGGTTGGTATCAGAACTTTGTTTATAGTGAACTAGCATGTCTAGCCACACATTGATATGCAACTATAAACCAAAAGAGGGACTAACATAACCCTGAACAAAACAATTGAATAAAACACCCTTGCTTGCATTAGGAACGAGAACCTAACACCGAACCAAACAAGATAAGGCTAGTATCTCGGTTAATTCAGGACTGTTCTTAGTTGTATCAAGGAGCGGATGTTGCCTGATCAACTACATTCCCTCCAAGGTACAACGATCACATGTCGTGAAGAAATCGTGATAGCTAGGAACCTAAAATCATACCCCTTAATCTCCAAGAAGGGAACCTCAACTGAATCTATGCAATAGTCGTAGAGCTCTAGGAGTAATTGGTATGCTATTTGTTTCTAGTATTCATAGCCCATCGTGCAATACGCTATAGACGAGTATCATTAGCCAGGAAACCCTATCTCCCTAGTCAAGGAATAGTCGGGTGGCTCGACCCAGAGGAAGAACCCCAGGAGGGACACGAAGTAGAACTCGCAGGTGAACTCGCTGAGTCAATAGTGGACCTCGAAGAGGAAGAGCCGGAGGGCAATGACGATGACTACACGGATGTAGAATCCAATGACATCAATCCTCCATGTAAATCCAGGGCACCGACTTATAGTGTGGGCCCCGGTGACCCCATGCCCCCTCGGGCACCCGATATTTGGGGATAAAGTCACCAATAGGGAATACGACCACACCACGGTAAGAGCTGAGGTCTCTTTAATTTTAGCCACAGAGGACCAGCTGACCAGGCCCTCCCAGTCGTGGTGCGACGCACTCGAGGTATCGATAACCAAGCTCAGGACACCCCAAATCGAACGAAACAAATGTGGTTTGTTATTAAGAGGGATGAAAGGAAAACACGGGAAGTGAATGGAGACTCTCGAGCGAGACATTTAGTTTGGGAGGCACGCCTACGAGATACCGAGCAACAAGTAGCTCGTCTCCGAGGTGCATCCACTTCATCAGCATCACCACCAGACACTTCTCGCCACGACTAGGATCAGCCTTTTCTAATTTCCCCTACTATCCGACATGACTCTCTTTCGTGTACTAAGATGGTACATACCCCTGAAACGATTATGTGTTATATTTATTTCATATAGCTGCAAAGACTCAATTATATGCACAAGCGAACCCTCAGAACCACTAGATACTTAAGGATCTCGAAACTAAAACAACCCATATAATCTAAGGATAGACGTAACAATCATGCCAAGTCTGTGATTACCTATTACCGCAAATACATCATAGGGATGTAGATGGAGGCAGTAAGAATTATACGACAAGATGCAAAAATTTATAGAGTACAACCAGGAATGACGATCATTACTTACGATCTGGGTTATCAATGTGCATCAGGAAAATGCCATCCCGCAAGAATAACAAGCACACCCGCGAGACACCACTCTTGCAGATGGACTCTGCTACATTTCAAGCTGCTGTAATGGCAGCAGTAACCGCTGCTATGGCACAGATCAATGCAAACAACCCTAAAGGAGGCAGGGATAGCATTGACAACTCCAGCCAAAGGAACAAACATGGAAACCAACAAGTGAAAACCTGTCAAGGAACTCCAAACCCCAAGCTTAAGAGCAGGAAGCTGAGGACTGGAGGTAAGAGAAAGGGACCACACACTCAAGGGTTCTCAAGGGAGCAACGTGTTGTTGCTGTTCATGCGACCACGACCCCTATTACACCAGCAACCAGGAGACCATATGCTGGAAACCTTCCAAAATGCAACCAGTGCAAATTCCATCATAATGGAGCCTGCAGGGAGATGCATTGTAACAAATGCACCCGAAAGAATCACGTCGCCAAATTCTGTAGAGCTTATCCATGCTAGAATCGTCTGCCAAATGAAAATGACAACAATCGCAACAACCCTAACAACAACACCAATGATGAGACCAGTCGCACCTGCTATAGGTGTGGAGGAACTGGTCACATCAGGCGCAATTGCCCTAGGGATAACAATCGAGGAGCAGAAGGATCAGAAATGGTCCTGACCTTGGGTCAAGGCAAAGCAATCCAAAACCCAACGATTGTTACTGGTACGTTCCCACAACTCTTTCGCTTACCTCTTATTCAATGGTAAATCCGAGTGAGGTTTTGGTTAGTGACAACTTCAAACACTTACTAAAACAACATCCCCAAAGCTAAGCTAAGCCTTTTCAATGGACATGGCCAAAGGGGAAAAATGATTTAATCTAGGGTACTCATGTGGAGTACACCTTAACACTAAACGACCATTCATTACAAATAGATTTCATGCCAGTAAATATTAGGAGTTTTAATGTGATAATCGTCATGGTTGGGTAAGCCCCCACCGTGCTGATACTATGTGCCGCGAGAAGGCCGTTTGCCTTCACCTTCCTAATCACGAAAACTCTAATAATCCATGGTGATAAACCTGGCGCTAATCCTCTTCCTATCTCGTGCATCAAGGCACAGAAGTGCCTGCACCAGAGGAACTACGTTTTCCTCACTCATGTTGTGGACAAGACCAAAGAAGAGGTAGGCATACAGGGTATTCCAGTAGCTTGTGATTTTCCCAAATGTGTTTCCTAAGGAACTTTTGGGAATACCCCAGAGAGACGGGTTGAATTTCGAATCAACCTCATATCGGGAACCACATCAATTGCCAATTCACCCTATAGGTTGACTCTCGCCGAAAATTCACAAGTTATCCAGTCAACTGAGTAGAATTGTCGCGCAAAGGATTCATCGGACCAAGCTTTTCACCTTGGAGAGCTCTGGTCTCGTTCTTCAAGAAGACGGATCCTTCAAAAGGCACATCGATTTTAGGAAATTGAATAAGCTCCCTATAGAAAATCGATACCCACTTCCTCGGACTGACGATCTATTTGGCAAGCTCCAAGGAGCTAGTTGCTTCTCTAAAAATAGATCTAGGAACCGGTTATCATCAACTTTGAGCCCGAGAAGAGGACATTCCAAAAAAAAAAAAAAAAAAAAAAAAAAAAAAAAAAAAATTGCCTTCCAAACTTGTCACGACCATTTCAAATTCATTGTGAAACCCTTCGGTCTAACGAATGCTCCCATGGTTTTCATGAACCTTACGAACCAAGTTTCCCAACCATTCTTAGTTAGCCCTTTCACTATTTTCATCAATAACATACTCATCTGCTTATAAAGCAAGAACGAAACACTATCATCATCTACGACCATCCTAGAAAGCATCAACGCTGGGAATGTCGCGATGAAAGCACTACATGGATGGATAAAACTCTCGAAATCGAAAGACGAAGCTTTTTTTTATAAGAGTTGAGTTGAGCGTTATCTGGGTGATCGTCGATAGGTTAACCCAATCTGCTCATTTCCTGCCAATACGGAAATCAAACAAGATGGAAGGATTAGCTTGGATCTATATCCAGGAGATCGTGAGACTCCATGAAATATCGGTATCTACTATCTTAGATCGAGATAACAGAATTTCTTCAAGACTATGGTAGTCACTTCCGAGGGCTATGGGAACATATCTAGACATAAGCATTGCTTACCACCTTCAAACCAACAGCCAAAGTGAACGAACCATTCGACCACTCAAATTCATGCTACAAGTGTAGGTGTGTGAGTTCAACAAGTCAGGGGATACCCGGTTTCCCTTGACAAAATTCTCATACAATAACAACTACCGCACGAGCATCAAGAATGCTCCTTTCGAAAACTCTTTATAGTCATAAATGCATATCACTCGGTGGTACTCTCATGAGAGCAGAAACCATTTGCAAAACAACAGAGAAGATGATCCAAATCAAAGCTTGACTTCAAGCATTGCGAGACCGACAGAAGAGCTATTCCAACAAGCGGCGTAAGCCATTAGGATGTCAAGTCGGGAATCGCGTGCTATTAAAGGAATCTCCTTGGAAAGGAATGATTCGCTTTAGGAAACGAGAAAATCAGAACCACGATGCACTGGACTGTTCGAGATTCTTGCTCGAATTGGTCCAAAGACATATAGACTGTAACTGCCTGTAGAGCTCAGCAACGTGAACCCTGTGTTCTGTGTCCTGAATCGGAAAAGTGCTTACCAGGAAAAAAAAAAAAACTCTTATCATTCCCTTTATAAGGGATCGAAATGAACAAGAATCTCATGTTCGTCAAAGAACTAGTCGAGGTGTTTGAGAGAGGGAAGTAGAGCATACAAAGCAAAGCCACATTTTTATTGTAAAGGTTCAGTGGAACGCTAAGCGTGGACCGAAATTCACATGAGAAGCGCGAAGATCAAATGAAGTACCTATCCTCTCATTCATGATCATACCATTCGAAAGAATTTCGGGACGAAATTCCCTCTAACGGGGGGATGATGTCACAACTGACACTTTTGCTAGGAGTTTCTATCCTTATGAAACCACCAACTATAGTAAGGCTTGTAATCTAAGTGAATGTTATACCTTGTCCTCGTTCAAATACCTCTTATAGGTTCAACTAGGGGTTGGAAACCGTAGGAATTCCGGTTCAAGTTCCTTATGAACAAAAATTCTCCTATTGGGCATAATGGACCAATAAGCCTTTAACTTGACCACTTTAGGCCATGATGGGCCATAAAGGGATTTAATTACCCTTAATGGACCCTAAACCCATTTCTTTTACCATTTTGGGCCGTGAGTCTCCTTAAGAGCCGAATGGGCCGAAAATTTATTTTTGGGCCTCATAAATTCGGCCAAGACCAACAATGGGCAAAAACACCTCATCCTCATTTACCTTGGCCCAATCTCGGCCCAAGATCATTACAAAAACTAAAAAAAAAAAAAGGAAAAGAGATGAATTATCCTAACCTTGCCACCTCAATATTGCATGGTGGTCATCCATGCATAATAACCACCATACAACAAGGTAGGTTCATGTATCTAGGCAAGGAAATCCTTTCTTTCTCTCCCTTCTTCAAACTCACGGCCATATGGCCTTTCTACCTCCACATTTCATTCTAAAACCCAACATTTTCTCTCATCATTCCTCGCAAACACTCTCAAGAAAAACCACCCTTCCTTCCTCTCAATTTTTCGAGATTTTAAGAATTTCAAGAAGGTTTTCCCACCTAGGTCATCATCTTTGGTAAGTTTTTCATTAGATCTATGATTTCACTCCTTGATCTACTCAAAAATCTCCTCTTACACCATACTTTCGTGAATCATACTCTTATAGCACCATAGAGCTCGAAAATCATCTCCATAACACATCTAGGGTCGAGATCTCTTCACTTCTTCATCAAAACCGACTTCCAAACCCCAAGGTGAGCTTCATACCCCCTATTTTCAATTTTCATGAGTTTTTTTTTTTTGGGGGGGGGGGGGGGGGAATACAAGTGAAAGTGTAGATCTATATGTATTTTGTATGCTTTGTATGATTCCATGCTTATATGTGTGCTTTTTGTGTGTTATAATGTTGGATCTAGCCATAAAACCCCTCAAAACCGAGATATACCTCTAGTTAAAAGACTCTAGCATCAATTATGCTTCTACATACAAAGTATTTCTAGAAAAGTGGTTATATGGTTTAGTAACAATTTCTTTGAGCTAAAAACACCATTTTTGGACCTAAAATGCGAAAAATACAAACTTTAAGGGCCTAAATTGACAAATCACAAACTTTGATGGTTGAACTATGTCAAAACAGTTTCAATAAAGAAATTTCTGGAAATATACTTATTTAGAGGATTAAAAACATAAACTTCAAGCTTAATGGGCTAAAAATGACATTTTAGGCCCAATGAGGCCCATTATGCGAGATTTTATGTTTTGGAGGGTCAAAATTACATTGTCCTGTAAAACAGTGGACTATAAGTGTTCCAAGTCCTTTTCAAAGGTTTAAAATGCTTTTTAAATTTAAAAAGGACTAAAGTTGCAAAAAATTTTCAAATTGGGCCAAAATTGTCAAACTTTCGAAAAAGAAGGGTTATAGCCGAGAAAAACTGAAATTCAGGGACTTAAGCTGTTTTCTATGAAAAATATGCTAGAAAATACTTATTTCAATAATTTTTAGTATTAAAATGTCAAGAAGATTGATTTAAGGACCAAACCGGAAAGTTTTTAAATAAATGGTTGAAAAAGTAAATTTTTACAAATAATGAGGGGCTGAAAACAGAAAATTCTCAAGGCTAGTTCAATACATGCAATTTGATCAAATGATGATACCACAACTATCGATGAAATACAATACATTACAACACCAAAAGTCGTTGTCAAACGAATTGGTTCGGTCTCGAACCAATAAAAATCCGAGATTACTAGCACGACGACGCTATGACATTACGACATTACGATAACGATTGGGAAGTCACTATACATGTGAGTGTGCACAGACGTCTACGCACCACCTTTGGGCCCCAAAAGTGTAAAATCTTGTTCATTGAGCCTAGCTAGCCCAATGACCTGATCTTAAGGCCCGAAGACCTCTCTCTTACGAAGTGTTGGGTTTCACCGATCCGGCATAACGTAAAAGGACTTTCAATGGCTTGTATACTACTGGTCCCCAAGGGTCCTTTGGTATTGCTAGTAAAGTTATCTTTTCATGCGAGGCGGGTCTGGGACCCCTCGTACCTTTTATCCCCAACCGGCTAATGGAGTTATTGAGGCCTTCGTGTCCTCGTTCTCTTCGGGTGTGGGACTACACGTAGTCAGGGCGGTTGGAGAACGTGATTAGTACGGACGACGCCTTCGGGATCGTTAGTATCGCTATAGACTAGTCGTTTGTGTAACGTGTGTTTGTAGCAAATAATCACGCTCAACAATAATCCAACGTCGCCTGGTACCGACAACTTCACACGTTGCAATTGTTTCAATGTACGAATTAGGAAAACATCGGGTTTTCCTAGGGTATTTCAATACATATAGATTCGGAATGCACACAAATTTTAAATAAACAATTTTTACAAGTATAGAAACAAACAAGCATACCTATGGATCTTCACACCTTTTTGACTATACTATTTTCAGAAAATATCGGGTTTTCTGGTGGTTTTTCAAACAATACAAAACATTGCATTTCAAACACTACTTATGAACTCACCAACATTTCATATGTTGACGTTTTTCAAAATCCTTGTATTCTCAGGGAACCAGTGAATCAAAGGAAATCATATTCAGTGATGGCTTGCAGTTTATTTATGTACGAATCGAACAATTTATTTTGGGAATGTAATGTTTAAACAATGTATTTCATGTAAACTCTACTGGTTGTAATATATTAATGCATGGTGACGAATGTTGTTACGTTTCATATATATTCAATGTTATGGTATTCAATTGAGTCACGACAGCCCCCGAACGTTTCCGCCGCCTGGTTTAGGGGTGTGACAGGTTGGTATCAGAGCTTTGTTTATAGTGAACTAGCATGTCTAGCCACACATTGATATGCAACTATAAACCAAAAGAGGGACTAACATAACTCTGAACAAAACAAGTGAATAACACACCCTTGCTTGCATTAGGAACGAGAACCTAACACCGAACCAAACAAGATAAGGCTAGTATCTCGGTTAATTCAGGACTGTTCTTAGTTGTATCAAGGAGCGGATGTAGCCTGATCAACTACATTCCCTCCAAGGTACAACGATCACATGTCGTGAAGAAATCGTGATAGCTAGGAACCTAAAATCATACCCCTTAATCTCCAAGAAGGGAACCTCAATTGAATCTATGCAATAGTCGTAGAGCTCTAGGAGTAATTGGTATGCTATTTGTTTCTAGTATTCATAGCCCATCGTGCAATACGCTATAGACGAGTATCATTAGCCAAGAAACCCTATCTCCCTAGTCAAGGAATAGTCAGGTGGCTCGACCCAGAGGAAGAACCCCAGGAGGGACACGAAGTAGAACTCGCAGGTGAACTCGCTGAGTCAATAGTGGACCTCGAAGAGGAAGAGCCGGAGGGCAATGACGATGACGACACGGATGTAGAATCCAATGACATCAATCCTCCATGTAAATCCAGGGCACCGACTTATAGTGTGGGCCCCGGTGACTCCATGCCCCCTCGGGCACCCGATATTTGGGGATAAAGTCACCAATAGGGAATATGACCACACCACGGTAAGAGCTGAGGTCTCTTTAATTTTAGCCACAGAGGACCAGCTGACCAGGCCCTCCTAGTCGTGGTGCGACGCACTCGAGGTATCGATAACCAAGCTCAGGACACCCCAAATCGAACGAAACAAATGTGGTTTGTTATTAAGAGGGATGAAAGGAAAACACGGGAAGTGAATGGAGACTCTCGAGCGAGACATTTAGTTTGGGAGGCACGCCTACGAGATACCGAGCAACAAGTAGCTCGTCTCCGAGGTGCATCCACTTCATCAGCATCACCACCAGACACTTCTCGCCACGACTAGGATCAGCCTTTTCTAATTTCCCCTACTATCCGACATGACTCTCTTTCGTGTACTAAGATGGTACATACCCCTGAAACGATTATGTGTTATATTTATTTCATATAGCTGCAAAGACTCAATTATATGCACAAGCGAACCCTCAGAACCACTAGATACTTAAGGATCTCGAAACTAAAACAACCCATATAATCTAAGGATAGACGTAACAATCATGCCAAGTCTGTGATTACCTATTACCGCAAATACATCATAGGGATGTAGATGGAGGCAGTAAGAATTATACGACAAGATGCAAAAATTTATAGAGTACAACCAGGAATGACGATCATTACTTACGATCTGGGTTATCAATGTGCATCAGGAAAATGCCATCCCGCAAGAATAACAAGCACACCCGCGAGACACCACTCTTGCAGATGGACTCTGCTACATTTCAAGCTGCTGTAATGGCAGCAGTAACCGCTGCTATGGCACAGATCAATGCAAACAACCCTAAAGGAGGCAGGGATAGCATTGACAACTCCAGCCAAAGGAACAAACATGGAAACCAACAAGTGAAAACCTGTCAAGGAACTCCAAACCCCAAGCTTAAGAGCAGGAAGCTGAGGACTGGAGGTAAGAGAAAGGGACCACACACTCAAGGGTTCTCAAGGGAGCAACGTGTTGTTGCTGTTCATGCGACCACGACCCCTATTACACCAGCAACCAGGAGACCATATGCTGGAAACCTTCCAAAATGCAACCAGTGCAAATTCCATCATAATGGAGCCTGCAGGGAGATGCATTGTAACAAATGCACCCGAAAGAATCACGTCGCCAAATTCTGTAGAGCTTATCCATGCTAGAATTGTCTGCCAAATGAAAACGACAACAATCGCAACAACCCTAACAACAACACCAATGATGAGACTAGTCGCACCTGCTATAGGTGTGGAGGAACTGGTCACATCAGGCGCAATTGCCCTAGGGATAACAATCGAGGAGCAGAAGGATCAGAAATGGTCCTGACCTTGGGTCAAGGCGAAGCAATCCAAAACCCAACGTTTGTTTCTGGTACGTTCCCACTTGACAACTCTTTCGCTTACCTCTTATTCAATGGTAAATCCGAGTGAAGTTTTGGTTAGTGACAACTTCAAACACTTACTAAAACAACATCCCCAAAGCTAAACTAAGCCTTTTCAATGGACATGGCCAAAGGGGAAAAATGATTTAATCTAGGGTACTCATGTGGAGTACACCTTAACACTAAACGACCATTCATTACAAATAGATTTCATGCCAGTAAATATTAGGATTTTTAATGTGATAATCGTCATGGTTGGGTAAGCCCCCACTGTGCTGATACTATGTGCCGCGAGAAGGCCGTTTGCCTTCACCTTCCTAATCACGAAAACTCTAATAATCCATGGTGATAAACCTGGCGCTAATCCTCTTCCTATCTCGTGCATCAAGGCACAGAAGTGCCTGCACCAGAACAACTACGTTTTCCTCACTCATGTTGTGGACAAGACCAAAGAAGAGGTAGGCATACAGGGTATTCCAGTAGCTTGTGATTTTCCCAAATGTGTTTCCTAAGGAACTTTTGGGAATACCCCAGAGAGACGGGTTGAATTTCGAATCAACCTCATATCGGGAACCACATCAATTGCCAATTCACCCTATAGGCTATGGATAACAAGATACAATCCATGTATGACAATCAGGTTTCGAACTTGGTTGAGAATGTACCAGGTCGTAAGACAGTAGGGTGCAAATGGATCTTCAAGAAGAAGACCGACATGGATGGTAATGTACACACTCATAAGGCTCGACTGGTCGCAAAGGGCTTCTCTCAAATTCCTGGAGTGTATTATGATGATACCTTTTCTCTAGTAGCCAAGATTAAATCTATTAGGGTTATGTTAGCCATAGCCGCATTTCATGACTATGAAATTTGGCAAATGGATGTCAAAACCACTTTCCTTAATGGAAAGTTGGCTGAAGACGTTTACATGAGTTAGCCAGAAGGTTTTGTCAACAGCGAGTACCCTAAAAGACTGTGTAAGCTTGAGAAATCCATCTATGGATTAAAGCAATCACCTCGCAGATGGAATCTTTGCTTTGATGAAAAGGTCAAGGAATTTGGCTTTTCTAGGAGTGAAGATGAATCTTGTGTGTATGTCAAGGCTAGCGGGAATATAGTTAGCTTTTTGGTATTGTATGTGGATGACATACTACTCATAGGAAACGACATTCAAACCCTGCAGGAAGTAAAGTCCTGGCTTGGGAAGTGTTTCACTATGAAGGACCTTGGTGAAGCTGTCTATATTTTAGGGATAAGGATCTTGAGAGATCAGAGTAAAAGACTAATTGGACTTAGTCACAGTACCTACTTGGATAAGGTGCTGAAGAGATTCAGCATGCAGGACTCCAAGAAAGGAGAGTTACCCATCCAGAGTAACGCCAAATTGAGTAAGACACAAATCCCTAGCACTAAGGCTGAGATAGCAGAAATGAGTCGAATACCTTATGCTTCGGTTGTAGGATCGATCATGTATGCTATGACGTGTACTCGACCTGATGTAGCCTTTGCCCTAAGCATGGTTAGCAGGTTTCAGGGGAACCCTGGCAAGGCACACTGGACTGCGGTAAAGAATATTCCCAAGTACCTACGAAGGACTAAGGACTGGGTCCTTACCCTCGGTGGGAGTGATGACTTGAGAGTTGCAGGGTATAGTGATGCTAGCTTCCAGACTGATAGGGATAATTTCCGCTCTCAGTCGGGCTGGGTCTTTACCCTAAACCGAGGGGCAATTTCTTGGAAGAGTTCCAAGCAAGAGACAATGGCTGATTCAACTTGCGAATCAGAGTATACTGCAGCGAGCGAGGTGGCAAAGGTGGCTATATGGCTAAAGAACTTCATCGGAGACCTTGGAG
Source organism: Lactuca saligna (assembly GCF_052625555.1). Classification (NCBI taxonomy): domain Eukaryota; kingdom Viridiplantae; phylum Streptophyta; class Magnoliopsida; order Asterales; family Asteraceae; genus Lactuca; species Lactuca saligna. Next base: position 85,478,820 of record NC_136422.1, on the reverse strand, counting down.
TTGTATGAGCTATTAAAGAGCCAATGGAAATTTTCTGTGATAGTGAAAGCGCTGTTGCCTTAGCCAAAGAACCAAGGGATCACGGGAGATCCAGACACATCGAGAGAAAATACCATTTTATTAGACATCGAATAGAAGGACTCCTCATGGCAAAGAGGGTATCATCGGATGAGAACCCAGCAGATCCCCTCACGAAGGGACTGACTCAGGTTAAGCATCTCCAGCATGCTCGGAGCATAGGGCTGAAGGATGACATTAGATTTAGTAGTTAGATAACCTCGAAATTTGTAAAGTGTAATTGACATTAGATGATGAATAAAAGGTGTTTTATTTAAGAGTAAAGTGTTGCTATCTCTTGTCAATCGTTTACTATATTTCTTTTGCATGTTTTGACTTCCGGAATAATTTTGTTTGGTATAACATATTAGTCAAACCTCCACAGTCGGTCATATGTCGGAAGTAGGTATGAATCAAGACTGTCATGATTGGTTACAGAGGTCTAAGGTGTTAGACAAGGCTACAACAATCATGAGTGCTCATAAGCTCTGAGCATTGGACTCAACCCACGCTCACTGGAATCACTTCATGGAATTCTATCTCGAGGGATCGTGAGACGGTAATATCATATAAGTCTTCAAACCTAGAGATATGATTTGTTACTTAGAAGTTGGTTATGCATTGATTGTACGAAAACGCATTGGTAACTCGATGTTATAAATCGTGCTCCTGTGTGTGATTCAATGAGTGGTAGAACAAACATATGAGTCGAAGTTTATCTGTTCCTTCTTGGATTAGAAGCTGATATCTGGGCCCCTCGATGATTTTGTTTTGACCTATGTACCGGGCCCGGTCAGAACTGAGTTGATGTGTTCAATTAAGTTCTTTGTCAAACAAATCGGAAATCGGGAAACAAACTGTTGGACAATAAGTAACACATTGTTCCATGTATTTGTCCGACTGATATCTAGAACAGAGGATTATATGATCACTTATCTTAAATGGCGTACCATCATCTTCTCAGTTTCGAGAAACCTTGAAAAGAGCTACGATTTCCGATCGGTTCCTGAAGTCATACTTGCAGTAATAGTTATTAGACTTATCCAAGTGGGAGACTGTTGGATAAGGTGTCTAAGTCCATAACTATTTCTGGTATGTACTTGACCCGACCGGGCATGGTCCATTTAGGTTGCATGGCACCATGCAATTGGATAGACTAAATGAGAGAAATAACACTTGGAGATTGTTAATATATTATAAGTTCTAATATATTAATAATATTATTTGATTAGTTTGATCAAGAATTAATTTAGAATTAATTAAGCGATCAAAAGAGAACTAATTAAATATATGGGTTGATTATGTAAGTCATCCATATCTTGTATAGTGGGCTAAGAGGCTCCATGAATTATCAAGTTGGGTTCCACCCAGAGGATGCTCCATGGGAGTTACAAACCCATGGGTCATGGAAATGAAGAGTCATGACACATTAGGGTTTACATGGTGTAACCCTAGATGTGTCAACACTATATAAGAATCATATTCTCCACCAAAATGGGTTACACTAAGGAAACAAGAGGGCTAGGCCAATTTCAAGAAGTGTGCATTCTCTCAAAAGTCTTTCCAATAGCATTTGGTGTTGTGTGAAGCATTTGAGGCATGACACTTGGGGTGCTAGGCTCATAAGGTTTCAAGGAACATAAGCAACAACAAGGTAAGTTATTCTATCTATCATTCAAGTTAAAATTGTTCCCCATGTATGCTAGATAGGAATATAGCCTTGGAATTCAACTTTGCATGATAATTAGACAAACATAGATCCAAGGTTATTAGGGTTGCATGTACACTTAGGAAGTGTTAGAATGCTCAAAACCCGACACTTGTTTCATCACGTACCGATATGTATACAAAGTTATTAGATAAACTATGTCCGGTTCAGTTTATCTCCGTTTCATTTTGAATGTATTGCCAGATAGTTTCATTGTATGTATCTATATTCACGGTATTATATTTCATAATCAATTGTATGTTTGATATCATATGAGAACCCTGTGAATAGTTTAGTACTAGCTTGTGAGTTCGTCACTACCCTTTTTGGAAGATCAGTAAATCTTCCCCGGAAGTGTAACCAGAGTCTCCTGGAGGGAGAGAGAGGAATTTGTGAATTGATTTATTCGGGACTGACAATCCCACACCTTAACTGCTAGCTACAGTTAGGCAGGCATGCCTGGGGTGACAAAATTCTGGATATCGTTCGACGCCTGACAAGTGTCAACGAGGTCTCGTTGCCGTATCAGCATGGTTACCCGACTCACAATACGTATTAATATAAGTTTATTCACGGTATCACTTTGGGTTTGGTTTAGACTTTGTTTCGATTCCATATCTACTTTCTATCTATAGTTTCCATAACTAGTACGGGATGGTAGTCCCATGGTTTTCAGTGTATTGATCTTGTATCCAGTGCGGGATATTATTCCCATGATTTCAGTGTATATATCTAATTCAGGATGGTAGTCCCATGGTCTTTAACTTATATGTAGTACGGGATAATAATCCCATGATTTCAACCTATATCTTGTACGGGATGGTAGTCTGATGGTTTTGAAACTATATCTAATACGAGATGATAATCTCATGGTTTTGAATCTATATCTAGTACGGGACGCAAGTCCCATGGTTTTCAATCCATGTTTCCATGAATATCAAACTATATTATATCTAGTACGGGACGGTAGTCCCATGGTTTTCAATTTATATTTTCATGTATATCAAACTGTCTTGTACTTAGTACGGGATGTGAGTCCCATGGTTTTCAAACTACTTTCCATCTATAGTTCACATATTTCAAACTAATTCATATCTAGTTCGTGATAGCAATCCCATGATTCTCAATATATAGTTTTATGTATTAAACTATACTCTATAATATACAACCGATCTTACATTTAGAAAAATATGGGATTTTGCTGGGGTAAAATACAACTCATAAACGAATTGGTAACAAGTGATAACTAAACTAACTTTACATAAGAAAATATGGGATTTTCTTGGATAAAAACCTCTTTGGTAAACTAAAGGAAACTAGTACATTTTCAGAAAACAAACATCATATGAACTCACCAGCTTTATGCTGATTTTCAAACCGCTTGTATTCTCAGGTCAGCGATAAACAGGTACCCAGCTATCCTTTTGGAGAAGACAGAGCGTACTGAAGATCTCGTCTTTACTTTTGTTAATATGATGCATATGTATATCACTTGTACAACTTTACTTTTGAAACAAATGTAAATTCTATATGTAATGTAATGGTTGTTTACTTTACTTACTATGTGCATTGGATTTGATACTTAACGTGGAGTCCACCCCAGAAATGTTTCCGCCTTCGGTTTTCGGGGTGTGACACATATGATCTTAACTCTCCCAAGTGAATCCAGGTCCCCGCTTCACAATCCAGCGAACCTTCACTATCAGGATGCGACTTTGTTTTGTTCGTTTAACTTTCTTATCCGTGATTTCGATTGGTTCTTCCACAAACTTCAGATTCTCATTGATTTCGACTTTGTGAAGAGGAACCACAAGGGTTTCATCGGATAAGCTGTTCTTGAGATTCGAAACGTGGAATACAGGGTGAATGTTACTGATTCATGTGGTAGACCGAGTTTGTAGGCTACGGGACCAACTCTAGCAAGGATTTCGAATGGTCCTATGTACCTCGGATTTAGCTTTCCACATTTTCCAAAGCATATCGTGCCTTTCCAGGGCGAGTCCTTTAGCAAAACACGGTCTCCAACCTGGAATTCCAAGGGTTTTCATCGTTTATCAGTGTAGCTCTTTTGTCTATCTCGGGAGGCCTTAGGTCGTTCTCAGATTTGTACGATCTTTTCAGTGGTTTCGCGGATGATTTCGGGACCAGTGAGAGTGCTATCAGGGACTTGCCATTTGGCTAGCTACGTGTCGCCCACCTTAGCCCAACACAGAGGGGATCTGCACTTGTGGCCATTGAGGGCTTTGAAAGGGGCAGCCTTGATACTGGTATGATAACTATTTTTGTAAGAGAATTCAACCAAGGAAAAATGGGTGTCCCATGAATTACCGAAGTCAATGACATATGATCTCAACATGTCTTCCAAGGTATGGATGGTTCTCTCACTCTTTCCATCAGTCTGAGGATGATAAGATATACTCATATCTAGCTTAGTTCCAAGAGCTTTCTGAAGAGAGTGCCAAAATCTCGAAGTGAATCTGCTGTCTCGATCGGAGCTAATGGACACAGGTATACCGTGCAGTCGGACTATCTCTTTAATGTAGATACTCATATGTCTTTCCATCTTGAAAGTTTCTTTGATTGGCAGGAAGTGAGCGGATTTCATCAATCGGTCGACTACTACCCAGATGGTATCGTATCCACTGGAAGATTTGGGTAATTTGGTAATGAAATCCATAGAAATCATCTCCCACTTCCACTCAGTTATCTCGGGCTACTGGAGCAGGCCTGAGGGCTTTTGATATTCGACCTTCACCTTGGCACAAGTCAGACACTTGCCAACCAAGGTAGCGATCTCGGCTTTCATGTTTTGCCACCAATACAGTCTCTTGAGATCGAGGTACACCTTGTCTGATCCTGCATGAACAGAGTATTTGGTCTTGTGAGCTTCGTTCATGACGACTTCTCTGTAACCACCATACCTTGGGGTCCAGATCTGGTTCATAAAGTAATAGACTCCATCTCCCTTGATTTCTAGGTTCTTTTCCATTCCTCTCAGGGCTTCACCCAACATGTTCTCTGGTTTCAAGGATTCCAACTGAGCCTCTTTGATTTGCACGGATAAATGGGAGTGGATAGTCATGGTCAGTGCCTTCACTCCACAACTTGAATACTCTTTCTGGCTGAGGGCATCTACCACCACATTGGCCTTATCAGGATGGTAACAGATTTCGCACTCATAATCACAAAGTAGTTCTACCCATCGCCGTTGCCTCATGTTTAAGTCTTTCTGGTCGAGGATATGCTGCAAAATTTTATGTTCAGTGAAGATAGTACACTTGGTTCTGTAGAGGTAATGTCTCCATATTTTCATTGCGAAGACAACTGCTCCCAACTCCAAGTCATGAGTTGTATAATTGATTTCGTGTTCTTTCAATTGTCTCGAGGCATAAGCAATGACTTTTCCCCGTTGCATAAGTGCACAGCCTAGGCCCTGATTGGATGCATCACAGTAGACAATGAAGTCCTCCGTCCCTTCGAGCAGAGACAAGATAGTTGTGCTGCATAGGGCCTGCTTCAATGTCTGGAACGCAATGTTTGTTTTCCACTACAATAAAAAGGTACGCCCTTCTGAGTTAGAATGGTTAAAGGTTTGGCAATTCGGGAGAAATTCCGGATGAATCTGCGATAGTAGCCATCGAGACCTAAGAATTAACGGATTTTTGTGGGCGTCTTTGGTGCCGACCAATTCTCTATCGCCTTGATTTTGGAAGGGTCCACATGTATGCCTTCCTTGCTTACCACGTAACCTAGGAAGGTTACCTTCCGAATCCAGAATTCGCACTTGTAGAATTTCGCATACAATTTCTCCGTCCTTAGGGTTTCCAACACTAATCTCAAGTGTTGTTTGTGATATTCCTCGCTTCTAGAATAGACAAGTATATTGTATATGAATACGATAACAAACTTGTCCAGGAAAGGACGACACACCTGGTTCATGAAGTCCATGAACACTGCCGATGCGTTGGTTAGACCGAAGGGCATCACCACAAATTCGTAGTGACCATATCGAGTTCGGAATGCTTATATTTAAGACATCACCCTCATGGAATCGTAGCTGATGGTACCCTGATCTGAGATCTATCTTGGAGAAATAGCTGGCTCCTTGAAGTTGGTCAAAGAGGTCGCCGATCCGAGGAAGAGGATAACGGTTTTTGATGGTGAGTTTGTTCAACTCTCGGTAGTCAATGCACATCCGCAAAGATCCATCTTTCTTTTTCACAAATAAGATCAGGGCTCCCTAAGGTGAGGAACTCGGTATGAGGAATTTCTGCTGGTGCTAGGAGATATGGGGACTTAGCTACGGGGGTAGCTCCAGGGATTAAGTCGATGCGAAACTCGACTTGGCGCTCAGGAGGAATTCCCGGAAGCTCTTCAGGAAAGACTTCAGGAAAGTTGCAGACTTCAGGGATGCTCTCGAGGGCTTTAACTTCCTGTTTCTCATTTACAACGTGGGCTAGAAATGCACGACACTCCTTTCGCAGAAGTTTTTGGGCTTTGATGCATGAAATAATGCGGAGTTTGGAACTAAGTTTATCACCATAGATCATGAGGATTTCGCCAGAGGGGAGATTGAGACGGATGGCTTTTTAGAAACAAAGGATATCAGCATGATTGGGGCTTAACTAATCCATGTCGATGATGATATCAAATCTCTTTATGGAAACTGGCATATGATCGATAAGAAAAGGATGATCGTTTAGGGTAAGGTTACAGTCACGGAATATAACATTAGTGCTCTCTTTCTCACCGTTAGCCATTTCAACAGTAAATGTTTCGGTTAAAGATTGAGGTTTATGTTTGAGAATATGTTTGAATGCATGTCTGACAAAACTTCTCTCTGCACCAGCATCGAAAAGAATGCGTGCATAAGATTTGTCGAGGAGGAACGTGCCCGTGATAATGGTAGGATTAGCAACTTCCTCCTCTTTACCCATTGTTGAAACTCTCCTAGTGTTGCCAGTGGCTGCTGCCTTGGGGCAATTTATCTTGTAGTGCCCGACCTCGCCACAACCATAGTAAGCTTGACCGACACCTGCTCCAGATGCCTAATTGGTTGGTTGGGTTGGTGTTCTGTAGTTTCGGGAAATGTAACCCTTCTTGCCACAGTTGTTGCAAGGTATTTCACGACATGGGCCGGGGATACAGTGGTGGTAACTGCACTTGCTTCACCAAGGGAGGGTACCAGTATATCCACTGGTAGGTGCTTGGGTTGCAGGAGTAGCAACAGGGGTAGTAGCATCGTGGATTGCCACTGTTTGCTATTTCTTTGAGGGATCCTGCAAAGACTGACCCTTCTTCTGTTTCCAAAATTTTCTTTTCTCACCACTCCCTTTAGCTGGTTCAGGAGCAGTGGTCACTTCATCGAGATCAACTCCATGATCGATCAGAGTCTGCGCCAAGCACTTAGCGCTGTCGAAGGTGTTTGGCCTAGCAGCCAAGATATTTCCTTTGGTTGGCTAGGTCAGCCTCCAGATGTATCTTTCAATGTTTTTGCTTTCTGGGGTGACCATTCCTAGACAGTGGAGTACTAGGTCTTCAAACCTAGATGTGTAGTCAACAATATCGAAACCCCTCATCTTTAGGTTCCAAAGTTCGTGCTCCAGTTTCTGTATTTTGCCCCGAGGGCAGTACTCAGCGAGCATGAGCTACTTCAAGGTATCCCAACCCATAGCATTTGCCACTGGTAGAGTTTGGGATTTGACCCGACCATTCCACCAGGTCAGTGCTCTGTTGGCGAAGGTGCAAGAGGCGGATATCACTTTGTTGTCTTCCGAATAGGAATAGATTTTGAAGATGGACTTGATCTTTTCGAAAGATCAAGTCAAAGCAATGACACCTCCAGTGTCGTTGAAAGGTGTGGGTTTTGCGTTCATGAAGTCTTTATAGGAACACTCCTTCTGGTGTCCTTGACCACATTCCTGATTTTGGGGATGGGTACCACCACCTGACCCGCCAGAACCACCGGGGTTCATCTGTGACATTGCGGTAGCCACAGCGGCAACAACAGTTGTCTGGAACATAGTGATGGGTTTTGAGCATTCTAACACTTCCTAAGTGTACATGCAACCCTAATAACCTTGGATCTATGTTTGTCTAATTATCATGCAAAGTTGAATTCCAAGGTTATATTCCTATCTAGCATACATGGGGAACAATTTTAACATAAAGTATAGATAGAATAACTTACCTTGTTGTTGTTTGTGTTCCTTGAAACCTTGTGAGCCTGGCACCCCAAGTTTGATGCCTCAAATGCTTCACACAACACCAAATGCTCTTGGAAGAACTTATGAGAGAACACACACTTCTCAAAATCGGCCAAGCCCTCTTGTTTCTTAGTGTAGCCGAGTTTAGGTGGAGAACATGTTTCTTATATAGTGTTGACACATCTAGGGTTAAACCCTAATGTGTCATGACTCTTCATTTCCATGACCCATGGGTTTGTAACTCCCATGGAGCATCCTATGGGTGGAACCCAACTTGATAGTCCATGGAGCCTTTTAGCCCACTATACAAGATATGGATGATTTACATAATCAACCCATATATTTAATTAGTTATCTTTTGATCACTTAATTAATTCCAAATTAATTCTTGATCAAACTAATCAAATAATATTATTAATATATTAGAACTTATAATATATTAATAATCTCCAAGTGTTATTTCTCTCATTTAGTCTATCCAATTGCATGGTGCCATGCAACCCAAATGAACCATGCCGGGTCGGGTCAAGTACATACCAGAAATAGTTATGGACTTAGACACCTTATCCAACAGTCTCCCACTTGGATAAGTCTAATAACTATTACTGTAAGTATGACTTCAGGAACCGATCGGAAATCGTAGCTCTTTTCAAGGTTTCTCGAAACTGAGAAGATGATGGTACGCCATTTAAGATAAGTGATCATATAATCCTCTGTTCTAGATATCAGTCGGACAAATACATGGAACAATGTGTTACTTATTGTCCAACAGTTTGTTTCCCGATTTCCGATTTGTTTGACAAAGAACTTCATTGAACACATCAATTTTAGTTCTGACCGGGCCCGGTACATACGTCAAAACAAAATCATCGAGGGGCCCAGATATCAGCTTCTAATCCAAGAAGGAACAGATAAACTTCGACTCATATGTTTGTTCTACTACTCATTGAATTACACACAAGAGCGCGATTTATAACATCGAGTTACCAATGCATTTTTCGTACAATCAATGCATAACCAACTTGTAAGTAACAAATCATATCTCTAGGTTTAAAGACTTATATGATATTACCGTCTCACGATCACTCAAGATAGAATTCCATGAAGTGATTCCAGTGAGCGTGCGTTGAGTCCAATGCTCAGAACTTATGAGCACTCATGATTGTTGTAGCCTTGTCCAAGACCTCTACAACCAAACATGACAGTCTTGATTCATACCTACTTCCGACATATGACCGACTGTGGAGGTTTGAATAATATGTTATACCAAACAAAATTATTCTGGAAGTCAAAACATGCAAAAGAAATATAGTAAACGATCGACAAGAGATAGCAACACTTTACTCATAAATAAAACACTTTTATTCATCATCAAATGTCAATTACACTTTACAAATTTCGAGGTTATCTAACTACTAAATCTAATATCATCCTTCAGCCCTATGCTCCGAGCATGCTGGAGATGCTTAACCCGAGTCAGTCCCTTCGTGAGGGGATCTGCCGGATTCTCATCTGATGATACCCTCTTTGCCATGAGGAGTCCTTCTTCGATCCGATGTCTGATGAAATGGTATTTTCTATCGATGTGTCTGGATCTCCCGTGATCCCTTGGTTCCTTGGCTAAGGCAACAGCACTTTCACTATCACAGAAAATTTCCATCGGCTCTTTAATAGCTGGTACAACTCCAAGGTCTCCAATGAAGTTCCTCAGCCATAACGCCTCCTTTGCCGCCTCGCTAGCTGCAATATACTCTGATTCACAAGTAGAATCTGCCACTGTCTCTTGCTTGGAACTCTTCCAAGAAATTGCTCCTCCATTTAGGGTAAAGACCCAGCCCGACTGAGAGCGGAAGTTATCCCTATCAGTCTGGAAGCTAGCATCACTATACCCTACAACTCTCAAGGCATCACTCCCACCGAGGGTAAGGACCCAGTCCTTAGTCCTTCGTAGGTACTTGAGAATATTCTTTACCGCAGTCCAGTGTGCCTTGCCAGGGTTCCCCTGAAACCTACTAACCATGCTCAGGGCAAAAGCTACATCAGGTCGAGTACACGTCATAGCATACATGATCGATCCTACAGCCGAAGCATAAGGTACTCGACTCATTTGTGCTATCTCAGCCTTAGTGCTAGGGCTTTGTGTCTTACTCAGTTTGGCGTTACTCTGGATGGGCAACTCTCCTTTCTTGGAGTCTTGCATTCTGAATCTCTTCAGAACCTTCTCCAAGTAGGTACTTTGACTAAGTCCAATTAGTCTTTTACTCCGATCTCTCAAGATCCTTATCCCCAAAATATAGGCAGCTTCACCAAGGTCCTTCATAGCGAAACACTTTCCAAGCCAGGACTTTACTTCCTGCAGGGTTGGAATGTCGTTTCCTATGAGTAGTATGTCATCCACATACAATACCAAAAACCTAACTATACTTCCACTAGCCTTGACATATACACAAGATTCATCTTCACTCCTAGAAAAGCCAAATTCCTTGACCTTTTCATCAAAGCAAAGATTCCATCTGCGAGGTGCTTACTTTAATCCATAAATGGACTTCTCAAGCTTACACACTCTATTAGGGTACTCGTTGCTGACAAAACCCTCTGGCTGACTCATGTAAACATGTCACACCCCCGAACCAGACGGCGGAAACGTCCGAGGGCTATCGTGACTCATTGAATACCATTATAATGCATATACATGAAACATAACATAAAACATCACCAACATTTGGAATAGTACAACCATTAGTGTTTACATTCGTTACATTGTTCAAACGTTACATTCTCAAAATAACTGTTCAACATCACTTAAACTACCGCAAACATCATAGAGTATAAATCATCCGTCACCTTATCTGTTACCTGAGAATACAAGTATTTTGAAAACGTCAACATACGTAATGTTGGTGAGTTCATAAGTAGAGTTTGAAATCCAATGTAATGTTTGAAACCCATCAGAAAATCCGATATTTTCTAATAATAAAATAGTGTAAAATATGTGTTGATCCATGAGTATGCATGTTTGAATTCTATTTATGTAAGCGTAATAGTTGTAAAAAAATTCGACCGGTAATTCAAAATTTGTAATTATTGAAACCCTAGGAAAACCCGACGTTTTCCTATCCCTTTGTATTACTTAGTTTGTATACCGTTGTTTCGTTTCGTTAGAGTGAAATCGTTGAGCTCCGGAGGCATTGAGAATACAATGGGTGGTGAAGTGTTGTGATGTATGTTAATGAAAACGGCCAATCGACAACCTTACAAGTGATCCCTTAGGTGCCACTCGCAATTCTTCACACAGCTCAATCCTCCCGAACTTGTGTAGTCCCACGACCAGAGGGAAGGAGAGAAGGTGCGAAACCCTCGGTATTTCCCCGCGTCGATTGGGATAAATGCAATTGCGAAGGGCCCGAAGCCCAACTCGCAATCGTGAGTTACCGACTTTACTAGCAGCACTGAAGAACCCTTGGGGTCCAGCAGCATGTATGCCATTGAAAGTCCTGTTACATCATGTCGGATCGGTAAAACCCAACACTTCGTAAGTGAGAGAGAGACCTTCGGGCCTTAAGATCAGGTCATTGGGCTAGCTAGGCTCAACGAACAAGATTTTACACTTTTGGGGCCCAAAGATGGTGCATAGACGTCTGCGCACACTCGTAGTAATCGTGAATTCCCCATCGTTATTAGTTATGAATCGAAATGTCGTAACTTCGTCGTGTTAGTGATTTTGGATTTTTATTGGTTCGAGACCGAACCAATTCGTTTAACAACGACTTTTGGTATTGGAGTGTATTGTAATTCGTCGACAAGCGTGGTTCCATTAATTGATCAAATTGAATGTATTAACTAGCCTTGAAGATTTTCTGTTTTCAGCCCTTCCTTAATTATGGAATTTACTCTTTTCACCCCTTTATTTAAAAACTTTCCGGTTTGGTCCTTAAACAAATTTTCTTGACATTTTTATACCAAAAATTATTAAAATAAGTATTTTCTAGGATTTTTATCATAGAAAACAGTTTAAACCCTTGAAATTTCAGTTTTCTCGGTTATAGCCCTTGTTTTTCGCAACTTTTACATTTTTGACCCAATTTGGAAAATTTTTACAATTTTGGTCCCCTTTAAATTTGAAAAGCATTGTAAACCCTTGAAAAGCACATGGAACACTTATAGTCCAATGTTTTACAGAAAAATGCAGTTTTGGCCCTCCAATTTAGAAAATTTCGCATATTGGGCCTTATTGGGCCGAAAATGTCATACTTAGCCCAATAAGCTTGGAATTTATGTTTTTAACCCTTTAATTAGTATCTTTTCAGAAAATACTTTGTGTAAACTGTTTTGACTCATCTCACCCATCAGGTTTCGAGATATTGCACTTTAGGCCCTTTAACTTTGTATTTTCAACATTTTATGTAAAAAAAATGAGTTTTTAGTCCAAGTTAAGTGTTGTCAAGCTATGTAGCCATTTTCTTAGTATACTTTGCATATGATAGTCTATTTTATGCTATGATAAAATGTATGTTTCGGTTTTTAGCATATCACCCTAGATCTATCAATAAAATCATACAAAACATACATGTAAGCATAGAAATCAACCACAACATACACATAATGATGGATCTACACTTTTTCTTGTATTCTCCCCCACAAAAACTCATAAAAACCGAAAATAAGGGGATATGAAACTCACCTTGGGTGTTGGTTCGGTTTTTGAAGAAAGAGTAGAAGAAAGTTTGGTGATTTTTGGCCTTAGCACCCCTTGATGAAGATCTCGGCCTTGAGGTGTTTCTAGGATGCAAGATCATGATTTCTCATGAATTAAGGAGAGGTATTTGATAGATCAAGGAAGCTAGATCATAGAATTAAGTAAAAACTTACCTAAGATGATGTTAATCTTGCAAAATCCTCTTGAAATCCTCTTAGAATTCTCGAAATTTTTGGAGAGGAAGGAGAGAGTTTCTTGAGAGAATTTAGAGAGAGTTGTGAGGTGTGTGTGTGTGTTGGTTATTCTCGGCCAAAACAAGAAGGGAGAGGGAGAGAGAGAGAAGAAAAGACCTTGAGGTGATGCTTGCATGGATGAATGAGATTTTGCATGGAGAACCTATGGGTAAAAATGAGGTGGCATGATGGAGTCAACTCTTCATCTTGGGCTTGTTTTGGGCCTTGGCCGAGATTTTGGAATGGAAGGAGGAAAATTTGGGCTTTAATGTCCTAAGCCCATGTAGATGTTAAGTTGGATGGTTGTTAGTCCAAATCAATTTAAATGTGATTTTTATGACTTGTTAGGGTCAAATTAGGTTAATTATGGTTCAAAGTCGTTAATTTATTTCATTCTAGGCTCTACTTAGCCCAAAATACTGAAATAAATGAATGTGGGTCCAATTAGAGCCCAATTAGAGTTCTAAGTCCATGATAGTCTTATTGGAGGCATATTGGTCCATTTGGATCCAATAAGGAAGTTCTAGTCCAAAATGAACTTAACAAGAACTTCTAGGGTTTTCCAATTGTTTGATGACTATTTGTAGTACTTGTATAATGTATTTGATTGAAGTTTTTGATTCACATTAGCTTGAATATATGGATTACATTACACAAAATTTCCAGTTGTGAAAAAACATCTTCAGCCAACTTCCCATTAAGGAAAGCGGTTTTGACATCCATTTGCCAAATTTCATAGTCATGAAATGCGGCTATGGCTAACAGAACCCGAATAGACTTGATCTTGGCTACCGGAGAAAAGGTCTCATCATAATCCACTCCAGGAATTTGAGAGAAGCCCTTTGTAACCAGTCTAGCCTTATAAGTGTGTACTTTACCATCCATGTCGGTCTTCTTCTTGAAGACCCATTTGCACCCTACAGTCTTTCGACCTGGTACATTCTCAACCAAGTTCCAAACTTGATTGTCATACATGGATTGTATCTCGCTATCCATAGCCTCTTTCCATTGAGCAGACTCGGGGCCTGCCATGGCTTCCTCGTAGCTGTTAGGGTCATCTTGACTTACTAGTGTCTCATCACTAATAAGTGTCTCACCTTCTGCAGTAATATGGAATCCATAGTAATGCTCATGTGCACTCCTAACTCTCGTGGAACGCCTCAGAGGTACAGATTCGTCAATTGGCTCAACAGGAGTTTCCTCCTCAAGTTGAGGGCTAGAGTTTGAAGTTCCTTCACCACTTGACTCTTGAATTTCTTCAAGATCAACTTGCCTCCCACTGTCTCCTTGGCTTATAAACTATCTTTCTCGAAAGACTCCTCTTCTTGCTGTTGGATTAATGTCTAAGTCCATAACTATAATTGGTAAGACTTGACCCGACCCGGCATGGTCCATTTGGGTTGCATGGCATCATGCACTTGGATAGACTATAATGAGAGAAATAAGACACTTATGGTTATTAATATATTATAAGTTCTAGTATATTAATAATAAGAATAATAAGATTATTTAATTAGTATTGATCAAGAATTAATCTAGGATTAATTAAGTGATCAAAAGAAGACTAATTAAATATATGGGTTGATTGTGTAAATCATCCATACTTATATAGTGGGCTAATGCTCCATGGATTATCTAGTTGGGCCAAAACCCATATGATGCTCCATGGATGCTCCATGGTGTATTTGAACCCATGGATCCAAGGAAATGGAAAGTCATGACAATTAGGGTTTACCCTAATTGTAACACTATATAAAGATATTATTCTTCCCAAAATCGGTCACTAGATTATTCTAGAGAGGGCTAACCGATTTTATGAAGTGTAGAATCCTCTCAAGTTATTCCAAGTGCTTATGGTGTTGTGTGAACCATTTGAGGTGTCACACTTGGGGCACTAGGCACTCAAGCTTCATGAAGACAAGCACTATCAAAGAGGTATGTATTCTATCTTGTTATATTGATATTTTGTATGCTAGATTAGGATAATACCTTGGATGTTCATATTTGCATGTATAATAGAGAAAACATAGATCCAAGGTATTTAGGGTTGCATGTACACTTAGGAGTGTTAGAATGCTCAAAACCCAACAGTGGTATCAGAGCCTAGGCTTTTTTTCTTGTTATACCTGCAATAGAAGCTGAAAAATCGAGTTTTGATGCTGTCAGCCCAGCTGACTCGCCGAGTCCATGAAGGGACTCGACGAGTCCAAGGCAAAATGCATCCAACTCGCCGAGTTGTGTTCATGCACTCGACGAGTTGGACCCCAGACAGCATATCTTCGAGGTTTTTGGCTAGAAATGGACTAGGAACATTACCCTAAGTTGTTTTGAACTTATAAACTTGTTTTTAAATGTGGTAATGTTCATGCTAATCCATTTTCAAGATAATTGTCAATAGATTCATGTTTTGTATTAGTTTAAAGGTTAGACTAATTACATGAAAAAGTTTGATTTGAATTATCTTGTTCTTATGAGTTGCTTAGATTAATAGAAAAGTTGAGTGAAAAAGTTGTTTTCAATCCAAATTAATCTAAGAGTTGAGTATAAAATGTGTTTGTGTAACTTATCCTTAAGTTACATGAAGAGTCACATTAAAGACTCATAAAACTCATAAAGTTGGCAAAGGTTACAAAAAAGATGAAGAGTCTTGTCCTTAAGTTATGGAGGTTCAAGAGTCACTTCATTAATAAATAAATAAATAAAATATGTAACATTAATTAATTCCATAAGTTATAAAATAAAGAAAAGATTAATTCTTTATTAGTTTAAAGTCTTCCATAATTTGTCCACAAGTTAGGGAACTTGAAGAGTTTTGGATTAAAACTACTTTAAATACATAAGTTATGGAATTAATTAGTTTTGAATAGTTTCAAAACTTGCCCTCAAGTTTTGGAATTTTTAAAGTTTTCTCTTATGAATACTTTAATTCCAAGTTAGCCCTTAGAATTTTAAAAGTTAAAATTCAACCCTTATAATTTATAATATTATAAGTTAATAATATTTATATGTATAAGAGTAAAGTCGGTCTTACCGCTAGTACGCCTCATTCACGAAGCCGGTCTATAAGGTGGGTATAAGGTTGTTGCCTATAAAATGGCAACTTAATGGGTGTTCACTCTCACCCACCGCTCGCTTGACTGGTGGAGGGTCGTTAGCCGAACGGGTTTGACATGACTATAATTCTCCCTTCATTAAAAAGTATTAATGATAAATACTAAGTAACTAAACTTTTAATAATACCCAATCTTAGTTACTTAGAAAAATGTGAATAAGGTGCTAATCCATGAAATTACACTTTGCACTTTGTTTAAGTCGGTTAGTGGAGCGTGTGTGGTTAACCGGCACACTAACTCGTATTTAACAAGGTAGGCAAAGGGTAACTTAATGTTTATCATAGTATCGATGGAGCGTGTGTGGTTAACCGGCACATCGATTGAGGGGTAAACACTTAAGGGTACCCAGTAATTTGCATGGTTACTTCACACCTTGTTTTGTGATCCTCGGCATCCCAGTCACAAAAACTGAAGGGCACACTCGAGATTGAAACATGCCATTGAACAGTTCAATGAATCTCAAAAGATCTAGGAGTTTCAAATCCAATTAAAACCTAATAATACATTTCGTTTATCTTGGTGGAAATTGGTGAATCGTCATTCACCTACCTTCAAATTGTTTTATAGCTTGGATTACGGCATACCTCCTCTAAGTTATAAAATAGTTTGTTGGGTCCTAGCCTTAATATTTTTCATATTGGGTGTCATATTAAGGACTCAAAGATCAACTATCTTGAATATCTCCCATAACATGTCTGGTTTAGACATTTATGATCTTCCCAAATCTCTTGAAACAAGCATTCCTAATGAAGATGATGTCCCATGGATATCATACTTCTTTCACCTCCTCCAATTATTCTCCCTAACCCACAAGTTCTTGAAAAGTTTAAGGTCACTCGAGCCCTATTGGCAAGAAAAGGTCTTGGTGTGGTCACATCTTGGAGATGTAGTCACATATTGACAAGCCGGGAGAGTTGGGTGTCAAAGTCTTGAGAAAGTTGGTGGTTTAATCACTTTCTAAGTCACATAGTGAGTTCCTTTGGGACACCTATGAAATAGACTATGACAAGACCCTTAATGATCTTATCTATTGTTAAGATCAACTTCCTGAAACTTTATGGACATTGACAATGGTGACACTGGAAATACAGAAAAAGCATTCTCTTCCCAATGGAAAGGGATCGGCCATAGTCAACTCGGTTGAACAAATGGTAAAGAGAAAAGTCTAAGTCTGTGATAGTCTCGTGTACCATTATCAAAGGGTCCATATGTTTATATTGCCAAAGGAAGGGGCATTGGTTGCGAAGCTGCCTAATTTTACCTAAGGATGTTAAAGTCAATAAGGTTGACTCTACTTCAGGTAAAGTCCACTACTCTAACTCTGTTAAGTTTCTATTCTGAGATTCTTGATGCATGATGTGACTGGGTCACATGGTGATGCTTTAAGAATCAAAGAAAAGTGAAGGAACTTAAAGAAAGAATATGCTGAATCTGATCGCATAGATGGACTTCTATCGCGTAGTTTGAAAAACGGATTCTTGAGCTACTTCTTAGGAGTTATGAGATATTGCTTAGGAATAGATAACAACAAGTTTTCATATGGATTGTAAGGATAAGTTTTTCCGCATAGTTTTAAAATAAAAGGAAAATTTTGATTTTATTTATTTTAAAAAAAATATCCTTACAATGGCATTTGAGGAAAAATTGTTGCTTATATGATTCCATTAATAGCAAGAGTGGAAATATGAAATTGATTCCTTCATTTGTGGTAATGTCTAAATTTACCAAATAAGGAAAGATTCTCATCACCCAAGTCTCAATTGGACCGGAACTTGGAATCATGCGAGTAGTATAGCATGATGAATGAGAACTTTCAAGTATTGGAAAAATAAGACTAATTACTTATTCACATGGATGTGTGAGTCAAGTAATGGACTAAGGGATCGAGTACATAGTCATGTGCACTGATTAAGTCCACCACAAAAGATATAAGGCTATTCGTCATAGTTTACTAAAGCTTAGTAAATATGGTTATACTTACAAGCGTAAGTATAACTCTGAGACATTGGAAAAGGTTCCAACGTATGGCAGAGCGAATAAGAAGAATCAAATTAGGCAGAAGGATAAAAGTCTCTCAAATCTGAAAAGATGGGAGAGTACTTTAGTATCAGTTTTGTGATCATCTTAATGATTAAGAAACCATATCAAAATTAGTTCTCTAAGGAAGTCTTAGTGCATTCTTATGACTAAGAAGAAGGGATCTTGAAATTGTTGAAATGGTTAAATCAAGAAGATGAGTCATACTTCGTTCCAATACAAGTCTTAGAGTCATACTCCAAGATTGTAATTTTAGTGACATGTCTTAAAGAAGGTTTAAAAACACTTGACAAATGTAAGAGTAAAAGTTTTCTACTCTTGTACATTCGAAATTGGTAAGTTGTGATGTTTTGGATAAAACAAAGACCAACTTAGGCCAATTGTGTGAAGTGTTTGTCTTGATTAGAATCCACACTATCTCTTGGATGTTTGACAAGGGAGTCTTATAGGTCAAGAAGACAGTGGGAGTCTTAAAGGTCTTGAAAGTCTCAAGAACTAATCAAGAATGAAACCTGAAGTTCTTCACTAGCACACGACTTGAGGTTTATAACCTATCGTGTTGACATATTTTGTGCCCATTCTAGTTAAAGTTGGCTTTGCATATGAGTTCTTAGAGTTCTCAATGTGTTGCACAACAACTTGGAAGCAATGGTAGGCCCTTGAGCTGCCAGGTGGCAAGAAATTAAGATTGAGTTCAATCCATATGGTTTTGGATTTGTCATTAACCTTGTCTTGTGACTATGGTTTTGAAAATTCACATGGATAAGAACTCATACACCAATAAATCTAAGTGTCATAAGGTTTCTCTCTGATTCATGAAAATGATGATGAGGAAACACTTTCACTAAGTAGATTTTAGCTAGATAGCAATTGTAATGTTAGCATTCTCAAAGTCGTTAGTGGAGCGTGTGTGGTTTACCGGCACACTAACTTGGACTTGTGAGAAATGGCAAAGGTCAAAACGATCAAGACTATGATTACAGCATCCCTTTTCATAGTTCTTAAAATTGTTTTGACACACCCATGAGCTATCTAAGGGAAGGTGTATGTTTTTGATAAAGTCTTATCAAAACAATCTAGTATCAGAAATCTGAACTTTGGTAAGAAAGTCAATAAAGTATTGATTTCTAGAAGTCGAGCTTTCTGAGTACATGTCAAAGCTAGTGGGAGCATAAGTGTTATGCTAATAATCATCATGTTAGTGGGAGCATGATAAATATGATAAGTATTGCAAGTTAGCAATGTTAATTATAGAAAAACAAAAGGTTTCGATTGGGAAAAAGTTGTTTTGCTATAATTAAGGGAGAGGAAATTATACTTCATCTCAAATCTATAAGCTTAGATCGTGAGGTTTTAATCATTTAATCAAGGATATATATGAATTTCATGTTGGAATGGCTCAACATAAGGAAATTCTGTATATGGGTCCATTATTTGCGTTCTTAAATTCGATTATGATTACGGCATCCCTTTTCATAATCTGAATTATGAGAACTTGGCAAATAGAAATGGAAATGTTATAGCAAAAGACTGGTTTAGTCTTTATGTGAGACATCATGAATCGTGTCCCATATGCTTCGGATATAGGATCGATTACATGTGCTATATTCATCCTTTCTAAAAATTTCCAAATGCCTGGGACATTAAGAAGGGAAAAGGTTTAGAACTGGATATGACTAAAAGGATTAAACAATTGTCGAGGACAATCTAAGGTTTACCAAAGATTGGTTGCTCAAGGACAGTTAGAAGTATAGTGATAATTCTGGAAAGACCATATTGACAAAATCTGTAAGGAGGCAACTCTTGTTCAGAAGTGATAGTCGAAATGGAATCTGGAAATGTTTCAAAGTTAGAATTTTCAATCTGTGTAAGATTAAGGAAACTTAATGCAAGAAGGATGGTTCCAAGGACTTGATCTCCTTTGGAATGCTCTGTAATGATTGTTGTTAAGTCTTTCTGACTTTGTGCATAATCATTACAAGAGGATCGATGCATATAAGTTTAGAATCTAACAGATTTCAGTAAATGACATGAATTTGGAATTCTTGCATTTGCAGTAAGGATTTGGGAGTGTGAAAAGAGAATCATTGAAGTTATGTTCATTTGATCTAGTTCACAAAATAAAGATCATAGACAAACATATTATGCATACTTGGTGTATGGCATGACTAGTGTTTAGAAAACATAGTGCGCATGCTTGGAGCATGGGACAACTATTGTTTTAAATTCAAGAATAATGTTGATAGCTGGAACAATATACAATAAATAATGTGTAATCATATGGTGATAAATAAAAAGTGTTTTATTTATATTCATAAGTTCTGAGACCATATTGGATGAAATTATTATTGTGTTTCACTTTGCATGTTTTGACTTCCCGAATAAACTAGGTTATTCTTCCGGAATGACTAAGTTATTCAAACCATCCACAGTCGGTCATATGTTGGAAGTAGATATGAATTAAGACTGTCATGGGTTGGCTTGTAGAGGTCTAAGATGTTGGACAAAGGGCTACAACACTCATGAGTGCTCATAAGTTCTGAGTATTGGATTCAACCCGCGCTCATTGGAATCACTTCATGGGTTTTATCACGAGTGATCATGAGACGATAATATCTTATATTCTTCAAACCTAGAGATATGAGTTGTTACTATGAGTTGATAGTACATTGATTACACGAAACGCATTGGTAACTCGATGTTATAAAACGTGTCTTTGTGTATGATTCAACAAGTAGTAGAACAAGCCATATGAGTCGAAGTTTATCCATTCCTTTTACCTTCGGGAGAAAAGCGATATCTGTGGGCCCCTCGATGATTTGATGATGACAAATGGAAGTGCTCGGCGGGGCCAGGACTGATTTGATTTGTTCGATTAGTCAGTCGTCATAAATCGGAAATCGGGAAACAACAAATGGACAGAGAGAATGATTATAATCCATGTCTCAGTCCATATGTTATCTAGAATGGAGGAATATATGATCCCTTATCTAATGGACAAGTCGTTGACAAAAATCAGAGTTCATCTACAAGGTCAGAGTTCGACAGAAGCTTTTGAGAGCTACGATTGCTAGTTGGTTCCTGAAGTCATACGCAATAATAGTTTTAGACTTATCCAAGTGGGAGACTGTTGGATTAATGTCTAAGTCCATAACTATAATTGGTAAGACTTGACCCGACCCGGCATGGTCCATTTGGGTTGCATGGCATCATGCACTTGGATAGACTATAATGAGAGAAATAAGACACTTATGGTTATTAATATATTATAAGTTCTAGTATATTAATAATAAGAATAATAAGATTATTTAATTAGTATTGATCAAGAATTAATCTAGGATTAATTAAGTGATCAAAAGAAGACTAATTAAATATATGGGTTGATTGTGTAAATCATCCATACTTATATAGTGGGCTAATGCTCCATGGATTATCTAGTTGGGCCAAAACCCATATGATGCTCCATGGTGTATTTGAACCCATGGATCCAAGGAAATGGAAAGTCATGACAATTAGGGTTTACCCTAATTGTAACACTATATAAAGATATTATTCTTCCCAAAATCGGTCACTAGATTATTCTAGAGAGGGCTAACCGATTTTATGAAGTGTAGAATCCTCTCAAGTTATTCCAAGTGCTTATGGTGTTGTGTGAACCATTTGAGGTGTCACACTTGGGGCACTAGGCACTCAAGCTTCATGAAGACAAGCACTATCAAAGAGGTATGTATTCTATCTTGTTATATTGATATTTTGTATGCTAGATTAGGATAATACCTTGGATGTTCATATTTGCATGTATAATAGAGAAAACATAGATCCAAGGTATTTAGGGTTGCATGTACACTTAGGAGTGTTAGAATGCTCAAAACCCAACACTTGCTACAAAGACCACATTGTCACTAGGTCTGTAGAAGAGGTAACCAAAGGATTGCTGTGGGTAGCCGATGAAAATACACCTCTCGCTTCGGGGTTCGAGCTTATCATGAGTCTCGCGTCTCACGAAAGCCTCGCAACCCCAAATCTTAATGTGGTCTAGTTTAGGTACTTTACCAGTCCACATCTCGTGAGGAGTTTTGGCAACTTTCTTTGTAGGGACTAGATTAAGGATATGGGCGGCAGTCTCTAAGGCATACCCCCAGAATGAGATTGGTAGCGATGCTCGACTCATCATGGAATGAACCATGTCCAACAAGGTTCGATTACGCCTCTCAGCCACACCATTCAACTGCGGTGTCCTGGGAGGTGTCAATTGTGAGACAATCCCACATTCCCTTAGATAGTCGAGGAACTCTGAACTAAGATACTCACCACCCCGATCGGATCGAAGCATCTTAATGTTCCTGCCCAATTGATTCTCGACTTCCTGTTTAAATTCCTTAAACTTCTCGAAAGTCTCTGACTTATGCTTGATTAAGTAGACATATCCATATCTACTGTAATCATCAGTAAAAGTCAAATAATAACGATTAGCATCCCTTGTGGCATGTTTGAATGGCCCACACACATCCGTGTGTATAAGGTCCAACAAACCTTCACCCTTTTCACACGAGCCTGTGAAGGGTGACTTTGTTATTTTTCCAAGTAAGCATGATTCGCAACTATCATTTGACTTTAGGTCAAACGACTCCAAGACTCCATCCTTTTGGAGTTGGCCTATGCGTTTCTTGCTTATATGTCCAAGACGACAATGCCATAATGATGCTTTATCCAAGTTATTATTATTAGTAGAATCAATACACAAATTATTATTTCCTAAGTTATCTACAATAGATACAGCTTCATACACACCATCACAAGGTAATGCTTTAAAATAAAGTACATTATTAAAGAAAGCATTAATCGAACCAACTTCATTATCAAACGAAAAGGTGAAACCATGTTTGTACAATGCATGAAAGGAAATAATATTTCTTGCCATTTTTGGCGAATAACAACATTTATTCAAATCTAAATTTAACCCACTACTTAGCGATAAAGTATAAACTCCAATCTTGGTGACAGGTGTAACTTTCCTATTCCCCATGATTAAGTTTATTCTTCCTTGCTCCACATTCTCACTTCTTCCTAGTCCCTGCAAGTCACAACAAATATGAATACCGCAACCGGTATCAAGGACCCAAGATTTCAAATGGGGTGAGTTATTAGAAATGATAGTGTAAATACCTGCATGGTTGGGTTTGACTTTCCCATCCTTCACATCCTGCTGGTACTTTGGGCAGTTTCGCTTCCAATGAGTATTTTCATGGCAATAGAAGCATTCAACATCTTTTGGGTTAGAAGAAGGAGTAATGAAACCTTTCTTGGTTCCACTTGAAGAAGAGCCATCAAGGGTCCGAGCCTTGGTACCCTTCGAAGATCTCTTTCTCTTCCTCCCTCGACTTTGCCCGATTGCCAAGACCGGAGTTGAGTCCGGAGTTGGTTCCCCTTAAGACCTGTTTCTGCGGTCTTGAGAAGTCCCTGAAGTTTTCTGAGGGTGACCTCTTCCTTGTTCATGTGATATGTCATGCGGAATTGATCATAGCACGATGGTAAGGAGTGCAAAATGATATCTATTGCAAGCTCCTCAGGGAAGTTCACGTTGAGCTTCAGCAAACGATCCACATACCTTTGCATTTTCTGCATGTGGCTCGTGACGGACTCTCCGTCCTTCATCATGGTTGTTATCATGGAGCAGATGACTTCGTACCTCTCTTGTCGTGCACTTTGATGGTATCTTTCCATCAAATCTTGGTGCATTTCATAAGGGTAGAAATCTTCATAAGACTTTTGGAGTTCAGCTGTCATTGTGGCCAACATGATGCAAGCCACCTTGGTTGCATCTCTTTCATGAGTATGAAAGTCAGCGATCTCCTGGGGAGTTGCAGTGGACTCATCAATTTCCTTAAGCTCCTTGTCAAGGACATATTCTTTGTCCTCATAGCGGGTAATCATCCTGATGTTTCTGATCCATTTATTGAAGTTGGATCCATCAAAGGTGACTTTCCCACACAAACTCATAAGAGTAAAGGAGCCATTAGGATTCGAGCCAGAAGCATTATTTGAAGACATCTGAAAGAGAAGGACAAGTTTAGTATAGATTTAAGAGAGTCCTTAATAAAACACTCAAATGTAATATTAAGGCTAGGATCCAATCACAATATAATATAACTTAGAAGAGGTATGCCGTAATCTAAGCTATACCATATTTGAAAGGTAGGTGAATGACGATTCACCAATTTCCACCACGAAAACCGAAATATTAGATATTTAGTTTTTATTGGTTTTAGAAATTCCTAGATTCTTTGAGATCCAATGAACTTTTCAAAGGCATGTTTCAATCTCGAGAGTGCCCTCCAAGTTTTGTGATTGGGATACCGAGGATCACAAAACGAGGTGTGAAGTAACCATGCAAATCACTTGGTACCCTTAAAGTTTATCACTCAATCGATGTGCCGGTAAACCACACACGCTCCACCGATACTATAATAAACCTTAAGTCACCCTTTACCTACCTTGTTAAGTCCAAGTTAGTGTGTCGGTTAACCACACACGCTCCACCAACGACTTA
This sequence comes from Lactuca saligna, assembly GCF_052625555.1. Lineage (NCBI taxonomy): Eukaryota > Viridiplantae > Streptophyta > Magnoliopsida > Asterales > Asteraceae > Lactuca > Lactuca saligna. The sequence continues at coordinate 85,454,220 of NC_136422.1, read as the reverse complement.
GACAAAGTGTAAAGTGTAATTTCATGGATTAGCACCTTATTCACGTTTTCCTAAAGTAACTAAGATTGGGAATTTAATAAAACATTTAGTTACTTTATTATATTCATCATACTTTGAATGAGAATTTATAAGTCCTTGTCTTACCCGTTCGGCTAACGACCCTCCACCAGTCAAGCAAGCAGTGGGTGAGAATATACACCCATTAAGTCACCATTTTATAGGCAACAACCTTATACCCACCTTATAGACCGGCTTTGTGAATGAGGCGTACTAGCGGTAAGACGACTTTATTCTTATACATATATATATAATTATTAAATCATCATAATATAAGTAGAAGGGTTGAATTTTAACCTTTAAAATTCTAGGGGTTGGAACTTAAAGTTTTAACTTAACTTTACTTGTTCCAAAACTTGAGGGCAAGTTTTGTAACTTTCAAAACTTTTCATTTCTTGTAACTTATGAGTTTAATAGAGTAATAAAATGAAGACTCTTCATTTTTCTAACTCTTGTGTTTTTAATGGTTTTAAGTCAAGTGTGACTCTTGGTTTTCCATAACTTAAGGATAAGTTATGGACTCCATTAAAACACATTATGATCAAGAATTAATCTACCACATAGGTTACAAATAATTCCTATGATCATCTAAAACATCATAAGAACAAGAACATGAATATGAACACAATTAAAAATTACATTTAAAACTTTGTAATTTTGATAACTAGTTGTTGTAAATGAATTAGCAAAGACATTACACCACCAAAAACAAGTTTTCAATTACCAAAACAGTTTAGGGTAATGTTTCTAATTCATTTCCAGCAACTAAATCGGAATTCTGCACTCAGTTGACCCTACTCGCCGAGTGCATGAACTCACTCGCCGAGTTGGTTGAAGATACTCATGAACTCGACGAGTCCCCCCTATAGACTCGACGAGTCCATTCGCAGACAACAAGATTTCCGATTCTGTTTTCAACTTTTAAGCACAAATAAGAGCAAACAAGCCTAGGCTCTGATACCACTGATGGGTTTTGAGCATTCTAACACTTCCTAAGTGTACATGCAACCCTAATAACCTTGGATCTATGTTTGTCTAATTATCATGCCAAGTTGAATTCCAAGGTTATATTCCTATCTAGCATACATGGGGAACAATTTTAACATAAAGTATAGATAGAATAACTTACCTTGTTGTTGTTTGTGTTCCTTGAAACCTTGTGATCCTAGCACCCCAAGTGTGATGCCTCAAATGCTTCACACAACACCAAATGCTCTTGGAAGAACTTATGAGAGAACACACACTTCTCAAAATCGGCCAAGCCCTCTTGTTTCTTAGTGTAACCGATTTTAGGTGGAGAACATGTTTCTTATATAGTGTTGACACATCTAGGGTTAAACCCTAATGTGTCATGACTCTTCATTTCCATGACCCATGGGTTTGTAACTCCCATGGAGCATCCATGGAGCATCCTATGGGTGGAACCCAACTTGATAGTCCATGGAGCCTTTTAGCCCACTATACAAGATATGGATGATTTACATAATCAACCCATATATTTAATTAGTTATCTTTTGATCACTTAATTAATTCCAAATTAATTCTTCATCAAACTAATCAAATAATATTATTAATATATTAGAACTTATAATATATTAATAATCTCCAAGTGTTATTTCTCTCATTTAGTCTATCCAATTGCATGGTGCCATGCAACCCAAATGGACCATGCCGGGTCGGGTCAAGTACATACCAGAAATAGTTATGGACTTAGACACCTTATCCAACACATAGCGGGATCGAACTGGGGAGGCGGTGGTGGTGGATTGTTGTTCTTTGAGATGGGTCTTTTCTTTGGAGGCATCTTGTTCTAAAATGATCAGGAAAGAGAGGATGGTCAGTCTACTGAATTGAATCAAGAGATATGAAACAAGATGTATCTCTATATGATAGATAAAGTTTTCTACTAAGCGATAAACAGGAAGGCGTTACTAAAGCAAGTAAACTATCGCTAGGAAAGAATGAGTAGCAACACTTGGAATGAATTTCTAAAATGTATCTTGCTTTGATCAAAATACTCGTATAGTATTTTATGTTGAAGGTTTTATTCCATCGTTTTCTTTTGGTAGAAATATTTGGTAAGTTTTAGGCCTGTTGTAACACCACAGTCACTCCCAAGCACATGTTGGTCATGTCTCGAATGAATATAGTTGATCAGGCTATATTGAACCTAGACATGATTACATAACTACTCAGGTTTAATCATAGTGTACAACATCCAATTACTTTTGTTTGATTCTTTTTACGATACGATTTCTAGTATGTAGGTATACTTGTATACTTGTAGTAAAAATACTTCTAATTTTAAAGTATACTTTTAGTGCAGAGCACTTCAGCCCCTTAGTGTCTATAGTTGTATACCAAGTAAGGTTAGGTATACTTAGTTCACTATAAACAATAGCTATGATACCAATCTTTCACACCCCCGAACCGTCAGAAAAACAACGGCGGAAACGTCCGGGGTTGGCGACGTCATATGTAGTATCACAACAATTGTATCATAGCAATCAGAGTAAACACAACCATTACATTAAAATATGAATATTTACATCTGTTGAAAACATAGTTTATACATAGCATTATATAACAAAAGATGAAGATGAGACTCCAAAATGCTCCGTCTTCTCCAAAAGCTGGCTAGGTACCTGTCTATCGTTGTCCTAAGAATACAAGCGGTTTTGAAAACGTATCAACATAAAGCTGGTGCGTTCATAAGAATTATTTGTATTGAAAACTATTCACTGAGTTTGTATAAATAGTTTCTTTCCATTACAAGTAAATATCGTTTGTATCGAAAACCGTTGTTACCAAGTTCTAAAATATGTATGCATGTTTACCAAGAAAATCCAATAATTTCTAACATGTTGTTGGTTTTTGGATGCAAGGTACGTTCTGTTTGAAAACATTGGCTACCACTAGTATGTAACATATGATCGTTCGGAAAAACCCTCGTTACCACCAGTATGTAAAGTAGTTTTATTACTTAAAATAAAACTATGGAAGAAAGAAATCCCATAAACAATGATTATTTTATATTTATTGTGAGTCGTATAACCATACTAAATTGACGTGTGACCTCCTTGACGTTCTTCAGGAGTCGTACGATTACAAAATTTGCCTCCCTAGGCATGCTCACCTAACTGTAGCTAATAGTTCAGGGGTGGGATTGTCGGTCCCGAATAGATCTATTCACAAATTTCATACTCTCCCTCCAGCAGACTCTGGTTATACTACCAGTGAGGATTTATTGGTACCCCGAGTGGCAAAGCGAAGATAGTCTCACAATCCTGTATTAACTAGTTTACATGTTTAATCGGTTGTTCTCGAGTTCAAAATCGTTTGTGACGGTGTAGAATATAAATAATTTTACATAAAATAATTATTTAGCATAATATTATAGTTTGGTATTTGTGACAACTATCAAATTCAGGTCATTCTCGGAATCATGCATCTTTGTAAAAACCATTCATGCACAACATGCCAAGGCCTAGTAGTATAAATTAGGTCAAAAATCTGGCATAAACTAGGATGCAACAAAGATCTACGACTAATATACTTGACTCTTACGATTCTAGTTAGTTGCTTAACTACAATAGGAAATACCAATACCATAATTAGAATGAAACTTCAAACTTTTTTACAATTGAAAAAGGGTATAAAACCCTAAAAATAAATTAAAATATTCTAATTATATTTCAATATGATGGTGAATATCAAACAATGTTTCAAAAACCCTAAAGAGCCAAAATCCAAATTTATGAACCTTAAAGCTAAAAAACTTTATAATATTTGGCTATGAACTTCCTAATATCAAATTTTTATTAATCAAATTATGGATTATAATCAATGAAATAAAAATTTGATTTACCATACATTAATCATAATTTATTAGTTAAAAACAAATATTTTTAAATAAATCAAGAATTACATAAAGAAGAATTTTTATAAAAATTCTTGGGTTTTATAAAAATGAAGAGGGAATATATTTAATTTGAATTTTAGGAGAGAGAGGGCCTTTAATCCACACAAAATCTGGCCACCCTCTCCCCATGCTCTCCTTCTTCCCAAAACTTCAATCATTAAGATCTAATCCCCACTCTTCCACTTCTCTCTTCACTCTCTCTCAAAGTCCACCCTTCTAACACTCAAACTGTCTTTGTCTCTCTCTCTCTCTCTCTCTCTCTCTCTCTCTCTAACTCACAAAAATCATCAGCCAAGAACACCTCTTTACACTCAAATCTTCATCCTACACGACTAATCTTCAAGGTAGACACAGAAATCTTTAACTTTTCCTTACTTTTCTTCTTGTTTTTAAAAGGCTTTTCTTGTATTTCTCTTCCTTCTACACCATTCTTTATGAACATTCATGAACATGTTCATGAATATCGAGTTTGATGATGATGGTGGTAGGGTTTCACCCAAGAACAACATGCATGTTGTTTAATGGTGAAATCCAAGGACCAAAACATATGTCAAACACTAAAGTTCGGATTTTTACAAGTTTTGAATGTTCAAACACCTTATGCTTTCAAGTATTTCTTTTAAAAACATCACTATGACAAACATATGTCCATGCGTGGTCTTCAAACCGTGATGCATGTGATGAACACGAAGCTAATGAGCATGATGATCAAAGTACATTGTTAATAGTGCATGTAAACGACTGTGTCTATAAAAATATCTAAAAGTTCTTTTCTGTTCAAACCAAAATTTTTCCAGATTCCCATTAAGGTAATATGAACATTTGGATAATATCAAGAGTTTTACCATTTCTTTGATATATTAAAATTGTTGCAAGAAAACAAGGGCATACATCACATAAAATACTTCCAGCGTTCTATAAATCCGGAATAAATCGGTGGATGACCCCGATGGTGAATAATGACCCCTCATTAAATTTCATCGATTTTTGTTGCCGTTTAATATGATTTTCGATTTTCTTTTTGTTTGGGTACAATAAATCACAAAAGCACTTTAGAGAGTGTGAAAATTGTATCTAACAATTTTCGCAGCTCTTACCTGTGGTGGTAGACTCAGAAAAATAATTTCGGAATTTTTCATCATGCCTTCCTATTTTTCCCAATTTTTGTTAATTATAATGGCCTAAAAATAGGAAAACTAGTTCTGATTATCCAAAATTCGTGAAATTTTACCAGAACATCATGTTGTACAGTAGGAGGTCACATAAAACATTTGATGATTTTTGTGTACGGTAAACTATTTTTCTCCTATTTTCTATGGTTAAATACACTTAAATACACTTAAATACACATAAATACCCAAAACCGGATTATACAATATGAAAACCACTTTGGTATTTTTCCCAGATTACTTACACTATAAATGATGTTACAAAATTTTTTGGTAATTTATTTTAACTGTTTTTTTATTTATTTTTCAATTAATGATTATTTAAGGGGATAAAACAAGAAAAACTAGAAATACCCACTGAAAAATATATTTTATATTTTTCCCAGCCTAGTTATGTATAATAACAGTTAAATAAAATGTTTGGGTAGTTTTGGAAATTGTTTTCTATTTATTTCAATTTTTATTGGAATAAATGCATAAAAATCATAAAATAAAACTAAACAGCTTGGAAATCCATTTTTATATTTTTCACAGCTTAGTAATGTGTGATAACAGTAAAATAAAAAGGTTGAGAATTTTTATCCTGTGAATGCTATTTTTCGTAAATTTATGTTGTTATGAAGGCTTAAATATCAACAATTTAAGGAAAATTTTCTGGAAAACCTCTATTGTATTTAGAATGAAAATACAAGGTTTGACAATTTTTGGAAACTGTTTGATAATATTTTACATTTTTAGGAATATAAAAAACCTTTAAATGTTTTGAAACACTCTTAAATTTATATTCCTAATCTGGAAAATTAATATCCCAAAGTTGTATTAATCGCATGACTTGTAGAATTTCACAATTTCAGAAAAAGTGTAACCAATTAACATAAAATCCAATATTAGAACATAAATTGGCCTTTCACAATATGTAGAGTTTAGTATATTAGCATTAGATTTCGAGATGGAAACTCACTAGTGTGTGTTTAATGTCGTAGGATCCCAGTATTAAGACGTTGGTGTATTCCGAGGCACCACTTGTATCTACTCGAAACATTGTGAGTATTCACGCACTCCCCTATTTTCAATTTTTATGTTTTGGGTTGGAAAAGCATGTCCAGAAAAACTATTATTTGCATGTTGTATTTAAATTGACTTGTATCAAACATGATTACAATTGTATTGCTATGTCTCTCTATGTATGTCTATGCAACACAGAACATGAGAACTTATCGTACTAAGGCCCTTCCCTTATCTCTAACAATTAAATCTTTGAGCCAATGGTCATTATGGATAGCACTATTAGGAATTGACAACCCCTCACTCGCCCTATTGCTGGAGTGCATGATACAATATTCATCTATGGAACGATAAGCATAGATCTTGATAGGGCTTCAGTCATCGGTTTGGTTGAGACTCATTGTTTGCTCATACACATACAAACTCGTTTCTCGTTATAACAATAAACTTGTATTCATTAATAGCAATCAACTCTTTTCTCATTAAAGCAATGTACTTGTATTTACGAGAAGCCTTATTTAAGCTCAATTTATAAACTTGTGAACTCACCAACTATTTTCATAGTTGATGCTCGTTTTACATGCTTTTCCAGGAAATAATTAGTAAGTGGATCTAAAGAATCATCATCATAGAGCATGCTGCATCGTGTTGAAGTTATTTATGAAGATATCTTTGAACAATGTTATTTTGGAAAAACTTGTATTTTGTTTCTTTTGAAGCTATGGGTTGTAAACTTTTAAATACTGTTATGGTGATGTATCTTTATCTTTTTCAATGAAACCGTTATCGCTGTCATATCTTGCGTTTTCGCTCTAGTGGGGTGTGACAGTATTCGTATCAACGAATGAACTAAATCTGGCATAGTTTATATGTTTAACTTTGCATGAAATTTGAATCTGTATGACAGGTAATGAAATCCCAAACTATACCTATTATAGTTTGAATGGTTGTTACGTTCGGGTATGGTTTTGAAAACCATGCAATTATGAGTCGAAAACATCCCTTATGCTCCGCATAATACAAAAGGGATAATTATATCTAAACGTTTGATAGAAAATCATTGTAATTGCATCAGTTTTTAAGTTATGAAAACCTTTATGTTTAACTTGTATTCCCCCCTTGAAAACATGAAAAACTTGGAAAAGTGTAGGGGTATGAACTCACAGTTTAACGTAGGATCCGAAAGCACAATTGGTTACGAGCATCGAGTGTCAACCGATGTTTTGTTTGCATGTTGACCCTATGAACATATATTACACATATATATATGTATTAGATTGAGTATCCCATGATACATCATGTTGGAAAAACACCCTAAAGGCTTGGAATCACTAGAACTAAGTGTTCTATGTCTCATACTTAGGGATCTTTACAAGCTCAAGGCCAAATATGAGCATTAGAGTGGGTGTATGGCCATAAAAATAAGGTTGCGGCCAGGTTGTGTGTGCGATTACACACATGAGTGTGCGGCCGTATAGAGGGTGTTTGCGGCCGTATACTCCCCATTTGAGTCGAAAATGTCGATTTTGAGGTGTTTCCTCCTCACTTTGGAGAGTTTTGCATGTGTGCGACCACCTTATGAAGGTGTGCGGCCGTACACCTTCAAAGGACGAAGAACACGAAGAACACTACGATTTTTGGCTTAGTTTCAAGTGTTTTACCAGTATAACAACCTGATTGATGGAGTCATTCATGTTTTTGAAGCCCTTACAGTGTTCTTAAATGAACTTTTTAGAGAGAGAAAGTAGTGAGAGAAAATAGAGTGCAACCAAAGAGAGGGGAAGAGTCAAGGAACGGGGGTCTCTTCCATTATATAGGGTCAGGTGTGAGGCTGGAGGGTGTGTATGGCTGGGGTGTGCAGCTGGCTGGCCGCACACATGGGTGTGCAGCTGCACATACCTTCCTTGGTGTGTTTGGCTCAGTTTTGTGATGCTACACACTTTCTAACCCTTCTTAAGACTCATATCTATGATATTCTAAGCCTAAAGCACTCCTATGGACCCAAAATTTTGCTAAAAGATGGTAAGTTTGAGATAAATATTGATACACGAATCAATTGCACATGATAAAATTTTCGAGTTGTCACAAGCATGGGGTGTCGATTTTAGTGGTTTCAGATAGGGATGTTTGGTTTATTTCAAAATTTTAGAAGAGGTTTCATAAGGAGTGATGAGAATAAAACTCTAGATCGATTAGATCTTTCACACGCATGATTATGGAAATCGAACAAGTCAAAAACAGTAAGAAAGTGAACACAAGATGGAATCAAATGTATGCTTATGATTCAAATAAAGTCACGCCTCAGTAGAGTTTGATGAAGAACTTCCACTGTAGAGGCGAGCTAGGGTTTACAAGACTCAGAGAAAATAAATGATAAAAACGATAACATCTAAGACTGTATACATGCAACTTCTATACTAAACCCTAGTACAAAACATGCACGGTTGGACAGGCCCAATACCGGCAATCAAAACTGGGCTAAGGACCGAGCCCATGATGCAATCTAATAATCCCAACAATCTCCCCCTTTGCGTCAAATGAGGTGAGAGATCATTTCTTCTGTGTTGGCTTCACTGTCTTTATTACTTTGAACATACGAGGAATTATTGCGTGAGGTGTCTGTCGAAACTGTATGTACCACCTTAGCATGTCAGTGAATAATTTCTTATCAGAAGCACTATTCTGATCACGCCTTTGAATAATCTCTAAGATATGCTCTAGGCATGATGTTGAGAAGAGATGTTTGTGAACAAGAGCAAACGGACATTTCTAACCTTCGCTCCTGAGGAACATAACAGTTTGATAATCCGTATCAATCTTCCCCTTGACCATAGTGTTGAAATTGCCTGCTTTGCCTATAGCCTAGATCGTTGTTCTCTTGTGAATGGAAGAGGCAATCTCCTGGTCCATCTTCGCTACCTCCTGAATGTAGCACACAAGCATTCGGCTGAGATGGTTAATTATTGGCTGGTACTCCCGTGGATTTGATAGTAGGATATTGTTGAGGAGTATCCAGTCGTGGGGATTAAGGTTTGGTAGATTAGCACGAGTGAGGTTGAGAACCAAGCCTTCGGTGCCTCGAGTCACATTGAATTGAACATTAACAAACTTCCCCGATGATTAGGGCTTCAAAACCTTGACAGTTGTAATCTTCTTCAAACTCCATGTCAAGTACCAGGGTTAAGCAAACTCCAAGTAGAACTCCAGCAGATCCCTATCTACATTCGGGTCTGGGGAAGGAATAACAACAGTCGAATTGAAGCAATGGAAAATAAATTCCTTTTGTGTGATTGGCATGTCGAACTGTGCGTCCTTGGAGTTCTCGAGCCCAAATGACTATTAGGCTCAAGCCAAAGTATGCTTGGCTCATCGATTATGCATCTCTGAAGCGAAACTGTAGTCCAGACAGGAAACATGGACTTTTTCTTCTCTAGGAGCTCTGCCTGTTGTTTCTTGAGTTTTTCTTCTAGCTCTTTTTCGGAGAGCTTTACCTTCAGAAAAGGATTTTTAGGATTCTCAACATAGACGTTATCCTCATCATCTGTGTCATCTTCTCTAAGCTTCTTCTTCTTTTTCTCTTTGTTATTGACCGAAGCTTCATTACCCTTCGGTTCAGTAGATGGTCTCGGTCCAGGTGGAGGTTGAGTTTGCTTTTCTCCCCCGTGTTTTGGTTGCACACCAGTCACCGGGACACCCTCAATACGACTAAGGATGTCCAATGCTAGCCTAAGTTTATCAGCCAGATGCCGTCTGGTTGTAATGGTGATGATTGGATCATGCGCTTCAAGGAGATAAAGGAGGATGGAGTGAACATCAGCCACTGAACTCTAAATGACTTCCTTTTCTGACTTCAGATCATTGAGCTCAGTAGTAGCAGAACACAACTTGTAGTTTTGCTTTTTCAGCTGTGAGGTTCGCCTGTCAAGCTCATCCATGATGCGATTCTCTACAGCCAATTCGGCCTCAAGTTGAGTAAGATGATCATTGACATTAGCATGTAGAGAGGCATTTTCAGCTTCAATCTCTTGGCGTGTAGCTTCAAGGCTAGATCTTTCAGACTAAAGGGGCCCCTGAAGATTATCCACCGAAGCGTTGATGGTTTGAGCATTCTTCTAAGCAGCAACCTGCAAGGAATCTAAAAATAGTTGAGCATTAGAATCTAGTTTATCAACTTTTATGGTCAGTTCCTTGCACTCCTTAGTAGAAGCATCAACAGGAAGTGAGGCTTGTTGACACTGTGAAGTAGAGGCTTCAATGGCTTTTGCTGCAGCAGAGAGTGAGACACTATGTTATTTGACAACAGATGAGAACAAGTCCTTTAAAGCATATTTAGAGTGAGCTCCGGAGGAAGAGGATGAGAGCAGTTGATCAAGCTTTTCATTCACTGCCTTGAGATGACGCTTTGTAACAGGCGCATCATCATCATCGTCACTCTGTACATGGTAAGGACTGAAATACGTGGAATCAAATTCGAAGTCCTCACCACCTAGAATAGGGGTTGTTTCTGTAGATTGAGTGGGAGATAAGGGTTTGGTTGTGGCTGGAGGTTCGGTTGTGATAGGTGGTTCGGTTGTTACTGGTGGAGTGGGGGCGGTAGAATGAGCACCTGTTGTTGTAGTGGTGGTGGTAGTGTCTGTGAATATGGGAGTAGGGATGGGAATTGTAGTGAATGGTTGAGTGGTTGGAATGGGAAAAATGTGAGGGATAGATACTGGGATGGTTATAGGTGAAGGTGAAGGAGGGTGAGAGCGAACTGCAAGTTCTAGGGTAGGGGAGCGAGGTGGAGTATCACCTCGGCCCAAAGCCACATCATCATAGCTTTCGCTCTCGGATTCTGAAGGAGGAGCAATCTTATGTTGGGGAGGAACACACTCTGAATCTTAGTCACTTGAGGATTGTAGTATTAGCCTCCTAGCGGGCTTCTTCAGCTTCTTCAGTGGAGGAGGTGATGTAACAGCCTTATCAGACTTTTGCTTCTTAGGGGTTTTCTCTTTGGTTGGTTTGGAAACTTGTGCCTTATTGTGGGTTTCAGGTTTCTTGCCCCTTTTAGCAGGTTTTTCAGCCTCATCAATAAAGCGAACCATGGTTGGGGTAAGCTCCCTTTGACCTGAAGATGGATGCTTCCTGGATTGTTGGAGAATGTTACTCGACACAGAGATAGGAGTGAGCATAGCTTCCAGAATAGATCCAATAAATGAGTACTTGGTGGGATCGGTGACAATAATTTTGGTTGTGTGAAAGGTAGCAATGGAGGAGAGAAGAGAGTCCACCATGATTGGAACATGAAGGTGGTCCATTGCCCAGTTGGTGATAATTGACCAAAATCGCCCACATGAGATCTCAGAGTGCCTGGATGAAGAGACCAAGCTTTGTATCAATTGCTTCCAGATGATAGTTCCAAAATCCAAGTTGATCCCATGGTACAGCCCATATAGCACAATCATAAAAGACTTGCTTGCACCATCTGAACCAGCGCTTCGATTAGAGAGTCCCTTAAACAGCAATGTGAAAAGGCCATTCCATTGAGGAGGAAGGCAGGACTTCTAGAACTTTGTGATTGTGGTAAGGGTTTCGGTATATCCTATCTGATAAAACATAGAAAAAATGACCAGTGGTGATGGATTCAGGATTTACCAGAGATTGTTCTTGAGAAAGACCAATTAGGGAACATAAGCGGTGCTTGGACATAGAGGTCCTCTCATTGTGGATTTCGAAGTGAATCCTTTCATGAAGCCTATCATAGTAGGTAGTGGAGTAGACAAGAGAAAGGCACGACATTGGTACGACATCGAATTTGGTGAGTGCTTCGACAAGAGGTGAGTATTTAAGATACTCAACAACGTATAGCATATAAGGCTCATAGACAAACGGAGTGAGATCGATGATCATGTTCTGTTGGGGTTTGATGGTGAGAAGTGGTTGACAAACGGAAGTATCATGAACGGACGAAGAGTCTGCCATTGTAGTAGCTTGAAGACGATGATGAACAGTAAGAGAGATCGCCGGTGTTCTTTGAGAGAATTTGGGAAGTGATAAAGGTTAAAGAGTACTGTTCGAATCCCTTTTATACATACAAGGAGGAGAGAGAAAAATTCGGCTGAGGTCATGGATTATTTCAAAAATAGCGCCTGACTTGACGGATGAACAGTTGGCATACCGATGATGATGAAGGAAAGAGAAAGGATGTTTCCTTTTTGGCATGCCATTCCATAAATTTCGCTTTATCAAATCATCAAACCGATTGGATAAACGGTGAGTCAGCTTCCACTTTATCCCAATCGTCACTCCTAAAACATTTGAATCGTCATTGCCTATGATGCTTTATTGAACACCATTAAAAGAACATGAGTGTGGAAAATTAAAATTCTCGTGCATAGAGTGTTAAAGGTAAGGAAATAAAGCAAATGTTTTGGGATAATCTGTGATGCCTTAAATAAACATAAAACAATGGATTATGGGCATGAATCACTTCCTTCGAAGTCAAGAGAAACATTTAGGTACTTGCTTGGTTTCCCATGAAATAACGAGCAATAACTTGTTAAGAAGTATTGAAAGGCATCTTTTAAAGGATATAAAGGGTGGCTTTCGCTTCAATTCATAATTTCGATACTCGACAAGAGATCAAAACCAAATGAAGTACGTGTGAGATCATTGTGATCTGTTAAACAAGTAGGTAAGATATCTTTTATAGTGACAAAAGGAAGTATAGAAATCTCAAAAAAAAGAAACTGGATCTTTAAGGGAAGAAAAGCCTTGGTTTTAGACAAATTCATAAAAGATCACTCAAAAATAAAAAGAGATTTCATTATGTAACAAGTAAGCTCTTGAATATGAGAATTCACCATCAATTCACTTGTGGTGTTGAATTGTGGGTTTCACTTAGTACATAGTGGCATGAGACTAAGATCATTAACATAGATTTTGTATAACCATAAACCTCAATGGTAAATGCTGAGAGTCTCAGGGGTTATATTGGTGATACAAAGTATAATCGAGAAAAATAGTGGAGATGGTATAGGACGTGAATGTAACTCTGCTCTAAAGACAAAGAGTGACCAAGCAGAAAACTCTAAACTCAATGTGATTAGAGAAAGGTAGCTCATGATTAGAGTGAATAGTACAGCTTGAATTGGGAAAACATGATTTTTATATATCATGTTATTAAGGCGTCACTCAAAATCTTTCGAGGTTGTAGTCAACATACAACAACATGCTTCTAGGGACACCTAACTAATGGGATAAAATAAAATAGATATACCTGCTTGAGCTCCACCATCGAGAATTACACTTATACAAAGAAAAGTAGTGGAAAAAAATATTTTTGTATTTTGTGAAAGTTATTTAATTGAACGAAAGAGAAAAAGATTTTTTGTTTTTATGAATAAAATGGAATTAAAAAGTATTGTACATACGAATACAACCAAAACACGTTGAAAGAAAAAAGGGGCAAATACATCCAGAAGGACCGAACCCGTAATAGACTGAATGATCGGATCATTTCGGTTTTTGGTTGAGCCGAACCCGAAATAGACCGAACGTTCGGTTCATTTTGGTTTGCCCTATTTCGCTTCTAACCTTTATTGATGTGAAGGCGATTTGGGTACTGATTCTACTTCCATCATTCCTAGGCCTTGTAGAATCTTGTTGAAGCTCGCTTCAGGTAAAGCCTTAGTGTAACATACACGTTCTGAAATTGTGTATTGTTATTTTTAAAAGTGAATAAAATTGAGTGTTGTGTTATAATAGCTAGTTTTTACTAGAAATGAAGTAAAACTATGTTTAGAATCACTCATAAAATATTGGAAGTCTTATGAGATTCTAATTAATATCCAAATAATGAAAATTTAGCGAAAATATAAAATTTGAAATAAGTAAAATTTAATTATTTGATGTTGTAGAGAATCATTTTAGAAATATTTACGTGAAAACCTCGTCGAAATCTGAGTTATAACAAAGAAGTTATGACCAACCGAAGATGTGCGACAAAACCGACACGGCGCTGAATGGCGTAAAAAGTGAGTTTTTGATAAACTACTTTTTAGCCTTAGTAATCTAAATATTTGATACATCATAAATGAGAATCGAACGTCTCGTCATTTGTAGTACAACGGTAAAGAGTCTGATGAAAACGGATGTCGGATGAAGAAGTTATGAATTTTTAACGGATTTTCCTGTCCCAGTCTTTTAAAAATAATAATATTAAAAATAAATTCAAAACTAGCCGAAGAATTCTAGACAAAAGTTGCAGAGCGTAATTTTAGCTACGCGTGCATATAAAGAACGTCAAAAACAGAGCTCGTATGCAAAAGTTATGGATTTTACAAGTTTGGGGCTCAATTACTGAGAAATCTCGCATGAATAGTAGCATACACATCACCTCGCACGAAGCAGGTGCGTCACCGAAGTCGTGGTAGAATCCGGGTCCGACACATGCTGCTTTCTAATTGGACCGAGGCTGAAGCCTATCCCCGTTCGACGCGCCTCGCTCCGTGTTACGTCCGAGCTTCGCACAGATGTCCTTTCGTATGCGCGCCGCATGTACCTCCTCCCTCGCTGACTCGCACCAGTTGTTCCGACCCTCGCATCTGAGCCTCGCCTTTGCATCGTGTGGTCTTCGCTACTACTGCCATGTGCCTCTCCGGGTTCGAGCCTCTCGCCTATAAATAGCAGGCTTGCGAGACTTCCCGGGTAATTTTAGAAAATTGCCATTTTTGGCCCCTTTTTCCATATTTTCTTTATTTTGACTTTCCCTGAAGCCCCGGTATCAATTTTAGCACCCGAAACATGTCCCGAGACCCCCGAGAAGCCCGAAAATTTTATCTTTTCGGTTTTAAAGCCCTCCCTTCGCAGAGCCCGGTTTTCAATTAAGCTCCCAGTTTTCAACATAGAAAGTCATATTTATAGCCGAAATGCTGTCTAAATTACTATTTTAACCCCCGGTTAACTTAATGTGAGTTCAATATATAGGAACAATTATATGTTATGTGTTATATGTGTTATGTGCTTCTCAGTGTTATTATTCTGAGTTATTCTCCCGTGTTATTTTATTCGCTATGTTTATAGCAAATATAATATCTTTGACCATGTGATTAGTGAAAGGACTTAGATTCACATTGGTACTGGTACGTAGCCTGTAGCCATGTAGAACATGTCTCTATAAGAGAATAACTTCTATTCTATGGCATTGGCAGAAAGTTAGATAGGAATCTCCGACCATGTAGAGCATGACTCCGTAAGGGGAATTGAACTCTATTTTATGGTATTAGCGAATGGGTAACCATGGCGTGAAAACCTAAAATCTACCGAAATGGTTAAACAGGGCGTGAAAACCTGAAATCTACTGAAATGCTAAATAGGGCGTGAAAACCTGAAATCTACAAATTGATAATCATAAATTATATGTCTTCTGTGCCATTTAGGCCAAAGCTTTATTGATGCATATCAAGTATTGAAATCGTTATGTCTCATTGAAAAATATATCTTTTGAATAAAGTCTTTGATTGATATGAATGCTTGTCACATGATTTCACATATGTCTTGTTGTTCGTCTTTGCTTTTTCCACATTGAAGTATATATAAGGCATAAGATTATATTATATCTATTTATTGAATTCACTAAGCGTTATCGCTTATTCCTCTCAATGTTTAACAATTGCAGGCGATAAGTATCCAATATAGTTTTATACTGCTGAAAGATTTAGAATAGTCAATACTATTTTTCTGTATTTTAATGTTCATGTATGTATATGAATAGTGGATTCCTGGGTAGAAATGAAATGTAATAAAACTTAGTCGGTTTGTCTCCAATCCTTTGTAATCACTTTATCAATATAATATATTGTTTTATAAATATACATGTAGCATGTTTTGAGGAAGTAACTTAAGAATAATATTAGAAATGTATGAAAGTTTGGGTCTTTCATAAATATGAAAGTTGGGGTCTTTCAACCATGGTATCAGAGCAATGGTTTATGTGAACTAAATATCACGGATTGGTATTTAGACATAAACTGTTGGAAGCTCAATATATGAGCTGATTCATAATAAGTATATGGATACAAACCATAGGAAATATTTAAGTGGGGGATTGGGTAGTGATAAACACTAGTATTTTAAGATATTAAGTTACTTCAGAATTTTAAGAAAATTAGTTTAAGTAAACTAGAAATTTTAAGAATTTCTAAACTTAAACAAGAATTATTAAGTGAAGATGATACGATATATTTTAGGTTGAATACCTAATGGAGGCAAGCACTAAAATATTAAGAGGAGATATGCCTTATATTCTATTATGTGCTAAATGATAAATGAATATAGAGAAGAGATATGCCTTATATTCTATTATGTGAGAAAGCTTAAGGTCTGTTGCCGACCATGGTTTAGAAAATTTTAAGAATTTTCATAATAGAATTTTTCGGAGTGATAAAGAGACTTATGATAGTTGACATCGATAAGTTTATAAATAAACGATCGCGAAATATTGTAAAATAATAAATATGAATTGTTATTATAATAAGTGTATAAATACCAATAGAATGGTAATATAAATTTAAAGTATGTTTGATATATAATAACATCTTTGGAAGAAAGATGTGCGTTTGAAACACGTTTGGACAAGATAAATGAGTTGGTACAAATCCACGAAGTTGTTCTACCGTTGTTCAGATTGAAACAGTGATTGTTTAGAAACTCGGAAGAACTAAAGATGGTGATCAGTACATCGGCAGTATAACAATGAATGTTGTGCAACATTTAGACGAATTTATTGAAGATCAAAAGAAAGGCTAATGAAGTTTTCAGACTCAATAGGCCAAGAGTTTGTGATATAATGTTCCATTGTGTGTTAAGCCGACTTTAACATACAAGATTGGGATGGTGAATTGAGTCATTTAGTGGTAAATGGTTAAGCAACTTACTTGTTTAAGTAAGGTAGAATGCTTAATTGAAGAAGAAATGCACCCATAGTATCGTATGAAGAGATGTTGTAGTCAGGAATGACAGAGAACCAAGTTGAAGCTAGTAAAGCTTGCTAAGATGCAGCTAAGATGCACACTTCTTAGGATAGACTCCTATGAAATAGACTTATAATTACTCAGATACAAGAATAACGATGATAAGCAAATTTTGGAATAGTGTGTCTTGTAGAGTAGACACTACTCAAGAAAGAATTAATATGAAGAAATGGAAGTAAAATTTCTATCGACCTATGGAAAAGTATTAGGATATATTAAATCGAGCATATGCATGAGAAAAATCCTAAAAACGAGTATAGGTAATCCAATATATGTTTGATAGAATCGTAAAAACCCTAGTTGAGTCTAGGAGAAACTATTGTACGTATTTGTTTGAACACATTCATGTGTAATAAGTTGCTTTGTGAAAGCTTTTGAATGGTGAATTGGGAACTGCGAGACAATACTTGGGATGAGTATGAGTAGGTGTGAATAGTAGTAAAGGCCTATACTACTGGAAGCACAGGACTCACACTTGGATCAGGAAAAGTCACAAGGTGACCAAGAAGCTAGTAAATGATTCAATTTTATTCATGTGTGTCATTACCTTCGATTCGGTAATGACTAAGAAGACAAGTATTGTTCAACTCTTAAAGAATCGAGTCCGATTAGTCCAAATCTGCGAAAGGAGTTAATTGGTTCAGAGAACCATGTCTTATATAGTGACAAAACATCAGTAGGAATACTGAAGAAGTAAATGGTCGAGATAGTCGATAGAAATATAACAATCTTCATTAAAGAATTGAGCAATCATTAGCCAGAGATGTGACTTGCTATGTGGTGTTACTGGCCACAAGAAATGTATCGGCCCCACTCTTACAATTCAAATGGCGGGGAGTCAAGTTTCCGTTCAACAATCAAAGAATACTCCAACTAAAAAGGAGGATGTCACAACTGGAAATTTTGTGTCTTGTAAACTATACACTCAAGCTAAAGTGAATCAAAAGCTTAAGAACAGGTGTAACACCCATGATTGTAACAACAAAATTTCAATCAAATACACCATACAATCATTCAAATGGTCAACAAACAATTGGAAACCCTAGAAGTTCTTATTTAGGTCCACTTTGGACTAGAAATCCCTTATTGGATCCAAATGGACCAATAAGCTTCCAATTGGACTATCATGGGCTTAGAACCCGAATTGGGCTCTAATGGGACCCACATTCATTTATTTCAATATTATGGGCCATATTGGGCCTAGAATGAAATAAATTGAAAGCTTTGATCCATGATTAACCTAATCTAGCTTATTAAAACATAAAAATCACAATTTTATTTTATAAGGCCAATAAATACCTAAGACTAACTCTAATATTGGGCTTAGGAGCAAAAAGCCCAAATTTTCCTTTTTCCTTCCATGTTTTCGGCCCAAAACAAGCCCAAGAGAAAGGTTTGACTTTCTCATGCCACCTCACTATTAACTAAAGGACTTCCATGCAAGAAACTCATATCTCCATGCAAACCTCACCTCAAATATCATTTCTTCTTCCTCTCCCTCTCACTCTCGGCCGAGCAAACACACACACACCACAAAAATCTCTTCCAAACTCTCTAAGTCTAGAATAACAATCCTCCCTCCTTCTTCAAAATTTTCGTGAATCTAAGAAGCTTTCAAGAGGATCTTGCAAGTTAATCATCATCTTAGGTAAGTTTTTACTTATATCCATGATCTAGCTACTTCACTCCATCAAAAATCTCTTCTAAATCTATTCCAACTTGTGATCATGCACCTTAGAAGTCACCAAACTCGAGATCTACCAAGGAAAGGTGCTAAGGCCGAAAATCACTTCATTTTCTTCCATCTTTTCTTCAAAAACCGAAAGCTTCAAACAAGGTGAGCTTCATACCCCCTATTTTCGGTTTTCATGAGTTTTTTTTTTTTTGGGGGGGGGGGGGGAATACAAGTGAAAGTGTAGATCTATATGTGTTTTGTATGCTTGGTATGATTCCATGCTTATATGTGTGATTTTTGTGTGTTATAATGTTGGATATAGTCATAAAACCCCTCAAAACCGAGATATACCTCTAGTTAAAAGACTCTAGCATCAATTATGCTTATACATACAAAGTATTTCTAGAAAAGTGGTTATATGGTTTAGTAACAATTTCTTTGAGCTAAAAACACCATTTTTGGACCTAAAATGCGAAAAATACAAACTTTAAGGGCCTAAAGTGACAAATCACGAATTCTGATGGTTAAACTATGTCAAAGCAGTTTCAATAAAGCAATTTCTGGAAATATACTCATTTAGAGGATTAAAAACATAAACTTCAAGCTTAATGGGCTAAAAATGACATTTTAGGCCCAATGAGGCCCATTATGCGAGATTTTCTGTTTTGGAGGGTCAAAACTGCATTTTCCTGTAAAACAGTGGACTATAAGTGTTCCAAGTCCTTTTCAAAGGTTTAAAATGCTTTTTAAATTTAAAAAGGACTAAAGTTGCAAAAAATTTTCAAATTGGGCCAAAATTGTCAAACTTTCGAAAAAGAAGGGTTATAGCCGAGAAAAACTGAAATTCAGGGACTTAAGCTGTTTTCTATGAAAAATATGCTGGAAAATACTTATTTCAATAATTTTTAGTATTAAAATGTCAAGAAAATTGATTTAAGGACCAAACCGGAAAGTTTTTAAATAAAGGGTTGAAAAAGTAAATTTTTACAAATAATGAGGGGCTGAAAACAGAAAATTCTCAAGACTAGTTCAATACATGCAAAATTGATCCAATGATGATACCACAATTATCGACGAAATACAATACATTACAACACCAAAAGTCGTTGTCAAATGAATTGGTTCGGTCTCGAACCAATAAAAATCCGAAATTACTAACACGACAACACTATGACATTACGACATTACGATAATGATTGGGAAGTCACTATACATGCGAGTGTGCACAGACGTCTACGCACCACCTTTGGGCCCCAAAAGTGTAAAATCTTGTTCGTTGAGCCTAGCTAGCCCAATGACCTGATCTTAAGGCCCGAAGACCTCTCTCTTACGAAGTGTTGGGTTTCACCGATCCGACATAACGTAAAAGGACTTTCAATGGCTTGTATACTACTGGTCCCCAAGGGTCCTTTGGTATTGCTAGTAAAGTCTACCTTTTCATGCGAGGCGGGTCTGGGACCCCTCGTACCTTTTATCCCCAACCAGCTAATGAGTTATTGAGGCCTTCGTGTCCTCGTTCTCTTCGGGTGTGGGACTACACGTAGTCAGGGCGGTTGGAGAACGTGATTAGTATGAACGACACCTTCGGGATCGTTAGTATCGCTATAGACTAGTCGTTTGTGTAACGTGTGTTTGTAGCAAATAATCATGCTCAACAATAATCCAACATCGCCTGGTACCGACAACTTCACACGTTGCAATTGTTTCAAT
Source organism: Lactuca saligna (assembly GCF_052625555.1). Classification (NCBI taxonomy): domain Eukaryota; kingdom Viridiplantae; phylum Streptophyta; class Magnoliopsida; order Asterales; family Asteraceae; genus Lactuca; species Lactuca saligna. Next base: position 85,433,670 of record NC_136422.1, on the reverse strand, counting down.
GTACGAATTAGGAAAACATCGGGTTTTCCTAGGGTATTTCAATACATACGGATTCGGAATACACACAAATTTTAGATGAACAAATTTTACAAGTATAGAAACAAACAAGCATACCTATGGATCTTCACACATTTTTGACTTTACTATTTTCAGAAAATATCGGATTTTCTGGTGTTTCTCAAAACATTACAAACATTGGATTTCAAACATTACTTATGAACTCACCAACATTTCATATGTTGATGTTTTTCAAAATACTTGTATTCTCAGGTAATAGATAAAGTGGAGGATGAATTGTACTCTATGACGTTTTGCTGTGGTTTAATTTAGTAGCAAACAGTTATTTTTGAGAATGTCATGTTTTGGGAACAACATAATGGATGTAAACGCTACCAGTTGTATCATTCCAAATGTTGGTGATGTATAATGTTATGTTTCATGTATATGCAATGTGATGGTATTCAATTGAGTCACGATAGCCCTCGGACGTTTCCGCCGTCTGGTTCGGGGGTGTGATAGGTTGGTATCAGAGCGTTGTTTATAGTGAACTAGCATATCTAGCCACACATGGATATGCAACTATAAACCAAAAAGAGGGACTAACATAACTCTGAACAAAACAAGTAAATAAAACACCCTTGCTTGCACTAGGAATAGGAACATAACGCCGAACCAAACAAAAATAATACTAGTGTCTCGGTTAGTTCGGGAACTATTCTTAGTGATACCAAGGAGTGAATGCAGCCTGATCAACTACATTCTCTCCAACGTAAAACTAACACACGTCCTGATGAGATCGGGATTTCTAGGGAATCTAAAACCATACCCCTACCACCGAAAAGAGAACGCCTACTTGATCTATGCGATAATTGTAGCATCCTAGGAATAACGTTAGCATAATTACGCACTCTCGCAGACCACATGGCTGATTTTCATCACCCTGGAGACCCCTACTTCCCTGATCAGGGGAACAACGGATGGCTAGAGGAGGAGCCCGAGGAAGAGCCTGAGGAGGAGCCCGAGGAAGACCCCGAAGAGGAATCTGATGGGGAACCGGAGGCCGAAGTTGATGGCGAGCCGGCTGAATCAGAGGAAGATGAAGGAAGCCTCGAGGAGGATGATGATGATGGAGAAGGGGGTGATTCGGATGCGGAGTCCGAAGTCATCAACCCCCCTTACCCGATCAGAGTACCTGCCTATCGCGTAGGCCCCACTGGTCCTACACCACACTGGGGTATTGATCTTTGGAGATGGAGCAGACAGTAGAGACGGAGGATCGGCCGATCGGGCCCTTCCAGTCATGGTGAAATGGTTGCGGAATACGGGCGACCTTGCCCAGGACACTGCCGATCAGGTGCGCCAGTTAAGGACTAGGGCCGAGCGTGCGGAGCAGGAGATGCGTGACGTCCTTCGAGAGTTTCACATGAGGCAGGTTCGGTGGGAGTCTCGACTCTGGGACGCAGAACGCTTGGTGGCTCGTCTTCAGGGAGCATCCACATCCTCGGCACCACCTCCGGACGCAGCTCATCGTGGTTAGGGATAGACTTATCATAGTAGGTCGTTAGGAAATATGCTATGTACTCCGACTCTATGTTTAAGTGACTACACTACTCATAGAGTCGTTATGCTGTCAAACTAGTATCATTCATGTATGCTCCTACGAGCAAATTTTCATGTATCAAATGCGGATAATATTAATAAATTTTTACGCGTTTTATTACGATATTGCAAATTGCTATGTGTTGAGAAATTATTATTGATTGGTCAATGGTAGTAGTGTTTAAGTTCGTACCATGCACCTAGTCAGTAGGATCACGACCTCCCCGAAACAACATACCCTCAACATCTTTCCGTATTGTGACAGAAAGATGCCTCCCCGACCTGCTCGCGGAAACCCAGGACCAACCCCACCTGAAGTTGACTCAGCCGCTTTCCAGGCGGCTGTATCTGCAGCAGTCACTGCAGCGATTGCGCAAATTCAACAAGGGAACAATGGAGGAGTCAATGGGAAAGGAGCCGGAAGTTCAAACAATGGAATGAATCAAGGACTTACCAAGACATGTACCTACAAGGACTTCACAAACGCCAAACCACGAACTTTTAATGGCATTGGAGGGGTGATCACTCTTAAGCGATGGATCGAAAAGGTGGAGTCGGTATTCGAGATATGCGACTGCCCTGAGCACATGAAGGTGAAGTTCGCAGCCTGCACTTTTGTGGATCAAGCACTCACCTGATGGAACGGACATGTAGAATCCATGACACTCCCTGTAGCCAACTCTATGCCGTGGACAGAGATGAAAGAAATGTTAATGGCAGAGTACTGCCCACGAGGCGAAATACAGAAGATGGAACAAGAGCTATGGAACCTCACTGTGCAGAACGCGAATATCGATGCCTACATACCGAGATTTAGCGAACTATCTCTGCTGTGCCCGGGTATGATCGCCTCGGAAGGAAAGAAGATTGAGCGATTCATCTGGGGACTCACATCACCAATTCAAGGGAATGTGATAGCTGCAAACCCCGAAACATTTGATAGTGCAAAAAGATTGGCAAAAAGATTGTATGACCATAACAACAAAAAGGGAGAGAAGCCAATGGAGACTGAGAAGACGAAGGAAAGTAATGGAAAGAGGGGAAAGAACAATAAGCGGAAGGGGCGCCAGGGCCCCGACACCTCCAAGAAGCAGCAGACATTGGTGGTTAATGCTGTTACATGCTCCAACCTCAGCCACTTCAAATGCTTCCAGACCTTATTCCGGTAATCTTCCCAAATGCAACAAGTGCGGTTTCCATCACTATGGAGAATGCAAGGATTTTCAGTGCACCAGTTGCAACCGAAGGGGTCACACCGCAAAGTACTGCAAGGCTTACGCTCCCCATAACCAAAATCAGAGAACCAACGGCAACAACCCTCACAACAACAACAACACCCATGCCAGCGGCAATAACGCAGGGCCTAGCTACACCTGCTTCGGATGTGGAAAGACTGGACACATCCGCCGAGACTGTCCTAACAACAACAATTTAAGAAATGGAGGAACAGGAAGGATGTTGACCATGGGTCAGGGTGAGGCCCTTCAAGACCCCTCTATTGTTACCGGTACGTTTCCCTTAAACCACGCTTATGCATGCATCTTATTTGACACCGGAGCGGAACGAAGCTTCGTAAGCAATAAGTTTAAGCATTTATTAAGACAACTACCCCAAAAGCTAAATGAAACCTATACGGTGGAAATGGCCAATGGGAGAACCGAATCCACTGGGGAAATCTACACCGGATGTACCCTAACTCTTAATCAACACGTCTTTCGAATAGATCTAATGCCAGTGTCAATTAGGAGTTTCGATGTGATCATCAGCATGGACTGGTTAAGCCCCACCATGCCGAAATTATGTGCCATGAGAAGGTCGTTCGTCTTCGCCTCCCAAATCACGAAACCCTGGTAATTTATGGAGACAAATCTAGCATGAACCTTCGCCTCGTTTCGTGCATCAAAGCACAGAAGTATCTAAGAAGGAACAATTTGGCGTTCCTAGCTCACGTGGTGGATAAAACCAAGGAGGAGATTAAAGTTCGAGACATTCCCGTAGCATGTGAATTTCCGGACGTGTTTCCTGAAGATCTCCCGGGAGTACCCCCAGAGAGACAGGTTGAGTTCCGAATCGACCTTATTCCAGGAGCAACTCCTCTCGCTAAATCACCCTACCGGCTGGCTCCTGCCGAGATGCAGAAATTATCCAGCCAACTCAGCAAACTTTTGGACAAGGGATTTATCCGACCTAGCTACTCGCCGTGGGGAGCTCCGATGCTCTTTGTCAAAAAGAAGGATAGGTCCTTCAGAATGTGCATCGATTACAGAGAGTTGAATAAACTCACTGTTAAAAACCGCTACCCACTCCCATGAATCGATGATCTATTCGACCAGCTCCAAGGAGCTAGTTATTTCTCCAAAATAGATCTACGGTCTGGATACCACCAACTCAAGGTCCGAGAAGAGGATATTCCCAAAACCGCTTTCTAAACCCGCTATGGACATTATGAATTCGTCGTATTGCCCTTCGGTCTAACAAATGCACCTGCCGCATTTATGGACCTAATGAATCAAATCTGTCGACCGTTCCTTGACAACTTCGTCATTGTATTTATCGATGACATCCTCTTCTATTCTCGAAGCAAAGAGGAGCATGGCCAACATCTACGACAAATTCTGGACACCCTGCGAACGGAAAAGCTTTACGCCAAACTCTCCAAGTGTGAGTTCTGGCTTCGGAGTGTGAATTTCCTAGGCCACGTGGTTAGCCAAGACGGAATTCATGTGGACCCCTCTAAGGTCAAAGCTGTGGAAGGATGGGCAACCCCGACTACGCCCATAGAAATTCGTCAGTTCTTAGGCCTAGCAGGCTACTATAGGAGATTCATCCAAAACTTCTCCAGGATCGCCAAGCCGCTTACCTTGCTTACGCAAAAGGGCGTGCCATTCAAGTGGACAGACCGACAAGAGATTGCGTTTCGAACCTTGAAGCAAGCTCTCTGTAGCGCTCCTGTATTATCTTTGCCTGAAGGAACGGAAGATTTTGTGGTCTACTGTGACGCGTCGAATCAGGGCTTAGGTTGTGTTCTCATGCAACGTGGAAGAGTGATAGCATATGCGTCCCGCCAACTAAAGACAAACGAGGTAAATTACACGACCCATGACCTAGAACTGGGAGCCGTGGTCTTTGCTCTAAAAATTTGGAGGCACTACCTGTACGGTACAAAGTGCACCATCTTCACGGACCACAAGAGCCTCCAACACATCTTGAATCAGAAGGAGCTGAACATGAGACAGCGAAGATGGGTGGAATTACTAAACGACTACGAATGCGAGATCAAGTACCATCCAGGTAAGGCCAACGTGGTAGCTGATGCCTTAAGTCGAAAAGAGTACACTAATCGCCGTACGAAAACGCACTCGATAACCATTCAATCTCATCTGGCCACTCAAATTGCATCAGTCCAGCCGGAGGCTATGAAAGCGGAAAATAGAGCAAGCGAAGCATTGCGCGGAATGGAAAAGAACCTAGAAGCAAAGGAGAATGGAGTATACTATTTCATGAACCGTATTTGGGTCCCTAAACTTTGAGGGTTCAGGGATGCTGTCATGAAGGAAGCCCATAAGACGCGATACTCCATTCATCCCGGTTCCGATAAGATGTATTTGGACATTAAACAACACTATTGGTGGCCTAACATGAAGGCGGAAATCGTGACTTATGTCACTAAGTGCCTTACGTGCGCCAAAGTAAAGGTGGAATACCAAAAACCCTCAGGATTGTTACAGCAACCGGAAATTCCCGAGTGGAAATGGGAAGGGATTTCTATGGATTTCGTGACCAAGCTACCCAAAACGTCGGATGGATTAGATACCATATGGGTAATAATTGACCGACTGACGAAATCTGCCCATTTCCTGCCAATTAAGGAATCATACAAGATGGAGAGATTGACGCGTTTATACATTCGAGAGATCGTGAGACTTCACGGAATACCAACATCTATCATCTCGGATAGAGACAGTAGGTTCACGTCCCGATTTTGGCAATCACTCCATAAGGCGATGGGAACAAACCTCGATATGAGCACCGCTTATGATCCACAAACGGATGGTCAAAGCGAGCGAACCATCCAAACGCTCGAAGATATGCTCCGCGCATGCGTGATAGACTTTGGAAAGTCTTGGGATACCCACCTACCCTTAATCGAATTCTCATACAACAATAGTTACCATTCGAGCATCAAGGTGGCTCCTTTCGAAGCACTTTACGGACGTAAATGTAGATCACCGTTATGTTGGGTTGAAGTAGGTGACACCCAGCTAGCAAAAACACACACAACGGACGCAACACTAACGGGACCGGAGATCATCCGTGAAATTACGGAAAAGATAGTTCAAATCAAAGCTCGGTTGCAAGCATCGCGTGACCGACAAAAGAGCTACGCTGATAAACGCCGAAAGCCCTTGGAATTTCAGGTCGGTGATCAAGTACTGTTAAAAGTCTCACCCTGGAAAGGAGTCATTCGTTTTGGGAAGCGGGGAAAACTAAATCCGCGATACATTGGACCTTTTGAAATCGTCGCCCGAATTGGTCCAGTAGCATACAGACTGCAATTACCCGCAGAGCTAAACGGTGTACACCCCGTGTTTCATGTTTCTAACCTAAAGAAGTGCCTATCAGACGAAACCCTTGTCATTCCTCTTGACGAAATCGAAATCAATGAGAATCTCCTGTTCGTCGAAGAACCAATCGAAATCATGGATAGGGAGGTGAAGCGTACTAAACAGAGCCGCATCCCAATCGTGAAGGTACGGTGGAACGCAAAGCGTGGGCCAGAATTCACTTGGGAACGCGAAGATCAAATGAAGCAAAAGTACCCTCACCTATTCTAGCATTCTTAAATCTAGCTTTCCAACAGAATTTCAGGATGAAATTCCCTCTAACGGGGGGATGATGTCACAACTGGGAATTTTGTGTCTTGTAAACTATACACTCAAGCTAAAGTGAATCAAAAGCTTAAGAACAGGTGTAACACCCATGATTGTAACAACAAAATTTCAATCAAATACACCATACAATCATTCAAATGGTCAACAAACAATTGGAAACCCTAGAAGTTCTTATTTAGGTCCACTTTGGACTAGAAATCCCTTATTGGATCCAAATGGACCAATAAGCTTCCAATTGGACTATCATGGGCTTAGAACCCTAATTGGGCTCTAATTGGACCCACATTCATTTATTTCAATATTATGGGCCATATTGGGCCTAGAATGAAATAAATTGAAAGCTTTGATCCATGATTAACCTAATCTAGCTTATTAAAACATAAAAATCACAATTTTATTTTATAAGGCCAATAAATACCTAAGACTAACTCTAATATTGGGCTTAGGAGCAAAAAGCCCAAATTTTCCTTTTTCCTTCCATGTTTTCAGCCCAAAACAAGCCCAAGAGAAAGGTTTGACTTTCTCATGCCACCTCACTATTAACTAAAGGACTTCCATGCAAGAAACTCATATCTCCATGCAAACCTCACCTCAAATATCATTTTTTCTTCCTCTCTCTCTCACTCTCGGCCGAGCAAACACACACACACCACAAAAATCTCTTCCAAACTCTCTAAGTCTAGAATAACAATCCTCCCTCCTTCTTCAAAATTTTCGTGAATCTAAGAAGCTTTCAAGAGGATCTTGCAAGTTAATCATCATCTTAGGTAAGTTTTTACTTATATCCATGATCTAGCTACTTCACTCCATCAAAAACCTCTTCTAAATCTATTCCAACTTGTGATCATGCACCTTAGAAGTCACCAAACTCGAGATCTACCAAGGAAAGGTGCTAAGGCCGAAAAATCACTTCATTTTCTTCCATCTTTTCTTCAAAAACCGAAAGCTTCAAACAAGGTGAGCTTCATACCCCCTATTTTCGGTTTTCATGAGTTTTTTTTTTTTTGGGGGGGGGGGGGGGGGGGGAATACAAGTGAAAGTGTAGATCTATATGTATTTTGTATGCTTGGTATGATTCCATGCTTATATGTGTGATTTTTGTGTGTTATAATGTTGGATATAGTCATAAAACCCCTCAAAACCGAGATATACCTCTAGTTAAAAGACTCTAGCATCAATTATGCTTCTACATACAAAGTATTTCTAGAAAAGTGGTTATATGGTTTAGTAACAATTTCTTTGAGCAAAAAACACCATTTTTGGACCTAAAATGTGAAAAATACAAACTTTAAGGGCCTAAATTGACAAATCACGAATTCTGATGGTTAAACTATGTCAAAACAGTTTCAATAAAGCAATTTCTGGAAATATACTCATTTAGAGGATTAAAAACATAAACTTCAAGCTTAATGGGCTAAAAATGACATTTTAGGCCCAATGAGGCCCATTATGCGAGATTTTCTGTTTTGGAGGGTCAAAACTGCATTTTCCTGTAAAACAGTGGACTATAAGTGTTCCAAGTCCTTTTCAAAGGTTTAAAATGCTTTTTAAATTTAAAAAGGACTAAAGTTGCAAAAAAATTTCAAATTGGGCCAAAATTGTCAAACTTTCGAAAAAGAAGGGTTATAGCCGAGAAAAACTGAAATTCAGGGACTTAAGCTGTTTTCTATGAAAAATATGCTGGAAAATACTTATTTCAATAATTTTTAGTATTAAAATGTCAAGAAAATTGATTTAAGGACCAAACCGGAAAGTTTTTAAATAAAGGGTTGAAAAAGTAAATTTTTACAAATAATGAGGGGCTGAAAACTGAAAATTCTCAAGACTAGTTCAATACATGCAAATTGATCCAATGATGATACCACAATTATCGACGAAATACAATACATTACAACACCAAAAGTCGTTGTCATATGAATTGGTTCGGTCTCGAACCAATAAAAATCCAAAATTACTAGCACGACAACACTATGACATTACGACATTACGATAACGATTGGGAAGTCACTATACATGCGAGTGTGCACAGACGTCTACGCACCACCTTTGGGCCCCAAAAGTGTAAAATCTTGTTCGTTGAGCCTAGCTAGCCCAATGACCTGATCTTAAGGCCCGAAGACCTCTCTCTTACGAAGTGTTGGGTTTCACCGATCCGACATAACGTAAAAGGACTTTCAATGGCTTGTATACTACTGGTCCCCAAGGTTCCTTTGGTATTGCTAGTAAAGTCTACCTTTTCATGCGAGGCGGGTCTGGGACCCCTCGTACCTTTTATCCCCAACCGGCTAATGGAGTTATTGAGGCCTTCGTGTCCTCGTTCTCTTCGGGTGTGGGACTACACGTAGTCAGGGTGGTTGGAGAACGTGATTAGTACGGACGAAGCCTTCGGGATCGTTAGTATCGCTATAGACTAGTCGTTTGTGTAACGTGTGTTTGTAGCAAATAATCATGATCAACAATAATCCAACGTCGCCTGGTACCGACAACTTCACACGTTGCAATTGTTTCAATGTACGAATTAGGAAAACATTGGCTTTTCCTAGGGTATTTCAATACATACGGATTCAGAATACACACAAATTTTAGATGAACAAATTTTACAAGTATAGAAACAAACAAGCATACCTATGGATCTTCACACATTTTTGACTTTACTATTTTCAGAAAATATCGGATTTTCTGGTGTTTCTCAAAACATTACAAACATTGGATTTCAAACATTACTTATTAACTCACCAACATTTCATATGTTGACGTTTTTCAAAATACTTGTATTCTCAGGTAACAGATAAAGTGGAGGATGATTTGTACTCTATGACGTTTTGCTGTGGTTTAATTTAGTAGCAAACAGTTATTTTTGAGAATGTCATGTTTTGGGAACAATGTAATGGATGTAAACGCTACCAGTTGTATCGTTCCAAATTTTGGTGATGTATAATGTTACGTTTCATGTATATGCAATGTGATGGTATTCAACTGAGTCACGATAGCCCTCGGACGTTTCCGCCGTCTGGTTCGGGGGTGTGACAGAGGAGGTGTCAACAGATAAAAGATGTGTATATCCAAAAGCATGAATTAGAGATATGTAATGCTATTCTTTCTATTCTTAAGCATCCACGTGTTGATCAAACTCTTTATGTTTTCGCTATTCTATCAGCTCGATTTATTTGATCTGATTCTAATACAAGAGTTTGGATCGTTATGTGTCTTGTGCAAGATAAAATCAAAGGTCATTGGAATATGACTATTCGATTTGTTGTTATAGGAAAAGTAAAGACCTTATCTTGGGTTTAGTCTATAAACCAAGAAGGAGTAGGAGTCTGCAATGAGAATTGAGTTTTAAACTCAAAGATTAGGATCGAATGTTCAATAGAGAATGAAGAGAGGGTGCAAATTTGAACACCGCCAGTAATTAGGAAGTTTGCAGAATTTGACAATCGTTTGGCAAACTAAAAGTTAAATATCGTACATTTTAGATTACCACAAAGGAAGTAAGTTAAAACTCGAATGTTGTGACTAGTAATTTTCTCGTAAACTCTAGATCTACTCACGTCTTATTTGATTTCAATGCCTCAGATTCTTCCGTGCCTTATAAATTCACATATTCTTTTCAAAATTGCTTGTTACGGAATTGTCCAATAATTTCATATAGATAACATAGGAAATATATCATTACTTGCTGATAAAGCATATAGAGTTAGTGTTATAGGAATTGAAAGTTATAATCTTCCAACTAACCTTATTCCTATCTTTGATATTATTCTCGACATGGATTGGTTGTTAAAGAACGATGCAAAGCCCTTGTGCTACAAAGAGATGATATGCATCCCTATCGAAAGGGAGGTTTCTATTTATGCCTACGGTGAAAATAATAAATTTTTTTCTTTAAAACTCGTAAATTATGTCGAAGGGATATTCTACTTATCTGGCTTATACCGTTAATAACTTTAAAAAGGAGAAGAAAACTATGAATGATCACCTTTGGATAATTATCGACCGATTGATGAAGAGTGCATATATTCTCGCCACACGTCAAACAAATCCATTGGACAAATACGCGTAAGTTACTTAGACGAAATCATTTTGAAACATGGTGTGCCACTAAAGATCATTTCCGATTGCGATACTCGTTTTACTTCTCACTTTTGGGCAAGTATGCAACGTGAATTAGGATCTCGAGTTGGTCTCAGCACCGCTTATCATCCCCAGACAGATGGTCAGACGGAGAGAACAATCCACACAGTAGAAGATACGCTTCGTACATGTGTCTTGGAGTTCGGTGGTAACTGGGATAAATACTTATCACTTGTCAAATTTTTGTATAATAACAGTTACCACACTTCAATCAAAGTGCCACCATATGAAACATTATATGGTCGCAAATGTCGTACGCCGTTATGCTGGCGTAATGTAGGACAGAAGATCCTTGGAGGCCCTGAAATGATTCAGGACATCACTGACAAGATACAAATTTTTCGAGAAAGAATGAAAGCGGCCCAAGATCGACAAATGTCCTATGCAAAAAAGAGGAGAGGACCCGTAGAATTCTGGGTGGATGATTTAGTAATACTGAAGGTATTTCATGAAAAGGCATTATACTACTTTGGAAGAAAGAACAGTTGGTAAGCAAGCATACTGCTTGGAATTGCCTGAAGATTTGACAGATATTCATGAAGTGTTTCGTGTGAGCTATCTGTGTAAGGGTTAAGCATATTTACTGAAATGGTTCTATTATCCGAGGTGAAACTGGATAATAAGTTAAGTAGAAGAGATCGTAAATGAAAGAACGACTAATCTATGTAATAAAGAACTGAAGTTGGTGCTTCTCAAGTGGAAACACCATTGAGGCTCAAATTATACTTGGGAAAAATAAGAATGAAATAAGAGTGAAGTATCCCTAATTGTTTTAATCGTTATGATTTCGGGGACGAAATCCTCAAAAGGAGGAGGTATTTGTAACATACACGTTCTGAAATTGTGTATTGTTATTATTAAAACTATATAAAATTGAGTGTTGAGTTCTAACAGCTAGTTTTTAATTGAAATGAAGTAAAACTATGTTTGGAATCACTCATAAAATATTGGAAGTCTTATGAGATTCCAGTTAATAGCCAAATAATGAAAATTTAGCGAAAATATAAAATTTGAAATAAGTCAAAGTTTATTATTTGATGTTGTAGATAATCTTGTTAGAAATATTTAGGCGAAAACCTCGTCGAAATCTGAGTTATAACGAAGAAGTTATGACCAACCAAAGATCTGCGACAAAACTGGCACGACGCTGAATGGCGTGAAAAGTGAGTTTTTGATAAAATAATTTTTAGCCTTAGTAATCTAAATGAAAATCGTAGTATTCGTTAAACCGAGAAATTCCATAAAAAGAACGCCAAAATCTGACTTCGTATAAGGAAGTTATGATTTTTCGAAGTTTCAACTTAGCAGTAGACAGCTAAAAACTCAAATTTTAGATCGAGCAATATTTGACCGATACATCCTAAATGAGAATCGAAGGTCTCGTCATTTTAAGTACAACGGTAAAAAGTCTGACGAAAACGGATGTCGGATGAAGAAGTTATGAATTTTTAACGGATTTTCCTTTCCCAGTCTGCTAAAAATAATAATATTACAAATAAATTCAAAATTAGCCGACGAAGTCTAAGCGAAGGTCGTAGAGCGTAATTTTAGCTACGTGTGCATATAAAGAACGTCAAAAACGGAGCTCGTATGCGAAAGTTATGGATTTTAGAAGTTTGGGGCTCAATTACCGAGAAATCTCGCATGAATAGTAGCATACACGTCACCTCGCACGAAGCAGGTGCGTCACCAAAGTCGTGGAAGAGTCCGGGTCTGATGCATGCTGCTTTCTAATTGGACCGAGGCCGAATCCTATCCCCGTCCGATGCGCCTCGCTCTGTGTTACGTCCGAGCTCCGCACAAATGGGCTTTCGCATGCGCGCCGCGTGTCCCTCCTCCCTCGCTGCCACCGATCTCGCTGACTCGTGCCAGCTGTTCTGACCCTTGCATCCGAGCCTCGCCTTTGCGCCGCGTGGTCTTCGCTGCTGCTGCCACTTGCCTCTCTGGATCCGAGCCTCTCGCCTATAAATAGGAGGCCTGCGAGCCTTCCCGGGTAATTATAGAAAATTTCCACTTTTGGCCCCTTTTTCCAAATTTTCTTTATTTTGACTTTCCCTGAAGCCCCGGTATCAATTGTAGCACCCGAAACACGTCCCGAGACCCCCGAGAAGCCAGAAAAATTTATCTTTTCGGTTTTGACGCCTTACCTTCGCAGAGCCCGATCTTCAATTAAGCTCCTGGTTTTCAACATTGAAAGTCATATTTAAAGCCGAAATGTTGTCCAAATTACTATTTTAACCCCCGATTAACTTAAGGTGAGTTCAATATATAGGAACAATTGTATTTTATGTGTTATATGTGCTATGTGCTTCTTAGTGTTATTATTCTGAGCTATTCTTCCGTGTTATTTTATTCGGTATGTTTATAGAAAAGATAATATCTTTGACCATGTGATCAATGAAAGGACTTAGATTCACATTGGTACTGGTACGTAGCCTCTGGACATGTAGAACATGTCTCCGTAAGAGAATGACTTCTATTTTATGGAATTGGTAGAAAGTTAGATAGGAATGGTATGTAGCCTCCGACCATGTAGAGCATGACTTCGTAAGGGAATTGAACTCTATTCTATGGTATTAGCAAATGGTTAAACATGGCGTGAAAACCTGAAATCTACCGAAATGGTTAAACAGGGCGTGAAAACCTGAAAACTACTAAAATGCTAAACAGGGCGTGAAAACCTAAATCTATCAAATTGATAATAAGAAATTATATGTCTTCTGTGCCATTTGGGCCAGTGCTTTATTGATGCATATCAAGTATTGAAATCGTTATCTCTCATTGGAAAGTATGTCTTTGAATAAAGTCTTTGATTGATATGAATGCTTGTCACATGATTTCACATATGTCTTGTTGTTCCTCTTTGCTTTTGCCACATTGAAGTATATAAAAGGCATAAGATTATATTGTATCTATTTATTGCATTCACTAAGTGTTATCTCTTATTCCTCTCAATGTTTAACAATTGCAGGTGATGAGTATCCAATATAGTTTTATACTGCTAAAAGATTTAGAATAGTTAATACTATTTCTCTGTATTTTAATGTTCATGTATGTATATGAATAGTAGATTCCTGGGTAGACATGAAATGTAATAAAACTTAGTCGGTTTGTATCCTCCTTTGTAATCACTTTATCACTATTAAATATTGTTTTATAAATATGCATGTAGCATGTTTTGAGGGAGTAACTTAAGAGTAATATTAGAATTCTATGAAAGTTTGTGTCTTTCATAAATATGAAAGTTGGGGTCTTTTACATAGTTAATATATCAGCCAGTTGATTAGTTGTTCGGACGAAATGGATTTCTATGTTGCCATCTTCGATGTGATCTTTGATAAAGTGAAACCTCAGTGCTATATGCTTGGTCATCGAGTGTTGCACTGGGTTTTGACAAATCCTAATTGCGCTTTCAGAGTCGCACTATAGTGGGATTTTCTTCATATTTAGCCCGTAATCCCTAAGCTGACTTTTTATCCATACCACTTGAGATGTGCATGATGTTGCAGCAATGTATTCAGCTTCTGCACTGGAGAAAGAAACACAAGTTTGTTTCTTCGATTTCCAACTAACCAATTTTCCATCTAGAAATTGACATCCTCCAGTGGTGCTCTTACGATCCAGACCACAACCACCTAAGTCAGCATCTGAGAATGCTTTAACAAAGAATCCTGAGTTGGTTGGATACCACAGACCGAGAAAGGAGGTGCGCTTCAGATAGTGAAAGATGTTTTTCACGGCTTGTAGATGAGGTTCGCATGGGTTGGCTTGAAAACTTGCACAATAATAGACTGAAAACGTGATGTCAGGTCTACTGGCTGTAAGATACATCAGAGACCCAATCATTTGTCGATATAGCATCATATCGGCTGCTGGTTTCTCCAATGAGGGTGTAAGCTTAGTCCCAAAGGCTATAGGCACTTTTACTTAGGAGTCTCCCATCATCCCAAATTTAGCTAATAGAGTATTGGTTTAGGACTCCTGATTAATAAAAATGCCTTTGGGTCCCTGTCTAATGTTCAGTCCAATAAAAAAGTTAATTGTACCCATTAAGCTCATCTCAAATTTAGTTTCCATCAACTTCCTGAATTCAGCTATTAAGCTAGGATTCGTGGAGCCAAAGATGATTTCATCAACATAAATTTGGACTATCATATGGTGGTTACCTTCTAGCTTACGAAATAAGGTTGGGTCAACAGAACCTTGTTTGAATTTAGACATTTTTAAGAAACGAGTGAGAGTTTCATACCATGCTCTGGGAGCCTGTTTTAGGCCATATACAACTTTTTCAAGGACATAACAATGATTTGGATACTTCTAATTCATGAAACCTGGCGGTTGCTAAACATATATAGTTTCTTCAAGTTCACTGTTAAGGAAGGCACATTTGACCTCTATCTGATAGACTTCAAAGTTCTTGTGAGCTGTATATGCAAGAAAGATACGAACAGACTCTAATCTTGCAACTGGAGCAAAGGTCTCTTCATAATCGATTCCCTCTTCCTAACACTATCCTTTGACCACTAGCCTTGCTTTGTTACGAATGACATTCCCCTCCTTGTCGATCTTGTTTCTGAATACCCATTTGAGACCGACAACTGAAGCATCCTTTGGAGTTGGAATAAGACACCATAATTTTTTTCTTTCAAACTCATTTAATTCATCTTGCATGGATTGAACCCAGTCTAAATGATCTAGTGCTGAGTTAACAGTTTCTTGTTCAACTTTGGAAACAAAGGAGTTGAACATGCAAAACTCTACATTAGAAAAGAGTGTAGCATTTTTCACTTTAATTTGAGAACGATTTAACACTTTTTCGAAAGACTCCCCGATAATTTTACTTTGAGGGTGATCTTTGGTCCATTTGATAAGTGGAGGGAAATTTGGTGTTCTCCCCCTTGAAGAATGATGTCTGTTGGGTATCTGGATTGGTGTTCCCTTCTTTGATTGGACTCTCAGAACAGCGAGATGATGAGCTCTCCCCCTGGAACAATGAACCTTGATCATGATAAAGAGATGGACCCTCCCCCTAAACATTAGGTCGGTCACTTGAAGGTTCGCTTGCTTCTGGCCTTTCGGTTTCTTTAGATTGATCATTAACCATCTTTTGAGCAACGTCATCAATAATTTGTTGTAGATTATCAACTTTGTTGTCTTTTGCCATTGATTCAGAGTCAATTGCCTTTTGAGGCTCGTCAAACAAAAGCAAGTATTGCTCGAAATGATTTCAAAAAGAGGCCGTAACTTGACCATTATTTGGAAAGATCTCTTGCATTGCACCTTTTGTTGATTTCATCTTCTTAACATAATTATCGTCAAATGTTTCATCATAGTATGTTTCATCAATCTTCTTTGAGCGCTTATTGAGAACTCTATATGCCTTGGAGTTCAGGGAGTAGCCTAACAAAATTCCATCATCAGCCTTAGCATCAAACTTGTTTCGATTCTCTCTGGAGTTGAACACGAAGCATCTTTAACCGAACACATGAAAGAATTTCACATTCGGTTTACGATTGTTCAAGATCTCGTAGGGAGTGAGAGAGAATCTCTTTTTCAAATATGATCTATTTTGAGTATAACAAGCAGCAACAATTGCATCGGCCCAAAAATACAGCGGCACGGAGGCTAAGCATAGCATTGTGTGAGTTGCTTCACATAGAGACCGGTTTCATCTTTCAACGATACCATTCTGTTGTAGAGTATATGGGGATGAGAAGTTGTGAGTCGTTCCCTTCTCAGTAAGAAAGTCTTCAAAATATCCGTTCTTGAATTCTAGGCCATTGTGACTTCTCATGTTACAGGTTCTTCTTTTGCTAGCATAGCCATCCCATGAGTGGGCTTCCTGACTTCTTCATCCTCTCAATATGTGGACCAAACTTCCACACCACCAAATTCATCACAGTTGTCTGTGTCCTACACAATTAAAGCATTCATGGTAGTATTGTTAGCAGCAGACTTTGTTTTCTTGATTTCCTCCAATCTTCTCAGGAGGCTCACTTCCACATCTTCTTCATTTATCTTTTCTTCTCTCTTTCTCAGCATACAATCTTTTGCAAAATGGTTCTTTCCTCCACAGTAATGGCAGTCGAATCCCGAGTCTCCTCCAACTTTCGCTTCTTTCTTTGACTCTTCAGACTTTGACACCATCTTCGGTTCTTCCTTGATCTTTTCGACGCTGTAACTACCCTGCCAGTTTTGGTTCTTATTGGCTGGGAATTTATTCTTAACAAATTTTCTAGGGTTAGACACCATCAAGGCATATTTTTCACCTATTAGATCATAATTGGGAATATCCGATTCCTCTTCTTCTTCAATCGAGCTTTTTTCCTTTAGAAACAAGAGCTAAAGAACCCAGACAGGAAACCACGTTTGTTTCCTTAGACAGTGCACTTTCATGGGATTTCAAAATACCTAATAGTTTCGCTAGAGAACATGACTTGAACTGTTCATGAGCTTTAACAGTAGATATAACAGCCATCCATTCGGATCTGAAACCGTTCATAAAAGTAACCTTTTGTTCGATAACTTTCCTTTCGATCCCATGTTTTATCATATTACTTAAAAGATGATTCAAGCGATCAAAGGCGTGAATAAGTCTCTCTTCAAGCTTCTGCTTAAAGTCTCCAAATTCAGAGATCAAGAGAGTTTGGATTGAATGTCCCAAATCTTCATCAGTGGAATACAATTCTTTTAATATGTCCTAGATCTCTTTAGCCGTGGCACAAGAACTTACCAAATGAAATGTATCTGACTATAATGCAAACCTAATCATCCTCAGGGCTTTGATGTTGCATTGAAACTTTTCCATCTCATCTTGAGGAATATCTTTGACATTGTTAACAAGTTGATTGTACTCCTTCTAAGTTTTGACAATCTTAGAAGTCCTTGAGTGAGCGAATGGTCCAACGGTTATCGCTTTCAAGATCAAGTATCCATTATCCTCTGATCCAATCACATAATCCTGAAACTGATGCGTCCAGACTTCATAGTCTTGTGTATACAAGATTGGTATCCTTTTTGTCGAACCAATGATGTTGGAGATGTTGATTCGATTGGCTTGTGAATTGTCCATGGACATTGTAATGAATTTTGATCAATTACCTGTAAAAGATCAGACTTGTAATATATCGTTAGGGTTAGATCAACAATTAATGAGATACGTCAATATGGAATGACAGCTCAATTAATATCGATCAATGGGAAATTAAAAACCCTAATAATTTCTTCTACAGAAGAGATGTGTATGAATTACACAGTCTCCTGCTCTGATACCAATTGATGAGAATAAAACTCTAGATCGGTTAGATCTTTCACATGTATGACTACGGAAATCGAACAAGTCAAAAACAATAAGAAAGTTAACACAGGATGGAATCAAATGTATGCTTATGATTCAAATAAAGTCACGCCTCATCAGAGATCGATGAAGAACTTCCACTGTAGAGGCGAGCTAGGGTTTACAAGACTCAGAGAAAATAAATAATAAAAATGATAACATCTAAGACTCCATGCATGCAGGTTATATACTAAACCCTAGTACAAAACATGCATGGTTGGACAGGCCCAATACCGGCAATCAAAACTGGGCTAAGTACCGAGCCCATGACAATATCTAATAATCCCAAAAAGAAGTTAGGTACTCGTCTGCATTTCATCACAACTTTCCACCCGCAGACTATTGGACAGAGTGAGTGAAATATCCAAACATTGGACGATAACAATAGCTATCATGTCAGCATTGGTTAACCTCATTTTCAGATGCTTTATAGGAGGAAGTACAAAACCTCGATATGTTGGGTTAAGGTCGGACAACGAGTCATGGGGAGTACTGAGATGGTACTCAAGACTACTAAGTTGATTCAGCAGGTTTCGTGTAGACTTCAGACAGCACAAAGTTGGTTGAGGTGCTACACTAACAACTTCCGATCATATCTAGAGTTGTAGGTTGGGGATATGGTTCTCCTAATGGTTTCACCTTGAAAATGTGTCATCCGATTCATGAAGAGGTACAAATAAGGCCCCAGGTACACCTTCAGACATCACAAAGTTGGTTTTGGCCCTGGTGGGTGGGGTTTCTTATCGCTTGGAACTACCCGAGGAGTTGAGTCAGATTGATAGCACATTTCACTTCTCTCAGCTAGGGAAAATCTCGGTCAATGATTCCACGGTGGTTCCATTATAGGGTATTGTCGGATTATGTTTCTAATCCCATAACTGTAATAGGTATGTACTTGACTGAAGAGTAGTATGGTCCATTTGGGTTGCCTTCACCGGAACAATCTAATAGGATGGATATTTGAAAAATATGTTTTTTATGATTTACTAATATATTATATTAATTTAGAAATCATAATATTTCATTAGTATTGATCAACAATTAATTTTGAATTAATTTAGTGATCAAAAGAGACAAATTAAATTAATGGTGACTGATTATGTAAATAAGTGATATATATATATATATATATATATATATATATATATATATATATATATCGTTTGGGCAATTGATCCATGATGGGCTAAATTTATGTAAGTATCCATGAAGTGTTAGCCCCCATGAGATATGGGTAATAACGTAAGTGTATAGATTAGGGTTTTCCCATGACTCTTGGAATCCTACATTATATATGTGTTATCCCGTAGCCAAAATCGATGCCCTTAAGTGTTCTAGGAAGAGAGATATCCGATTTTGGAGTTTCTATCCTCTCTCTCAAAGTCTTCCTTTGTTCATGGTTTTTGTGAACCATTTTAGGCATCACACTTGAGGTGCTAAGCTCTTGAAAGGCCAAAAGTACAAGCTGCAAATAAGAGGTATTATTCTAACTAGTTTTATAATTCATGTACCAAATTTGTATGCTTTAGGTTTTCTGCTTTGGATAACTTTATTTCATGTATAACTTGAGAAAACTTAGATCCATATCTATTAGGGTTGTATGTGCACCATAGGAGTATTATAGTACTTAAAACCTAACAATGATATCAAAGCCATGGGTAGTTTTCTGTTATATAGTTGCATTTGTGAATTGTTCAAAGTTGGAAAACCTGAAAAATTCTGACTGCTACACTCGACGAGTCCATACATGAACTCTATGAGCCCATGTTCATTAGTTATGAACTTGACGATTCCATTATCAGAATTGAAGTGTTGGATCAACTGATTGCAGAATTTTCGAGCTTTTGGCTTGTTTTGGATTAGGATCATTACCACAAAATGTTTTAGTTCATAAAATTTGACTTTGTTGGTATGGTAATGACTATCCCCATCCAATAACACGATAATTGCCAAATTTTAAGATAATTACTTTGTTTTATGAAAACAAATTATTTGTAAAATTTGAATCATCTTGCTACAAGAGTTGAATTTGATCAATTAAGTAATAGATAAAATGATAAGATTATTTTATTCGTTTATAGTTTGATCTAAATGTTTCTTGAAGAGTTTCATAACTTGTCCTTAAGTTATGGAACTTGAAAGTCTCATTCATGAAACAAAGTAACTCTTTAAGTTATGGAATTCAAGAGTCTTGAAAGGTTACACAACTTGTCATCAAGTTTTGGAATCCAAAAGATTTTGAAGCGATTCAAAACTTGCCCTCGTGTTTTGGAATTTGAAAAGTTTAATTAAAAGGTTTTAATTTGTATTATTGAATTCTAAAACATGTAGTAATTGAAAGTTTCAAAAGATGCAACTCTTGGGTTCCTAACTTAAATATTAATTAAATAGTTTTAATTTTGAATTATTAATAACCTAGATGCTTTGAATAGTTCAATTACACCTTATGGACTTTATTAAATTGATTAAAGTGTTTAATTAAAAGAAGATTAATAAATCCATAATAACATGGTTTAATGTTAATCAAATTAAAAGTTTAATTTATTAATAGATTAAACCACCTAGTATTTAATGTTTAAAATGCACCCTTATACTATATAAAATTAAAAGTTCAAGATATTATATATGTATAAGTAAAAGGTCTGTCTTACTGTTAGTAGATCTCATTCACGAAGCTGGTCTATAAGGGGGTATAAGGTTACTGCCTATAAAATGGTGGTTTAATAGGTGTCCAGTCTCACCCACAGCTTCCTTGATTGGTGGAGGGTCGTTAGACGAATGGGTTTGATAGGACATTTAAATCGTCATTAAAAGTATAACGAGTTATAAAGTAACCAAGTCCTTATAAATTACCAACCTTAGTTACTTTAGGAAAAATGTGAATTTGATGCTAATCCATAAAATTGCACATTGCACCTTATTAGTTGTTAGTGGAGCGTGTGTAGTTAACCGGCACACTAATATGGGACTAATGAAGGATGGAAATGGGTAGCTCGTAGTTTGTCATAGACCAATGAAGTGTGTGTGGTTAACCGGCACGTTGATTAGTGATAAATAACTTCGAGAGTACCAAGCTAATTTTCATGGTTATTCACACCTTGCTTGTGATCCTCGACATCCCTGTCACAAACTTGAAGGGCATAATCGATATTAAACATGCCATTGAAAAGTTCAATGAATCTTAAAAGAATCTAGGAATTTCAACTCATTTAAAACTTAATATCCCTTTTTGTTTTTCATGGTGGAAATTGGTAAATCATCATTTACATACCTTCAAATATTTTACAATTGGATTACAACATCTCTCTTCCGAATTGTGGAACATTGTGTTCGGTCCTAGCATTAATATTTCATTTGGGTATTATATTATGGACTTAAATCAACTAACTTGAATTTCTTCCATTATAGATGTCTATGCCAGACAACTATAGCCTTCCCAAATCTTATGGAAAAAGCTTTCCTCACAAACATGATGTTCCCAAAAATCATACTTCACTTCCTCCACCTCCTCCAGTTATTATCCCTAACCCACATGTTCGTCCACTAGAAAAGTTCAAGGTCAATCAAGCCTTATTGGCAAGAAAACACCAAGATGGAAGGTCTGTGTATGCACATGCCTTGGAGATGAAGTCACACATTGATCAGTTGGGAATGTTAGCAGTCGTTGTTTCAAGGAAGTTGGCTATTGACTTGGTTCTTCAGTCACTTCCTGATCCGTATGGTTAGTTTGTTAAAGACTACTATATGATATACCATGACGTGACCCTTATTGATCTTACATATTTGCTTGATGTTGTTGAAACTACAATGATTTGGCACACTGATAATGTAAATTTGATTGGAAGATCTACTTCCCAGACTTCCATGGACATTGAGAATGGCAATATTAGAAGTCCAAAAAAGTCTTCTCTTCCTAATGGGAAAGAATCAAATAGAAAGGCTAAGTTTGTGATTGTCATGTGTACCATTCCAAAAGAGTTTGGTTGTTTCTATTGCCATGTAGAGGGACATTGGAAGCGAAGCTTCCCTGACTACCTGAGAGATCTAAGAGATAGTAGAATCAAATTGTATGGTTCTACTTCAGGTAAGCTCATTATCTAACTCTATTAAATTCTTATTTGGAGATTCTTAATACATGATGTGATAAGATTACATTTTGATGTTTTGTAGGATCGAAGAAATGAAATGAAGCTTCAAGGAAGAGTAAGATGATGCTACGAGATATGATAGATTGCTTAGGAATATTTAGAAACATAGTTTTCATATGTACTTGCATTGTAAGGAAAGGTTTTCCGCATGTTATAAATAAAGAAAAACTTGATTTATTTTATTTTATATTTCCTTGCAATAGCATTTGTGAAAATTGATGTTTGTATGTTTATAGTTTTAGCAGTATGATTTTGATTCTTTCGTTTGTGGTAAGATCATAATTTACCAAATAAGGAGGGATTCTTATCACCCAAGTTTCAATTACATAGAAACTTGGAATCGTGCAACTTGTATTGTATGATGAATGAGAACCTTCATCTTTGGAAAATTAGAATAAATTCCTTGTTCACATGTATATGTGAGACAAGTGAAGGATTAGGCGATCTAGTACGCATAGTTGTGCACTGGTGAAGTCCACCAAAAAGAACAATAAGACTATTCATCATGATTTACTAAAGTTTAATAAATATGATTATGCTTAGAAGATTAAGTATAATTCTGAATCATTGGAAAAGTTTCAGGGGATAGCAGAACAAATAAGAATAATGAATTAGGCCGAAAGATAAAAGTTTCTCTGATCTGAAAGGAAAAGAGATTACTTTAGTATCGTGTTTTATGATCATCTTAATGATTAGGAAACCATATCGCAATTGAACCTATAATGACATATTAGTGCACTTATATGGCTTAGAAGAGGAATACTGAATTTTTGAAAAGGTTAAATCAAACAAATGAGTCATACTTCATTCCAAAATCAAGTCTTAGAGTCATACTCCATGATTGAGACTTGAGTGACATAATCATAAGAAATGTTTATTACACTTATTAAATGTAGAGTAAAATGTTTGTTGCTCTTCTACATTTGAAATTTGTAATTTTTGTTGTTTAGGTAAGAGAAATTTCAACTAAGACCAATTCACTGAAGTGTTAATATCGATAAGAAACCGCACTAATTCTTGAATATTTTTTTTCAAGGAATGGTTCTTCACAAGAGAATCTTATATGTCAAAAGGTCAGTGGGAGTCTTAAAGACCTTGAAAAGATTCAAGAACTAATCAAGAATAAAACTATCGTTTATCACTAGCACATGAATTGAGGTTTGTAACCTATTATGTTGACATATTCTTGTTTTTGTGCCAATTCCAGTTAAAGTTGACTATGCATTTGAGTTCTATGAGTTCTCAATTGTTTGCATAAGGAAAAGAACCTTAATTAGTGAAACTTCATTAATCAGTAAGGGTCAGCTGCTCAACAACTTGGAAGAGATGGTAGGCCCTTACGCAACCAAGTGTCAAGAAATTAAGATTGAACAAGTTCAGTCCATATAAGTTTAGATTTTTCACTAACCTTTGTCTTTGTTGGATTAGGTGTCTAAGCACATAACTATTATTGGTATGTATTCTACCCGAGAGTAGAATGGTCCATTTGGGTTGCATATCATCAGGACAGTTTGTTAGGATGGACTTTTGAGAGAAGGTTATTTATGCTTTATTAATATATTATAAGTAATAATATATTAATATGAAATGATGTGTTTTAAATAGTATTGATCAAGAATTAATTTGGAATTAATTTAGTAGTCGAAAGAGACTAATTACATCTATGGGGACTAATTATGATAATTAGTTATATTTATATGTGTTAGGCCTAGGATCCATGTTGGACCAAGTTTATGTATCAATACATAAATAGTTGGGCCACATGAACCATGGATCATAAAACCCATGGGTATGGATTTGGCTTATATTCATGACCCTAGAAATCCCAGATATAAATAGATACTTCATTGCCCAAAATCGCCACTTGTAACCTTTTAGAGTTCATGGTGTCTTTTGTGTGCATGGAATTCTCTCTCAAGTTCATCCTTTGTCCATGGTGTGTTGTGAATCCATTTGAGGCTTCCACACTATTGGGGCTACGCTCTTTAAGGCCAAATACACCAAGAATTCAAGCTCCATCAAAAGGTATGTCATGCTAACTAGTATATTATATTTTTATGTTAAATGCATGCTAGTTGTAAGATTAATACCCTGGAAACCATTTGCATGTATAATTAGTGAAAACATAGATCCAAGGTATTTAGGATTGTATGTGCACCATATGATGTTGTAGTATACTAAAACCCAATAGTAGTATTAGAGCCATGGGTTGTTTTCAATTATACTTGATGCAGATAGGTAAAAAAAACCAAATTTTTGTTGTCTAGACACCAGACTCGATGAGTCCATAAACAATTTCATCCAACTCGTCGAGTTGGTTCATGCACTCAACGAGTTGGACCCCCTGACAACATCCATTCGTGTTTTTTGGCTTGTTTTTGGATTAGAATCATTACCACAAAGTGTTTTTGTTCACAAAATTTGTTTTTTTGATACTATCATAATGTTTATTCTCATCCAAATAATTGATAATGATCAAATTTTCAAGTTTTATACATTTTTATATGATGCTTGAAAAATGTTGATTATGAATGTTCATGTTTATGAGTTTCTTTAGATTAATAGAAAAAATTATGAGATAGTAGTTTTCAATCCAAATTAATCTAGAAGTTGGTAATAATATGTGTTTTTATAACTTGTCATCAAGTTACTTGAAAAGTCATATTTATGAATTTTATGACTCATAAAATTTCCATAAGTTATGAAAAAATGAAGAGTCACATTTTTTAAATGCTTTTAAAGTCTTCCATAACTTGTCTACAATTTATGGAACTTGAAGAGTTTTTCTATTAAACCACATTAAAACTCATAAGTTATGGAAATCATAAGTTTTTGAATTGTTCAAAACTTGTCCTCAAGTTTTAGAATTTGTAAAGTCACCCCGCATATACACTTTAATTCCAAACTCAAGAATTTTAAAAGTTAAAGTTCAAAGTTTATGGACTTCATTAAATTAATTAAAGTGTTTAATTAAAAGAGTTAGTAGTTCCATAAAGACATGATTTAAGTTTAATTAAATTAAGAGTATAGTTTAATTAATAGATTAAACCGCCAAGTATTTTAAATGTTTAAAATACACCCTTATACTATCATAATATTAATAGTTAATACTTATGTATATGTATAAGAACAAAGTCAGTCTTACCATTAGTAGGCCTTATTCACGAAGTCGGTCTATAAGGGGGTATAAGGTTACTACCTATAAAACGGCAGTTCAATGGGTGTCCACTCTCACCCACCGCTTCCTTGACCTGTGGAGTATCGTTAGCCGAACGGGTAGGACAAGGACTATAATTATCCCTTCATTAAAAGTATTAATGATAAATACTAAGTAACTAAACCTTTTATAAATACCCAATCTTAGTTACTTAGGAAAATGTGAATAAGGTGCTAATCCATGAAAATACACTTCATTAAGTCGGTTAGTGGAGCGCGTGTGGTTAACCGGCACACTAACTCGTATTTAACAGGGTAGGTAAAGGGTAACTTAATGCTTATCATAGTATCGATGGAGCGTGTGTGATTAATCGGCATATCAATTGAGGGGTAAACACTTAAGGGTACCAAATAATTTGCATGCTTACTTCACATCATGTTTTGTGATCCTCGGCATCCAAGTCACAAAACTTGAAGGGCATACTTGAGATTGAAACATGCCATTGAAAGGTTCAATGAATCTCAAAAGATCTAGGAGTTTCAAATCCAATTTAGACCTAATAATACATTTCATTTTTCATGGTGGAAATTGGTGAATCGTCATTCACCTACCTTCAAATATCTTATAGCTTGGATTATGGCATCCCTCTTCCAAGTTATAAAATATTGTGTTGGGTCCTAGCCTTAATATTTCATATTGGGTGTGATATTAAGGACTTAAAAATCGAATAACTTGAATAACTCCTATTTTAGATGTCTAGTTTAGACATCTATGATCTACCTAAATCTCTTGGAATTTCACTTCCTCCACCCCCTCCAATTATTCTCCCTAACCCACAAGTTCGAGGTCACTCAAGCCCTACTGGCAAGCAAGATCTATCTGTGATCACATCTTGGAGATGAATTAACATATTGACAAGCTGAGAGAGTTGGTTGTCAAAGTCTTGAGAAAGTTGGATGTTTAATCACTTTCCAAATTACATATTGTGTTCTTTTGGGACTACTATGTGACAGACCATGAGTTGACCCTTAATGATCTTACCTATTTGCTTGGTGCTGCTGAATCAGAAATGATTTGAAGACTAGTAAAGCGAATTTGATTAGAACATCAACTTCCCAAACCTTCTATTGCCAAAGGATAGGGCATTGGTTGCAAAGCTGCCTAATTTACCTACAATCATAAGGTTGGTAAACTCAAAGAGTTTGACTCTACTTCGGGTAAAGTGCACTATCTAACTCTATTAAGTTCCTATTTGAGGTTCTTATGCATGTTGTGACCATATCACATTTTGATGTTTTGTAGAATCTAAGAGAGGAAGCTTAAAGGAAGTATATGCTGATTCTGATCGTGAAGATGGATTTCGTTCGCATGGATCAGTTATCAGAATTGTCAGTTGTTGCTTAAGAGTTATGATATATTACTAAGGAATAGATAACAACAAATTTTTCATATGCATTTTCATTGTAAGGATATGTTTTTCCGCAAGTTTTAAATAAAAGATAAGGTTTTTTTTTTTATTTATCTTAAATATCCTTACAGTGGCATTTATGAAAAATGGTTTTTTATATGATTCCATTGATAGCAATATTGGAAAATGGATTTGATTCTTTCGGATGTGGTAGTGTCATAATTTACCAAATAAGGAAAGATTTGCATCACCCAAGATTCAATTGGACCGGAACTTGGAATCATACAAGTTGTATGATGAATGAGAATTTTCATCATTGGAAAATTAAGTCAAGTGGAAGGACTAAGGGACTGAGTACACATTCATGTGCACTGGTCGAGTCCACCACAAAGATCGATAAGACTATTCGTCATGATTTACTAAAGTTGAGTAAATATGCTTATACTTACAAGTTTAAGTATAATTCTGAAACATTGGAAAATATTCGATGTATGGCAGAACGAATGATAAGAATCAAATTAGGCAGAAAGACAAAAGTTTCTCAAATTTGAAAAGATGGGAGAGTACTTTAGTATCATGTTTTACAATCATCTTAATGATTAAGATACCATATCACAAATGATCCTCTAAGGACATCTTAGTGCTTTCTTATGGCTTAGAAGAGGAGTCACGAATTATTGAAATGGTTAAATTAAGAAGATGAGTCATACTTCGTTCCAAAAACAAAGTCTTAGATTCAAACTCCAAGATTGTAACTTGAGTGACATATCTTAAAAAAGGTTTATTAAGACTAGTCAAATGTAAGAGTAAAATTTTTTCTACTCTTGTACATTTGAAATTGGTAAGTTGTGATCTTTTGGATAGAATAGAGACCAACTTAGGCTAATTATGTGATGTGTTAGTCTTGATAAGAATACGCACTATCCCTTGAATATTTGTTTTGTCAAGGAATGGTTCTTGACAAGGGAGTCTTATATGTCAAGAGGACAGTGGGAGTCTTAAAGGTCTTAAAAGTTTCAAGAACTAATCAAGGATAAAACCTATAGTTCTTCACTACCACATGACTTGAGGGTTATAACCTATCGTGTTGACATTTCTATGCCCATAACTACTTGGAAGCAATGGCAGGCCCTTGGGTTGCCAGGTGGAAAGAAGTTAAGACTACACAAGTTCAATCCATATGAATTTGGAAGTGTCACTAACATTGTGTTGTGATTATGATTTTGAGAAAATTCATATGGATAGGAACTCATACACAATAAAATCTAAGTGTCATAAGGTTTCTCTCCAATTCACGAATACGATGGTGAGGAAATGCTTTCACAAAGTAGATTTTTAGTAGATATCAACTGTGACATTTGCATTCTCAAAGTCGTTAGTGGAGCGTGTGTGGGTAACCGGCACACTAACATAGACTTGTGAGAAATGGAAAAGGTCTAAACAATTGAGACTATGATTACAGTATTCCTTTTTCATAATTCTATGAAATTGTTTAGACACACATGTGAGATATCTAAGGAAATGTGTATGATTTTGATAAAGTTTTATCGAAGCATCTTGTATCATAAATCTGAACTTTGGTAAGAAAGTCAATAAAGTATTGATTTCTAGAAGTCCAGCTGTTTTCTGAGTACATGTAAAAGCTAGTGGGAGCATAAGTGTTATGCTAATAATCATCATGTTAGTGGGAGCATGATTATTATGTTAAGTGTTAATTATAGAAAACAAAAGGGTTTCAATTGGGAGAAGTTGTTTTGCTATGAATAAGGGAGAGGAAATTATACTTCATTTACTTCATTTCAATTCTAAAAGCTTAGATTGAGATTTTGATCATCTTTAGTCAGGGATATATGCATATATATATATATATATATATATATATATATATATATGTATATATATATATATATGAATTTTTTGTTGGAATGGTTCAACATAAGGAAATCTATATATATTGCGTTTTCAGAATACGATTATGATTACGGCATCCCTCTTCGTAGTCAAATTTTGAAAATGCAATATATATACAATTTCCTTATGTTGAACCATTCCAACACAAAATTCATATATATATATATATATATGTATATATATATATATATATAAATATATGTATATATATATATATATATATATATATATATATATATATATATATATATCCCTGACTAAAGATGATCAAAATCTCAATCTAAGCTTTTAGAATTGAAATGAAGTAAATGAAGTATAATTTCCTCTCCTTTAATTATAGCAAAACAACTTTTCCCAATTAAAACCTTTTTGTATTCTATAATTAACACTTAACATAATATTCATGCTCCCACTAACATGATGATTAGTAGCATAACACTTATGCTCACACTAGCTTTGACATGTACTCAGATGTCATGGAATGGTTCAACATTAGGAAATTATATATATATATATATATATATATATATATATATATATATATATATATATATATATATATATATATATATATTGTGTTTTCAAAATTCGATTATGAGTACGACATCCCTCTTCATAGTCAAATTTTTAGAACATGGCAAATAAAAAATATTGTAGCAAAAGACATGTCTAGTATCATGTCTTTATGTGAGATATCATGAATCGTGTCCCATATGCTTCGGATATAGGATCGATTGCATGTGTTATAATATTCATCCTTTCTAAATTTTCAAAATGCTTAGGGAATTAAGAGGGGAAAAGTCTAGAATTGAATATGACTAAAATGATTAAGCAATTAAAATCTAAGTGTCATAAGGTTTCTCTCTGATTCACAAAAATGATGGTGAGGAAACGCTTTCACAAAGTAGATTTTTAGTAGATATCAATTGTGACATTTGCATTCTCAAAGTTGTTAGTGGAGCGTGTGTCGGTAACCGACACACTAACATTGACTTGTGAGAAATGGAAAAGGTCTAAACAATTGAGACTATGTGTCACACCCCGAAAACCGAAGGCGGAAACATTTCCGGGGTGGACTTCCACATTGAGTATCAAATCCAATGCACATAGTAAGTAAAGTAAAGCAACCATTACATTACATAAGAAAGTTTTACAGTTGTTTCAAAAGTAAAGTTTGTACAGTTGTGATACATAATATATATAAACAAAATGAAACGAATCTTCATGTACACCGTCTTCGAGCAGAAAGGATCTTCGAGTACCTGTTCTAACGCTAACCTGAGAACACAAGCGGTTTGAAAATCAGCATAAAGCTGGTGAGTTCATAAGCAGTTTTTATTTGTGAAAATGTTTCGAGTTTCCTTTCTGTTTCTGAAATGTTATGTACACCAAGAAAATCCCGTATTTTCTTAAAAGTTGGTTATTGTTTCACAAATGTAATGTATAGTAAGTTTGTACACTGAAAACATGTCTACTCATATGAAAATGTATAGTTGGTTATCTGACTTGTTAAACTGTTCTGTTTACTTATCATGTGTTACCAGGAAAGTCCCATACTTTCCTTATTGTACGTTACCAATTGTAAAAGATGTAATGTTATCCAGTTTGTTACTATTTTTGATTATGTAAGTGTTAGCCAGGAAAGCCCCATGCTTTCCTGCTTGTTGGTTTCTAATGTGATTGATGTTAAAGATGTAAACATGATTAGGCTCCATGTTTTCCCCAGGAAAGTCTCGTACTTTCCTGAATGTTAGTTACAGTATGTGAAAGATGTAAAAAATGTAAAAGATGTAAGAGATGTAAAAGATGTATAAAGTGGTTCATTATTACTATAGGTAAATCTTTGTTATCCTAATTGCGAGTTCCATAACCATACAATAGACTGAAACCCATGGCAATAAGTAGTCCACATACTTATGACTTTCGTCACCCTTGAACCATTTCGGTTCGGCTGTAGCTAGCAGCCAGGTGTGGGGTAGTCAGCCCCGTATAGATCTATACACTCAAGTTACGCTCTCTAAATACCAGAGATTCTGGTTATGGGTGTAGTCCTCCACTCGCGTATCTCGGTGGAGTGTTCACCCAGGACGTGTCTCCAATCATACAGGATTAACAAATTTACTAGTAATAATATGATAGTCCTCCACTCGCGTATACATGTGGAGTGTTACCGAGGACAATAACAGGTATTATATTCAAATGTCTAATGTCATGCTTTTAACTGATAAAATGTGAAAAACCATTTGTGAAATATATGTAAAACATAACAGTTTAAGAACCTATTTCACAAATATATGTTACGTGATCTCCATGTTCAATTGGTTATCAATTTTGGAAATCAGTAATAAAAGCATATGAAATATGAAACACACATTAGAAAACATGTTTTGAGTACATGAATTCCCTTGTACTTTGCTTGTGTTCCCCCCCCCCCCTGAAAACAGTGAAAAAGGGTAGGGGTATGAACTCACCGGACTCGGAAACGTGTCGGTTTTGGACACCAGACGTTGGTTTGGGGTTTGATTACTCGCGATGTCCCTATGTAAAATGAAATAATGTCCATATATATATAATTAGGGATACATTCACTAATCATATGGAACATTACACTCCAATGAGATTAAACACCTCAAAACGAGCGTTTGGAGTAACCCGTGTGACATCTTCGGACGTGTAATGGTACTAGGGACTTGGGACTTGAGTTTACTCCCCAAGAGTAAACATTTTAAGGAGTTTACAGCCATAGAACACACACATACATGAGTTTACGGCCGTAAACTCATGTGGGTGTGATTTTGAGTGTTTAATGGCTTAAATGGACATGGGGATTGTTGGAATGGATTTCTAAAATGCCTTGGAATGGATTGAATGAAATTATAACACCTAAAAGGGAGTTTACGGCCATACCATAGGAGTTTACGGCCGTAAACTCACTCATGGCCAAGAAAAATTGATTTGAGCTACAAAGGATAATCACATGTGATTCTAGTTAATCACATGAATTTAGAACATCATTTAACACACTTTTTGGAGTTTACGGCCTAGAGGTATGTTCTAAGGCCGTAAACTCTCTTATACCCATGAAAAAGATAGTTTTTGATGCTTAAAACAATCACATGTGATTCTAGAAATTTATGAAAGCCATTTGAGTGTATTTGATGCATCATTTAACAAGTTTTATGAGTTTACGGCCAAGGGTATGTTCCTAGGCCGTAAACTCCTATAAATGACATTTTTGATGTGTTTAAAACCCTTAACTATTTTTAGATGCATCTAGATTTTACCACAAGGCCATTGGGTGAGTTTCAAAGCATTTTGACATGTTTAAAGGCACTTAATCCCCAATTAAGAGTTTACGGCCCAAGAATATGCCTTGGCCGTAAACTCACTTTTATCCCCCAAAAATCATGTTTAAAGTGTTCCAAGTCTAGATTTGCAAGCCTTGAGGTCATATCTAAGTCCCAACTATGATTTGGAAGGGTTATTTGGCTCAAAAACCCCATGAATATGAGTTTACGGCCCAAGAATATGTCTTGGCCATAAACTCACTTTTGTCCCTCAAAATCATTGTTTTAAATGTTATAAGTCCTTTGCATTAAGTCATTAAGCCATATCTAATGTCCAACATTGCTTAGGAGGGGTTTTAGGGCTTAAAAACCCCATTTTTAGGAGTTTACGGCCCAAGCTTGTTCCTTGGCCGTAAACTCATGTTCTTGGTCCCAAAAAACAAATTAAACATCAATTTGAAGGCTAAAGAAATTGAATAACAAGCTAGGGGTGTTACCTCTTTGATTGGAAGACTTAAATCTTAGTTTTGGACCTTTGAATTTGGATGAGGAGAGAGGTTGGAAGAGTTAAATGAAAATTTGGCCAAAGGTTTCAAATGGAGGCTTAAACACGTTTATATAGTGTTTAAGTTTTGGACACGGTGGAATTCTACCCGATACCGGCGTTAGACGAGGCTTTTGGTCGTACCCGATTGAGTTACCGTAACCCGATACGATAATTTCTAGAAATATTCCGATCACTAAAGTTGGGTGTTAAAATGATTTCTAAATGTATTAAGACACCCATTATGTCATTTTAAATACGTACAAGTTAATGACTTAATTAAACGGTTGATCGGAAATCGAATTTGGAAACGACGATTGGTTGCGTGAATTGTACTACGAAAGAGTTACAAGAAATGATACGGAAATTTCGGGTTGTTACACTATGATTACGGTATTCCTTTTTCACAGTTCTATGAAATTGTTTAGACACACATGTGAGCTATCTAAGGAAATGTGTATGATTTTGATAAAGTTTTATCGAAGCATCTTGTATCAGAAATCTAAACTTTGGTAAGAAAGTCAATAAAGTATAGATTTCTAGAAGTCCAACTGTTTTCTAAGTACATGTAAAAGCTAGTGGGAGCATAAGTGTTATGCTAATAATCATCATGTTAGTGAGAGCATGATTATTATGCTAAGTGTTAATTATAGAAAACAAAAGGGTTTCAATTGGGAAAAGTTGTTTTGCTATAAATAAGAATAAGGAAATTGTACTTCGTTTACTTCATTTCAATTCTAAAAGCTTAGATTGAGATTTTGATCATCTTTAGTCAGGGATATATATATATATATATATATATATATATATATATATATATATATATACATATATGTATATACACACACACATATATATATATATATAAATATATATATATATATATATATATATATATATATATATATATATATATGACTTTTGTGTTGGAATGGTTCCACATAAGGAAATTCTATATATAATGCGTTTTCAAAATTCGATTATGATTACGGCATCCCTCTTCATAGTCAAATTTTGAAAACGCAATATATATATATAGAATTTCCTTATGTTGAACCATTCCAACGCAAAATTCATATATATATATATATATATATATATATATATATATATATCCCTGACTGAAGATGATCAAAATCTCAATCTAAGCTTTTAGAATTGAAATGAAGTAAATGAAGTATAATTTCCTCTCCCTTAATTTTAGCAAAACAACTTTTCCCAATTGAAACCCTTTTGTTTTCGATAATTGACACTTAACATAATAATCATGCTCCCACTAACATGATGATTATTAGCATAGCACTTATGCTCCCACTAGCTTTGACATGTACTAAGATGTCATGGAATGGTTCAACATTAGGAAATTCTATATATATTGCATTTTCAAAATCCGATTATGATTACGACATCCCTCTTCATAGTCAAATTTTTAGAACATGGTAAATAAAAAATATTGTAGCAAAAGACATGTCTAATATCATGTCTTTATGTGAGATATCATGAATCGTGTCCTATTTGCTGCGGATATAGGATCGATTGCATGTGTTATAATATTTATCCTTTCTAAATTTTCAAAATTCTTAGGGAAATAAGAGGGGAAAAGTCTAGAATTGAATATGGCTAAAATGATTAAGCAATTGTCAAGGACAATCTGAGGTTTACAAAAGATTGGTTGCTCATGGATAGTTGGAAGTATAAGTGTTAATTTTAGGAGGACTGTATTGACATATTCTGAAAAGAGGTAACTCTTGTTCAGAAGTGATTGTCAAAATGGGAATCTGGGAAGGTTTCCATAGGTGGAAGTTGTTCTTTCAAATCTGTGTAAGATTAGAAAAGCGTAATGAAAGACGGACGTTCAAAGCAATGTACTTTGAATTTGATACTTTGGTTCCATGGAATGCTCTCAATTGGGATACTTTGTAATGATTATTGACAAGTCTTTGTGACTTTGTGCATAGTCAGTACGAGAGGATCACTGCATATAAGTTTAGAATATAACAGATTTCATTAAAAGGTAGGGATTTAGAATTCTTACATTTACGATAAAGATTTGGGACTTTGAAATGAGCATCATTGGAATCATGTTCAATTGATCTATTTCACAAAGAAAGATCATAGAGAAACATAGTGTGCATACTTGATGTATGGCATGACTAGTGTCTACAAATCATAGTTTACATGGTTGGAGCATGGGACAACTATTTTTTTAATTCAAGTATAAAGTTGATTATTTGAAACATTATAATGAATAATGAGTAATGAATATGGTGTTTAAATAAAAGGTGTTTTATTTACTCTCAAAGCTCCTTGGGACCATAGAGGATTAGTATTATTCTTGTGTTTCACTTTGCATGTTTTGACTTCCAGAATAACTAGGTTATTCATTCCGAATGACTAAGTTATTCAAACCATCCACAGTCGATAATACGTTGGAAGTGGGTATTAAGGCAAGATTGTCATGAATTGGGTTTGTAGATGTCCAAGGTAGTGGACATAGTAAGGATTACTACAACATTCATGAGTACTCCTGGAATAGGGATTTGAGTATTGGATTCAACCCACACTCATTTGAATCACTTCATGGATTTTATATTCTGCAAACCTAGAGATATGAGTTGTTTCTATGAGTTGGTTAGATTGCACGAAAACGCATTCGGTGACTCGATGTTATAAAATGTGCCTTTGTGTATGATTCAACAAGTAGTAGAACAAGCCATATGAGTCGAAGTTTATCCATTCCTTTTACCTTCAGGATAAAAGCGATATATATGGTGTTGGATTAATGTGTAAGTCCATAACTATAATTGGTAAGACTTGACACGACCCGGCATGCTCCATTTGGGTTGCATGGCATCATGCACTTGGATAGACTATAATGAGACAGATAAGACACTTATGGTTATTAATATATTATAAGTTCTAGTATATTAATAATAAGAATAATAAGATTATTTAATTAGTATTGATGCGATTTGGGTAATTGTGGATCGACTGACAAAGATCGCTCATTTTCTAGCTATTAGTGAGAGCTCTTCTGCGGAGAAGTTGGCTGAGTTATATGTGAGGGAAGTAGTATCTCGGCACGGGGTGCCAATCTCGATTATTTCGGACCGCGACGTGCATTTCACTTCCAGGTTCTGGAAGAAATTCCATGAAGAGTTGGGTACTAGGTTACATTTCAGTACGGCATATCATCCTCAGACAGACGGCCAGAGTGAGCTGACCATTCAGACCCTCGAGGACATGCTTCGGGCATGTGTGTTGGACTTCGGAGGGTGCTGGGACACCTATCTACCTTTAGCAGAGTTCTCGTATAACAACAACCATCATTCGAGCATTGGTATGCCGCCCTTTGAGCTGTTGTATGGGCGGAGGTGTCGCACTCCCATCTGTTGGGGTGAGGTGGGACAGCAGGTTATGGGTAGCACGGAGATCGTGCTTCAGACGACCGAGCAAATTCAGATGGTTAGGCAGAGGTTGCTGACCGCTCAGAGCCGGCAGAAGAGTTATGCAGAAAGGCGACGGTCCGAGCTTGAGTTCCAGGTTGGTGATCTCGTGCTCCTGAAGGTCTCTCCTTGGAAAGGAGTGATTCGTTTCAGGAAGAGGGTCAAGTTGGGGCCCCAGTATATTGGTACTTTACGTGTGATCACAAGGGTGGGTCGGGTAGCCTACCATTTAGACTTGCCAGCAGAGTTGGGGCAGATTCACGACACTTTCCATGTGTCGCAGCTGCGGAAATGTATAGCCGACGAATCAGCGGTGGTTCCGTTAGGGGATATTCAGGTGGATGCAAGTCTGAATTATTCGAAAAGACCTGTAGCCATCAAAGATCGGAAGATCAAGGTTTTGAGAAACAAGGAGGTGCCCCTGGTATTGGTTCAGTGGCAGCATCGGAAGGGGTCAGAGATGACTTGGGAGCCGGAACGGGAGATGCGGGAGCAACATCCGGAGCTTTTTGCCTAAGCGGGACTTCGAGGGCGAAGTCTTATTCTAGTGGGGGAGATTTGTTACAGCCCGGATCCCCAGGTATCTTCATTTCTTATATATTTTGGCATTCTGTGAGGGGACTCGGCGAGTTGGTAGTTGAACTCGTCGAGTCGGGTCGCGGTTTTTAGCTGGGGTTCGCTTCCGGACTCGGCGAGTCCAAGGGATGGACTCGACGAGTCCGCGCTGTTTAATGAAACCCTAATTCCCCGGTCCTAAGCTCTATTTAAAGGACCTTATGGCCCTCATATGCGGCCACCTTGAACCCTAAGAGCCTCCATACGTCTGTAAGCCTTGTGTGTGTGTTTGAAGGCCTTTTGTTCTTCATTTTGTGTGTTAGTGCAAGGAAAGGAGGGAGAGGAGCAAGCTTGAAGTGTTGGGAAGCTTAGATCTGTTGCTACTGCATCAAGGGGGTCTTCTTGAGGTAACTTTCTGAGCAAATCTTCGTGTTTTGTGTTGATGGGCCAAATCTAGGGTTTCTTCTTGCATCTCTTGGCTTGAATAAGAAGTATGAGAGGTCCCATGGGGGTATGGGACCTAGATCTGGACTTTAGGAGGTCCAGGAGACCCCTTATGACAAGCTTTATGTGCATTCTTTTGAGTTAGAAGCTAAGCTTGCCATATTAAAGGTTGTTCCTTCAAAATAAGCCTTGTATGCATTGCATGGCAACCAAGACTGAGACTTTACGTGACAAATAAGCTTGGGAAGGCCAGATCTATGTATTTATGGAACGGATCTGACCGCAGAAGCCAGTTTTAGCTGGTGCATGGCATGGACTCGACGAGTTGCTTGAAGATTGTCATTGAGACAATCCTGCGTGTAGACTGGACCGAGTTGTGGGCGACTCAGTGAGTCGCAGAGAGTTGGAAAGGTTTTGACAGGTGGACCGAGTCAGGATGGGACTCGCCGAGTTGACCTTCGACTCGGCGAGTTGAGTCGCGTTGGCCCTGTGATTCAGGCCCAGGTGGAACTCGTCGAGTCGGGGGAGTACTCGACGAGTCAAAGGGAAAATTCTTGACAGTTGGTAAGAACGCGTAGACTCGCCGAGTCACTATTGTGCACTCGCCGACTCTAGTCCAAATCGACTAAATACTATTGACCAGGTCAACCTGTGTTGACTTGATTTGGATGGTCCACCTTATTGGTACAAGTAATATTTATAGATTTATAATATTATACGAGGATTGCAGCTCGAGGGTTCGAGCCCGAGTGATTCCAGGATTTACGGTTAGCAACTTAGCGAGGCATACGAGGTGAGTCTTCTCACTATACTGTACCCGGAAGGGTTTTGACTGTGTGACCGGAAGGTCGAATATGATATGGAATATATGGTTTATGTGCGTCAAGTTATTTGTTATATGTGTCATGTATGATATGTTTGATATGGGCCGGAAGGCATGGTCATATGGACTGTAAAAGTTGATGTGGGTAGGACCGGAAGGTTTACCCAGTCGGGACGGAAGTCCCCTGAGACACATGGACCGGAAGGTCAAGGCCTGGAAAGGCGTATGTGCGTATATTGTATTTTGGGAACTCACTAAGCTTTATGCTTACAGTTGTTGCATTATGTGTTTTCAGGTACGAGTGAGGACCGTGGGAAGGCGCCAGCGTGACCGTACACACACTTGTGGAAACTATTTTATCTTTTGTTATGTGATCGTTTGAGACTACGTTGTTATTTTGGGAAACTAAACTATTTACTCATGTCTTGATGGTGGTAAAAATGAAAAATTTTTGGTTGGAAATTTTATGACGTTACAAGTTGGTATCAGAGCCTTGGTTTGAGGGATTCGGGTACACCTTCGGGCGTAACTGGACTCAAACCGGGGATTGGAGAAAATTTTTTTACAAAAATTTAATTTAATTAATTAAAATTTAAATTTTGATAACTGAGACGACCAAAGAAGAAAAAGTGTGTACGGTCAGCCAGCGCCCGAACGGTAAAAATCCCCAAAATACTCTTATTATATGTGTTACGATATATGATATGATATGATACGCATGCTAGTAGACTAGGTATACATATTAGGGCTAGAGTGGCCTGATTTTGTGATGCCTTAGTCTAGGAAAACTTGCTTCTATGAGGTGCTCGAGAGCGAGTGAGTAACAAGAGTATGAAAAGAATAGAGTGCTCAGGTTTCGAGGTTGGGGAGGATGACTTGGGTGAATACCGACGCGGTGTAACTGGCAGTATTGGGCCCATACTACCAAGGACACCGGGTCAGTAGGCAGCCAAGTGGGAACCCCTGAGTATCAAAAACTAAGCAGGACTACGTTAGCGAGTGCGATTTTTTCCCGATAGGGTCTCTGATATTCTTTTGTTGTATTTCAGAGACATCATGGTTGGACCACGACACAGGCCTGGCACGAGTGGAGTGACTGACGAGGAGCTTCGTCAGATGATTCATGAGGAGGTAGCTGCAGCGATCCGGGCCGAGATCCCGGAGATGTTTGGGTCTATTAAGACCACGCTGATGGAGACATTTGATGAGCGGTACGCCGCGTTGTCAGAGGATGCCGCTGCTGCAGCTACCGCAGCTGTGGCTGCTGCCAGACCACAGGGGGGTGACTCGTTGCTGTTCCGGGAGTTCAGCAACACGAAGCCACCAGAGTTTGACGGGACTCAAGATCCGATTGCTGCGATGAGGTGGATTGCCGATATTGAGGGATGCTTCTATACTTGTTCATGTCCGGAGCACCTGAGGGTGCGGTTCGCCCTGAACCAGCTCCGCCTGGGAGCGAAGGACTGGTGGAGGTTCGTGACGGCGAACTTCACTCTCGCGGAGGTTTCAGCCTTGACTTGGGAGAGATTTACTGCTATGTTCAGAGACGAGTATGTTCCCCCGGTAGAGAGGGAACGGTTGGTTCAGGAGTTCTTGACCCTCAAGCAGGGTAATGATTCGGTTGCAGTGATCACGCGGAAGTTTCATGAGAGGGCGATGTTCTGCCCCGAGCAGGTGTCCACGGAGCAGGCTCGGATGAGCCGGTATTTGGGAGTGCTGAGGAGAGACATCCGGGAGTTCGTATCGAAATCATCATATCAGACTTTTGCTGAGCTTCAGGCGAATGCAAGGAAGCGGGAGATCGAGTTGGAGACCCAGGCCAGGGAGGAGGTCGAGTCTCAACGGATGGATCGGCGGCCGGCCCAGTCGCAACCGACAGCCAAGCGGACCAGGTCCGCTGATTTGAGATCCGGAGGACAGAAGAGCCGTACTTGTGGGAAGTGCAGCAAGGGTCACGAGGGGGCATGTCGATCGGGTGCTTGCTACAAGTGTGGCAAGGAGGGGCACATTGTGAGGGATTGCCCCAAGGGATTTATGGTCTGCTTCCATTGCAACCAGACTGGCCATCGGAAGGCCGAGTGCCCCCAGCATCGCCAGGGATCTTCGCCTGCTGCCAGGGTTCCTGAGGTTCGGCCAGTGAAGACCGAGGCCCCGAAGGCTCGTGGGAGAGCTTTCCAGTTGACTGCGGAGGAGGTCCGCGCGGCACCTGATGTAGTGGCCGGTATGTATTCTTTCACGTATTTACATTTTTGCTAAGACATTATGCTTATATTCATATATGCGTAGGTACTTTTCTTGTGAATCATGTGCCTGCTTTGGTATTATTCGACTCAGGTGCGAGTCGGTCCTTTGTTTCGCTGGCTTTTAGCCAGTACATCGATATCGATCGGGAGACGATGAGTCGTCCCCTGCGAGTTGCTATAGAAAACGAGAGAGCAGTATACGCCACCGAGGTGATTCGAGGATGCATGCTCGAGATTTTTGCGGTCGAGTTTCCTATAGACTTGGTCCCTATACCTATGGGGGATGTTTGCATTATCGTGGGCATGGATTGGTTGGGTAAGTTTGGAGCAGTCATTGACTGCGAGAGACAGCTGGTGATGATTCGAGACCCTAGTGGGGGAGTGCTCGCGGTTTATGGCGAAGGGACCCGGTGTGGGTCAGCGTTTTGTTCAGCGGCCAGGGCAAGGCAGAGTTTGCAGCAGGGCTGTGATGGATTCATAGCCTATGTGATGGATACTCGTGTGACCACGGAGAGGCCCAATTCGATTGATGACGTTCCGGTTGTATGCGAGTTTGCGGATGTGTTCCCCGAGGAGTTACCAGACGTGCCTCTGGAGAGGCAAGTGGAGTTTCGTATCGATTTGGTTCCGGGGGCGGCACCCATCGCCAAGGCGCCTTACCGTCTCGCTCCACCGGAAATGTAGGAATTATCCTCGCAGCTTCAGGAGCTGTTGGGGAAGGGATTCATTCGACCCAGTAGCTCACCTTGGGGAGCGCCGATTTTGTTCGTCAAAAAGAAGGATGGTTCACATCGGATGTGTATCGATTATCGAGAGTTAAAAAAGTTGACGATTAAGAACCGGTACCCGTTACCTAGGATCGACGATTTGTTCGATCAGTTGCAGGGGGCATCTTGGTTTTCCAAGATTGACTTGAGGTCGGGATATCATCAGATGAGGGTTCGCGAGGAGGATATCTAAAAGACTGCCTTCAGGACTCGTTACGGGCATTATGAGTTTGTAGTGATGCCTTTTGGGCTCACCAATGCCCCGACTGCACTTATGGATCTCATGAACTGGGTGTGCCGACCGATGCTGGATCGGTCGGTGATCGTATTCATCAATGATATTTTGGTGTATTCGAGGACTAGGGACCAGCATGAGGAGCATTTGCGGGAGATTCTTCGGGTTTTGAGATCGGAGAGGCTGTATGCCAAGTTCTCCAAGTGTGATTTCTGGTTGCGAGAGGTCCAATTCCTCGGGCATCTTGTGAACCAGAAGGGGATATTGGTCGACCCGGCCAAGATTGAGGCGGTGTTGAGGTGGGAGGTGCTGAGATCGCCCACCGAGATCAGGAGTTTTCTGGGTTTGGCTGGATATTACCGCAGATTTATCAAGGATTTCTCCAAGATCGCTGTGCCACTTACTAGGATGACCCGGAAGGGTGTTGCGTTTTCATGGGGACCGGAGCAGCAGCCTTCGTTTGAGACGCTTTGTCAGAAATTGTGCGAGGCTCCAGTGCTTGCACTCCCGGAAGGGATGGAGGACTTTGTGGTATATTGTGATGCCTCTATATCGGGTTTGGGGGCGGTACTTATGCAGAGGGGTCATGTGATAGTGTACGCTTCGAGGCAGTTGAAGCCTCATGAGTCGAGATATCCCACGCACGACCTGGAATTGGGGGCGGTGGTGTTTGCCCTCAAAATCTGGCGACACTATTTGTACGGGGTTCGGTGTACGATTTACACGGACCATAAGAGCTTGAAATACTTGATGGATCAGCCAAGTCTGAATATGCGTCAGAGGAGGTGGTTGGATGTGGTGAAGGATTTCGATTGTGAGATCCTATACCACCCGGGCAAGGCTAATGTGGTAGCCGATGCATTGAGCCGTAGGGCGGATAGCGCCCCGATCCGAGATATTTGTATGAGGTTGACGGTTTTGACCCCGATTCTGGACATTATTCGAAGGGCTCAGATGGAGGCTGCAAAGCCGGAACACCAGAAGAAGGAACGGGTGGTAGGTCAGGTATCAGAATTTGTTATGGATGTTCGGGGGCTTATGACTTTTCAGGGTCGGATTTGGGTGCCGTTTGTGGGCGGTGCGCGCACTATTTTGATGGAGGAAGCACATCGATCGAAATTCTCGATTCACCCTGGTGCTACGAAAATGTATTTGGATCTCAAGAAGGAGTACTGGTGGCCATGTATGAAAAAGGATGTCGCTTGGTTCGTCGAGAGGTGCTTGACTTGTCGGCAAGTCAAGGCCGAACACCAGCGACCGCACGGTAAGCTGCAACCGCTAGAGATTCCCGAATGGAAGTGGGAGCAAATCTCTATGGATTTCATTACCAAGTTACCACGAACGGCGAGAGGAGTCGATGCGATTTGGGTAATTGTGGATCGACTGACAAAGAGCGCTCATTTTCTAGCTATTAGTGAGAGCTCTTCTGCGGAGAAGTTGGCTGAGTTATATGTGAGGGAAGTAGTATCTCGGCACGGGGTGCCAATCTCGATTATTTTGGACCGCGACGTGCGTTTCACTTCCAGGTTCTGGAAGAAATTCCATGAAGAGTTGGGTACTAGGTTACATTTCAGTACGACATATCATCCTCAGACAGACGGCCAGAGTGAGCGGACCATTCAGACCCTCGAGGACATGCTTCGGGCATGTGTGTTGGACTTCGGAGGGTGCTGGGACACCTATCTACCTCTAGCAGAGTTCTCGTATAACAACAGCCATCATTCGAGCATTGGTATGCCGCCCTTTGAGCTGTTGTATGGGCGGAGGTGTCGCACTCCCATCTGTTGGGGTGAGGTGGGACAGCAGGTTACGGGTAGCACGGAGATCGTGCTTCAGACGACCGAGCAAATTCAGATGGTTAGGCAGAGGTTGCTGACCGCTCAGAGCCGGCAGAAGAGTTATGCAGACAGGCGACGGTCCGAGCTTGAGTTCCAGGTTGGTGATCTCGTGCTCCTGAAGGTCTCTCCTTGGAAAGGAGTGATTCGTTTCAGGAAGAGGGGCAAGTTGGGGCCCCGGTATATTGGTCCTTTCCGTGTGATCGCAAGGGTGGGTCGGGTAGCCTACCGTTTAGACTTGCCAGCAGAGTTGGGGCAGATTCACGACACTTTCCATGTGTCGCAGCTGCGGAAATGTATAGCCGACGAATCAGCGGTGGTTCCGTTAGGGGATATTCAGGTGGATGCAAGTCTGAATTATGCGTAAAGACCTGTAGCCATCAAAGATCGGAAGATCAAGGTTTTGAGAAACAAGGAGGTGCCCCTGGTATTGGTTCAGTGGCAGCATCGGAAGGGATCAAAGATGACTTGGGAGCCGGAACGGGAGATGCGGGAGCAACATCCGGAGCTTTTTGCCTAAGCGGGACTTCGAGGGCGAAGTCTTATTCTAGTGGGGGAGATTTGTAACAGCCCGGATCCCCAGGTATCTTCATTTCTTATATATTTTGGCATTCTGTGAGGGGACTCGGCGAGTTGGTAGTTGAACTCGTCGAGTCGGGTTGCGGTTTTTAGCTGGGGTTCGCGTTCGGACTCGGCGAGTCCAAGGGATGGACTCGACGAGTCCGCGCTGTTTAATGAAACCCTAATTCCCCGGTCCTAAGCTCTATTTAAAGGACCTTATGGCCCTCATATGCGGCCACCTTGAACCCTAAGAGCCTCCATACGTCTGTAAGCCCTTGTGTGTGTGTTTGAAGGCCTTTTGTTCTTCATTTTGTGTGTTAGTGCAAGGAAAGGAGGGAGAGGAGCAAGCTTGAAGTGTTGGGAAGCTTAGATCTGTTGCTACTGCATCAAGGGGGTCTTCTTGAGGTAACTTTCTGAGCAAATCTTCGTGTTTTGTGTTGATAGGCCAAATCTAGGGTTTCTTCTTGCATCTCTTGGCTTGAATAAGAAGTATGAGAGGTCCCATGGGGGTATGGGACTTAGATCTGGACTTTAGGAGGTCCAGGAGACCCCTTATGACAAGCTTTATGTCCATTCTTTTGAGTTAGAAGCTAAGCTTGCCATATTAAAGGTTGTTCCTTCAAAATAAGCCTTGTATGCATTGCATGGCAACCAAGACTGAGACTTTACGTGACAAATAAGCTTGGGAAGGCCAGATCTATGTATTTATGGAACGGATCTGACCGCAGAAGCCAGTTTTAGCTGGTGCATGGCATGGACTCGACGAGTCGCTTGAAGATTGTCATTGAGACAATCCTGCGTGTAGACTGGACCGAGTTGTTGGCGACTCAGTGAGTCGCAGAGAGTTGGAAAGGTTTTG
The DNA here is from genome assembly GCF_052625555.1 of Lactuca saligna. Lineage (NCBI taxonomy): Eukaryota > Viridiplantae > Streptophyta > Magnoliopsida > Asterales > Asteraceae > Lactuca > Lactuca saligna. Next base: position 85,389,486 of record NC_136422.1, on the reverse strand, counting down.
ACAGGTGGACCGAGTCAGGATGGGACTCGCCGAGTTGACCTTCGACTTGGCGAGTTGAGTCGCAGTGGCCCTGTGATTCAGGCCCATGTGGAACTCGTCGAGTCGGGGGAGTACTCGACGAGTCAAAGGGAAAATTCTTGAGAGTTGGTAAGAACGCGTAGACTCGCCGAGTCACTATTGTGCACTCGCCGAGTCTAGTCCAAATCGACTAAAGACTGTTGACCAGGTCAACCTGTGTTGACTTGATTTGGATGGTCCACCTTATTGGTACAAGTAATATTTATAGATTTATAATATTATAGGAGGATTGCAGCTCGAGGGTTCGAGCCCGAGTGATTCCAGGATTTACGGTTAGCAACTTAGCGAGGCATACGAGGTGAGTCTTCTCACTATACTGTACCCGGAAGGGTTTTGATTGTGTGACCGGAAGGTCGAATATGATATGGAATATATGGTTTATGTGCGTCAAGTTATTTGTTATATGTGTCATGTATGATATGTTTGATATGGGCCGGAAGGCATGGTCATATGGACTATAAAAGTTGATGTGGGTAGGACCGGAAGGTTTACCCAGTCGGGACGGAAGTCCCCTGAGACACATGGACTGGAAGGTCAAGGCCTGGAAAGGCGTATGTGCGTATATTGTATTTTGGGAACTCACTAAGCTTTATGCTTACAGTTGTTGCATTATGTGTTTTCAGGTACGAGTGAGGACCGTGGGAAGGCGCCAGCGTGACCGTACACACACTTGGGGAAACTATTTTATCTTTTGTTATGTGATCGTTTGAGACTACGTTGTTATTTTGGGAAACTAAACTATTTACTCATGTCTTGATGGTGGTAAAAATGAAAAATTTTTGGTTGGAAATTTTATGACGTTACAGAACCATTTGAGGTGTCACACTTGGGCCACTATGCACTCAAGCTTTGTGAAGACAAGGACCAACAAAAGGTATGTTATTCTAACTTGTGTTATTCAATGTTTAGTATGCTAGAGTAGAACAATACCTTGGAAAGTTGATATTTGCATGTATAATAGAGAAAACATAGATCCAAGGTATGTAGGGCTGCATGTACACTTAGGAGTGTTAGAATGCTCATAACCCAACAGTGGTATCAGAGCCTAGGCTTGTTTTCTTGTTATACTTGCAAAAGTAGCTGGAAAAAAACGGGTTTTGATGCTGTCTGCCCAGCAGACTCGCCGAGTCCATGAATGGACTCGACGAGTCCAAGGCAAAAAGCATCCAACTCGCCGAGTTGGTTAGTGCACTCGACGAGTTGGACCCCAGACAGCATAAATTCGACTTTTTTGGCTGGAATTGGACTAGGAACATTACCCTAAGATGTTTTTGGACTTATAAACTTGTTTTTGATGTGGTAATGTTCATGCTAATCCAGTTTCAAACATAATTGTCAATAGATTCATGTTTTGTATTAGTTTAAGGGTTAGACTAATTACATGAAAAAGTTTGATTTGAATTATCTTGTTCTTATGAGTTACTTAGATTAATAGAAAAGTTGAGTGAAATAATTGTTTTCAATCCAAATTAATCTAAGAATTGATTCTAAAATGTGTTTTTGTAACTTGTCCTCAAGTTATATGAAAAGTCACATTTAAGTTTCATAAAACTTATAAAAGTTGGCAAAGGTTACAAAATGAAGAGTCTAGTTCTGATTAATTGGAGTTATGACTCCATAATTTGTCCTCAAGTTATGGAGGACCAAGAGTCTCTTCATTAAATAAAAACAAATAAAAAAAAGTGTAACCTTAATTAATTCCATAAGTTTTAAAATAAAGAAAAGTTAATTCTTTTATTAGTTTAAAGTCTTCCATAAACTTTTCCTCAAGTTATGGAACTTGAAGAGGTTTTGGATTAAAACTACTTTAAACACATAAGTTATGGAATTAACAAGTTTTGAATAGTTTCAAAACTTTCCCTCAAGTTTTGGAATTTGTAAAGTTTTCTCTTATGAATACTTTAATTCCAAGTTAGCCCTTAGAATTTTAAAAGTTAAAATTCAACCCTTATACTTTATAATATTATCAGTTAATAATATATATATATATATATATATATATATATATATATATATATATATATATATATATATATATATATCTATGTATAAGAGTAAAGTCAGTCTTACCGCTAGTACGCCTCATTCACGAAGCTAGTCTATAAGGTGGGTATAAGGTCGTTGCCTATAAAATGGCAACTTAATGGGCGTCCACTCTCACCCATCGCTTGCTTGACTGGTGGAGGGTCGTTAGCCAAACGGGTTTGACAGGACTAGAATTCTCCCTTCATTAAAAGTATTAATGATAAATACTAAGTAACTAAAGTCTTATAAATACCCAATCTTAGTTACTTAGGAAAATGTGAATAAGGTGCTAATCCATGAAACTACACTTTGCACTTTGTTTAAGTCGGTTAGTGGAGAGTGTGCGGTTAACCGGCACACTAACTCGTATTGAACAAGGTAGGGAAAAGGTAACTTAATGTTTATCATTGTATCGATGGAGCGTGTGTGGTTAACCGGCACATCGATTGAGGGGTAAACACTTAAGGGTACCAAGTAATTTTCATGGTTACTTCACACCTTGTTTTGTACTCCTCGACATCCTAGTCACAAAACCTGAAGGGCACACTCGATATTGAAACATGCCATTGAAAAGTTCAATGAATCTCAAAGATCTAGGTGTTTCAAAACCAATTAAAACTTTAATAATACATTTCTTTTATCTTTGTGGACATTGATGAATCGTCATTCACCTACCTTCAAATATTTTATAGCTTGGATTACGGCATCCCTCTTCTAAGTTATAAAATAGTTTGTAGGGTCTTAGCCTAATTATTTCTTATTGGGTGTCATATTAAGGACTTTAAAATCAACTATCTTGAATATCTCCCAAAAGATGTCTCGTTTAGACATTTATGATCTTCCCAAATCTCTTGAAACAAGCTTTCCTAAATGAAGATGATGTCCCATGGAAATCATACTTCTCTCACCTCCTCCAATTATTCTCCTTAACCCACAAGTTCTTGAAAAGTTGAAGGTCACTCGAGCCCTATTGGCAAGTGAAGGTCTAGGTGTGGTCACGTCTTGGAGATGTAGTCACATATTGATAAGCCGGGAGAGTTGGGTGTCAAAGTCTTGAGAAAGTTGGTGGTTCAATCACTTTCTAGGTCACATAGTGAGCTGTTTTGGAACACCTATGAAACAGACTATGACAAGACCCTTAATGATCTTATCTATTTGTTAAGATCAACTTCCTCAAAACTTGATGGACATTGACAATAGTGACACAGGAAATCCAGAAAAGCATTCTCTTCCCAATGGAAAGGGATCGGCCATAGTCAACTCGGCTGACCAAATGGTAAAGAGAAAAACTAAGTCTGTGATAGTCCCGTGTACCATTATCAAATGGTCCATATGTTTATATTGCCAAAGAAAGGGGCATTGGTTGCGAAGCTACCAAAATCCACCTAAGGATGTTAAAGTCAATAAGTTTGACTCTACTTCAGGTAAAGTCCACTATCTAACTCTGCTAAGTTTGTATTCTGAGATTCTTGATACATGATGTGGCTGGGTCACATGGTGATATTTTAAGAATCAAAGAAAAGGGAAGAAACTTAAAGAAAAAGTATGTTGAATCTGATTGCATAGTTAGATTTCTATCGCGTAGTTTGAAGATCGGATTCTTGAGCTACTTCTTAGGAGTTATGATATTATTGCTTAGGAATAGATAACAACAAGTTTTCATATGGATTGTGAGGATAAGTTTTTCCGCATAGTTTTAAAATAAAAGTAAATTTTTGATTTTAGTTATTTTAAAATATCCTTACAATGGCATTTGAGGAAAAATTGTTGCTTATATGATTCCATTAATAGCAAGAGTGGGAATATGAAATTGATTCCTTCATTTGTGGTAATGTCTAAATTTACCAAATAAGGAAAGATTCTCATCACCCAAGTCTCAATTGGACCGGAACTTGGAATCATGCAAGTTTTATAGCATGATGAATGAGAACTTTCAAGTATTGGAAAAATAAGACTAATTACTTGTTCACATGGATGTGTGAGTCAAGTAAAGGACTAATGGATCGAGTACACATTCTTTTGCACTGGTCAAGTCCACCACAAAAGATCAATAAGATTATTCGTCATAATTTACTAAATTTCAGTAAATATGGTTATACTTATAAGCTTAAGTGTAATTCTGAGACATATGGAAAAAGGTTCCAATGTGAGGCAGAGCGAATAAGAAGAATCAAATTAGGTAGAAGGATAGAAGTTTCTCAAATCTGAAAAGATGGGAGAGTATTTTTGTATCAGTTTTTATGACCATCTTAATGATTTAGAGACCCTATCACAATTCATCCCCTAAGTGCTTTCTTATAGCTAAGAAGAGGAACTATGAATTGTTGAAGTGGTTAAATCAACAAGATGATTCATACTTCGTTCCAAAAACAATTCTTAGAGTTATACTCCAAGATTGTAACTTGAGTGGCATGTCTCAAAGAAGGTTTAAAACACTTGTCAAATGTAAGAGTAAAAGTTTTCTGCTCTTGTACATTTGAAATTGGTAAGCTGTGATGTTTTGGATAAAACAAAGACCAACTTAGGCCAATTGTGTGAAGTGTTTGTCTTGGTTATAATCCACACTATCTCTTGGATATTTGACAAGGGAGTCATATAGGTCAAAAGGAAAGTGGGAATCTTAAAGGTCTTGAAAGTCACAAGAACTAATCAAGAATAGAACCTGAAGTTCTTCACTAGCACACGAATTGAGGTTTATAATCTATCGTGTTGACATATTATGTGCCCATTCCAGTTAAAGTTGGTTTTGCATATGAGTTCTTAGAGTTCTCAATGTGTTGCACAACAACTTGGAAGCAATGGCAGGCCCTTGAGCTGCCAGGTAGCAAGAAGTTAAGATTGAGTTCAGTCCTTATGAGTTTGGATTTGTCATTATCCATGTCTTGTGACTATGGTTTTGACAATTCACATGGATATGAACACATACACCATTAAATCTAAGTGTCATAAGGTTTCTCTCCGATTCATGAAAATGATGGTGAGGAAACACTTTCACAAAGTAGATTTTAGCTAGATAGCAGTTGTGATATTTGCATTCTCAAAGTCGTTAGTGGAGTGTGTGTGGTTTACTGGCACACTAACCTGGACTTGTGAGAAGTGGCAAAAAGGTCTAACCATTATGATTATCACATCCCTCTTCATAATTGTTTAGACACACAAGTGTGCTATCTGAGGGAAGGTGTATGTTTTTGATAAAGTTTTATCAAAACAATCTAGTATTAGAAATCTGAAGTTTGGTAAGAAAGTCAAGTGATTTTTGAGTATATGTCAAAGCTAGTGGGAGCATAAGTGTTATGCTAATAATCATCATGTTAGTGGGAGCATGATAATTATGATAAGTATTGGAAGTCAACAATGTTGATTATAGAAAACAAAAGGTTTCAATTGGGAAAAGTCGTTTTGCTATAATTAAGGGAGAGGAAATTATACTTCATCTCAAATCTTGAATCTTAGATTGTGAGTTTTTAATCATTTAGTCAAGGAAATATGTACGAATTTCATGGGTCCATTATTTGCGTTCTTAAATTCGATTATGATTATGGCATCCCTTTTCATAATCTGAATTATGAGAACTTGGCAAATAGAAATGGAAATGTTATAGCAAAAGACTAGTTTAGTCTTTATGTGAGACATCATGAATTGTGTCCCATATGCTTCGGATATAGGATCGATTACATGTGCTATATTCATCCTTTCTAAAATTTTCCAAATGCCTGGGGCATTAAGAAGGGAAAAGGTTTAGAACTGGATATGACTAAAAGGGTTAAACAATTTGCGAGGACAATCTAAGGTTTACAAAAGATTGGTTGCTCAAGGACAGTTGGAAGTATAGTGATAATTCTGGAAGGACCATATTGACATAATCTGTAAGGAGGCAACTCTTGTTCAGTAGTGATAGTCAAAATGGAATCTGGAAATGTTTCAAAGTTAGAATTTTCAATCTATTTAAGATTAGGAAACTTAATGGAAGAAGGTTGTTTCCAAGGAGCTGATCTCCTTTGGAATACTATGTAATGATTGATGTCAAGTCTTTCTGAGTTTGTGCATAATCATTACAAGAGGAACAATGCATATAAGTTTAGAATCTAACAGATTTCAGTAAATGGCATGAATTTGGAATTCTTGCATTTGCAGTAAGGATTTGGGAGTGTGAAAAGAGAATCATTGAAGTTATGTTCAATCGATCTAGTTCACAAAGTAAACATCATAGAAAAAAATAGCATGCATACTTGGTGTGTGGCATGACTAGTGTTTAGAAAAACATAGTGTACATGCTTGTAGCATCGGACAACTATTGTTTTAAGTTCAAGAATAAAGTTGATAGCTAAAACAGTATACAATGAATAATGTGTAATCATATGGTGATAAATAAAAGGTGTTTTATTTATGTTCATAGGTTTTGATACCATATTGGATTCAATTATTATTGTGTTTCACTTTGCATGTTTTGACTTCCCGAATAAACTAGGTTATTCTTCCGGAATGACTAAGTTATTCAAGCCATCCACAATCGGTCATATGGTGGAAGTAGATATGAATTAAGACTGTCATGGGTTGGCTTGTAGAGGTCTAAGGTGTTGGACAATGGGCTACAACACTCATTAGTGCTCATAAGTTCTGAGTATTGGATTCAACCCACGCTCATTGGAATCACTTCATGGATTTTATCACGAGTGACCATGAGACGATAATATCTTATATTCTTCAAACCTAGAGATATGAGTTGTTACTATGAGTTGATAGTACGTTGATTGCACGAAACCGCATTTGGTAACTCGGTGCTATAAAACGTGTATTTGTCTATGATTCAACAAGTAGTAGAACAAGCCATATGAGTCGAAGTTTATCCATTCCTTTTACCTTCGGGATAAAAGCGATATCTATGGGCCCCTCGATGATTTGATGATGACAAATGGAAGTGCTCGGCCGGCCAGGACTGATTTGATTTGTTCAATTAGTTAGTCTTCATAAATCGGAAATCGGGAAACAACAAATGGACAAACAGAATGATTATAATCCATGTCTCAGTCCGTATGATATCTAGAATGGAGGAATATGTGATCCCTTATCCAATGGACATGTCATTGACAAAGGTCAGAGTTTATCGACAAGGTCAGAGTTCGACAGAAGCTTTTGAGAGCTACGATTTCCAGTTGGTTCCTGAAGTCATACGCAATAATAGTTTTAGACTTACCCAAGTGGGAGACTGTTGGATTGTGCAAATCATCCATACTTATATAGTGGGCTAATGTGTTGGGTTATGAGCATTCTAACATTCCTAAGTGTACATGCAACCCTAAATACCTTGGATCTATGTTTTCTCTATTATACATGCAAATATGAACATCCAAGGTATTATCCTAATCTAGCATACAATATTATCAATATAACAAGATAGAATACATACCTCTTGATGGTGCTTGTCTTCATGAAGCTTGAGTGCTTAGTGCCTCAAGTGTGACACCTCAAATGGTTCACACAACACCAAATACACTTGGAATAACTTGAGAGAAACTAGAATACTTCATGAAATCGGTTAGCCCTCTCTAGAATAATCTAGTGACCGATTTTGGGAAGAATAATATCTTTATATAGTGTTACAATTAGGGTAAACCCTAATTGTCATGACTTTCCATTTCCTTGGATCCATGGGTTCAAATACACCATGGAGCATCCATGGAGCATCATATGGGTTTTGGCCCAACTAGATAATCCATGGAGCATTAGCCCACTATATAAGTATGGATGATTTACACAATCAACCCATATATTTAATTAGTCTTCTTTTGATCACTTAATTAATCCTAGATTAATTCTTGATCAATACTAATTAAATAATCTTATTATTCTTATTATTAATATACTAGAACTTATAATATATTAATAACCATAAGTGTCTTATTTCTCTCATTATAGTCTATCCAAGTGCATGATGCCATGCAACCCAAATGGACCATGCCGGGTCGGGTCAAGTCTTACCAATTATAGTTATGGACTTAGACATTAATCCAACAGTCTCCCACTTGGATAAGTCTAAAACTATTATTGCGTATGACTTCAGGAACCAACTAGCAATCGTAGCTCTCAAAAGCTTCTGTCGAACTCTGACCTTGTAGATGAACTCTGATTTTTGTCAACGACTTGTCCATTAGATAAGGGATCATATATTCCTCCATTCTAGATATCATATGGACTGAGACATGGATTATAATCATTCTCTCTGTCCATTTGTTGTTTCCCGATTTCCGATTTATGACGACTGACTAATTGAACAAATCAAATCAGTCCTGGCCCGGCCGAGCACTTCCATTTGTCATCATCAAATCATCGAGGGGCCCACAGATATCGCTTTTATCCCGAAGGTAAAAGGAATGGATAAACTTCGACTCATATGGCTTGTTCTACTACTTGTTGAATCGTACACAAAGACACGTTTTATAACATCGAGTTACCAATGCATTTTCGTGCAATCAATGTACTATCAACTCATAGTAACAACTCATATCTCTAGGTTTGAAGAATATAAGATATTATCGTCTCATGATCACTCGTGATAAAATCCATGAAGTGATTCCAATGAGCGCGGGTTGAATCCAATACTCAGAACTTATGAGCACTCATGAGTGTTGTAGCCCTTTGTCCAACAACTTAGACATCTACAAGCCAACCCATGACAGTCTTAATTCATATCTACTTCCAACATATGACCGACTGTGGATGGTTTGAATAACTTAGTCATTCCGGAAGAATAACCTAGTTTATTCGGGAAGTCAAAACATGCAAAGTGAAACACAATAATAATTGAATCCAATATGGTCTCAGAACTTATGAATATAAATAAAACACTTTTTATTTATCACCATATGATTACACATTATTTATTGTATATTGTTTCAGCTATCAACTTTATTCTTGAATTTAAAACAGTAGTTGTCCCATGCTCCAAGCATGCACACTATGTTTTGTAAACACTAGTCATGCCATACACCAAGTATACATAATATGTTTGTCTATGATCTTTATTTTGTGAACTAGATCAAATGAACATAACTTCAATGATTCTCTTTTCACACTCCCAAATCCTTACTGCAAATGCAAGAATTCCAAATTCATGTCATTTACTGAAATCTGTTAGATTCTAAACTCATATGCATCGATCCTCTTGTAATGATTATGCACAAAGTCAGAAAGACTTAACAACAATCATTAAAGAGCATTCCAAAGGAGATCAAGTCCTTGGAACCATCCTTCTTGCATTAAGTTTCCTTAATCTTACACAGATTGAAAATTCTAACTTTGAAACATTTCCAGATTCCATTTCGACTATCACTTCTGAACAAGAGTTGCCTCCTTACAGATTATGTCAATATGGTCCTTCCAGAATTATTACTATACTTCTAACTGTCCTTGAGCAACCAATCTTTGGTAAACCTTAGATTGTCCTCAACAATTGTTTAATCCTTTTAGTCATATCCAGTTCTAAACCTTTTTCCTTCTTAATGCCCTAGGCATTTGGAAAATTTTAGAAAGGATGAATATAGCACATGTAATCGATCCTATATCCGAAGCATATGGGACACGATTCATGATGTCTTACATAAAGACTAAACCAGTCTTTTTCTATAACATTTCCATTTCAATTTGCCAAGTTCTCATAATTCAGATTATGAAAAGGGATGTCGTAATCATAATCGAATTTAAGAACGCAAATAATGGACCCATATACAGAATTTCCTTATGTTGAGCCATTCCAACATGAAATTCATATATATCCTTGACTAAATGATTAAAACCTCACGATCTAAGCTTATAGATTTGAGATGAAGTATAATTTCCTCTCCCTTAATTATAGCAAAACAACTTTTTCCCAATCGAAACCTTTTGTTTTTCTATAATTAACATTGCTAACTTGCAATACTTATCATAATTATCATGCTCCCACTAACATGATGATTATTAGCATAACACTTATGCTCCCACTAGCTTTGACATATACTCAGAAATCAGCTGGACTTCTAGAAATCAATACTTTATTGACCAAAGTTCAGATTTCTGATACTGGATTGTTTTTGATAGAACTTTATCAAAATCATACACCTTCTCTTAGATAGCTCATGGGTGTGTCAAAACAATTTTAAGAACTATGAAAAGGGATGCCGTAATCATAGTCTTGATTGTTTTGACCTTTTCCATTTCTCACAAGTCCAGGTTAGTGTGCCGGTAAACCACACACGCTCCACTAACGACTTTGAGAATGCAAATATCACAATTGCTATCTAGCTAAAATCTATTTAGTAGAAGTGTTTCCTCACCATCATTTTCATGAATCGAAGAGAAACCTTATGACACTTAGATTTAATGGTGTATGAGTTCTTATCCATGTGAATTGTCAAAACCATAGTCACAAGACAAGGATAATGAGAAATCCAAACTCATATGGACTGAACTCAATCATAATTTCTTGCCACCTGGCAGCTCAAGGGCCTACCATTGCTTCCAAGTTGTTGTGCAACACATTGAGAACTCTAAGAACTCATATGCAAAGCCAACTTTAACTAGAATGGGCACAGAATATGTCAACACGATAGGTTATAAACCTCAAGTCGTGTGCTAGTGAAGAACTTTAGGTTTCATTCTTGATTAGTTCTTGAGAATTTCAAGACCTTTAAGACTCCCACTGTCCTCTTGACCTATAAGACTCCCTTGTCAAACATCCAAGAGATAGTGTGGATTCTAATCAAGACAAACACTTCACACAATTGGTCTAAGTTGGTCTTTGTTTTATCCAAAACATCACAACTTACCAATTTCAAATGTACAAGAGTAGAAAACTTTTACTCTTACATTTGATAAGTGTTTTAAACCTTCTTTAAGACATGTCACTCAAATTACAATCTTGGAGTATGACTCCAAGACTTGTATTGGAACGAAGTATGACTCATCTTCTTGATTTAACCATTTCAACAATTTCAAGATCCATTCTTCTTAGTCATAAGAATGCACTAAGACTTTCTTAGAGAACAAATTTTGATATGGTTTCTTAATCATTAAGATGATCACAAAGCTGATACTAAAGTACTCTCCCATCTTTTCAGATTTGAGAAACTTTTATCCTTCTGCCTCAGTTGATTCTTCTTATTCGCTCTGTCATACATTGGAACCTTTTTCCAATGTCTCAGAGTTACACTTAAGCTTGTAAGTATAATCATATTTACTGAGCTTTAGTAAACTATGACGAATAGTCTTATTAATCTTTTGTGGTGGACTAAATCAGTGCACATGACTATGTACTTGATCCCTTAGTCCATTACTTGACTCACACATCCATGTGAACAAGTAATTAGTCTTAATTTTTCCAATACTTGAAAGTTCTCATTCATCATGCTATACAACTTGCATGATTCCAAGTCCCGGTCCAATTGAGACTTTGGATGATGAGAATCTTTCCTTATTTGGTAAATTTAGACATTACCACAAATGAAAGAATCAATTTCATATTTCCACTCTTGCTATTAATGGAATCATATAAGCAACAATTTTTCCTCAAATGCCATTGTAAGGATATTTAAAATAAATAAAATCAAAAATTTCTTTTATTTTAAAACTATGCGGAAAAACTTATCCTTACAATCCATATGAAAATTTGTTGTTATCTATTCCTTAGCAATATCTCATAACTCCTAAGAAGTAGCTCAAGAATCCGATTTTCAAACTACGCGATAGAAATCCATCTATGCGATCAGATTCAGCATATTCTTTCTTTAAGTTCCTTTACTTTTCTTTGATTCTTAAAACATCACCATGTGACCCAGTCACATCATGTATAAGGAATCTCAGAATAGAAACTTAACAGAGTTAGAGTAGTGGACTTTTACCTGAAGTAGAGTCAACCTTATTGACTTTAACATCCTTAGGTAAATTAGGCAGCTTCGCAACTAATGACCCTTACTTTGGCAATATAAACATATGGACCCTTTGATAATGGTACACGGGACTATCACAGACTTAGCTTTTCTCTTTACCATTTGTTCAACCGAGTTGACTATGGCCGATCCCTTTCCATTGGGAAGAGAATGCTTGTTCTGGATTTCCTGTGTCACTATTGTCAATGTCCATAAAGTTTCAGGAAGTTGATATTAACAATAGATAAGATCATTAAGGGTCTTGTCATAGTCTATTTCATAGGTGTCCCAAAGGAACTCACTATGTGACTTAGAAAGTGATTGAACCACCAACTTTCTCAAGACTTTGACACCCTTCTCTCCCGGCTTGTCAATATGTGACTACATCTCCAAGATGTGACCACACCAAGACCTTTACTTGCCAATAGGGCTCGAGTGACTTTAAACTTTTAAAGAACTTGTGGGGTAGGGAGAATAATTTGGAGGAGGTGACAGAAGTATGATTTCCATGGGACATCATCTTCATTTAGGAAAGCTTGTTTCAAGAGATTTGGGAAGATCATAAATGTCTAAACCAGACATGTTATGGGAGATATTCAAGATAGTTGATCTTTGAGTCCTTAATATGACACCCAATATGAAAATATTAAGGCTAGGACCCAACAAACTATTTTATAACTTAGAAGAGGTATGCCGTAATCCAAGCTATAAAACAATTTGAAGGTAGGTGAATGACGATTCACCAATTTCCATCAAGATAAACGAAATGTATTATTAGGTTTTAATTGGTTTTGAAACTCCTAGATCTTTTGAGATTCATTGAACTGTTCAATGGCATGTTTCAATCTCGAGTGTGCCCTTCAGGTTTTGTGACTGGGATGCCGAGGATCACAAAACAAGGTGTGAAGTAACCATGCAAATTACTGGGTACCCTTAAGTGTTTATCCCTCAATCGATGTGCCGGTTAACCACACACGCTCCATCGATACTATGATAAACATTAAGTTACCCTTTGCCTACCTTGTTAAATACGAGTTAGTGTGCCAGTTAACCACACGCGCTCCACTAACCGACTCAAACAAAGTGCAAAGTGTAATTTCGTGGATTAGCACCTTATTCACATTTTTCTAAGTAACTAAGATTGGGTATTATTAAAAGTTTAGTTACTTAGTATTTATCATTAATACTTTTAATGAAGGGAGAATTATAGTCATGTCAAACCCGTTCGGCTAACGACCCTCCACCAGTCAAGCGAGCGGTGGGTGAGAGTGAACACCCATTAAGTTGCCATTTTATAGGCAACAACCTTATACCCACCTTATAGACCGGCTTCGTGAATGAGGCGTACTAGCGGTAAGGCCGACTTTACTCTTATACATATAAATATTATTAACTTATAATATTATAAAGTATAAGGGTTGAATTTTAACTTTTAAAATTCTAAGGGCTAACTTGGAATTAAAGTATTCATAAGAGAAAACTTTACAAATTCCAAAACTTGAGGGCAAGTTTTGAAACTATTCAAAACTAATTAATTCCATAACTTATGTATTTAAAGTAGTTTTAATCCAAAAACTCTTCAAGTTCCATAACTTGTGGACAAATTATGGAAGACTTTAAACTAATAAATAATTAATCTTTTCTTTATTTTATAACTTATGGAATTAATTAAGGTTACATATTTTATTTATTTATTTATTAATGAAGTGACTCTTGAACCTCCATAACTTAAGGACAAGACTCTTCATCTTTTTTGTAACCTTTGCCAACTTTATGAGTTTTATGAGTCTTTAATGTGACTCTTCATGTAACTTAAGGATAAGTTACACAAACACATTTTATACTCAACTCTTAGATTAATTTGGATTGAAAACAACTTTTTCACACAACTTTTCTATTAATCTAAGCAACTCATCAGACCAAGATAATTCAAATCAAACTTTTTCATGTAATTAGTCTAACCTTTAAACTAATACAAAACATGAATCTATTGACAACTATCTTGAAAATGGATTAGCATGAACATTACCACATTTAAAAACAAGTTTATCAGTTCAAAACAACTTAGGGTAATGTTCCTAGTCCTAGTCCATTTCTAGCCAAAGACCTCGAAGATATGCTGTCTGGGGTCCAACTCGTCGAGTGCATGAACACAACTCGGCGAGTTGGATGCATTTTGCCTTGGACTCGTCGAGTCCCTACATGGACTCGGCGAGTCAGCTGGGCTGACAGCATCAAAACTCGATTTTTCAGCTTCTATTGCAGGTATAACAAGAAAACAAGCCTAGGCTCTGATACCACTGTTGGGTTATGAGCATTCTAACACTCCTAAGTGTACATGCAACCCTAAATACCTTGGATCTATGTTTTCTCTATTATACATGCAAATATGAACATCCAAGGTATTATCCTAATCTAGCATACAATATTATCAATATAACAAGATAGAATACATACCTCTTGATGGTGCTTGTCTTCATGAAGCTTGAGTGCTTAGTGCCTCAAGTGTGACACCTCAAATGGTTCACACAACACCAAATACACTTGGAATAACTTGAGAGAAACTAGAATACTTCATGAAATCGGTTAGCCCTCTCTAGAATAATCTAGTGACCGATTTTGGGAAGAATAATATCTTTATATAGTGTTACAATTAGGGTAAACCCTAATTGTCATGACTTTCTATTTCCTTGGATCCATGGGTTCAAATACACCATGGAGCATCCATGGAGCATCATATGGGTTTTGGCCCAACTAGATAATCCATGGAGCATTAGCCCACTATATAAGTATGGATGATTTACACAATCAACCCATATATTTAATTAGTCTTCTTTTGATCACTTAATTAATCCTAGATTAATTCTTGATCAATACTAATTAAATAATCTTATTATTCTTATTATTAATATACTAGAACTTATAATATATTAATAACCATAAGTGTCTTATTTCTCTCATTATAGTCTATCCAAGTGCATGATGCCATGCAACCCAAATGGACCATGCCGGGTCGGGTCAAGTCTTACCAATTATAGTTATGGACTTA
Source organism: Lactuca saligna (assembly GCF_052625555.1). Taxonomy (NCBI): domain Eukaryota; kingdom Viridiplantae; phylum Streptophyta; class Magnoliopsida; order Asterales; family Asteraceae; genus Lactuca; species Lactuca saligna. The sequence continues at coordinate 85,374,432 of NC_136422.1, read as the reverse complement.
GACATTAATCCAACATAATGTTCCATGGATTATCAAGTTGGGCTAAAAGCCATAGGATGGTCCATGGATGCTCCATGGTGTATTTGAACCCATAGATCCAAGGAAATGGATAGTCATGACAATTAGGGTTTACCCTAATTGTATAACTATATAAGCATCTTATTCTTGATCCAAATCGGTCACTAGTGAGAGAAAGAAAGGGCTAGCCGATTTCATGATGTGTAGAATTCTATCTAAGTTATTCCAAGTGCTTATGGTGTTGTGTGAACCATTTGAGGTGTCACACTTGTGGCACTAGGCACTCAAGCTTCATGAAGACAAGCACCAACAAAAGGTATGTTATTCTAAATTGTGTTATTCAAAGTTTAATATGCTAGAATAGAACAATACCTTGGAAAGTTGATATTTGCATGTATAATAGAGAAAACATAGATCCAAGGTATTTAGGGTTGCATGTACACTTAGGAGTGTTAGAAAGCTCATAACCCAACATATGGGCCCCTCGATGATTTGGTGATGACAAACGTAACTGCTTGGTCGGGCCTGGACAAATTTTATTTGTTCAATTAGCCAGTCGTCATAAATCGGAAATCGGGAAACAACAAATAGACAAAGAGAATCATTATAATCCATGTCTCAATCCTTATGATATCTACAATGGAGCAATATATGATCCCTTATCTAATGGACATGTCATTTGATTTGTTTAGAGTTTGATAGTGGCCTTAAGAGCTACGAGTGCTAGTCGGGATCTTGGAGTCATACTTGAATAATAGCTTTAGACTTATCCAAGTGGGAGATTGTTGGATTAGGTGTCTAAGCCCATAAATATTATTTGTATGTATTCGACCAGAGAGTAGCATGGTCCATTTAGGTTGCATATCATCAGGACAATTTGTTAGGATGGACTTTTGAGAGAAGGTTATTTATGTTTTATTAATATATTATAAGTAATAATATATTAATATGAAATCATATGTTTTAAGTAGTATTGATCAAGGATTAATTCGGAGTTAATTTAGTTGTCGAAAGAGACTAATTAAATCTATGGGGACTAATTATGATAGTTAGTTATATTTATTTGTGGTGGGCTTAGGATCCATGTTGGACCAAGTTTATGTATCAATACATAAAGAGTTGGGCCACATAAACCCTGGATCATAAAACCCATGGGTATGGATTTGGGTTAAATCCATGACCTTAGAAATCCCACATATAAATAGATACTTCATTTCCCAAAATTGCCACTTGTATCCTTTTCGAGTTCATGGTGTATTTTGTGTGCATTGAATTCTCTCTCAAGTTCATCCTTTGTCCATGGTGTGTTGTGATTCCATTTTAGGCTTCCACACTATTGGGGCTGAGGTCTTTAAGGCCAAATACACCAAGAATTAAAGCTCCATTAAAAGGTATGTCATGCTAACTAGTATATTATATTTTTATGTTAAATGCATGCTAGTTGGAAGATTAATACCTAGGAAACCATTTACATGTATAATTAGTTAAAACATAGATCCAAGATATTTTGGGTTGTATGTGCACCATAGGATGTTGTAGTATACCAAAACCCAAAAGTCTTGTGGTTATTGCTATGACAAATTCACATGGATAGGAACACTTATGTCACACCCCGAAAACCAAAGGTGGAAACGTCTCCGGGGTTGACTCGTAGTTGAGTATCAAATCCAATGTACATAGTAAGCAAAGTAAACAACCATTACATTACATATCAAAATTTACATTTGTTCAAAAGTAAAGTTGTACATTCGTAATACATAGTATATATGAACAAAAGTAGAGACGAGTCTTCTGTACGCTCCGTCTTCTGCAAAAGATTCGATAGATACCTGTCTAATATTGAACTGAGAATACAAGCAGTTTGAAAATCAGCATAAAGCTGGTGAGTTCATAAGATGTTTGCTTTGTGAAAAATGTACGAGTTTCCTTTAGTTTACCGAAAAGTTGTTATCCAAGAAAATCCCATATTTTCTTAAAAGAGAAGGTTGATTGATTGTTAGGTTACGCGGTTCTGGTTGTTTATCTATGAACCCAGGAAAGTCCCATACTTTCCTAATTGTATGTTACTAATTGTGAAAGATGTAATGTTATTCAGTTTGTTACTCTTTCTAGTTATATAAGTGTTACCCAGGAGAGCCTCATGCTTTCCTGCATGTTAGTTTCTAATGTGAACGATGTTAATGATGTAAAAGATGTAGACGTGATTAGGTAATGTTTTTTTTTCCCCAGGAAAGTCCCGTACTTTCCTAAAAGTAATTGTTAGTTATTTGATTTCGATATACTGATTTATTTCCATTCGAACCTATTGTATTAACTAGGTATGCTGATATCCTAATGATATTATCTCGGAATATACTTAGATTCACATCTTCATATTCGTGTTCTTATTATTAATTAGTTACAATTGTACTTATTCGTGTTAGTATTCGTATTCGTCACTGTATTCGTTTCCTTATTCCTACTCCTATTACTATTCGTATTCATATTCGTATTCGTTGTCGTATTTGTATTCATATTCGTAGTCGCATTCCTAACCCTAATCCTACTCCTAATACTATTCGCAGTTGTATTCGTATTCGCAGTCGTATTCGTATTCGCAGTCGTATTCGTATTTGTTCTGTTCCTAATTATAGATGTGTTATTCGTTCTCTTTCTAGTTGCAGTTTCATTACTCGTTCTGTTTCTAATTATAGTTTCGTATTCATTCTATTCCTAGTTATAGCTTCGTATTTGTATTCGTATTCGTAATTAGTTATAATTGGAAATTATTATAAGTTATTTTTAGATTATGAAACATAGTTTAGATTAGAACATTTTATCGAGAAATCTATGATTAGTTTGAAAGCTAAATTCGTAATTCGAACTATTTGATAAACACAGTTGTTGATATTAGAACATACAGAATGAAAATGATTAATACTGAAAACAATAAGTGTGAGTACAAGATTTCCTTGTACTTTTGCTTGTATTCCCCCCTGAAAACAGAGAAAACAGTTGAAAAAGGGTAGGGGTATGAACTCACCGGACGAGAAATGCGGCGAATTCGAATGCTAAGTGTTGGTCCGGGGCTTGCAAACACACGAGGTTCCTAAGTATGATGTAAAGATACACATTTGTATCTAATTAGGACTTAGATTGGTTATTTGGTAGGGATAATTGTTTCTAGTCGCGATAACACCTCGATACAAGTGTTTGGAGGGACCCGGGTGGCGTTAAAGGACGGAAATTGAAGCGAGGGACTTGGTACTTGATTTTACTCACCATGAATAAACTTATACAAGAGTTTTTGGACCAAAACACCCATTCCCCATGACGTAAACTCATGGTGGGGTGGTTTATGGTGCAAATTTGGGTCACAAATGGATATGGACACTTGGAAATGCTTGGAATAATTTTACCTAAGGCTTGGATTGAATTAAAAACACCATTTGCAACACTTAAGGGAGTTTACGGCCTATGAATGGGATATTGGCCGTAAACTCTCAAATCCCCTTCATTAAGTGTTTTTAAGGTCTTAAAATTAATCACATGTGATTCTAAAAATTCCCACAAGCCTAGAAAAGAGTTTGGGGCACCAATTGACACCCTTTTATGAGTTTACGGCCATGAGACATGTTCTATGGCCGTAAACTCTCATATGTGGGGTTTTGATGTTTTTAAAGCCCTAAAACTAATTTTGGTTGGTACATTGATTTATTCCAAGGCTTTTGGTGGTGTTGGATGGCTTTCTAACACCTTAGAATTGAATTTATACCCATTTATAAGGATTTTACAGCCCAAGCATATTCCTTGGCCGTAAACTCACACAAACCCCCCAAAAATTATGTTTAAGGTGTCCAAATGCTAAAACCAATATTCTATAATTCATATCTAAGCCTTCTTTGTGGTTTGGAAGGGTTTAAGGTAAAGAAAACCCTAGTTATATGAGTTTACGGCCCAAGCACATGCCTTGGCCATAAACTCCTTCAAACCTCACAAAATCCATGTTTTAAATGTTTAGAGTCCATATCTTGAAGTCATTTAGCCATATCTAGGTCCCAAAATTGTCAAGGATGGGTTTAAGGGCTGAAAACCCTTCAAAAATGGTATTTACGGCCTAGGCACCTTCCTGGGCCGTAAACTCATATGTCAAGTCCCATTTCATGATTTAATCTCGAATTTCGAAGTTAAATAAGCTATAAAATGAGGTTAGGAAGTTACCTTAAGGATTTGAGACCTTAAAATTGAGTTTTGGACCCTAAATCTTGGATTTTAGGAGAGAGGTTAGAGAGAGAAGGAAAAAGCTTCAAATGGATGCTAAAACACGTTTATATAGTTCCTAAAACTTGGACGCGGTGGAATTCTACCCGATACCGGCATTATTCGGGGCTTTTGTTCGCACCCGATTAAGTTACCGTCATCCGGCGGGAATGTTTCTAACTTTTTGAAGTAAACACTTTCGGGTTAATTTTATGAGTTCTTAAGGGTTTGAACACTCATTAAATTATAATAAACGTATAAATTTAATTAGTTTAACCCAAAACGAGAATGAAACGAATTGGCTAACGACAAGATTTCACGGGTAGAACAAGTTTTCGGCGATGGAAAACTTCAGGTTGTTACATTTTCCCCCCGTTAGAGGGAATTACGTCCCGAAATTCAAAGATTTGAACTGAAATTGCAAGTTGAAAAGAGAACCGAGGATGAGTCTACTACTTCGGGTTTTTACGCTCCCAAGTGGAATCGGGTCTCCGCTTGATGTTCCAGTGAACCCTCACTTTAAGGACACGTCTTGGTTTCGTTGAGTAGATATATATAAAAGACCGAGTAGTGAAGTATCATAGGAATGTTTCTAACTTTCGAGGTTAACCGAAGTTTGTAGGTTACGGGATCAATCCTAATGAGGATTTCGAAAAGTTCTACGTTTATGGAGAGATTCGAATGAATAGATAAACAGTTTATCTTTCTAGATTAGAGTTGAAAAAGAACTGCAAGTAAAATGGTTGTCAAAAAGGAATATACCTTGGCCAACTGTGGGATCGGTGGCTGTCTCACCTTGTCCTATAGCTAGGACTCTTCCAGAGTTGCCAGTTGTTGTTGCATTGGGGCAGTTTCTCTTATAATGCCCGACCCTTCCGCAACCAAAACAAACCTGATTAATGCCCGCTCCGGGAGCTTGATTTGTTGGTGTTCTGCAACTCCGCGCAAGGTGACCCTCTTGGCCACAATTTTTGAAAAGTTTTATACGACAGGGACCGGGGATATAGTGGTGGTAACTGCACTGGTTACACCATGGGAGGACACCGGCATATCTGGTAATAGGTGCTTGAGCTGAGCAATCGATGACGGGTACAACATCAGGGGTAGTGGTAGCATGGACTGTCACCATTTGTTGTCTCTTCAAGAACTCCTGGGAAGGCTGATATTTATCCCCCACTTCCCAGTACTTGCTTTTCTCACCACTTCTTTCTGTCCGCTCAGGAGTGGTTGGCTGGGTTAATCCCCAGATAAACCTCTCAATTTTTTTTTTACTTTTAGGGGTAACCATCCCTTGACAAAGAAGCGCTAGGTCGTCAAACCTAGATGTGTAGGTGGCGATATCAGAACCTTTCATCTTCAGATTCCAAAGTTCATGTTCCAGCTTCTGGATTTCACCCTGAGGGCAATACTCTGCGTGTAGAAGTTCCTTCATAACTTTCCAACCCATAGCATTGGCTACAGGTAGAGTTAGAGATTTGACTCGGCTGTTCCACCAAGTCAGGGCTTTGTTGGTGAGAGTGCAAGTGACAAACTTCACTTTGTCGGATTCTGAACAAGCACAAATCTCGAAGATAGATTCGATCCTTTCTAACCATCGAGTTAGAGCAATGACACCTGCTATGCCATCAAAGAATGTAGGTTTCGCATGCATAAAGTCTTTATATGAACACTCCTTTCGGTGTCCCTGGCTATTTTCCTGATTTTGAGGTTGGGGACCACCTCCCGAACTACCGGGGTTCGTTTGCGACATGGCTGCTGAAAATGCTGCAGTTAAAACTGACTGCAGGGTTGCCAGGTCGATTTGAAGAGAAGGTGGTGTTTGAGGAGGGTTGTTGTTGTTCTGCGAGCTAGGTCTCTTTCTTGGAGGCATCTTGATCTAATAAGATCAGGAAGAGAGGATGATAAGCCCTCTGAATTGAATCAAGAGATATGATACAAAGGATATCTCTTTATGGCATACATAGAATTCTATTAAGCGATAAAGCAGGAAGGAGTTATCAAATAGATAAATTATCGCTAAAGGAATGATTAAGGAGCAACGCTGGGATGAGGAATTTTGTAACGGATTTGGCTCAAGAAATACTCCCATAGTATTTCATGATTCGCTGCAGCGACGACTCATTGTTTGAGTATTGGGTAAGTTTTAGGCATGTTGCATACCACAGTCACTCCCAAGCACATGTTGGCCGTGTCTCGAGTGAATATAGTTGGCCAGGCTATATTGATACTAGACACGACTACATAACTGCCCAGGTTTAACCGCAGTGTACTACACCCATTTACTTATGTTTTGTTCTACTTGTAGTTACGGATTTAGACTGTCGGATATACTTGTATACTTTTGAAAACACTTATATTTGAGGTATACTTTTAGTTCAGAGCATTTTGGCCCTTTAGTGTTTATAGTTTTATACCATGTAAGGTTTGGTATACTCCATTCACTATAAACAAGGGCTCTGATACCAATTTGTCACACCCCGAAAACCAAAGGCGGAAACGTCTCCGGGGCTGACTCCAAGTTGAGTATCGAATCCAATGTACATAGTAAGCAAAGTAAACAACCTTTACATTATATATCAAAATTTACATTTGTTCAAATGTAAAGTTGTACATTCCTAATACATAGTATATATATGAACAAAAGTAGAGACGAGTCTTCTGTACGCTCCGTCTTTTCCATAAGATTCGCTAGATACCTGTCTAATGTTGACCTGAGAATACAAGCAGTTTGAAAATCAGCATAAAGCTGGTGAGTTCATAAGATGTTTTCTTTGTGAAAAATGTACGAGTTTCCTTAAGTTTACCGAAAAGTTGTTATCCAAGAAAATCCCATATTTTCTTAAAAGAGAAGGTTGATTGATTGTTAGGTTACGCGGTTTTGGTTGTTTATGTATGAACCCAGGAAAGTCCCATACTTTCCTAATTGTATGTTACTAATTGTGAAAGATGTAATGTTATTGAGTTTGTTACTCTTTCTAGTTATATAAGTGTTACCCAGGAGAGCCCCATGCTTTCCTGCATGTTGGTTTCTAATGTGAACGATGTTAATGATGTAAAAGATGTAGACGTGATTAGGTAATGTTTTGTTTTCCCCAGGAAAGTCCTGTACTTTCCTAAAAGTAATTGTTAGTTATTTGATTTCGATATACTGATTTATTTCCATTCGAACCTATTGTATTAACTAGGTATGCTGATATCCTAATGATAATATCTTGGAATATACTTAGATTCACATCTTCATATTCATGTTCTTGTTCTTAATTAGTTACAATTGTACTTATTCGTGTTAGTATTCGTATTCGTCACTGTATGAGTTTCCTTATTCCTACTCCTATTACTATTCGTATTTGTATTCATATCCACAGTCGTATTTCTATTCGTATTCGTAGTCGCATTCCTATCCCTAATCCTACTCTTAATACTATTCACAGTCGTATTCGTATTCGCAGTCGTATTCGTATTCGTTCTGTTCCTAATTATAGATGTGTTATTCCTTCTATTTCTAGTTGTAGTTTCATTATTCATTCTGTTTCTAATTATAGTTTCGTATTCGTTCTATTCCTAGTTATAGCTTCGTATTCGTATTCGTATTCGTAATTAGTTATAATTGGAAATTAGTATAAGTTATTTTTAGATTATGAAACATAATTTAGATTAGAACATTTTATCAAGAAATCTATGATTAGTTTGAAAGCTAAATTCGTAATTCGAACTATTTGATAAACACAGTTATTGATATCAGAACATACATAATGAAAATGATTAATACTAAAAACAATAAGTGTGAGTACAAGATTTCCTTGTACTTTTGCTTGTATTCCCCCCTGAAAACAGTGAAAATAGTTGAAAAAGGGTAGGGGTATGAACTCACCGGATGAGAAATGTGGCGAATTCGAATGCTAATTGTTGGTCTGGGGCTTGCAAACACACGAGGTTCCTATGTATGATGTAAAGATACACATTTGTATCAAATTGGGACTTAGATTGGTTATTTGGTAGAGACAATTGTTTCTAGTCGCGATAACACCTCGATACAAGTGTTTGGAGGGACCTGGGTGGCGTTTAAGGACGGGAATTGATGCTAGGGATTTGGGACTTGAGTTTACTCCCCATGAATAAAATTATTCAAGAGTTTTTGGTCCAAAACACCCATTCCCCATGAGTTTACAGCCGTAAACTCATGGTGGGGTGGTTTATGGTGCAAATTTGGGTCACAAATGGATATGGACACTTGGAAATGCTTGGAATAATTTTACCTAAGGCTTGGATTGAATTAAAAACACCATTTTCAACACTTAAGGGAGTTTACAGCCTAGGCATGGGATCTTTGTCCGTAAACTCTCAAATCCCCTTGATTAAGTGTTTTTAAGGTCTTAAAATTAATCACATGTGATTCTAAAAATTCCCACAAGCCTAGAAATAAGTTTGGGGCACCAATTGACACCCTTTTATGAGTTTACGGCCATGAGACATGTTCTATGGCCGTAAACTCCCATATGTGGGGTTTTGATGTTTTTAAAGCCCTAAAACTATTTTTGGTTGGTCCTTTGATTTATTCCAAGTCTTTTGGTGGTGTTGGATGGCTTTCTAACATCTTAGAATTGAATTTATACCCATTTATAAGGAGTTTACGGACCAAGCATATGCCTTGGCCGTAAACTCACACAACCCCCCCAAAAATTATGTTTAAGGTGTCCAAATGCTAAAACCAATATTCTATAATTCATATCTAAGCCTTGTTTGTGGTTTGGAAGGGTTTAAGGTCAAGAAAACCCTAGTTATATGACATTACGGCTCAAGCACATGCCTTGGCCGTAAACTCCTTCAAACCTCACAAAATCCATGTATTAAATGTTTAGAGCCCATATCTTGAAGTCATTTAGCCACATCTGGGTCCCAAAATTGTCAAGGATGGGTTTAAGGGCTCAAAACCCTTCAAAAATGGTGTTTACGGCCTAGGCACCTTCCTGGGCCGTACACTCATATGTCATGTCCCATTTCATGATTTAATCTCGAATTTGGAAGTCAAATAACCTATACAATGAGGTTAGGAAGTTACCTTAAGGATTTGAGACCTTAAAATTGAGTTTTGGACCCTAAATCATGGATTTTAGGAGAGAGGTTAGAGAGAGAGTAGAGAGAGAAAGAAAAAGCTTCAAATGGATGCTAAAACATGTTTATATAGTTCCTAAAACTTGGATGCGGTGGAATTCTACCCGATACCGGCATTAAACGGGGCTTTTGGTTGCACCCGATTAAGTTACCGTCACCCGGTGGGAATGTTTCTAACTTTTTGAAGTAAACACTTTTGGGTTAATTTTATGAGTTCTTAAGGGATTTGAACACTCATTAAATTATAATAAACGTATCGATTTAATTAGTTTAACCCAAAATGAGAATGAAACGAATTGGCTAACGACAAGATTTCACGGGTAGAACAAGTTTTCAACGATGGAAAACTTCGGGTTGTTACATTTTCCCCCGTTAGAGGGAATATCGTCCCGAAATTCAAAGATTTGAACTCAAATTGCAAGTTGAAAAGAGAACCGAGGATGAGTCTACTACTTCGGGTTTTTACGCTCCCAAGTAGAATCGGGTCTCCGCTTGATGTTGCAGCGAACCCTCACTTTCAGGACACGTCTTGGTTTCGTTGATTAGATATATCTAAAAGACCGAGACGTGAAGTATCATAGGAATGTTTCTAAGTTTCGAGGTTAACCGAATTTTGTAGGTTACGGGATCAATCCTAATGAGGATTTGGAAAAGTTCTACGTTTATGGAAAGATTCGAATGAATAGATAACAGTTTATCTTTCTAGATTAGAGTTGAAAAAGAACTGAAAGTAAAATGGTTGTCAAAAAGGAATATACCTTGGGCAACTGTGGGATCGGTGGCTGTCTCACCTTGTCCCTTAGCTAGGACTCTTCCAGAGTTGCCAGTTGTTGTTGCATTGGGGCAGTTTCTCTTATAATGCCCGACCCTTCCACAACCATAACAGACCTGATTAATGCCCGCTCCGGGAGCTTGATTTGTTGGTGTTCTGCAACTCCGCGCAAGGTGACCCTCTTGGCCACAATTTTTGAAGAGTTTTATACGACAGGGACCGGGGATATAGTGGTGGTAACTGCACTGGTTACACCATGGGAGGACACCGACATATCTGGTAATAGGTGCTTGAGTTGAGCAATCGATGACGGGTACAACATCAGGGGTAGTGGCAGCATGGACTGTCACCATTTGTTGTCTCTTCAAGAACTCCTGGGAAGGCTGATATTTATCCCCCACTTCCCAGTACTTGCTTTTCTCACCACTTCTTTCTGTCGGCTCAGGAGTGGTGGCTGCTTCCTCTACGTCCTCTCTATGGTCAATCAAGATTTGCGCTAGGCATTTAGCGCTGTCGTATGTATCCGGCCTCGCAGCTAAGACGTTCCCTTTGGTTGGCTGGGTTAATCCCCAGATAAACCTCTCATTTTTTTGTTTACTTTCAGTGGTAACCATCCCTTGACAAAGAAGCGCTAGGTCGTCAAACCTAGATGTGTACGTGGCGATATCAGAACCTTTCATCTTCAGATTCCAAAGTTCATGTTCCAGCTTCTGGATTTCACCCCGAGGGCAATACTCTGCGTGTAGAAGTTCCTTCATAACTTCCCATCCCATAGCATTGGCTACAGGTAGAGTTAGAGATTTGACTCGGCTGTTCCACCAAGTCAGGGCTTTGTCGGTGAGAGTGCAAGCGGCAAACTTCACTTTGTCAGATTCTGAACAAGCACAGATCTCAAAGATAGATTCGATCCTTTCTAACCATCGAGTTAGAGCAATGACACCTCATGTGTCATCGAAGAATGTAGGTTTCGCATGCATAAAGTCTTTATATGAACACTCCTTTCGGTGTCCCTGGCTATTTTCCTGGTTTTGAGGTTGGGGACCACCTCCCGAACTACCGGGGTTCGTTTGCGACATGGCTGCTAAAAATGCTGCAGTTAAAACTGACTGCAGGGTTGCCAGGTCGATTTGAAGAGAAGGTGGTGTTTGAGGAGGGTTGTTGTTGTTCTGCGAGCTAGGTCTCTTTCTTGGAGGCATCTTGATCTAATAAGATCAGGAAGAGAGGATGATAAGCCCTCTGAATTGAATCAAGAGATATGATACAAAGGATATCTCTTTATGGCATACATAGATTTCTATTAAGCGATAAAGCAGGAAGGAGTTATCAAACAGATAAATTATCGCTAAAGGAAAGATTAAGGAGAAACGCTGGGATGAGGAATTTTGTAACGGATTTGGCTCGAGAAATACTCCCATAGTATTTCATGATTCGCTGCAGCGATGGCTCATTGTTTGAGTATTGGGTAAGTTTTAGGCATGTTGCATACCACAGTCACTCCAAGCACATTTTGGTCGTGTCTCGAATGAATATAGTTGGCCAGGCTATATTGATACTAGACATGACTACATAACTGCCCAAGTTTAACCGCAGTGTACAACACCCATTTACTTATGTTTTGTTCTACTTGTAGTTACGGATTTAGACTGTCAGATATACTTGTATACTTTTCAAAATACTTATATTTGAGGTATACTTTTAGTTCATAGCATTTTGGCCCTTTAGTGTTTATAGTTTTATATCATGTAAGATTTGATATACTCCATTCACTATAAACAAGGGCTCTGATACCAATCTGTCACACCCCGAAAACCAAAGGCGGAAACGTCTCTGGGGTTGACTCCAAGTTGAGTATCAAATCCAATGTACATAGTAAGCAAAGTAAACAACCATTACATTACATATCAAAATTTACATTTGTTCAAAAGTAAAGTTGTACATTCGTAATACATAGTATATATGAACAAAAGTAGAGACGAGTCTTCTGTACGCTCCGTCTTCTCCAAAAGTTTTGCTAGATACCTGTGTAATGTTGACCTGAGAATACAAGCAGTTTGAAAATTAGCATAAAGCTGGTGAGTTCATAAGATGTTTGCTTTGTGAAAAATGTACGAGTTTCCTTTAGTTTACCGAAAAGTTGTTATCCAAGAAAATCCCATATTTTCTTAAAAGAGAAGGTTGATTGATTGTTAGGTTACGCGGTTCTGGTTGTTTATGTATGAACCCAGGAAAGTCCCATACTTTCCTAATTGTATGTTACTAATTGAGAAATATGTAATGTTATTCAGTTTGTTACTCTTTCTAGTTATATAAGTGTTACCCAGGAGAGCCCCATGCTTTCCTGCATGTTGGTTTCTAATGTGAACGATGTTAAAGATGTAGACGTGATTAGGTAATGTTTTGTTTTCCCCAGGAAAGTCCCGTACTTTCCTAAAAGTAATTGTTAGTTATTTGATTTTGATATACTGATTTATTTCCATTCGAACCTATTGTATTAACTAGGTATGCTGATATCCTAATGATAATATCTCGGAATATACTTAGATTCACATCTTCATATTCGTGTTCTTATTCTTAATTAGTTACAATTGTTCTTATTCGTGTTAGTATTCGTATTCGTCACTGTATTCGTTTCCTTATTCCTACTCCTATTACTATTCGTATTCGTATTCGTATTCGCAGTCGTATTTGTATTCGTATTCGTAGTCGCATTCCTATCCCTAATCCTACTCCTAATACTATTCGCAGTCGTATTCGTATTCGCATTTGTATTCATATTCGCAGTCGTATTCGTATTCGCAGTCGTATTCGTATTCGTTTTGTTCCTAATTATAGATGTTTTTTTCGATTTCTGTTTCTAGTTGTAGTTTCATTATTCGTTCTGTTTCTAATTATAGTTTCGTATTCGTTCTATTCCTAGTTATAGCTTCGTATTCGTATTCGTATTCGTAATTAGTTATAATTGGAAATTAGTATAAGTTATTTTTAGATTATGAAACATAGTTTAGATTAGAACATTTTATCGAGAAATCTATGATTAGTTTGAAAGCTAAATTCGTAATTCGAACTATTTGATAAACACAGTTATTGATATTAGAACATACAGAATAATAATGATTAATACTGAAAACAATAAGTGTGAGTACAAGATTTCCTTGTACTTTTTCTTGTATTCCCCCCCTGAAAACAGTGAAAACAGTTGAAAAATGGTAGGGGTATGAACTCACCGGATGAGAAATGTGGAGAATTCGAATGCTAAGTGTTGGTTCGGGGCTTGCAAACACACGAGGTTCCTAGGTATGATGTAAAGATACACATTTGTATCTAATTAGGACTTAGATTGGTTATTTGGTAGGGACAATTGTTTCTAGTCGCGATAACACCCCGATACAAGTGTTTGGAGGGACCCAGGTGGCGTTTAAGAACGGGAATTGAAGCCAGGGACTTGGGACCTGAGTTTACTCCCCATAAATAAACTTATACAAGAGTTTTTGGTCCAAAACACCCATTCCCCATGAGTTGACAGCCGTAAACTCATGGTGGGGTGGTTTATGGTGCAAATTTGGGTCACAAATGGATATGGACACCTGGAAAGGCTTGGAATAATTTTACCTAAAGCTTGGATTGAATTAAAAACACCATTTGCAACACTTAAGGGAGTTTACGGCCTAGGCATGGGATCTTTGGCCGTAAACTCTCAAATCCCCTTGATTAAGTGTTTTTAAGGTCTTAAAATTAATCACATGTGATTCTAAAAATTCCCACAAGCCTAGAAATGAGTTTGGGGCACCAATTGACACCCTTTTATGAGTTTACGGCCATGAGACATGTTTTATGGCCGTAAACTCTCATATGTGGGGCTTTGATGTTTTTCAAGCCCTAAAACTATTTTTGGTTGGTCCTTTGATTTATTCCAAGGCTTTTGGTGGTGTTGGATGGCTTTCTAACACCTTAGAATTGAATTTATACCCATTTATAAGGACTTTACGGACCAAGCATATGCCTTGGCTGTAAACTCACACAAACCCCCCAAAAATTATGTTTAAGGTGTCCAAATGCTAAAACCAATATTCTATAATTCATATATAAGCCTTGTTTGTGGTTTGGAAGGGTTTAAGGTCAAGAAAACCCTAGTTATATGAGTTTACGGCCCACGTACATGCCTTGGCCGTAAGCTCCTTCAAACCTCACAAAATCCATGTTTTAAATGTTTAGAGTCCATATCTTGAAGTCATTTAGCCATATCTAGGTCCCAAAATTGTCAAGGATGGGTTTAAGGGCTCAAAACCCTTCAAAAATGGTATTTACGGCCTAGGCACCTTCCTGGGCCGTAAACTCATATGTCATGTCCCATTTCATGATTTAATCTCGAATTTGGAAGTCAAATAACCTATACAATGAGGTTAGGAAGTTACCTTAAGGATTTGAGACCTTAAAATTGAGTTTTGGACCCTAAATCTTGGATTTTAGGTGAGAGGTTAGAGAGAGAAGGAAAAAGCTTCAAATGGATGCTAAAACACGTTTATATAGGTCCTAAAACTCGGATGCGGTGGAATTCTACCCAATACCGCCATTAAACGGGGCTTTTGGTCGCACCTGATTAAGTTGCCATCACCCGGCGGGAATGTTTCTAACTTTTTGAAGTAAACACTTTTGGGTTAATTTTATGAGTTCTTAAGGGATTTGAACACTCATTAAATTATAATAAACGTATAAATTTAATTAGTTTAACCGAAAACGAGAATGAAACAAATTGGCTAACGGCAAGATTTCACAGGTAGAACAAGTTTTCGACGATGGAAAACTTCGGGTTGTTACAACTTACAACATAAAATCTAAGTTTTATAAGGGTCTTGTCCAATTCATGAAAATGATTGTGAGTAAACGCCTTCACTAATTAGATTTTAAAAAGTTAGAAATTATGATATCTTCATTCTCAAATTCGATTATGATCACAACATCCCTCTTCATAGTTCGAATTGTGAGAAAAGAAAAATAATTTGAACATTTAGAAGTTAATGTTGTATTGTCTGAATCGTTTATACGCACATATGAGTTTTCCAATAGAAGGTGTATGAGCTTAGATAAAGGCTTATCGAAGCATCTCATATCAGAAATCTGAAATTTGGTAAGAAATTCAATAATGTATTGGTTTCTAGAAATCTAGCTGATTTTAGTTACATGTCAAAGCTAGTGGGAGCATAAATGGTATGCTAATAACAAAATAATTATTATGCTAGTGGGAGCATAATTATTATGGTGATTGTTTCGAGTTAGCAACATTATTTATAGGAAACAAATATCTAATTTGCAAAGTTGCAAATTTTGAAAAGTTGTTTCGCTATAGTAAGGGAGAGGATACTTATACTGTACTTCGAATATAAAAGTTTGATTGAAGTATTAATAAAACTTATTCATGGATATATGAATAACATGTTGAAATATTTCAACATTGGAAATTCTATATATGGAAATATTATAGCAAAAGACTGGTCACGTATCATGTCTTTATGTAAGACATTATGAATCATGTCCTATATGCTTCAGATATAGGATCGATTGCATATGCTATAATATTCACGTGTTCTAATATTCCAAATGCCTAGGTCATTAAGAGGGAAAAACGAATAGAACCACATACGACTAATGTTATTAAACAATTGTTAACAATAATCCAAGGTTTGCTAAGGATTAGTCACTTGTGGAGTGTTGGATTTATAGTAATGAATGGACCATATTGATATGATTCTGAATAGATAGGATTCTATTAAGAATGGATAGTCATATGGCACTTATGGAAAAGTTTCCATAATGGGAGTTGGATATCAAGAATATATGGGTAAGTTAGAAACTTTTATGCAAGAAGTATGTTCAAAGGAATGTGCTTGGAATGTAAGAATTCGTATCTATGGAATTGTCTTTTAACAATATCTAATGGAAAGTTTTGTAATCGGCTGAGTCTCTGTGACTTGTGTACAAAGTCATTACAAAAGGATCACTGCATATAAGCTTAGAATCTAACAAATTACAGTAAGTGGCAAGGAGTTGGTATTCTTACACATACAACAAGGATTTGGAATTGAGAAATGAGTGTTATTAGAAATGTTTACAATTGATCTATTGCACAAAGTAAGGACCATAGGTAAACATATTGTGCATGCTTGGAGCATGGGATAACTATTGTTTTAATTCAAGTATTAAGTTTATTAATCGAAACATTATACAATGAATAATGTGTAATCAATATGGTGATTAAATAAAAGGTGTTTTATTTATATTCAAAAGTTTTGAGACCATATTGGATTTGATTATTCTTGTGTTTCACTTCGCATGTTTTTACTTCCCGACTAATAAGATTATTTAAACATCCAGAGTCGATGATACTTTAGAAGTAGGTATTCAGGCAAGACTGTCATGAATCCGTCTATAGATTGTCTAAGTGTTTTAGACATAGCACAAGTTTGTTGCAGTATTCATGAGTACTCGTGTAATAAGATTTGAGTATTGGATTAAACCCATGCTCATCTGAATCACTTCATGGAATTTATCACGAGTGATTGTGAGACGATAATATCATATATTCTTGAAACGGAGACATATAGTTGTAGTTTACAAGCCGTTTGCACATTGATGATATGAAAATGCACCATTAACTTTGTGTTATAAAACATATCATTGTGTGTGATGTGGTGAGCAAATATGTAACATCCCGTTTTAAGTAGAATAATTAAATAATAAATCAGGAACCCCAGGGAGTAATTATTATTATTGTTTTATATTATTATAGCCCAAACTCGAATAACAAATTATGGGGTGTTGGTTTTAAGGAGCCTAATGACAAGATTTAAATCTCTAGTGGTTAAAGTGTAATTTCGGGATTTAGTATGCAAAGGATGTTTTAGGACAAGGGTTTTTTGGTAAATGATGGGCTTAGATTAAAAAGATTTTGGAAGTTGGGTGATGTTGGGTAAATTACGGATTTGATTTTTAAAGAGTTTCTGGAGCCACGGTAGAAATGGTAACATTTGGATTAAAATTGAAAGAAAAGAAGATGGAGGGTGATTTTGTCAGTATGGAAAAATGTTTAAGAGGGAGGGGTATTTAAACGTTACCACCTGGTAACGCTAATCCTATCTTTTCAACCAACCGCGACTCTCCTTCCAACCTCCCTTCTGAAAAAACATCCCAAAATACGATCCAAAAATTTTTGTTTAAATAATACTAAAACCATAACATCAAATGTCATAAACTAAAAATCATACCTCAATATATCATAACCATAATAAAGTGTCATGATAAAAAACTGTATCAAAACTGTGTCAAGTCATATCTAAGAAAAACTGAACAAACTCACAAGATAAAAACTAAAGTTGTGGTGTGTGCGATGCCATCATCCCGAGCTCTACCCTTTACTTGCGGAAGTACCTGAAAGAAAAACTGAAATTGTAAGCACGAAGCTTAGTGAGCTCCCCCAAACTACCACATACCATATAAACATATAAACAACTACTGGGCCTTGCCCACTGCATCAGACCGAAGTTCGGAAACTGCATCGGACTGAAGTCCAGAACTATCCAGGGCTATGCCCTCTACATCAGACCGATGTCAGGAAATTGTATCGGACCAAAGTTCAGAACTAACCATGGCCTTGCCCTCTGCGTCGGACCGAAGTCCATAAACTGACTGGGACCTTGTCCCCTACATCGGATGGGAGTTCATAACTAACTACATCAGACCAAAGTCCGGAACTATCTGGGACCTTGTCCCCTGCATCGGACCGAAGTCCGGAACTACTGAACATAGCATGGCATAAACATATCAACTAGCATAACAACATATATTGCATACTGCATCGGACCGTAGCCCAGAACACTTAACACATAAATCCTTTCTGATCCACGAAGGCATCGAACATACTAACTAGTGCATCAAACCGAAGCCCGAAAACCACTGCTAACTAAACGGGACGACATTGTGGCCTTAGACCCATTTCTACTGCAAGGAAACTCACCTCGAAAGTTGGCTGCTGAAACTCTACTCGGGAACTGTCTGCTGCTGCTCCAGTGTCTCCCGGCCTCAATTCCCATAAACACAGTCAATCAACTACTGATAACTATACTGAGGGTAAAATGGCTATTATACCCATATTCAAAATCAACCTCCTGGTCAAAGTCAACATACAATTGACCCGACTCGTCGAGTTAGGCCGCCAACTTGTCGAGTCCCTACTCTTATTTCTCATTCCTGCCCGCTACTACTCGTCAAGTTTGGCATAGACTCGATGAGTTCCTCCTCGATAGTAATAAACATTCTATCTTCATCTGACTCTCCGAGTTGTTTGAACAACTTATCAAGTTCTCCTACATCATAAGAGCATTCTATCCTGTGACTCACCGTGTAGTATGAACAACTCGCTGAGTCTATTCTTAAGGCAAGAAGATTTCATTGGACTCGCCGAGTCAGGGCATTGACTCGTCGAGTCCCTCCATTGTTGAGTCTGACTTCCAACTCACTAACTCCCCCTCTAACTCATTAGTTCCACTCAACATAACTCAAAAGGGGGAAAATCGGGGACTCACGACTCAACTCGCCGAGTCACTTGCATGCAAACACTATACAGTCGATTTTGATCAATTCCATTGCATTCAACTTATAAATATGGGTTCCTAGGGCTTGCTTCAAACGTAAAGTTTCCAACTTTACGTGTATATATATGCATCAATGAAGGTTTAAAGGCTCTAAAGGAACCAAAAATGTATATCTAGGGCATTTATACAAGAATGGTGTGACAACCCGAAGTTTAACCCGTTGTCGTAACCGTTTCCGTTAATAAGGATTATTTTTATTTAAAAATGTTTCCGTTATCTTTTGATCAATTTAATTTTATTTTGACTTCTAGTATTGGAAAACAATAGAAAAATGTTAAAATATTCATTTAAAAAATTTTAATTCCGACCAAGTTGAGTTACGGCAAAAGTTAGTCGGTGCGACCAAAAGCACCGTCAAACGACAGTATCGGGTAGAATTCCACCGGGCCACAAACTCAACACCTATATAATGGATTGAGTGACATCATTTTGAGGCTTTTTCCCTCTCTCTAAAAACTTTCTCTCTCTACACTCTCTCTCTAGAACTCGAAATTGACTCAAAACCCCATTTCAAGCATCATTTGGTAAGAAATCCATCCTAAACTTGTTATCTAACATAATTGGTTTGCAAATTCATGTTCGAATCACCCAAAACACATATAAACATGTGTTTATGGTCTAAGAACCCGCCTTAGGCCGTGAACACCTCATATGAGGGTTTTGAAACCTCAAAACCCCTCCAAAACACTTCTAGGGCCTAGATTCGACCTACAAACTTACATGCATGGAATAAGGACCCAAAAATCATGAAATATGATGTATGAACATGATTTTACGGCCCAAGAACCTTCTTGAACCGTAAACCCCCATGCATGAACCATAAACACCTCTTAAGGTGTTAAAAATTCCCTTAAACACCACCACAAGCTTCCAATCATGTCTAGGACCTTCTACTTCATCATTTGAAGCACCAAATCATACAAGAAGGGACCAAACATGAGTTTATGGTCCAAGAACATGCTTGGACCGTAAACCCTCAATCTTAGACCTTAAACACCATTTTGGGTGTTAGTTTGCCCCAAAACACCTTAAGTGAACTTCCATGAGTGCATATAACTGTATAACCCTTCAAGAAATGCACCAAAACATTCATAAATGAGACAAACTAGAGTTTATGGTCCAAGAACATTCTTAGACCGTAAACTCATCTTCTTAGACCATAAACTCTTCAAATGGGTGTTTAAGTTCCCTTATCACCTTAAATGACTTGTAAGTTGGACTAGAATCACATGTGATTAACCTACAAACACCAACACCCATGGATCTTGGACAAACATGAGTTTACGGTTGTAAACTCATGAGTTTAAGGTAGTAAACTCCCCAAGAACATCTCCTTAGACCTTCAACTCATTTCCCAAGGCCATTTCAAGTCCCGATCACTTCCTTAGCCATGAAATCGACCTTAAAACCTTCCCGTGTGCATTGTATCACCATTTGGCATCCAAAAACCCACCACCCATGAGTTTACGGCCGTAAACTCATGAGGAATGAGTCATTGGAACCGTAAACCTTCTTATGATTTTACTCTTGAGGAGTAAACTCCATATCCGAGCCTTATACGTCCCTAGATGTCACCCGGGTCACTCCAAACACTTGATTTGAAGTGTTTTCGCGTCTTGGAGTGTATAATCATATCTAATTACTGATTTAAAGTCTAATTAGATACATTTGCATATCATTTCATACCTCACGCGTTATCAAGCCCCGAACCGATACTTAGCATCCAATCCGACACGCTTCTCGACCGGTGAGTTCATACCCCTACCCTTTTTCAATGGTTTTTAAATGTTTTCAGGGCGGGGGGAGGGGGGGGGGGAATACAAGCAAAAGTACAAGGATATCTTGTACTTAAATTCATTATTTCATTTTAAATGGTTTCATAATTCTCACACTTTTAAGAATTGAAAACTTACTAACAAATTGTTTTAACTCGCAGAGTAGTTTATTCAAACCGATTTTCAATTCTTATTATATACTGTTATGTTGTATACTTTACAATTGATTGTTCACACTTATATTGATTGAGATTATAAATCATATGTAAAGTCTATAATAAAATACCCTAGGCACGAGTATAAAGGACAGACACCTTTAGAATACATAAAACATTGTAATGTCCTTAATAAAACACCTAGGCTCGAGTGTAAAGGACATGATCCATTAGAACTTAGATAGTCATAGATACTACTTCCATAGGCACGAGAAGTAAAGGGAAATCTTAAAGATTGGAGACACATCCTGTGTAACACATCCTTCGCTCGAGAGAGTGGAGGACTACCCCTGTAACCAGAATCTCCGAACGTAAGAGAGCATGGCTTGAGTGTATAGATCTATACGGGACTGACAATCCCGCACCTGGCTGCTAGCTGCGGCTGAACCGAAAGGTTCAAGGGTGACGAAAGTCATAAAAAGGATATTGGCCCTAGACCGAGTCATATCTAGTCTGAAGTATGGTTAAGGACTTTCAATCAAGATTATTAAGGCTTTACACTTATTTATTAGTTTTATGTACGTAATAAAACTAATGTACATTTGAACATAATCGGAATCGGTAACAGTTCACAAACACACACATTCAGGAAAAACATGGGGTTTTCCTGGGGATAACATTGATCATAATCGGAATTGGTAACAGTTCACACACACACATTCAGGAAAACATGGGGTTTTCCTGGGGATAAGATTGATCATAATCGGAATTGGTAACAGTTTACACACACACATTCAGGAAAACATGGGGTTTTCCTGGGGATAACATTGATCATAATCGGAATCGGTAACAGTTCACACACACATACACATTCAGGAAAACATGGGGTTTTCCTAGGGATAACATTGATCATAATCGGAATCGGTAATAGTTCACACACACACACATTCAGGAAAACATGGGGTTTTCCTGGAGATAACATTAAACATAACCACGTTTTACAGAATACACCTTTTACATTGATAACCAACATTTAGGAAAGTATGGGACTTTCCTGGGGAACGCTTACATAACTAGAAAAGTGTAATAAACCAGATAACTTTACATCTTTCACAATCGGTAACACATAATCAGGAAAGTATGGGACTTTTCTAGGAATACATTGATACATAACCAGAACAATATATCGAACCAGATAACCTAACAGTACATTTTTGCAAGAGTAAACGTGTTTTTAGTGTACAACTTTACTTTACATGTTGAGAAACAATAACCAATCTTTTTAAGAAAATATAGGATTTTCTTGGTTAACCACTTTTTCAGGAAACCAAAGGAACTCGTTCTTTTCATAAAACAAAACGCTTATGAACTCACCAGCTTTATGCTGATTTTCAAACCGCTTGTATTCTCAGGTCGCATTAGACAGGTACCCGACGATCCCTTTTGGCGAAGACGGAGTGCGTAGAAGACTCGTCTCATTTTGTTCATATATACTATGTATCACACTTGTAAAATTTACTTTTGAAACAAATGTAAACTTTTATATATGTAATGTATTGGTTGTTTACATTGCTTACTATGTGCATTGGTTTGATACTCAACGTGGAGTCCGCCCCGGAAATGTTTCCACCATCGGTTTTCGGGGTGTGACAAATGGTCCCATAAAGGTCGTAGATATAAGCTTAGAGAGCTCAGACATGGGTAGATCTGATGGCTATTCATCACCACATGTTCTCTATACTACTACCAAGCCAAAAATGGAAAAAACAAGACAAATAAGAGATCTAATTGAAGAAGGAAAAAGGTTTGAGCTTGATACCTCAAAGAAGACTGTAATACAACAAGGAAATCAGATCTACTTTGCTCCCCCTTGATTACTTCTCTTCTCTTCTCTTCTTTTTCTTTAAATGCACCAACAACTTGCACAATATGACAAATCACACCAAAAGTGATAATGAACGTATAGGTTTTTAGTATGGACCTCTCTGAGGGTGAGGGAGGCTGCTTAGTGCACAAAAAGTTATTTAAATGGGGTGCAAGCCCTTATATTTATGGTTTCATCCAGACTGGCGGACTCGCCGAGTCCAAGCATATGGACTCGTCAAGTAACCGGCTCCAAACACGCTGCTTATTACGTCTCTACTCGACGAGTCGGGCCACTGACTCGCCAAGTTCTTCTTTAAAACTTGAAAAAATAGATATTTAAATCCATACCAGAGTTGGGGCATTACAACTCTCCCTCACTTGTCTCAGACTTTGTCCTCGAAGTCTATTGCTGCTGAATATGGGAACAGATCTAGGTAATGCTCCCTCATCTCCTCCTCTGCCTCACATGTCCACTCAAACCCCTTCCAGTGTTGCCACTACACCTTCACCAACTGAACCACCTTGTTCCTCAAGGTCTTCGTCCTCCGATCCAAGATCACTACGGGTCTCTCAATATAATTCAGGTTGTTATCCACCTGAATATCCTCAAAGTCGCAGGGGTAGGTGTCGACACCTTCTCTGTGGCTGCCAAACTCGAACACTAGGACTTCTTATGTCCCCTCTGATTGCAATGAAAGCAAATAAAATTTGATGTTGTGGTGGTGGTGGTATTAGCTGTACAATCCCTGCTCATGTGCCCTATCTGACCGTACTTGTAGCATTTGAAACTCCCTGCCTTGCACGCCCCATCGTGCAATCTCCCACACTTGCCACACCGACTGTGGCTCTACTGACCTCTAGATCTGTGATCTGAAACCCTGGGCTTTTTGCCCGAAATCCCTGTACCCAAAGCCACCTCTAGCTTCCTCTTCCTCACCATCTCCAGATCTATCTCTCTCTCACGAGCCCTAGCAATCATGTCATCCAGCGTTTTACAGCTGGACTGGCTCGCAAACTGGTAGATATCACTCCGCAACATCTCATGATAATGGGCCTTATTCATTTCCTCATCAACTGCGTACTGAGGAAGGAGAAGTGCCCTATCCCTAAACTTGGCAGTAATCTCCGCCACTGTCTCTGTAGTCTGGGTGAGGTCCTGAAACTCTCTGGCCAACTGCTCCACCTCAATAACCGCTACGAACTCAACTCTGAAACTGGTAGTAAAGTCAGCCCAAGTCATAGCATCCAAATCTGCGTCATCTCCAACGACATGTCCAACCTCCTCCCACCAATCTCGTTCCCTGTCCTTCAGAAGACAAGATGCTAATCTAACCTTGTCCCGCTCTGGACATCTGCTACTGCAAAATGCGTTGGCCACATCCGCCGACCATCTAGTACTCGCAATGGGGTCGCGCACCAAATGATAATATGGAGCTCCGCATGCCCGGAACTCCCTGAAAGTAAGTGTGTGCGACCCCATCGTGGCTGCCACCTCAACATGGAAGGTTCCCAATCTCTCATCCATCTGCTCCAAGATAGCTTCCTTGATCGAACCGAAGATCACAGGAGTCTACTCAAGTATGATACAAGTAATCTCTGAGGAGAGAAAATCCCTAGTCTGATCATCCAGATGCTCGGCCCCTGAGCCTGATCTCGATCCCTCTCCGGCACCTAAACTGCCAGCTACTAGTCTAGGTCGTAAAACCACCATTCTAAAAAACATCAAGACAAACATCAGAACATTAAGATATCTCAGGGAATTGCCACTACTACAAGTTTCCTGGTCTCATCTCAGCCTTCCTTGATTCGAGTACGGATCCTCTACTTTCAGTAGTATGGGGCCATACTACCTTCCACATCTATCCGTACTTTCCTCAAGAACTACCTTAACTCCACCAAGTCACTCTACTGCTACTGATCTCTACTACTCTCATCCTAGGCTTGCCCTAGGGTAACCTCTGACTCTACCCAAACTAGTCCTCAGCTGCTGAAGGCCTCTTTGTAGTTCCAATTACATGCCACAAGGCTCGGATAATCCTTTGAGTAAGGGACTCATCCCTACAACGGTTAAGACTCAAACGAGAGTTGCGAAATAGGGTCAAATCCAATCCTCTAAGATTATTCAACCATGATCGCATGTGACTTTAACATATTCACCTAATAGCTAACTCCCATCACTCAAAGTCCCACAAAGCACTAAGCAAACAACATTCAGACAGGGAAAATACTCAAGCAAATCTATTCTCATAACGAGAAACTATACTAGCATACAACGCTATGCTCATACTATTAGGCATAACCTAAACAAGTTATCCTACTATTGTCTACTCAATACTAGCATGCAATTCTCATAAGGCTGAAACACTAAAAGTAGGTGTAACAGCTCGAATCCCTAGGTATCTCCATTTCACATATTTTTATCATTCTGTGAGGGGACTCGGCGAGTTGGTAGTCGAACTCGCCGAGTCGGGTCGCGTTTTTGAGCGGGGGTTCGCATCCGGACTCGGCGAGTCCAAGGGATGGACTCGGCGAGTTCGTGCTGTTTAATGAAACCCTAATTTCCCGGTCCTAAGCCCTATTTAAAGGACCTTATGGCCCTCATATGCAGCCACCTTGAACCCTAAGAGCCTCCATACGTCTGTAAGCCCTTTTGAGTGTGTTTGAAGGCCTTCTGTTCATCATTTTGTGTGATATTGCAAGGAAAGGAGGGAGAGGAGCAAGCTTGAGGTGTTGGGGAGCTTAGATCTGTTGCTATTTCATCAAGGGGGTCTTCTTGAGGTAATTTTCTGAGCCAATCTTTGTGTTTTGTGTTGATGGGCCAAATCTAGGGTTTCTTCTTGCATTTCTTGGCTTGAATAAGAAGTATGAGAGGTCTCATGGAGACATGGAACCTAGATCTGGACTTAAGCAGGTCCAGGAGACCCCTCATGTCAAGCTTTATGTCCATTCTTTTGAGTTAGAAGCTAAACTTGCCAAATAAGTGGTTGTTTCTTCAAAATGAGCCTTGTATGCATTGCATGGCAACCAAGACTGAGACTTTACGTGACAAATAAGCTTGTGAAGGCCAGATCTATGTATATATGGAACGGATCTGACCACAAAAGCCAGTTTTAGCTGGTGCATGGCATGGACTCGCCGAGTCTGAAGAACAGACTCGACGAGTCGCTTGAAGATTGTCCTTGAGACCATCCTGTGTGTAGTCCGGACCGAGTTATGGGCGACTCAGTGAGTCGCAGAGAGTTGGAAAGGTGTTGACAGGTGGACCGAGTCAGGTTGGGACTCGCCGAGTTGACCTTCGACTTGGCGAGTTGAGTCGCGGTGGCCCTGTGATTCAGGCCCAGGTGGAACTCGTCGAGTCGGGGGAGTACTCGACGAGTCAAAGGGAAAATTCTTGAGAGTTGGTAAAAACGCGTAGACTCGCCGAGTCGCTATTGTGCACTCGCCGAGTCTGGTCCAAATTGTCTAAAGACTGCTGACCAAGTCAACCTGTGTTGACTTGATATGGATGGTCCACCTTAGTGGTACAAGTAATAATTATAGATTTATAATATCATAGGAGGATTGCAGCTCGAGGGTTCGAGCCCGAGTGATTCCAGGATTCACGATTAGCGACTTAGTGAGGCATACGATGTGAGTCTTCTCACTATACTGTACCCGGAAGGGTTTTGACTGTGTGACCGGAAGGTCGAATATGATATGAAATATATGCCTTATGTGTGTTAAGTTATTTGCTATATGTGTCCTGTATGATATGTTTGATATGGGCCGGAAGGCGTAGTCATATGGACCATAAGGGTTGACGTGGGTAGGACCGGAAGGTTTACCCAGTCGGGACGGAAGTCCCCTGATACACATGGACCGGAAAGTCAAGGCCTGGAAAGGCGTATGTGCGTATGTTGTATTTTGGGAACTCACTAAGCTTTATGCTTACAGTGGTTGTATTATGTGTTTCAGGTACGAATGAGGACCGTGGGAAGGCGCCAGCGTGACCGTACACACACTCGGGGAAAACTATTTTATCTTTTGTTATGTAATCGGGTGTGACTACATTGTTACTTTGGAATTTAAACCTTTTACTCATGTTTTGATGGTTGTAAAAACGAAAATTTTTGGTTGGAAATTTTATGACGTTACAAGTTGGTATCAGAGCCTAGGTTTGAGGGATTCGGGTACACCTTCGGGCGTAACTGAACTCAAAACAAGGATTTGAGAAAAATTTAAATTTTTGACAAATGAGACGACCAAAGAAGAAAAAGTGTGTACGGTCAGCCAGCGCCCGAACGGTAAAAATCCCCAAAATACTCCTATTATATGTGTTACGATACATGATATGATATGATACGCATGCTAGTAGACTAGGTATACATATTAGGACTAGAGTGGCCTGATCTTGTGATGCCTTAGTCTAGAGAAACTTGCTTATATGAGGTGCTTGAGAGCGAGTGAGTAACTAGAGTATGATAAGAATAGAGTGCTCAGGATTCGGGATTCGGGGAGGAGGACTTGGGGGGAATACCGACGCGGTGTAATTGGTAGTATTGGGCCCGTACTACCAAGGACGTCGGGTCAGTAGGCAGCCCAAGTAAGAAACCCTGAGTATCGGAGACTGAGTAGGACTACGTTATCGAGTGCGATTTTGCCGATAGAGTCTCTGATATTTTTATGTTGTATTTCAGAGACATCATGGTTGGACCTCGACACAGATCTGGCACGAGTAGAGCGACTGACGAGGAGCTTCGTCAGATGATTCATGAGGAGGTAGCTGCAGCAATCCGGGCCGAGATTCCGGAGATGTTTGGGTCTATTAACACCACGCTGATAGAGACATTTGATGAGCGGTACGCCGCGTTGTCTGAGGCTGCCGCCGCTGCAGCTACCGCGGCTGTGGCTGCTGCCAGACCACAGGGGGGGTGACTCGTTGCTGTTCCGGGAGTTCAGCAACACGAAACCACCAGAGTTCGACGGGGCGCAGGATCCGATTGCTGCAATGAGGTGGATTGCTGATATTGAGGGATGCTTCTATACTTGTTCATGTCCGGAGCATCTGAGGGTGCGGTTTGCCTTGAACCAGCTCCGCCTGGGAGCAAAGGATTGGTGGAAGTTCGTGACGGCGAACTTCACTCTTGCCAAGGTTTCAGCCATGACTTGGGAGAGATTTACGGCTATGTTCAGAGACAAGTATGTTCCCCCGGTAGAGAGGGAACAATTGGTTCAGGAGTTCTTGACCCTCAAGCAGGGTAACGATTCGGTTACAGTGATCACGCGGAAGTTTCATGAGCGGGCGATGTTCTGCCCCAAGCAGGTGTCCACGGAGCAGGCTCGGATGAGCCGGTATTTGGGAGTGCTGAGGAGAGACATCCGGGAGTTCGTATCGAACTCGTCATATCAGACTTTTGCTGAGCATCAGGCGAATGCCAGGAAGCGGAAGATCGAGTTGGAGACCCAGGCCAGGGAGGAGGTCGAGTCTCAACGGGCGGATCGGCGGCCGGCTCAGTCGCAACTGGCAGCCAAGCGGACCAGGTCCGATGATTTGAGATCCGGAGGACAGAAGAGCCGCACTTGTGGAAAGTGCAGCAAGGGTCACGAGGGGGCATGTCGATCGGGTGCTTGCTACAAGTGTGGCAAGGAGGGGCACATTGCGAGGGATTGCCCCAAGGGATTTATGGTTTGCTTCCATTGCAACCAGACTGGCCATCGGAAGGCCGAGTGCCCCCAGCTTCACCAGGGATCTTTGCCTGCTGCCAGGGTACCTGAGGTTCGGCCAGTGAAGACCGAGGCCCCGAAGGCTCGTAGGAGAGCTTTCCAGTTGACTGCAGAGGAGGTCCGTGCGGCACCTGATGTAGTGGCCGGTATGTATTCCTTCATGAATTTACATTTATGCTGAGATATTATGCTTATATTGTTATCTGCGTAGGTACTTTTCTTGTGAATCATGTGCCTGCTTTGGTATTATTCGACTCAGGTGCGAGTCGGTCCTTTGTTTCGTTGGCCTTTAGCCAGCACATCGATATCGATCGGGAGATGATGAGTCGTCCCCTGCGAGTTGCTATAGAAAACGAGAGAGCGGTATACGCCACCGAGGTGATTCGAGGATGCATGTTCGAGATTTTTGGGGTCGAGTTTCCTATAGACTTGGTCCCTATAGCTATGGGGGATGTTTGCGTTATCGTAGGCATGGATTGGTTGAGTAAGTTTGGAGCAGTCATTGACTGCGAGAGACAGCTGGTGATGATTCGAGACCCTAGTGGGGGAGTGCTCACGGTTTATGGTGAAGGGACCCGGTGTGGGTCGGCGTTTTGTTCAGCGGCCAGGGCAAGGCAGAGTCTACAGCAGGGCTGTGATGGATTCATAGCCTATGTGATGGATACTCGTGTGACCACGGAGAGGCCCAATTCGATTGATGACGTTCCGGTTGTATGCGAGTTTGCGGATGTGTTCCCCGACGAGTTAACAGGTGTGCCTCCGGAGAGGCAAGTGGAGTTTCGTATCGATTTGGTTCCGGGAGCGGTGCCCATCGCCAAGGCGCCTTACCGTCTCGCTCCACCGGAAATGCAGGAATTATCCTTGCAGCTTCAGGAGCTGTTGGGGAAAGGATTCATTCGACCAAGTAGTTCGCCTTGGGGAGCGCCGATTTTGTTCGTCAAGAAGAAGGACGGTTCACATCGGATGTGTATCGATTATCAGGAATTAAACAAGTTGAGGATTAAGAACCGATACCCGTTACCTAGGATCGACGATCTATTCGATCAGTTGCAGGGGGCATCTTGGTTTTCCAAGATTGACTTGAGGTCGGGATATCATCAAATGAGGGTTCACGAGGAGGATATCCAAAAGACTGCCTTCAGGACTCGTTATGGACATTATGAGTTCGTGGTGATGCCTTTTGGGCTCACCAATGCCCCGGCCGCATTCATGGATCTCATGAACAGGGTGTGCCGACCGATGCTGGATCGGTCGGTGATCGTATTCATCGATGATATTTTGGTGTATTCGAGGACTAGGGACCAGCATGAGGAACATTTGCGGGAGATTCTTCGGGTTTTGAGATCGGAAAGACTGTATGCCAAGTTCTCCAAGTGTGATTTCTGGTTACGAGAGGTCCAATTCCTCGGGCATCTTGTGAACCAGAAGGGGATATTGGTCGACCCGGCCAAGATTGAGGCGGTGTTGAGGTGGGAGGTGCCGAGATCGCCCACCGAGATCAGGAGTTTTCTGGGTTTGGCTGGATATTACCGCAGATTTATCAAGGATTTCTCCAAGATCGCTGTGCCACTTACCAGGATGACCCGGAAGGGTGTTGCGTTTTCATGGGGACCGGAGCAGCAGTCCTCATTTGAGACGCTTCGTCAGAAATTGTGCGAGGCTCCGGTGCTTGCACTCCTGGAAGTGATGGAGGATTTTGTGGTATATTGTGATGCCTCTATATCGGGTTTGGGGGCGGTACTTATGCAGAGGGGTCATGTGATAGCGTACGCTTCGAGGCAGTTGAAGCCTCATGAGTCGAGATATCCCACGCACGACCTGGAATCGGGGGCGGTGGTGTTTGCCCTCAAGATCTGGCGACACTATTTGTACGGGGTTCGGTGTACGATTTACACGGACCATAAGAGCTTGAAATTCTTGATGGATCAGCCAAATCTGAATATGCGGTAGAGGAGGTGGTTGGATGTGGTGAAGGATTACGATTGTGAGATCCTGTACCACCCGGGCAAGGCTAATGTGGTAGCCGACGCATTGAGCCGTAGGGCGGGTAACGCCCCTATCCGAGATATTTGTATGAGGTTGATGGTTTTGACCCCAATTCTGGACATTATTCGAGGGGCTCAGATGGAGGCCGCAAAGTCGGAACACCAGAAGAAGGAACGGGTGGTAGGTCAGGTATCAGGATTTGTTACGGATGGTCGAGGGCTTATGACTTGTCAGGGACGGATTTGGGTGCCGTTTGTGGGCGGTGCGCGCACTATTTTGATGGAGGAAGCACATCGATCGAAATTCTCGATTCATCCGGGTGCTACGAAAATGTATTTGGATCTCAAGAAGGAGTACTGGTGGCCATGTATGAAAAGGGATGTCACTTGGTTCGTCGAGAGGTGCTTGACTTGTAGGCAGGTCAAGGCCGAACACCAGCGACCGCACGGTAAGCTGCAACCGCTAGAGATTCCCGAATGGATGTGGGAACAAATCTCTATGGATTTTATCACCAAGTTACCGCGAATGGCGAGAGGAGTCGATGCAATCTGGGTAGTTGTGGATCGGCTGACAAAGAGCGCTCATTTCCTAGCTATTAGTGAGAGCTCTTCTGCGGAGAAGTTGGCTGAGATATATGTGAGGGAAGTAGTATCTCGGCACGGGGTGCCGATCTCGATTATTTCGGACCGCGATGTGCGTTTCACTTCCAGGTTCTGGAAGAAATTCCATGAAGAGTTGGGTACTAAGCTACATTTCAGTACGGCATATCATCCTCAGACAGACAGCCAGAGTGAACGGACAATTCAGACACTCGGGGACATGCTTCGGGCATGTGTGTTGGACTTCGGAGGGAGCTGGGACACCTATCTACCTTTAGCAGAATTCTCGTATAACAACAGCCATCATTCGAGCATTGGTATGCCGCCCTTTGAGCTGTTGTATGGGCGGAGGTGTCGCACCCCCATCTGTTGGGGTGAGGTGGGACAACAGGTTATGGGTAGCACGGAGATCGTGCTTCAGACGACCGAGCAAATTCAGATGGTCGGGAAAAGGTTGTTGACCGCTCAGAGCCGACAGAAGAGTTATGCAGACAGGCGACGGTCCGAGCTCGAGTTCCAAGTTGGTGATCTCGTGCTCCTGAAGGTCTCTCCTTGGAAGGGAGTGATTCGGTTAAGGAAGAGGGGCAAATTGGGGCCCCGGTATATTGGTCCTTTTTGTGTGATCGCAAGGGTGGGTCGGGTAGCCTACCGTTTAGACTTGCCAGCAGAGTTGGGACAGATTCACGATACCTTCCATGTGTCGCAACTGCGGAAATGTATAGCCGACGAATCAGCGGTGGCTCCGTTAGGGGATATTCAGGTGGATGCAAGTCTAAATTATGCTAAAAGACCTGTGGCCATCAAAGATCGGAAGATGAAAGTTTTGAGAAACAAGGAGGTACCCCTGGTATTGGTTCAGTGGCAGCATCGGAAGGGATCAGAGATGACCTGGGAGCCGGAACATGAGATGCGGGAGCAGCATCCGGAGCTTTTTGCCTAAGCGGGACTTCGAGGGCGAAGTCTTATTCTAGTGGGGGAGATTTGTAACAGCCCGAATCCCCAGGTATCTCCATTTCACATATTTTTATCATTCTGTGAGGGGACTCGGCGAGTTGGTAGTCGAACTCGCCGAGTCGGGTCGCGTTTTTGAGCGGGGGTTCGCATCCGGACTCGGCGAGTCCAAGGGATGGACTCGGCGAGTTCGTGCTGTTTAATGAAACCCTAATTTCCCGGTCCTAAGCCCTATTTAAAGGACCTTATGGCCCTCATATGCAGCCACCTTGAACCCTAAGAGCCTCCATACGTCTGTAAGCCCTTGTGAGTGTGTTTGAAGGCCTTTTGTTCATCATTTTGTGTGATATTGCAAGGAAAGGAGGGAGAGGAGCAAGCTTGAGGTGTTGGGGAGCTTAGATCTGTTGCTATTTCATCAAGGGGGTCTTCTTGAGGTAATTTTCTGAGCCAATCTTCGTGTTTTGTGTTGATGGGCCAAATCTAGGGTTTCTTATTGCATTTCTTGGCTTGAATAAGAAGTATGAGAGGTCTCATGGAGACATGGAACCTAGATCTAGACTTAAGCAGGTCCAGGAGACCCCTCATGTCAAGCTTTATGTCCATTCTTTTGAGTTAGAAGCTAAACTTGCCAAATAAGTGGTTGTTTCTTCAAAATGAGCCTTGTATGCATTGCATGGCAACCAAGACTGAGACTTTACGTGACAAATAAGCTTAGGAAGGCCAGATCTATGTATATATGGAATGGATCTGACCACAAAAGCCAGTTTTAGCTGGTGCATGGCATGGACTCGACGAGTCGCTTGAAGATTGTCCTTGAGACCATCCTGTGTGTAGTCCGGACCGAGTTGTGGGCGACTCAGTGAGTCGCAGAGAGTTGGAAAGGTGTTGACAGGTGGACCGAGTCAGGTTGGGACTCGCCGAGTTGACCTTCGACTCGACGAGTTGAGTCGCGGTGGCCCTGTGATTCAGGCCCAGGTGGAACTCGTCGAGTTGGGGGAGTACTCGACGAGTCAAAGGGAAAATTCTTGAGAGTTGGTAAAAACGCGTAGACTCGCTGAGTCGCTATTGTGCACTCGCCGAGTCTGGTCCAAATTGTCTAAAGACTGCTGACCAAGTCAACCTGTGTTGACTTGATATGGATGGTCCACCTTAGTGGTACAAGTAATAATTATAGATTTATAATATCATAGGAGGATTGCAGCTCGAGGGTTCGAGCCCGAGTGATTCCAGGATTCACGATTAGCGACTTAGCGAGGCATACGAGGTGAGTCTTCTCACTATACTGTACCCGGAAGGGTTTTGACTGTGTGACCGGAAGGTCGAATATGATATGAAATATATGCCTTATGTGTGTTAAGTTATTTGCTATATGTGTCCTGTATGATATGTTTGATATGGGCCGGAAGGCATAGTCATATGGACTATAAGGGTTGATGTGGGTAGGACCGGAAGGTTTACCCAGTCGGGACGGAAGTCCCCTGATACACATGGACCGGAAGGTCAAGGCCTGGAAAGGCGTATGTGCGTATGTTGTATTTTGGGAACTCACTAAGCTTTATGCTTACAGTTGTTGTATTATGTGTTTCAGGTACGAATGAGGACCGTGGGAAGGCGCCAGCGTGACCGTACACACACTCGGGGAAAACTATTTTATCTTTTGTTATGTAATCGGGTGTGACTACATTGTTACTTTGGAATTTAAACCTTTTACTCATATTTTGATGGTTGTAAAAATGAAAATTTTTGGTTGGAAATTTTATGACGTTACAGTAGGTACATAAGGCATCCTCCTAGATCCTTAGTCCTATACTAGCATGATGTTCTACTGAAACTGAAACTGGAACTGACAATCATAACATAAACTTGTATGGGTAATTTGGGAGTACTTACTTGAGCTCGATTGATCGCATGTACCACACCCTTTTCTCTTTACCAAAACTCTTTTTATTTCGAAGTTCTTTTAAAAAAATCCTTTTCAAAAATGTTTTTCTTTGAAAATCTTTTACTGTTTCCTTAGTTTGAGTTCTAACACGCTCGAAAGTGTATCTGAATCCCTCAAACCAAGGCTCTGATACCAACTTGAAACGTCCCAAAATACGACCCAAATATTTTTGTTTAAATAATACTAAAACCATAACATCGAATGTCATAAATTAAAATCATATGCTAATATCTCAAAATCATAATAAAGTGTCATGATAAAAATGTTGGATTAGTGTCTAAGTCCATAACTATTTTGGTATGTACTTCACCCGATGGTGCATGGTCCTTTTGGGTTGCCTTCACCAAAGCAACTTGATAGGATTAATTATCAAGAGAAAGGATTAAATATGATTTATTAATGTATTCGGAGAATCATATATTAAAGGAGAAATCATGTTGTTTAATTAATATTAGTCAATAATTAATTGGTAACTAGTTTTGTGACTAAAAGAGATTAATTAAACTTAAGGGACTCGAATTGTAATTATAAGATAATTGCAATTCGGGACATGGATTGTCTTATATTAAGGGGTGGACAAATTCTATGGGGAAACCCATGAGAAATCGTCCAAGGCCTTAATTAAAGGAGTCTATGGGTTGCTTAGGGCTTAAGCATCCAAATTAGGGTTTCCTTGCTAGATAACTCTAATAGCCTCACTATATATAGACCCCTTAAGGACCAAAAACGTGGCTAATCTTTGTTCTAGGGTTTCACATGTTTTTGGGCAGCCTCCATCCTCTCTCCTCTTCATCCTCTTACTTATGGTGTTTGTGAACCATTAGAGGAATGACATTTGTGACTCTAAGCTTTCTAAAGTCAATACAAGGAGGAATTGGGATTGTTATTGCTACATAACAATCAAGGTAATATCTTAAACCAAATTATATGTTAATGTCGATTTCCATATGTTAGAATTAGGGTTTATAATCTTGGATAACTTGCGTGTACAATAGAGAAACCTACATCCAAGCATTAGGGTTTGTATGAGCACATAGGATGTTCTTATGACCAAAACTCATCAGTGGTATCAGAGCCTAGATTGGTTTCTATTGTATTGATGTTTTATGTTGCTGAAAATCGTGTTTTGGCCTCACTGTTCGACATGACTCGGCGAGTCATTCCTACTCAGCGAGTTCCAGAGGGTGACTCGGCGAGTCGGAGCGTCAGACAGAGGTATTTTCGGGATTTCTTGCTGGTTATCTTTGAAATACTTGCCTTTATCATATTAGATCAATATAAATACGATTTTATGATATATATATATGAGTATATTCTTGATCTAATTAAAGATATTTATCAATTAATAAAATATTTATTTCCTTATGTGATAATTGATTAATTATTTTGATTAAATTCGTATATTGTTTTGCAAGAAATCATTAAATAAATCAAATATGGATAATTATGTCATTAAATGTTAATTTAGATTATTTATTATTTGATCCTTGTTGTTATGAAAAGTTTCATATTTTCCCCACTAGGTTTTATTGTTTAAATTTTAACCCAAAGGTTTTGTTGTTTAGAAATTTAAATAGTCAAAACCCTAATGTTTTGAAATGTTTCAAAACTTGCCCTCAAGTTTTGGAATGTAAATTTTGATTAATAGTTTAATTTTGATGTATATTTAAATTATAAACCCTAATGTTTTTGAAATATTTCAAAACTTGCCCTCAAGTTTTGGAATTTAAAAGTTGATTAAAAAGTTTAATTTAGGAATGTTAAATTCTAAAACCCTAGTAATGTTTTGAAAAGTTCAATTCACACCCTTATGGTTTTATTAATTAATTAAGGTGTATAATTAAAAGAGGTTTAATAAATCCATAAAAGTTTTGGTTTGCAATTTAATTGAATTAAAAGTATAATTATTAAATTTGACCATCTAGTATTTTAAAAGTGTAAAATACACCCTATACTATATATATATATATATATATATATATATATATATATATATATATATAACATTAAAAGTCTAACATTATATATATGTATGAGTAAAAGTCAGTCTTACAGTTAGTAGGCCTCATTCACAAAGCTGGTCTATAAGAGGTGTTTAAGGAAATTGCCTATAAAATGGCGATTGAATGGGTATCCACTCTTACCAAACGCACTCTTGACTAGTGGAGGGTCGTTAGCCGAACGGGTAGGATAGGACGAAACCTTCCATTACAAGTATAATTAAATACAAAGTAACTAAATGTTTTTCAAATTCACAATCTTAGTTACTTAGGCAAAGTGAATTGATGCAATTCCATGAAATTACACTTTGGGCCCTTGTGAAGACGTTAGTGGAGCGTTTGTGGTTTACCGACACACTAAATGGTTCTAAGAAAAGGTAGCAAAGGGTGACTCAATGTTTGGCATAGTTCGGTGGAGCGTGTGTGGTTTACCGGCACATCGAATAGGTGACTGTAACATGTGAGGGCACCATGTAAGTTTGCATGGTTATTCACACCCGCTTTGTGATTCTCGACATCCCAGTCACAAACTAGAGGGGCATATTGAGATTTAAACATGCCATTGAAATGTCCAATGAATCTCAAAGGATCTAGGAGTTTTCATAGATTTAAAACTTAAATTTCTTTTTCTTCGTGGAAATTAGTGAATCGTGATTCACTTACCTTCAAATATTCTGCAACTAGATTACGTCATCCCTTTTCTAAGTTGTATCATATTGTATTGGGTCCTACCCTTAGTATCTCAATTGGGTGATTTACT
The DNA here is from genome assembly GCF_052625555.1 of Lactuca saligna. Classification (NCBI taxonomy): domain Eukaryota; kingdom Viridiplantae; phylum Streptophyta; class Magnoliopsida; order Asterales; family Asteraceae; genus Lactuca; species Lactuca saligna. Next base: position 85,337,909 of record NC_136422.1, on the reverse strand, counting down.
AAGGACTCAATCAACCAACGAACTTGAATTTGTTTTCTCCCATTTTGTAGATGTCAAAGTCCGACAACTATGGTCTTCCCAAATCCTGTGGAACAAGCATTCCACATGAAGATGGTATTCCACGATTCAATCGTGGAACAAGAAATCATGCTTCACTTCCTCTTCCTCCTCCAATTGTTCTCCCTAACCCACAAGATCGAACAATTGAAAGGTTGAATAGCACTAAAGCCCTATTGGAAATGAAACATGAAGATGGTAAACCCGTGTGTGCCCACGTTCTAGGAATGAAATCACACATTGATAGGTTGATAATTTTGGGTGTGTCATTCCCGGATGAGTTGGCTGTGAATTGGGTTTTGCAATCACTTCCTGAATCATATAATGAGTTCAAAAGAAAGTATTATATGATGTATCATGACGACAACCTCATTGACCTAATTTACATGCTCATTCTTGCTGAATCATAAATGATTTGGCGAGGCAATGGAGCGTATTTGTTGGTAAAGTCAACCGACCATGCTTCCGAGGACGTTCTAAGAGAAGCGACCTGCATTTGCTGCCAAGAGAAAGGGTGTTGGATAGAAATCTGCCCGAAGAGCCTGAAGATTCCAAAGATGGGAGAGTCAAAGAGTATGGTTGTGCTTAAGGTAAAATCCACTATCTAAATTAAGTTCCTATTCGTTGATTCTTAATACATGATGCGATAGGATTGCATTTGAATGTTTTGTAGGATCGGTGAAAAGAAAGGAAGCTTGGTGAAAGAGCAAGATGAATCTAATCACAAGAAATGGATCTTGATCGCATGGACTTGAAGATTAGATTTTGAGCGTAGATTGTTATGATAGAGTTGTTAGAAATTTTCTTTTTGAAATACATAGTTTTCAATGGATTTTGCATTGTAAGGACAAATGTTTTCCACTGCTTTTATAAATAAAATAAATTTTGGTTTGACTTATTTATTTATTTGTTTACTTCCTTGCAATGAAAGCGTTATGAAAAATGATGTTTGCATATTTCTACAACGAATGGATATGATTCTTGTTTAAGTTATTTATGGAAATGTCAAGAATTTACCAAATAGGGAGAGTTTCTCATCACTCAAATTTCAATTGGACAGAAATTTGGAATCACGCAACTTGGTTGCATGATAAATGAGATATTTCATATTTGGAAATTAGACTAATTCATTGACAAAGTGTCAAGTGAAAGGACAAGGAGATTGAGCACACAAAGTTGTGTGTTGATCAATGTCCACCACAAGAATAACAAAGATATTCGTCATGATTTACTAAAGGTTTAGTAAATATGATTATACTTATAAGATTAAGTGTAATTATGAATTGATTGAAAAATTTTAAATCAATAGAGCACGAATAAGAAGAATCAAGTAGGCAGAAGGATAAAAGTTTCTCCATTCTAAGAAGAAGGGAGAGTAGCTTTTATGCTTTATGATAGGTCTTAATGATTAAGAACCATATCTCAATTGATCCTCTAAGTGAGTCTTAGTACAATTGTATGTTTAAGAAGAGGAATCAAGAATTGAAGAAATGGTTAAATCAAAAGGTTAATCATACTTCGTTCCAATAACAAGTCTTAAAGTTAATATTGTGACAATGAGTGAAAAGTATTAAGAAGGTTTATACCATTCATCAAATGTGGAAAGTTGTGATGTCTTGGATAAGACAAAGGCCAACTAGGACCAATTTATGAAGTGTTTTGATAAAAGCTACGCTAACTCTTGAATATTTGTTTTGTCAAGAAATGGTTATTGACAAAAGAATCTTATATGTCAAGGAGTCAGTGGGAGTCTTAATGGTCTTGAAAGGTTTCAAGAACAAATCAAATAAACCTTATCGATCATCACTAGCACACGAGTTGAGGTTTACAGCCTACCGTGTTGACATTATTTTGTTTCTGTGTTGTTTCCAATTGAGTTAATTATGCATGTGAGTTCTATGAGTTCTCATTTTGAACGCATAAAAGCCAAGGCACCTTGATCAATGAAAGGTACATTGATAAGAAAAGGTGTGTTGCTTAACTACTTGGAAGACGTGGTGGGCAGCTGTGCTACCATAAGGCAATAAATCAAGATTAAGAAAGTTCGGTCCATATAAGTTTAAATTTGTCGTAAACTTTGGTTTTAACAAATTCACATGGATAGGAACACATACACCGTTTAAATCTAAGTGTCATAAGATTTCCTCCTTCATGAAAATGATTGTAAGCAAATGCTTTCACTAAGAAAGATTTTAAAAAGATAGTGATCGTAAAATTGCATTCTCGAATTCGATTATGGTTACGGTATCCCTTTCCATGATTTGAATTGCGAGGTTTCGCAACTAGTCTTAAGTGTTTAGACACACATATTAACTATCTAAGGCAAAGGTGTATAAGTTCGAGAAGCCTTGATAAAAGATTATCAAAGCATTAAGTATTAGAAACATGGACTTAAGAAATTCAATAGGTATTGTTTTTCTGAAAGTTAAGATGTTTATGAATACATGTCGAAGCTAGTGGGAGCATACGTGTTATGTTCATGATAGTGGGAGCATAAATGTTATGATTGTATGATTATTAAGGCACGTATTGCAAGTTGGCAATATTAACTATAGAAAACAAGAGTTATACCTTGCAAAGTGGTAATGGTTGTAAAGTTGTTTTGCTATAATTTAGGGAGAGAATATTATGCTTCATTCCAAATCTGAAGGCTCAGGTTGTGGAATGTTAATAACTTAGTCAAAGAAACATAGTGTGTTCTTAAAATTTCAATTATGATTACGACATTCCTTTTCACAATTCGAATTTTGAGAATATAGCAAATAAAACATTTTGTGTCGTGTCCCATACGCTTCGGGTATAGGATCCATTGCAAATGCTTTAATGTTTGACCATTCTAAAATTTTCCAAATGTCTAGGGCATTTAAAGGGAAAAGGGACTAGAATCGGTTTTGACTAAAATAATTAAACAACTATCAAAGGACAATCCAAAGTTCGATGAGTATTGGTTGCTTGTGAGTAGTTGGAAGCATGGTAATGGATGAACCATATCGACATTATTATGAATAGAAAAGATTCTATTAATAATGAGTTGTCATATGGAAAATATGGAAATGTTTCCATATTGGATGGACCATATCGACATTATTATGAATAGATAAGATTCTATTAAGAATAAGTTGTCATATGGAAAATATGGACATGTGTCCATATTGGGAATTGAATATTGAAAATCTATGTCTAGATTGGAAACTTTTATGCAAAAGGATGTTCAGAGGAATGTACTTTGAGTGAGAGACATCATATCTAAGGAATTGTCTTGTAACAATCTCCGATAGAAGATTTTGTAATATCATTGGCAATAGTCTTTGTAACTTTGGTACAGTGACATTACGAAAGAATCATTGCATTGAATGTTAGAATCTAGCATATTCTATAAGTAGCAAGAATTTCATATTCTTTCACTTACGAAAAAGGATTTGGAGTTTTGAAATGAGAATGATTGGAAATGTGTTCAATTTGATCTATTTCACAAAGTAAGAACCATAGGTAAACGTTGTGTGCATGCTAGGAGCATGGGACAAGTGTAATAATTCAAGTAAGAAGTTGATTACCCGAATCGACAAATAATGAGTAATCGATATGGTGATAAATAAAAGGAGTTTTATTTATACTCAAAGGTTTGAGGCCATATGGGATTAGTATTATTCTTGTATTTCACTTTGCATGTTATAACTTCCTGAATAATTTAATTGGTTAAGAACAGTCAAATTATTCGAACAGGCCACAGTCGTTCATATGTTGGAAGTAGGTATGAATGAAGACTATCGTGAATTGGTGTGTGGATTGTCTAAAAGAGTATTAGACATAAGCAAATGTTTGCTGCAACATTCATGAGTGCTTATGAATACGAATTTGAGCATTGGATTAAACCCACGCTCACTTGGATCACTCCATGAATTGTATCACGAGTGAATTGTGAGACGATAACATCTTATATTCTTGAAACCGAGATGTGTGAGTTGTATCTTGCTAATCGGTTGCACATTGATAATATGTAAACGCACTAGTAACTTGTTGTTATAAAACGTATTGTTGTGTGTGATTCGGTGAGTAAGTGCCAGCAAGCATTGTATCAAAGTTTATCCGTTCCTTTTATCTAAAGAAGGATAAAAGCGATATCTTTTCGCCCCTCGATGGTTTAGTGATGACAAACGTAAATGCTCGGCCGGGCTAGGGCTAATTTGATTTGTTAAATTAATCAGTCGTCATAAATCGGAAGTCGAGAAATAGTACAAAGAGAATGATTTGAAATCATATCTCATACGATATCTAGAATGGAGGAAGATATGATCCCTTATCTAAAAGACACGCGTATCTGATAGGAACAGAGTTGACAGCGGCTTTAGAAAGCTACGATTGGAGATTAGGATCTGAAGTCATATGCATAATAGTTATTAGACTTATCCAAGTGGGAGACTGTTGGATTAGTGTCTAAGTCCATAACTATTTTGGTATGTACTTGACCCGATGGTGCATGGTCCTTTTGGGTTGCTGATGTTCGTAAACACACTTAGTTTTAAAACCTACTTTTAGTTGTAAAATAAACACACAAAGGCAGTGGACCTATCAATTGTGGTATAGTTCAAGCAAGTAGGGTATCGAACACAGGGAACGGCAAATTAAAAATAAAAACTAATTCTATCTAAATTAATTAATAAGTAGAGGGTTTTCTCTAGTTTTACAAGACTAGAAACTTTCTAACTATTACTTAATCTAAAAACAAAGAATTAACTAGATTCAATAATACGAAGGAACTTCTATTTAGTTCAACTCAATTGATCTTATGGTTGATTTCAAGGTAATAGTGCAATGGATTAACTCTTTTGTTGGTTACCGATTCAAGTGACTAGGTTCACATTCACTACACTAATCCTTAGTAAATAAACTAACTTAAACAGTGACAGTTGTCTAATTCAATTTAGTTCACTAGATTAATTATTCGGATTACTTTAGAGTCACAATAGTTAATCAATTTGGTTTTTAATTACCAAAGGGCTTGTAGCCCAGCGGTATCCGGTGTTGCCCTCCCTACTTGAGGTTGAGGGTTCAAGTCCCGTCGTGGACATAGGTGAATTTTAGGTGTAGTTTAGGAGTAGGTTATATTTGCCGTTTCAAAAAAAAAAAATTTGGTTTTTAATTACCTTCTTGTTGATGATCATCACACAAGCTTGCACATGAATTTTCTTGATTTTCTTATTAATTCTAGTTTCATGTTCATTAATCCTAGACATATAACAAAGTAGTCACATGGTATATGAGGTTGATAATCAAACGATGTTCATGCTATTTAATTACCTTCCTATTAACAGAAAATTAATTATCAGTCACACACAAGGTTCTTTAGCAAGCTAAAATAACAAATAAATCACCAACATTGAATTAATCCTACCAATAATCAAACCATAGTCTCAATTTTGTATCCCGAAACAGAACTTAAGAGTTTTAGCTCATGACTGAAGTAAATAACAACACAAAAATGAATTCTAATGGTCTAACCATAATGGAAAACAAAAGATTAAGTAGAATGATGAAATTTGCCTCAAATCTCCTTCGGGATTGAATTGTAGCTTCTATCTTCGTCTTCTAGGGTTTGTGTGGCCTCTGAATCGCAGCTAATTGCTCTAGAATTGTCCCAGAAGTTTTCTTTTCCGATCTGAGAAGTTATCTATATATTTACATATCGACTCGTCGAGTCAGGTGGCGACTCGTCGCGTCCGTCTCACAATTCCCGTATGTGATAAGTATCTGGGTTCCCGAGTCCTTATCATCTCGAATCTGCACTTGGACTCGCCGAGTAGTCGACCCTACTAGCCGAGTAGGTGCTATTTTTGGTGTTTTTCTTCTTTATTCTATTCCCGAGCTCCTAACCGCTTCTCCTGCTTCCTTTTGCTTTCGAGCTTCATTTTTGGACTGAAAATACAATTCAAACACTTTTAAGTACCTTTTGTCCATGAAATGCAATAATTTAGCTAATAAATGAATAAAAATCTATACTTAATACAAACTACATATGCACATATCAAAATACCCCACACTTGACTTTTGCTTGCCCCCAAGCAAAACTGAATTTTAAAACATTAGAATTATATATGACAACTCCAATCTAACCCAACCATTATGCCAAGACCGCAACGCACGCATTTGTGTCTAAATTTGTCCTAAGGACCCCCCATACTCCAAATACTCACAATCATCATAAACATTCGCCCACTCACCCCGAACTATGCTCATTTTATGCAACCCTCCAAATCCATCCTCAGAAAACCTCTTACCCTCAAGGTGTTTTTAATTGAGCAACCCAAGCATACATAATCTAGAATTACAACTTATGATAACACTATGGAGCTCTTTTGAATTCTTCACTTCCTTGATAATTTAATAATTTGATCTTTGATCTCTTTGAATTCACCACCTTGTATTGATTGATTTTGGGTATCTTCAACTTTTTGGATTTCATGGAATTTTGATCTTTTGATCTTCACTTTATTTGCTCCAAAATTGTTACAACTTTTCTTGTAATTCACTCTTTTTTTTTACATGTATTCCTCATTTTTTTTCACTCAAAATCCCTACATGCTTAAGCAGGGGTGCTCAACCTCAACCTTTATTGGCTAATGATAACAATTTTCCTGCATACATTTCAGGTTTAGGCTGCTAAACATATTGCATCCCTCAAGCCAAGCGAGCTCGTGTTTTGTCTCATGATTTCACTGGAATAAGGAAGCCACAAATGCACTAGAACGTATATAGGCTCAACTAAACATTTGGGTTTTCATGCAATTATCAACATAATTCTAACATGGAATCCTAATTTGCTTTTACCAAAATTTTCTAAATTAAATCCCTAAGTAATATTTTAGGTATGTAACAATTTTTTTAAAATTAGCCTAAATTAAGATTCTAAATTTTCTAATATGTGACCAACCCCCTACCCCACACTTATTTTATGCAGTGCCCTCATTGCATATTATGCAAATAAAAATGCAAATATAGAGAGAGAATTGGAACAAACTCCCCTAGGGTAGCAATCGATAGGTTGACACTCTTCTTTCCAGGTCCAACTTCATTTGACTTTACCATGGAAACAGCGCATCCATGACTTGGGCATCAAAATCTCATGTGGCAGCTCCAAATACGCAGGTAAAACAGTGTAAGATCTTCAAGAATCGATATGGAAGAATAAGTGGTCAAGTGGTACACTTAGCAGCATCAAATCAGCAATCCTTTTGGCATATAAATGATTGACTCGTCGCGTCATAGATGAGACTCGTTGAGTACAAGCGCGGCATCTCAGAATTTGAAAAATTAGAAGGTGACTCGTCGAGTCATCTTAGTGCACTCGACGAGTAGGCCACTGGGCGAAAAAAGATTATATTTTGCAATTATTCCAGCCTCTACTAACTCTTGTATACTCCTCCTCACTTCTAGACTCAATTGCTCATATCCCTAAGGACCGGACTCGACACCTTGACTTTACGCTTCCCTTCCTTGACCCTCTTTCACTCGTTATAACTCCCTTTTCTCTATAACTTTAAACCCTTCCTAATTAAATCCTGAAAATCACTAATGCAAACAATCATTAAGCAAAATAATAAAAGTCTTAACAAACTTCACACACACCAAATAAAAACAAAAATAAAAATGAAAATTGTTCAATAAAAACACAAATAAACTAATCCTCATCATCATCATCATCATGCTCCTATGTTGCTCCACTTCGACCCGCACCACTCCTTCTTGCACTAATCACGTCATCCCACACTGGAATATATGGAAAGTTACCCCCATCGATATGCGGGATGTTGAAGTGGTCGAATAATTGGATGTCGGATTGATTGCTGAAGTTGATCCCCCTCACCATTTGATCTTGTAACCGCCTCATCTCAACATTGTACCAATCCATTGGTACTTCTTCATTATCAACCGGAATCACCGGCGGCTCTTACTCCACATCCCGCTCCCACCTCGATCGGACCCTCCTTCCCGGTGCTTCGGGACCAACAACCGGATCATCATGCGGGATAGCATAATGACCACCACCATAGTCTTCAATAATCCTGGCCCGCCGGAAAAGAATTGGATTGAATGGAGGTGTAGGAATCATCGTCATAAAGTTCCATGCACCACGGGTCATCAACCCAAATGAGTTGGCTAGTCGGGTGACAAACATACCACCATTAATTCAAGAAGTTTTGCGATCCTTGACCGCACCCTCCGATAGATATGAAGCCAAACACCAAGGAATATTACAAAAAAAGCCGGGTGTAATAATGCTCCATAAGTAGAAGACATCAAGGATAGAAACCTTGTCATCATCCTTCCGTTGATTGATAGTGGATGAAATGAGACGATGAATAAGGCGGTGGGTAGGCGATCGAATGCTCCCTTCTTGTGCCGATTTCGGAATATAAACTTTGTTGCCAATCGTGTTCCACCAACCCGTGCTAGTTACTCCATCGGGAAACACCATGTAGGATTGCTCCAAAAAGGCCCGAAAAATAGCTATTGGGACCAAGGGCTGGTCATAAATTCCCAATCGACAAGCAAGGTCGAGCACAGAACATTGATGAAATTCACCCCCAAGGCAGAAACTAAAACTTACTGGGTGATAACAATCCACCCCCCCCCCCCCCCCCCCGTGAAAGACACCGTGGAGAAGAACTCTATGCATAGCTCCAAATACACCAGCTCTTGAATTCGAAAGACCCAGCTCCACCCGTCACAAATCATCGTTTCTCCTTCATGGGTAAACTCCTTCAAAAGATAAGGAGCTAAATCCTCTTCATAGCGTACACTCTGTAACCAATCCCAATCTATTCTATTAGGCACGTAAACTTCTTTCTTCCTTATGTCGGCCAACTTCTTCTTCCACTTCCGCATCGTTGAAGCGGACTCGATTCGTGGGAAATTCAACCAAGGAAATTCCTCTTGGTGTCCACTAGAACTCTACCTCCTGTTGAACATTACTTCTATAAAACAAAGATACAAAACCTAGAAACATAGATTATACTTAAAAGCAGTCATGCACATGTTCCCCGACTCGACTCGTCGAGTCCATGTACGACTCGGCGAGTAGCAAGAACTGCACGAGTCAGTCGACGGGTCAATTGAAATTGGACCATGAAATCTGAAAATCACTTCAATGGTTTTGTCTAGGAACATGTGTATAAGGTATTAGGCAATAATAAGCATGCAAAACATCATAATTCAAGAAGAATCAAAACCCTAGAATTTTTCTATTTTTCAAAATCGGGTTTCTCTATGTAATGTACATCATAGATAATCTTGAAATCATACTTTTAACAGAAAAGAAGAAGAAATTAGTTACTTTAGGTGATGGAACTTGAAAAATGTTGAAGAACAATGAAGAGGAAGATGAAAGCTTGAGAAAAAATGGAGTAAGAGGCGCACGGCGAGTGGGTTGTTTGTTTTAAAAAGGCTGATTCTTTTAGCGTTAAAACCCTATTTACTAGTTGTAAAAGTAATTCTTTTAAAATCTATACGAACTCGTCGAGTCACGGTTAGACTCAGCGAGTCTCTTGTAAACAATCCAAAATTTTTAAAAATTCTTGTCATTTCATTAGGAAAGAAAATGTTTGTTACCCCACACTTAGTCCATACGCACTCTCAAGCAGAAATGTTCGATGAATTGGAAGATGAATATTCTAAAAACGAAAAAAAATGCAAACAAAACTAAAAAGGTAAAAGAAAGTAAACTCTAAATAACGGGTTGCCTCCCGCCAAGCGCTTCTTTTTAAGGAGTCGTTAGCTGGACTCCTTCCCGTCTACGTCTCGTCATCTTCCAACATCAGAAATTCACACCTCCTGGTCAAAGTCAACATACAATTGACCCGACTCGTCGAGTTGGGCCGCCAACTCGTCGAGTCCCTACTCTTATTTCTCATTCCTGCCCGCTACTACTCATCGAGTTTGGCATAGACTCGACGAGTTCCTCCTCGATACTGATAAACAATCTATCTTCATCTGACTCGTCGAGTTGTATGAGCAACTCATCGAGCTCTCCTTCATCATAAGAGCATTCTAGCCTGTGACTGGCCGAGTAGTATGAACAACTCGTCGAGTCTGTTCTTGAGGCAAGAAGATTGCCCTGGACTCGCTGACTCAGGGCATTGACTAGACGAGTCCCTCCATTGTTGAGTATGACTTCCGACTCACTGAGTCCACCTCTAACTCACTGGTTCCACTCAACATAACTCAAAAGGGGAAAAATCGGGGACTCAAGACTCGACTCCCCGTGTCTGAAGAACAACTCGCTGAGTCGGTTGCATGCAAACACTATACAGTCGATTCTAATCAACTCCATTGCATTCAAGTTATTGATATGGGTTCCAAGGGCTTGTTTCACACGTAAAGTTTCCAACTTTACATGTGTATATGCATCGATGAAGGTTTAAAGGCTCTAAAAGGACCAAAAGTGTAGATCTAGGGCTTTTATAGAAGAATAGTCTCATAAAGGCCGTAGATCTAAGCTTCTAGGGCTCAGACATAGGTAGATCTTATGGCTGTTCATCACCACATGTTCTCTATACTACTACCAAACCAAAAATGGAAAAAAAAAAAAAAAACAAGCCAAATAAGAGATCTAATTGAAGAAGGACAAAGGTTTGAGCTTGATACCTAAAAGAGGACTGTAATACAGCATGGAAATCAGATCTACTTTTTTCCCCCTTGATTCCTCCTCTTCTCTTCTCTTCTTCTAGCTTTAAATGAACCAACAACTTGCACAATATGAGAAATCACACCAAAAATGATAAGGAACAACTAGGGTTTTAGTATGGAACTCTCTGAGGGTGAGGGAGGCTGATTAGTCCACAAAAATTTGTTTAAATAGGGTGAACACCCTTAGATTTAGGGTTTCATCCAGACTGTCGGCCTCGCCGAGCCCAAGCATATAGACTCGCCGGGTAGCCGGCTCCAAACATGCTGCTTATCCTGTCTCTACTTGACGAGTCGGGATACTTACTCGTTGAGTTCCTCTTGAAAACTTGAAAAAAATAGATATTTAAATACATACTAGAGTTGGGGCGTTAGACATTCAGCCATCACCACCCCTCTTTCCTTCGGGTCTCCAATGCTGCAACACCACCATTGCCATGGAGTCACAACCGCCATGAACAACTTGTTGTCGGCATCGAGGAATGCTAGGAAAACGCACGTATGGAGTTTCTATCGCTTCTCAGATCGATAATGATCTCACGAATGGGCATCTCTCCACTGCTGATGCTGCTTTGCCTCGAAGATCCCACCGATAGCGCCGACGGTAGGTGTTGTTGTCGCTCGTGACTCGCCAATGCCACTGTCGAACATTGGGGACGTTCGGGAGAGATGATCGGAGCTGGCACCCTACTGTAGAGGCTATAATCTCCAACCATTGCAACCGCAGATGCTGCTGATGAAGACGACGATGACCGACGGGTCCGTTCCTCTGCCGTTGTGGCTTCCGGGAAGGAATGTGACTACACTGCAGCTTTAGGGTGTTAAGTTCCTATGTAGGTGGCTATCTTAGCTGGAATATCTAGTAGGCCAACACCACCACTGTGAGGTGGTGGCTGCCACCATGAACAGTCGCCTGCCTCCATTAGGTAGCTATGTTTGTGTGTGTGTTTATTAGTATGTGTGAGTGTGTGTTAATTGGATGGTGTTGTAAATTGTAATAAAATGGAATAATGGAAAAGAAATTTTGTCACCACCTCCGTAGGGTAGTGGTTGCCGCCACCGGCCGCCGTGTCAGGTGGCGGTGTGTTTTAATTGCGTTTGGACCTTGTTTGCAGGATGTTTGGACAATCTGGAACCAATGAAACCCTAATGGGCATAAAGAAACCCTATTGGGCCCAATAAGGCCTTAATGGGCCTAATGAGGCACAAAGTGAACTAACAGCCCAACCAATTAATTACTGGGCTAGGATTAGGTAGGAAACCCTAACGGCATACAACCCTAATTTCGTGTGTGGGTGGCTATCTTACCCGGAATCTATAGTAGGCCACCACCAACACTGTGAGGTGGTGGCTGCCACCATGAACAGTCGCTTGCCTCCATTAGGTGGCTATGTTTGTGTGTGTGTGTGTTTATTATTATGTGTGAGTGTGTGCTAATTGGATGGTGTTGTTAATTGTAACAAAACGGAATAATGGAAAATAAAATTTGTCACCACCTCCGTAGGGTGGTGGTTGCCGCCTCCTGCCACCACCAGCGACCATTTTCATTGCGTTTGGATCTTGTTTGGGGGATGTATTGACAATCTAGGACCAATGAAACCCTAATGGGCCCAAAGAAATCCTCGTTTGCCGAATGAGACCTTAATGGGCCCAATGAGTCCCAAAGTGAAATAACAACCCAACCAATTGATTAATGGGCTAAGATTGGGTAGGAAACCCTAATGGCATAAAACCCTAATTTGGGGAAAATAGTTGGGACACACACACGGGAATTATTTAATAAACTTGAAATATTAAAGAATAATTATTGGAAAATTAATTTAATGCAATAATGGACTTAATGGATTATGTCCTTAAGGGGTTGAGTAAGAAACACTTAACCATAATCATGATTTCATGTGAAAAACCCTAATTTTGGAATTATGGGCTTGGACTTATTGTTGGATAAGGTGTCTAAGTCCATAACTATTTCTGGTATGTACTTGACCCGACCCGGCATGGTCCATTTGGGTTGCATGGCACCGTGCAATTGGATAGACTAAATGAGAGAAATAACACTTGGAGATTATTAATATATTATATGTTCTAATATATTAATAATATTATTTGATTAGTTTGATCAAGAATTAATTTAGAATTAATTATGTGATCAAAAGATAACTAATTAAATATATGGGTTGATTATGTAAATCATCCATATCTTGTATAGTGGGCTAAGAGGCTCCATGGATTATCAAGTTGGGTTCCACCCATAGGATGCCCCATGGATGCTCCATGGGAGTTACAAACCCATGGGTCATGGAAATGAAGAGTCATGACACATTAGGGTTTAATCCTAGATGTGTCAACACTATATAAGAAACATGTTCTCCACCTAAAATTGGCTACACTAAAAAACAAGAGGGCTTGGCCGATTTTTGAGAAGTGTGTGTTCTCTCATAAGTTCTTCCAACAGCATTTGGTGTTGTGTGAAGCATTTGAGGCATCACACTTGGGGTGCTAGGCTCACAAGGTTTCAAGGAACACAAACAACAACAAGGTAAGTTATTCTATCTATACTTTAAGTTAAAATTGTTCCCCATGTATGCTAGATAGGAATATAACCTTGGAATTCAACTTTGCATGATAATTAGACAAACATAGATCCAAGGTTATTAGGGTTGCATGTACACTTAGGAAGTGTTAGAATGCTCAAAACCCATCACTTATCGGGACCCACATTAGGCAATTGGAATGGGATTTTGAGAAGTTTAAGGAATTTAAACAGGAAGTCGAGAATCAATTGGGCAGGAACATTAAGATGCTTCGATCCGATCGGGGTGGTGAGTATCTTAGTTCAGAGTTCCTCGACTATCTAAGGGAATGTGGGATTGTCTCACAATTGACACCTCCCAGGACACCGCAGTTGAATGGTGTGGCTGAGAGGCGTAATCAAACCTTGTTGGACATGGTTCGTTCCATGATGAGTCGAGCTTCGCTACCAATCTCATTCTGGGGGTATGCCTTAGAGACTGCTGCCCAAGACTCCTCACAAGATGTGGACTGGTAAAGTACCTAAACTAGACCACATCAAGATGTGGACTGGTAAAGTACCTAAACTAGATGTGGACTGGTAAAGTACCTAAACTAGACCACATCAAGATTTGGGGTTGCGAGGCTTTCGTGAGACGCGAGACTCATGATAAGCTCGAACCCCGAAGCGAGAGGTGTATTTTCATCGGTTACCCACAGCACTCCTTTGGTTACCTCTTCTACAAACCTAGTGACAATGTGGTCTTTGTAGCAAGAAGAGGAGTCTTTCGAGAAAGAGAGTTTATAAGCCAAGGAGACAGTGGGAGGCAAATTGATCTTGAAGAAATTCAAGAGTCAAGTGGTGATGGAACTTCAAACTCTAGCCCTCAACTTGAGGAGGAAACTCCTGTTGAGCCAATTGACGAATCTGTACCTCTGAGGCGTTCCACGCGAGTTAGGAGTGCACCTGAGCATTACTATGGATTCCATATTACTGCAGAAGGTAAGACACTTATTAGTGATGGGACACTAGTAAGTCAAGATGACCCTAACAGCTACGAGGAAGCCATGGCAGGCCCCGAGTCTGCTAAATGGAAAGAGGCTATGGATAGCGAGATACAATCCATGTATGACAATCAAGTTTGGAACTTGGTTGAGAATGTACCAGGTCGAAAGACTGTAGGGTGCAAATGGGTCTTCAAGAAGAAGACCGACATGGATGGTAAATTACACACTTATAAGGCTAGACTGGTTGCAAAGGGCTTCTCTTAGATTCCTGGAGTGGATTATGATGAGACCTTTTCTCCGGTAGCGAAGATTAAGTCTATTCGGGTTCTGTTAGCCATAGCCGCATTTCATGACTATGAAATTTGGCAAATGGATGTCAAAACCGCTTTCCTTAATGAAAAGGTGGCTGAAGATGTTTACATGACTCAGCCAGAGGGTTTTGTCAGCAACAAGTACCCCAATAGAGTGTGTAAGCTTGAGAAATCCATTTATGGGTTAAAGCAAGCACCTCGCAGATGGAATCTTTTCTTTGATGAAAAGGTCAAGGAATTTGGCTTTTCTAGGAGTGAAGATGAATCTTGTGTATATGTCAAGGCTAGTGGGAGTATAGTTAGCTTCTTGGTATTGTATGTGGATGACATACTACTCATAGGAAACGGCATTCCAACCCTGCAGGAAGTAAAGTCCTGGCTTGGAAAGTGTTTCGCTATGAAGGATCTTGGTGAAGCTGCCTATATTTTAGGGATAAGGATCTTGAGAGATCGGAGTAAAAGACTAATTGGACTTAGTCAAAGTACCTACTTGGATAAGGTGCTGAAGAGATTCAGAATGCAAGACTCCAAGAAAGGAGAGTTGCCCATCCAGAGTAACGCCAAACTGAGTAAGACACAAAGCCCTAGCACTGAGGCTGAGATAGCACAAATGAGTCGAGTACCTTATGCTTCGGATGTAGGATCGATCATGTATGCTATGACGTGTACTCGACCTGATGTAGCTTTTTCCCTGAGCATGGTTAGCAGGTTTCAGGGGAACCCTGGCAAGGCACACTAGACTGCGGTAAAGAATATTCTCAAGTATCTACGAAGGACTAAGGACTGGGTCCTTACCCTCGGTGGGAGTGATGAATTGAGAGTTGTAGGGTATAGTGATGCTAGCTTCCAGACTGATAGGGATAATTTCCGCTCTCAGTCGGGCTGGGTCTTTACCCTAAATGGAGGAGCAATTTCTTGGAAGAGTTCCAAGCAAGAGATAGTGGCAGATTCTACTTGTGAATCAGAGTATATTGCAGCTAGCGAGGCGGAAAAGGAGGCGTTATGGCTGAGGAACTTCATTGGAGACCTTGGAGTTGTACCAGCTATTAAAGAGCCAATGGAAATTTTCTGTGATAGTGAAAGTGTTGTTACCTTAGCCAAGGAACCAAGGGATCACGGGAGATCCAGACACATCGACAGAAAATACCATTTCATCAGACATCGGATCGAAGAAGGACTCCTCGTGGCAAAGAGGGTATCATCAAATGAGAATCCGGCAGATCCCCTCACGAAGGGACTGACTCGGGTTAAGCATCTCCAGCATGCTCGGAGCATAGGGCTGAAGGATGATATTAGATTTAGTAGTTAGATAACCTCGAAATTTGTAAAGTGTAATTGACATCTGATGATGAATAACAGTGTTTTATTTATGAGTAAAGTGTTGTATCTCTTGTCGATCATTTACTATATTTCTTTTGCATGTTTTGACTTCCAGAATAATTTTTGTTTGGTATAACATATTATTCAAACCTCCACAGTCGGTCATATGTCGGAAATAGATATGAATCAATACTGTCATGTTTGGTTGTAGAGGTCTTGGACAAGGCTACAGCAATCATGAGTGCTCAAAAGTTCTGAGCATTGGACTCAACCCACGCTCACTGGAATCACTTCATGGAATTCTATCTTGAGTGATCGTGAGACGGTAATATCGTATAAGTCTTCAAACCTAGAGATATGATTTGTTACTTACAAGTTGGTTATGCATTGATTGTACGAGAAACGCATTGGTAACTCGATGTTATAAATCGCGCTCTTGTGTATAATTCAATGAGTGGTAGAACAAACATATGAGTTGAAGTTTATCTGTTCCTTCTTGGATTAGAAGCTGATATCTGGGCCCCTCGATGATTTTGTTTTGACCTATGTACCGGGCCCGGTCAGAACTAAATTGATGTGTTCAATGAAGTTCTTTGTCAAACAAATCGGAAATCGGGAAACAAACTTTTGGACAATAAGTAAGACATTGTTCCATGTATTTGTCCGACTGATATCTAGAACAGAGGATTATATGATCACTTATCTTAAATGGCGTACCATCATCTTCTCAATTCCGAGAAACCTTGTAAAGAGCTACGATTGCCGATCTGTTCCTGAAGTCATACTTGCAGTAATAGTTATTAGACTTGTCCAAGTGGGAGACTGTTGGATAAGGTGTCTAAGTCCATAACTATTTCTGGTATGTACTTGACCCAACCCGGCATGGTCCATTTGGGTTGCATGGCACCGTGCAATTGGATAGACTAAATGAGAGAAATAACACTTGGAGATTATTAATATATTATAAGTTCTAATATATTAATAATATTATTTGATTAGTTTGATCAAGAATTAATTTAGAATTAATTATGTGATCAAAAGATAACTAATTAAATATATGGGTTGATTATGTAAATCATCCATATCTTGTATAGTGGGCTAAGAGGCTCCATGAATTATCAAGTTGGGTTCCACCCATAGGATGCTCCATGGATGCTCCATGGGAGTTACAAACCCATGGGTCATGGAAATGAAGAGTCATGACACATTAGGGTTTAATCCTAGATGTGTCAACACTATATAAGAAACATGTTCTCCACCTAAAATCGGCTACACTAAGAAACAAGAGGGCTTGGCCGATTTTTGAGAAGTGTGTGTTCTCCCATAAGTTCTTCCAAGAGCATTTGGTGTTGTGTGAAGCATTTGAGGCATCACACTTGGGGTGCTAGGCTCACAAGGTTTCAAGGAACACAAACAACAACAAGGTAAGTTATTCTATCTATACTTTAAGTTAAAACTGTTCCCCATGTATGCTAGATAGGAATATAACCTTGGAATTCAACTTTGCATGATAATTAGACAAACATAGATCCAAGGTTATTAGGGTTGCATGTACACTTAGGAAGTGTTAGAATGCTCAAAACCCATCACTTATCGGGACCCACATTAGGCAATTGGAATGGGATTTTGTTTAAGCTCAATCACACCATATGACTTATTTAGTAAAGTGAGGGACTTAATGGATTAAGTCCTTAGTGGGTTAAGTGAGAAACACATTAGGCAATTAGGCTTTGTGTTGGGCCTTTCCATTGGGCTTTGGTAACTGGGTTATTAATGGACCATCCAGAGAATAATCATATGGATTAGAACATGTTTTTGGGCTTTAGGTTAAGGCCCATATGAGAGTTGGGTCTAATTTGGAAAATTAGGCCATGTGTTGGGATTTGGCCCATTACTTGACTTTTGAGCCTTTGGTGTGTGAGTTAGAATTTGGGCTTGGAACCAATTATTAATTGGGTATTGTTTGATGTTGGCAGCTCGGGAAGTTGTTAGCCAGCAACTGGAGTTTTACCTGCAGGACTTCAGTAGTGCCAGGTGAGTTCTCCTCACTATATCAACAAGGCCTAAGGCATCGATGCCAGCCCTTATCGAATTTATACTCGAGTTTATTGCAGGATATGCTTATTGATTTGCCTCCTGGTAATTAGGATGGTGATGTGTTTAATGACCTGGTTATAGGATGTTGTATGGTATTATGATTTGTTAGATCCGTATCCTGGTAAATAGGATGTTGTTATGCTATTATAATTGTTATATTGATATCCTGGTATATAGGATGATGCTATGTTACTGACCTGGTTAGGTCGGTATCCTAGTTATAGGATGTTGCTATGATTGGAGATCTGTTAGATTGGTATGACTGTTATATATATCTATATATATATATATATATATATATATATATATATATATATGCAACTGTATGATATCTATGTACACATGTTTGTTTGCTTTGGGGTTGGGTTGAGGCGGTCCTGCTTTGTGTTGGACACCAACATACCCAGGGTGGTCCAGATAACCCGAAGGCCCTGCAAAGGGATTTAGTCAGACCGAAGGCCCGGAGAGCGGTCGGGATAGGTTGTAGGCCCTATGAGGCGGTCTAGACGTGTCGAAGACTCGGAGAGCAGTTCAAATAGATTGAAGGCCTATGAGACGGTCCAGTCAGGTTGAAGAGTCATTATGTATGTTGTTCTATATTGGTTATATGATATGGTTATGTCTGTATGACGTTGGTATTTTCGGAAACTCACTAAGCTTTGGGCTGATAGTTGTTGATTTTGTTTCAGGCACTTCTGATGTTTGCGGGAAGGCAAAGGCGTGATCATGCACCTCCTCATATTTTCATGATTGATTATAGGTATACTCTGATGTCTAAACTATTTTTTAAACAAACTATAATAACTTAATGGTTTTAAAATGTATTAAAAAGTTTAAATTTAGCTTGAGTTTTATGGTTGTTACAAGTTGGCATCATAGCCTTGGTTTGAGTGAATTGGACGAACATTTGTGTGAATCCAATCTCATTAAGGTCTCATTGGGCCCACTAGGGCTTCTAAAATACCATACAATTATTTGATTATGTGATATGTTAGAACAACATGCTAGTACTAGGCTAGGGATCTTCAGGAATTGCATGATAGAATTGCCTGATTACATGTGCTTCTAGCCTAGGGTTTCCTTTATATGAGATTGACATCAGTACTGTAGTTGCTTAGAGTATGCATCATGTTTATACAGAATTAAGATCTTATAGCCTAAGAATGTTTGATTTGGCCTTATTTTTTGTTCTTGTGTGATTTTTAGGGTACGATCAAATATGCGAAAGTCTATCAAGTCTAGCGTTATGTATGGCTAGCATACACTAGTGTTGAAGGGTTGGTGGAAGTTTCATGGATGGATGGGTTATGTCAGGCCGGGAGGCCAGTTACGGGACATTTAGCATTCCTCTAGGAGTGAGGATTGAGCGCTTGCTATATTTATGTATATTGTTAGGGCGTTATGATGATACTTGAGACAAATATGGGTAGGTGCGGAAGGTAGTATGGGTCTGTACTACTGAAAGCAAAGGACCCATATGCGTAGCAAGAAATTCACAACCCCTAGGGTTTGTTTGGGAGTAGGTTCCATGTATTATTTGGATTATCAGAGATCTCTCTGGTGTATTATCAGAATGGTGGTTACCAGACGTCTTGAGACCGGATCCGGGCCAGGACCAGAGCTAGCAGCCAAGATAGGCCAGCATTATCAGAGGACCGTGGTAGTGAGATCATCCCAGAGGATGTGATAGGGGTTGTCAGGGAACAGTTCTCGAAGATGTTTGGGTCTATCAAGACCTTCATGGTTGAGTATTCCAACGAGCGCTATGCAGCCATTGCCGAGACGGTTGTCGTGGAAGCTATAGCAACTATAACGACGACAAGGGAAGGAGCTGGTCAAACTTTCCTATAATGGGACTTGTTGTTGGGACATATTCTGATGAGCAGAGGGATGCAGTTACTTGGGACCAGGGAGATTTTATTTACTCGTTACATCCTGCGGGTTGAGTGGGAGAGTCTAGCACATGAGTTTCTAGATTTGATGTTTCATGGGTCTTGTTAGAGGTCGGGATTTGAGTCGCATGGAATCCGAAAGAGAGTGATGATTATGATCAGCTAGAGTTTCACAACGTGAAGCAGAAGGCTTAATTGATGGATAGGAATGTCATTTTCTAAGGCAAGGATTGTACCCATTTTCAGCTTCACAAACTCAAAGGAATGAGCAGGCTTGTGACATCAGGATGAGGCTGTCTTTCAGCTTGGGGTCAGTTAGTCGTCGGGATTGGCGACAGTAGTTCAGCGTTGGTGAACGCAGATGGGTCGACGTGGAATAAGTATTTTGTGAGGTTTAGTTCGCCATTGATCACTTGTGTCAGGTGGTAAGGATTGATTGTGCAATCTATTGCACTTTTCGGATTGTAGACTATGTTTGGTAGTAGTTGTAGCCCGGTTTAGGGAAAAGGTTGTTTCAGCTACTGCTGTTCAGTTGTGGATGATTGAGTTGGTGAGTGAATCAGGGTGCGAGGCCTTGAATGATATAATTCATAGAGCCAAAGTGGGATAATTGTTAGAACACTTTGGGAAGAAGGGAATTATGTGGGAGGTCTGTGGACAAGGTCCCACATGATGGTTATTCAGCATCATCAGGTTTCAGTAGTTCAGTAACCGTTATTGGATAGATGAGGAAAACGCCTAAGGAAGTAGCTCGTTGCTGAGATGTTAGTTGGAGCATCTATCTTATGGACTTCAAGATATGAGTGTGGAATCATTCAAGAATTAGGGACTGTTGATTTCACTGGAATTCAGGAAGTGTTCAGCTAGTGCAGAGAAGTGTATCATCATTTGTGGTTGGCTAGTAAAGGAGTACCAGTTGGAAAGGTCTAGTTGTTATCAGGTCGATTGTTGGAAAGTGAGATGGATTGGGAATTCTAAAATTTTAATGTATTGTGAAGACTTAGTTGAATCTAAGTGGGGCATAACCATCTTTGAATGTAGAAGCATGATGGGTTCTGAGGATGGGATAAATTTTGCATCATTGTCAGGAAGGAAGACAACCCAAGGGGCCGTTCAAGGTTTAGGGTTGTGTGACTTGGGAGTCCAGTAAAACTTCCCGACATGTAAATCGCGTCTTTTCAATGCTTGATAGTAGAATTTCAGGAATCAGGTAGGGATTCTAGCCATGAGTTACATTCAGTTGTGTGTTAGGTGGAGTGCGTGCTAGATCGGTATGGGAAGTGTAACGGCCCGAAATCCAGGTACCCTTCTATTTAGCTCTTCATCTTTAAATTGTTTCCATTTAGGGTTTTGCGTGTTGGGCGAGTATGCTGGGTGTACAAGGAGTACGCTGCACGTACTCGCGTGCTTCATTTAAGCGCGTTCACCCTCGGGTACGTGTGGTGTACCTAAGGTTACACTCCGCGTAACCGGTTCAAACACAAAAACCCTGATTGTGGTGGTTGGCTATAAAAGGAATGTGATGGCTTGATTCCCCAACCACCATCCCTCAGAAAGAAACCCTAATAAAGTGTTCCTTCGTTCCTATCCCTTTTGTGTATGTTCTAAGCTTGGTGGTGTGATTTTTAAGTAGCAAAGGAGAAGAAGAATCCTTTGGGAAGGCTAGAAGTTGGTGTTCAAGTGTAGATCCGGGCTTAGAAAAGGTTGCAGCTTCATTCTAAGGTAAAAAGTTCAGATCTTGACTTGTAGTTTTTGTGGTATGCTTTATGGACCATTTTCTAGGGTTTTGGTCCCAAAGGTGGAGACTTTATGAGCAAAAGGTCTCCATTAGCTTAGATCCATCATATTTCTGGTCTATTTGAGTTGTAGACTCACAAAAACGTAATCTTGGACGTGAATGTTTAACCATGAATGAGATCTAGACCCTTGAGTTGGAATAGGAAGATGTTAAGGAGTGTAGGAGCCTTTACAGCCATGCCAAGGCTTAAAGGTTTCGACTTTATGGGTAAAGATGCTTAAATAAAGCCGGATCTAGAAGTTGAAGTAATGGCTTAACCAATTAAGACCAAAAATAAAGAGTGTTTAGAACTGAAGGTTACGCTGGGCGTAACTCCCAGTACGCATAGTGTACTGGGTGGAGATCCCAATTCCTGGGTTGGCGATGTACGCCCCACATACATCAAGCTCTACGCCCCGCGTACTGGAATGTTGACTTTTGTTGACTTTTAGGGTTTTGGTCAACATGTGGACTTTGAGTCAAGGAAGGGTAAAACGGTCTTTTACCCTCTAAGGAATGATGATAAGGGGTAAAGTCTAGTTGTTGAAGTCTATATTAATTAAAATAATTTTCGTTATGATTAGGCGAGGTTGAGTCTTCGTTGGGATTTTGAGATGGCAAGTACGCGAGATTCTAGACTTTCCACGAGGTGAGTTTTATCACTATACTGTACCCGGAAGGGTTTTTAGTGTGTGACCGGAAGGTCGCATATGTTATGAGTTATATGCATTGTATATGATAAGTTAATCGTTTATATGTGCTATGTATGATATGCTTGATATGGGCCGGAAGGCATTATGTTATGGGCCGGAAGGCGTATATGTTATGGGCCGGAAGGCGTTGTGATGTGGACCGTAAGGTTGATGCAGGTAGGACCGCAAGGTTTACCGAGTCAGGATGGAAGTCCCCTAAGACACATGGACCGGAAGGTCAGGTCCTGGAAAGGCATATGTGCGTAAGTAGTATTTTGGGGAATTCACTAAGCATTTATGCTTACAGTTTTTGTGTTATGTGTTTCAGGTACTAGCGAGGACCGTGGGAATGCATCGGCATGATTGTACACACTGAAAAAGGAACTGTTTTATGATCATGGGATGTATTTTGTTACAATGACATTTGTTACACATATGATTTTAGAATATTAAATGTTGGTTTTGATGTTTGCAAAAATGAAAAATTGTTTTGAAAATTCACGTCGATACAGGAAGTGTTGTAAGACTACGGGGGCAGGCGTATCATTCACTAGTGATCAGGTAATATGGGGAGTGATGTAAGTCTATGGGTGTAGCTACAACATTCACTAGGTTAGTAGGCAACATGAGCACGTTGTTAGGACGCGGAAGGGGCAGTAGTACCCCTAGTTTGGATGTAGCAGTGAGGATATGAAAATCCACGGATTGGTTTATGGGTTTCCCAGGGGGATTAGAGCTAATTAAGCCTGTGATAAGACTATAGGAACGTCACAATAGTTTGAGTTGAAGGATGCAGTAGATTGATTAAGGTTGCTTGTGATGTGAGGCTACCATTGGTCATTTAGCAATCGCTTTTAGTCGTGGATTTCGTAACAGTGGGATACGACGCATGGACCTGATAGATTGGATCAAGAGGTTGTTAGAGTTGCAGTGGCATGATAACTATGGGAAACTAGTTCCAGGTTAGGATTTTGTTTGGAGATCGTGTGAGGGAACTATGTGGGAGTTCTTTAGCTCTGCGATCGGGCAGGAACCCGGTATTTCAGGGGAGTGTTACTTAGTTGTGGTGAATCAAAGGATTTTTGGATGAGATGCATGAATAGGTCCTTGGATTTCAAGTTATGGGTTAGACCCGAGTTATGTATATAGTAGTATTCTAATCTAGGGTATTCCATCCTAGGAATGATTGGAGACATTGTAGGCATGCCTGGTATTCTAGCCCGAGGTTGATTGGGCCAAGTATGAGTGTTCGTGCTTAAGAAATGATCGTTATTTATATGATGGTTCGGTAGTTACAGGAAGCACTGTTATGTCAGCACTTAAGGGTTCACCTCTCAGTTGTCTCCCATTGTTCATCGTATCCTTTGAAATTTTGTCATCTGAATTAGCTTTCTCCAAAAGGGTATCCAGTCTTTTACGTTCAGTAATGAGTTCTTGGAAGTAGAGTATGATATGTGGTTTTGTACTCTGGTAGGGACCTTAGGTTATCAGTAGGTTAGTAGCCAATTGGGAGTTAAGTGCAATGAATTCTTCAGTGATTCAGAGTGGACAGTCTATCAAGGAGACGGACCATCTCGAGACTACAGATTCGGATTAAGTAAATGTGATTATATTCCAAGGGATTCCTTTATTTTTAGGTATTAGAACCATGCGAGGGTTTGTTACGATTACCTTGGGAGGGCTTCCATTATGTTTGTAGTAGTGACCATGTAGTTCAAATTATCTGGCATGTAAGGAATGATAAGAAACGATTTCGAGGACAAAATCAAATTTAATTGGGGGAGAGTTGTAACATCCCATTTTAAGTAGAATAATTAAATAATAAATAAGGAACCCCGGGGAGTAATTATTATTATTATTTTATATTATTATAGCCCAAAATCGAATAACAAATTCTAGGGTGTTGGTTTCGGGGAGCCTAATGACAAGATATGAATCTCTGGGGGTTAAAGTGTAATTTCAGGATTTATTATGCAAAGGATTTTTTAGGAAAAGGGTTGTTTGGTAAATGATGGGCTTAGATTGAAAAGATTTTAGAAGCTGGGGGCTGTTGGGTAAATTACAGATTTGATTTGTAAAGAGTTTCTGGAGCCATGGTAGAAATGGTAACATTTGGATTAAAATTGAAAGAATAGAAGATGGAGGGGTGATTTTGTCATTGTTGAAAAATGTTTAAGAGGGAGGGGCATTTAAACATTACCACCCGGTAACCCTAACCTAATCTTTTCAACCGACCACCACTCTCCCTCTAACCTCCCTTCAGCCATCACCACCCCTCTTTCCTTCGGGTCTTCGATGCTGCAACACCCCCATTGCCATCGAGTCATAACCACCATGAACAACATCTTGACTGCGTGAGGAACACCGGGAAAACCCACGTACGGAGTTTCTATCGCCGATCAGATCGACAATGAGCTCACGAATGGGCATCTCTCCGCTGCTGATGCTGCTTCGACTCGGAGTTCCCACCAATAGCGCCAATGGTAGGTGTTGTTGTTTCTCATGACTCACCAGTGCCACTGCCGGACATCGGGGATGATCGGGAGAGATGATAGGATCCGCCACCCTGATGTAGAGGTTGTAATCTCCAACCAATGCCACAGCAGATGCTGCTGATGAAGACGAGGACCACCTACGGGTCCGTTCCTCTACCATTGTGGTTGTCGTTCGAAGCATCCGTTGACGTGGGGAAGTTCTGCTACCAAGGGCCGCTACCGCTACTTGCTTTTCATGTTCCTGTTGTCGTCGCGGCCCACCTCAGGTGGGTATTGGGTCTATTTCTGGGAATGAATGTGCCTACACTTCCACTTTACGGCGTTAATTTCGTGTGTGGGTGGCTTTCTTAGCTGGAATCTGTAGTAGGCCACCACCACCACTATAAGGTGGTGGCTGCCACCATGAACAACCGCCTATCTCCATTAGGTGGCTATGTTTGTGTGTGTGTGTTTATTAGTATGTGTGAGTGTATGTTAATTCGATGGTGTTGAAAATTGTAACAAAATGGAATAATGGAAAAGAAAATCTATCACCACCACCATAGGGTGGTGGTTGCCACCTCCTGTCGCCACCGGCCGCCGTATCGTTTTGCGGTCTGCATCGATTGCGTTTGGACCTCGTTTGGGGGATGTTTAGACAATGTGGGATCAATGAAACCCTAATGGGTCCAAAGAAACCCTAATGGGCCCAATCAGACCTTAATGGGCCCAACGAGGCCCAAAGTGACCTAAAAGCCCAACCAATTGATTAATGGGCTATGATTAGGTAGGAAACCGTAATGGCATAAAACCCTATTTAGGGGAAATCGTCGGGACACACACATACGAGAATTATTTAATAAACTTGAAATATTAAATAATAATTATTGGCAAATTAATTTAAGGCAATAATGGACATAATGGATTAAGTCCTTAAGGGGTTGAGTAAGAAACACTTAACCCTAATCATCATTTCATGTGAAAAACCCTAATTTCAGAATTATGGGCTTGGACTTATCGGTACCCACATTGGGCCATTGGAATGGGATTGTGTATAAGTCCAATCACACCATATGACTTATTTAGTAAAGTGAGGGACTGAATGGATTAAGTCCTTATTGGGTTAAGTGAGAAACACTTAACCCTAATTGTCATTTTATATGAAACCCTAATTTCACATGGGGTTTGTGTTGGGCCTTTCCATTGGGCTTTGGTAATTGGGTTATTAATGGACCATCCAGGAATAATCATATGGATTAGAATATGTTGTTGGGCTTTAGAGTTAGGCCCATAAGAGATTTGGGCCCAATTTGAAAAATTGGGCCAGATGTTGGGCTTTGGCCTATTAATTGAGTTTTGGGCCTTTGGTGTGTGAGTTACACTTTGGTCTTGGAACTAATTATTAATTGGGTATTGTTTGATGTTGACAGTTCGGGAAGTTGTTAACCAGCAACTAGAGTTTTACCTGTGGGACTTCAGTAGTGCCAGGTAACATCTCCTCACTATATCAACAAGGTCTAAGGCACCAATGTCGGCCCTTATCGGATTTATATTCGAGTTTATTGCTTGATATGCTTATTGATTTGCATCCTGGTAATTCGGATGGTGATATGTTTAATGACCTTGTTATAGGATGTTGTATGCTATTGTGACCTGTTAGATTGGTATCCTGGTAAATAGGATGTTGTTATGCTATTATGATTGTTATATCGATAACTTGGTATATAGGATGATGTTATGTTAGTGACCTGGTTAGGTCGGTATCATGGTTATAGGATGCTGCTATGATTGGTGATCTGTTAGATTGGTATGACTGTTATATATATGCAAGTGTATGATATTTATGTACACATGTTTGTTTGATTTGGGGTTACGTTGAGGCGGTCCTTCTTGTGCTAGAGGCCAACATACCTAGGGTTGTCCGGATACTTTTATAGCCCTGCAAAGGGATTCAATCAGACCGAAGGACTAGCGAGCGGTCTGGATAGGTTGTAGGCCCTACGAGGTGGTCCATACGTGCCAAAGGCTCGGAGAGCAGTCTAGATAGACTGAAGGCCTATGTGGTGGTCCAGTCAGGCTGACGACTCGTTATGCATGCTGTTATTTTTTGGTTATACTATATGGTTATGTTTGTATGACGTTGGTATTTTTGGGAAAGTCACTAAGCTTCGGGCTTACAGTTATTGATTTTGTTTCAGGCACTTCTGATGATTATGGGAAGGCGAAGGCGTGATCGTGCACCTCCTCATATTTTCATGATTGATTCTGGGGATACTCTGATGTCTAAAGTATTTTCTAAACAAACTATAATAACTTAATGGTTTTAAAATGTATTAAAAAGTTTAAATTTGTCTTGAATTTTATGGGTATTACAAAATAGAGCAAGCATATGAGCTAAAGTTTATATGTTCCGTTTACCCTAAGAGGGATATAAGGGATATCTATGGGCCCCTCAATGATTCAGTGATGACAACCCTAAGCGCTTGGCCATGCCTGGACTGGTTTGATTTGTTTAATTACTAGGTCGTCATAAATTGTCATTTGGGAAAAAACACATGAACAGAGAGAATGATTATAATCAATGTCTCAGTTCATACGATATCTAAAATGGAGGAATATATGATACCTTATCTAACGGACGTGTCGTTGACTAGGTCAGAGTTCGACAACGACTTTTAATAACTACGATTTCTAGTCGGGATTTTGGAATCGTACTTGCAATAATAGTTATTAGACGTATCTAAGTGGGAGACAGTTGGATTAGGTATCTAAGCCCATAACTATATAGGGTATGTACTTGACCCGAGAGTAGCATGGTCCGTTTTGGTTTCCTTCACCACAACAATCTGATAGGATGGATATTTGAAAAAGAGACTATTTACGATTTACTAATATATTATAAGTATAATATATTAATTGAGAAGTCATAATATTTAATTAATATTGATCAAAAATTAATTTGGAATTAATTTAGGGATCAAAAGAGACTAATTAAATTAATGTGGACTGACTATGTAAATCAATGATATATATATATATATATATATATATATATATATATATATATATATATATATATATATTGGGCCATTGATCCATGACGGGCTAAGTTTATGTAGTTATCCATGGAGAGTTAGCCCCCATGAGATATGGATCATAACTTAAGTGCATGTATTAGGGTTTACCCATGACTCTTCGAATCCTAGACTATATACGTGTTATCCCTTACCCAAAATCGGTGGCCCTAAGTGTTCTAGGAAGAGAGATAGTCGATTTTGTATTGTCTAGCCTCTTTATCAAAGTCCTCCTTTGTTCATGGTGTTTGTGAGCAATTTGAGGCATCACACTTAAGGTGCTAAGCTCTTGAAAGGCCAAAAGTACAAGCTACAGATAAGAGGTATTCTTTTAACTAGTTTTATGATTAATGGACCAAATTTGTATGCTAGATAGGTTTTATGCTTTGGATAATTTTTTTTCATGTATAACTTGCGAAAACTTAGATACAAAGCTATTAGGGTTTTGTGTGCACCATAGGAGTGTTATAGTACTTAAAACCCTATAGGTATTTAGGTGGATGATCGCCTCAATTACATTGACAGGAAGACAAAGATGTTGAATAATTCGGTGATTCTAATAAAGGTGCAGTGGCATCATAGTAAGGGTTTAAAACGGACATGGGAGCCCGAGGTCGAGATGAGGGAGCACTATATGGATTTTTTTTAAGCAACAGACTTCGAGGACGGGGTATGATTCAAGTATATGAGAATTGTAACATTTGACATTCAAGTATTTTCCCTTCTTGCCCTTAACTTGAAAATCATTACATTGTGGTCCCTAGCCGAGTACGTTGGACGTATGTCTGGAGTACGCTGGGCGTAATGGCTCGATGGCTTGGTCGTAGAGGCAACCACGTACGTTGGGTGTATGTGGAGGTACATAGGGCATACAGTTAGAAAGGGAAACCCTAATTTTTAGGGTTTTTGCCCTATTTAAATGTCTTAAGACAATCATAAACCTTCTTATGACAAGCCTCCACGTCTCTAAACCCTAACAATCAAACCCTAATAGCCCTTTGAATGTTTTGCGCTGAAAAATGATCTTTGAAGGTGTTTGATGTAATTTTGATGGAAGAAAAACTCTTGGAAGTTGCATTGGTGTGGCTAGAGCTAGTGGATCAAGAATCATCACCAACTTGGGAATATTTTTGAGCGCGATGATTTTTCGGATCAGTAGTCCAAGCATTTATCTTATTTTAAGCAGTTTGAGGTGAGTTTCCTTAATGTGCTTCATGGGTCGAACGCACCAATGTCGGCCCATGATATAATATGATTAGGATGCTAGTTGTTTGTGAGACTCTTGGGTCTGATGCTAGGTAGGGCCTGATGAGTGTAGCGTAAGCTATTTATCTTAGTGATTCTTGCATGTATTTTATGTGTCTGTATGAATATCGGGTTGAGCACGATGTCAGGCGGAGCCTGATAAATCTGATTGGATGGGGCCTATCTCATGTTACTAACAGATCTGTTACGAGCATGGCCCAATGCTAGGTGGGGCCCGATGGTCGTCGAGCATGGCCCGTCGTATGTCGATATGTATGGTATGAGGTGTGTTAGCTAACTCACTAAGCTTCGTGCTTATGATTTTCATTTTATGTTTCAACTACTTCCAGATCGAAGGGGAAGAGCTCAGGATGATCACCTCGCACACACCTTGATTTCCACCTTATTTGACCAATATGTTTTTGGATGATTGATTTACATACTCTGATTTTCTTGTATGGTATTATGAACACATTTTGGTTGATGGTTTTTAGCTTTAAATTTTAGGACGTTACAAGCACAAACCAAAATCACCTCAACTTATTTCCACCATATGTCGACATATAAACAATCAAGGATCAAGTAGACATATAATATAGGAAAACATCAATCGTAGTGGTCATTACTGGCTACTAGTTCTCTCACAACACACTGTCCTGCAACCAGCTAACGGCCATGCAATGTGTAACAATAAGTAACCAGAGGTGAGATAACAACCCAAACATATGATCCTACTGTTGGATTAGTGTCTAAGTCCATAACTATAATTGGTATGTACTTGACCTAACTCGGCATGGTCCATTTGGGTTGCATGGCATCGGAACATTTGGATAGAACATTAATGAGAAGCAGACATTTGTGACATATTAATATATTATAAATTCTAATATATTAATACGAAATCATGTTACTTAATTAGTATTGAGCAAGAATTAATTTGGACTTAATTTGGTGATCAAAAGAGACTAATTAAATATATGAGGATTGATTGTATAAATCATTCATTCTTATATATGTGGGCTTATGATCCATGATTCCTTATGTTGAGTTTAACCCATGTGGTGACCTATGGATACTCCATGGAGGTTAAAGCCTATGGAGTATAAGGAATGGGTAAATTCATGGGTTACATGGTGTAATCCTAATATGCACACTATATCCCCCTTTAGCTCAAGAAATTGGCACGAGTGAGACATATATGAGGGCTAGCCAATTTGAGCATGAAGTGTCTTCTTCTCATGGTTATTCCAAGTGTTTATGATGTTGTGTGAACTATTTGAGGTTTCACACTTGGTGCACTAGGCTCTCGAGCTTCAAGGAGTCAAGCTAAATCAACAAGGTATGTATTCTATCTATTTTATTACCCAAGTATCAAAAATTATATGCTAGTTAGGGTAATACCTTGGAATATTAATATTTGCATGTATAACAGAGAAAACATAGATCCATGGTATTTAGGGTTGCATGTGCACTTAGGAGTGTTAGAATGCTTAAAACCCAATAGTGATATCAGAGCCATGGGTTGTTTTCTGTTATATTGATACAACTCTTTTATTTTCAAAGTAGAAAAAAGGGGAAAAAACATGACGTTTGTTAAACTTTAAGATAATTACTTGTTTTTGTGTAAAACTAATTATTTGTCAAATTTTAATCATTTGCTATATGAGTTGAATTAGCTCAAATTTAGTAAAAGATAAAATGATATGATTATTTTATTAGTTTTAAATGTTTGATCTAAAGAGTTTTTTTTTTAAACCTTCATAAGTTATGGATATGAATGGTTTTAAAAAAATTGATTCAAAGTTTTTATGGAGTTACGAAATTTGGTGTTAATGTTTTAGAAGAATTCCATAACTTATTCTTATGTTATGGAACATGAAAATTTTGATCCCAAAACAAGCATTTAACTCCATAAGTTATGGATTACCAAAAGTTCTATGTTTTCTTGATTTATGAGTTAGTTTAGATTAATGGAAAAAAATTATGTTTTAGTTGTTTTTAATCCTAATTATTCTACAGGTAGTTTATAAAATGTTTTTTTGTAACTTGTCCGCAAGTTACATAAAAGGTCACCTTTATGAATCTTAAACTCATAAAAGTGTCATAGGTTACATAAAAATGAAGAATCCTTTTCATTAAATAGTATTATGACTCCATAACTTGACCTCAAGTTATGGATGAATAAGAGTCACTTCTTTAAAACTGTTATTAACGAACAAGAGGTTATAGAAAAAATGAAGAGTCTTCATTCTAATTGACCATTAAACTCATAAGTTATGAAATGAAAAGTTTTAAATAGTTTCAAAAAACTTGCCCTCAAGTTTTGGAATTTGTAAAGTTTTCCCATGAATACTTTAATTCCAAGTTAAGCCCTTAGAATTTGAAAAGTTAAAATTCAACCCTTATACTTTATAATATTATAAGTTAATAATATATATATATATATATATATATATATATATATATATGTATAACAGAAAGTCGTCTTACATTTAGTACGCCGCATTCACGAAGGCGGTCTATAAGGCGAGTATAAGGTTACTGCCTATAAAATGGCAATTTAATGGGTGTCCACTCTCACCCACCGGTTCCTTGAATGGTGGAGGGTCGTTAGCCGAACAGGTAGGACAAGGACTATAATTCTCCCTTCATTAAAAGTATTAATGATAAATATACAGTAACTAAATGTTTTTTATAATTCCCAAACTTAGTTACTTTAGGAAAATGTGAATAAGGTTCTAATCCATGAAATTACACTTTGCACTTTGTTTAAGTCGGTTAGTGGAGCGTGTGTGGTTAACTGGCACACTAACTTGTATTTAACAAGGTAGGCAAAGGGTAACTTAATGCTTATCATAGTATCGATGGAGCATGTGTGGGTAATCGGCACACCGAATGAGGGGTAAACACTTAAGAGAACCAAGTAATTTGCATGGTTACTTCACACCTTGTTTTGTGACCCTCGGCATCCCAGTTACAAAACCGCAAGGGCTCACTCGAGATTGAAACATGCCATTGAACAGTTCAATGAATCTTAAAAGATCTAGGCGTTTCAAATAAAAACCTAATTAAATTATTTCATTTCCATTGTGGAAATTGGTGAATCTTCATTCACGTACCTTCAAATACTCTATAGCTTGGATTACGACATCCCTCTTCCAAGTTATAAAATATTGTGTTGGGTCCTAGCGTTAATATTTCATATTGGGCGTTATACTAAGGACTTTAGATCAACTATCTTGACTATCTCCCAAAATATGTCTAGTTCAGACATCTATGATCTTCCCAAATCTCTTTAAGCTTCACTTCCTCCACCTCCTCCAATTATTCTCACTAACCCACAAGCTCAAGGTCACTCAAGCCCTAATGGAAGGCAAGGTCTATGTGTGTGCTCACATATTGGAGATGAAGTCACATATTGACAAGCCGAGAGAGTTGGGTGTCAAAGTCTTAAGAAAGTCGGATGTTCAATCACTTTCTAAGTCACATACTGAGTTACGTTTGGGACTACTTTGAAATAGACTATGACATGACCCTTAATGATCTTGTCTATTTGCTTGGTATTGCTGAATCAGCAATGATTTAGAGCTCTGTCAATGCAAATTTCATTATTAAATCAACTTTCAAAACCTTCAATGGACATTCATAATGGTTGCATTGGATACCGAGTAAATGCCTTCTCTTCCCAATGGAAAGGGATTGACCATAGTCAACTCAGTTGAGTAAATAGTAAAGAGAAAGCATAAGACTGAGATTGTCCCATGCACCATTCCCAAAGGGTCCATATGGTTCTATTGCCAAAAGGAAAGGGCATTGGTTGCGGAGCTGCCAAATTTACGACAAATGATCGATAAGACTACTCGTCATGATTTACTAAAGCTTAGTAAATATGGTTATGCTTACAAGTTTAAAGTATAATTCTGAAACATTAGGTAGAAAGACAAAAGTTTCTCAAATCTGAAAAGATGGGAGAGTACTTTAGCATCATGTTTTGTGATCGTCTTAATGATTTAGAATCATGTCACAATTACTCATCTTAGTGTATTCTTATGACTAAGAAGAGGAATCTTGAATTGTTGAAATGATTAAATCAAGAAGATGACTCATGCCTCGTTACAAAAACAATTTTTAGAGTCACACTCCAAGATTGTAACTTGAATGACATATATTAAAAAAAAAAGGTTTCTTAACACTAGTCAAATATAAGAGTAATAGTATCCTACTCTTGTACATTTAAAATTGGTAAGTTGTGATGTTTTGGATAAAACAAAGACCAACTAAGACCAATTGTGTGAAATGTTTATCTTGATAAAGAATCCAAACTATCTCTTGAATATTTGACAAGATAGTCTTATATGTCAAGATGATAGTAGGAGTCTTAAAGATTCTGAAAGGAATCTCAAGATCTAATCAAGAATAAAAACCTGTAGTTTAACACTAGCACGCGACATGAGGTTTATAACCTATCGTGTTGATATATTTCAATTTCTGTGTCCATTCTAGTTAAATTTGGCTTTGCATATGAGTTCTTAGAGCTCTCAATTGGTTGCCTAACAACTTGGAAGCAATAGTAGGCCCTTGAGCTGCTAGGTTGCAAGAAATTAAGATTCAGTTCAGTCCATATGAGTTTGGATTTGTCATTATCCTTGTCTTGTGACTATGGTTTTGACAATTCACATGGATAAGAACACATACACCATAAAATCTAAGGGTCATAAGGTTTGTCTCTGATTCATGAAAATGATGGTGAGGAAACACTTCCACCAAGTAGATTTGAAGCAGATAGCAAAGATCTAAACAATTGAGACAATGATTACGGCATCCCTTTTCATAGTTCTAAAATTATTTAAACACACATGTGTGCTATCTAAGAAAAGGTGTATGATTTTGATAAAGTTTTATCAAAGCATCTTGTATTAGAAGTCTGATCTTTTGTAAGAAAATCAATAAAGTATTGATTTCTAGAAGTCCAGCTAATTTCTGAGTGCATGTCAAAGCTAGTGGGAGTGTATGTATTATGCTAATAATCATCATGTGTAACTTTCACGTTTTGAAATCGTGTTTTCTAATGAATTAAATTGTGAAATTGAGTGTTGAATTCTAACAGATGGTTTTTACTAGAAATGAAGTAAAACTATGTTTAGAATTACTCATAAAATATTGGAAGTCTTATGAGATTCCAATTAAAAGTCAAATACTGAAATTTAGAGAAAATATAAAATATTAAATATGTAAAATTTTATTATTTGATGTTGTATAGAATCTCGTTAGAAACTTGTAGGCGAAAACCTCATCAAAATCTGAGTTATAACGAAGAAGTTATGACGAACCGAAGATCCGCGACAAAACCGGCACGGCGCCGAATGACGTAAAAAGTGAGTTTTTTATAAACTACTTTTTAGCCTTAGTAATCTAAATGAAAGTCATAGTATTCGTTAAACCGAGAAATTCGATAAAAAGAACGCCAAAATGTTACTTCGTATGAGGAAGTTA
The DNA here is from genome assembly GCF_052625555.1 of Lactuca saligna. Taxonomy (NCBI): domain Eukaryota; kingdom Viridiplantae; phylum Streptophyta; class Magnoliopsida; order Asterales; family Asteraceae; genus Lactuca; species Lactuca saligna. Next base: position 85,303,278 of record NC_136422.1, on the reverse strand, counting down.
TGATTTTTCGAAGTTTCAACTTAGCAGTAGACAGCTAAAAACTCGAATTTTAGATCGAGCGATATTTGACTGATTACCCTCAATGAGAATCGAAGGTCTCGTCATTTGTAGTACAACGGTAAAAATTTTGACGAAAACGGATGTCGGATGAAGAAGTTATGAAGTCTTAACGGATTTTCCTATCCCGGTCTGTTAAAAATAATAATATTAAAATTAAGTTCAAAATTAGCCGACAAAGTCTAAACGAAAGTTGTAGAATGTAATTTTAGCTACGTGTGCATAGAAAGAACATCAAAAAAGGAGCTCGTATGCGAAAGTTATGGACTTTAGAAGTTTGGGGCACATTTTCCGAGAAATTCGCATGAATAGTACCAGCCATCGAAGATCCACGTCGCAGCCACGTCACCTTCGCACGAAGCAGCAGCATCACCGGAGACGTGGCCAAATCTGAAGTCGGCAAGTGTCACAACCTGATTCGCCGAGGCCGAGGTCCAGCAGGAAGAGGACACGTCTCACATCGGTGGCCAGTCCGACGTGAGACACGTCTCACCTACCGAGCTGCTTCGTCATCGCAGCGTGTTCGAGCCTCGCACCACCAGCTCCCCTCCTCTCGCTTCGTGGCCTTCGCTCTTGCAGCCACGTGCTCGCTTCTCAGCCCTCGGATCTGAGCCTCTCACCCTATAAATAGAGGACCTGCGAACCCTCCCGGCTAGAATTTGAAATTTTCCACTTTTAGCACCTCTTTCCATATTTTCTTCATTTTGACTTTCCCCGAAGCCCCGGTATCAATTTTAGCACCCGAAACACGTCCTGAGACCCCCGAGAAGCCCAGAAATTTTATCTTTTCGGTTTTGAAGCCCTACCTTCGCAGAGCCTAGTTTTCAATTAAGCTCCCGGTTTTCAACATAGAAAGACATATTTAAAGCCGAAGTGCTGGCCAAATTACTATTTTAACCCCCAGTTAACTTAAGGTGAGTTCAATATATAGGAACAATTGTATGTTATGTGTTATATGTGCTATGTGCTTTTCAGTGTTATTATTATGAGTTATTTTCTCGTGTTATTCGCTATGTTTATAGCAATTGTAATACCTTTGACCATGTGATCAGTGAAAGGACTTAGATTCACATTGGTACTCGTACGTAGCCTCTGGCCATGTAAAGCATGTCTCCGTAAGAGAATGACTTATATTCTATGGCATTGGAAAATGGTTAGAGAAGACTATAAGCCTGAAATCTAACAAGATATTAATCAGAAATTGCATGTCTTCTATGCCATTTGGGCCAAAGCTTTATTGATGTATATCAAGAACTGAAATGTATATCTTTGAATAAAGTCTTTGATTGATATGAACGCTTGTCACATGATCTCACATACATCTTGTTTTTCCTCTTTACTTTTGCCACCTTGAAGTATATATATGGCATAACGTTATATTGTATCTATTATTGAACTCACTAAGTGTCACCGCTTACCCTATCAATGTTTAACAATTGCAGGTGATAAGTAACTAGTATGTTTACATACTATTGAAAGATTTAGAATAGTTTGTAATAGTCCTTTTGTACTACAGTTTATGTTTGTATAAATTACAATCCTGGGTAGTTATGTAATATATATAACACATTGTAATAGAAGGTTTGTATCCAATAGTTTGTAATTCCCTTTATCAATGTAAAATATTGCTTTTATGAATATGCAATTAGCATGTTTTGGAGTAATGATATTGTGAAGTATGAAAGTTTGGGTCTTTTGAAAAAAAAATACGAAAGTTGGGGTCTTTCATCATGTTAGTGGGAGCATGATAATTATTATAAGTACTGCAAGATAGCAATGTTAATTATAGAAAACAAAAGTTTCAATTCGTGGAGTTGAAGGGGTTGAAAAGGTTGTTTTGCTATACTTCATTTCAATTCTAAAAGCTTAGATTAAGGTTTTAATCATCTTTAGTCAAGGATATATATGAATTTTGTGTTGGAATGGCTCAGCATAAGGAAATTCTATATATCGGTCTATTATTTGTGTTCTAAAATTCGATTTTGATTATGGCATCACTTTTCATAATCTGAATTATGAGAACTTTGCAAATAAAAATATTGTAGCGAAAGACTGGTCTAGAATTATGTCTTTATGTGAGACATTATAAATCGTGTCCCATTTGTTTTGGGTACAAGATCGATTACATGTGCTATAATATTTGTCCTTTTTAAATTTTCCAAATGCCTCGGGTATTAAGAGGGAAAAGGTCTACAATTGGATATGACTAAAATGATTAAGCAATTATCGAGGACAATCTAAGGTTTACCAAAGAATTGTTGCTCAGGGACAGTTGGAAGTGTAGTGTAAATTTTTGGAGAGGACCACATTGACATATTCTGAAAAGAGGAAACTCTTGTTCACAAGTGATAGACAAAATGGGAATATTTCATAGGTGGAAGTTATTCAATCTATGTAAGATTACAAAAACTTAATTCAAGAAGGATTTTTCCCATGGAATTGATCTCCATTGGAATACTCTGTAATGTCTTTTGACAAGTCTTTGTGACTTTGTACGTAGTCATTACAAAAGGATATGTGCATATAAGTTTAAAATCTAACAAATTTCGATAAATGATAGGAATTTGGAAATCTTACATGTTCGATAAGGATTTGGGAGTGTGAAATTAGAATCATTGAATTTCTGTTCAATTGGTTTATTTCACAAATTAATGATCATAGACAAATATAGAGTGCATACTTAGTGTATGGAAAAGCTATTGTTTAGAAGAACATAGTGTACATGCTTGGAGCATGGCACAACCAGTGTTTTCAGTTCAAGTATAAAGTTAATAGTTTGAAACAGTATACAATGAATGATGGGTAATCAATATGGTGATAAGTAAAAGACGTTTTATTTATATTCATAAAGTCTGAGACAATATTGGATTCGATTATTCTTGTGTTTCAGTTTGCATGTTTTGACTTCCAGAATAACTGGGTCGTTCTTCCTAAATGACTAAGTTATTCAAACCATCCACATTCAGTCATATGTTGGAAGTAGATATGAATCAAGATTGTCATTGATTGGATTGTAGAGGTCTAAGTTGTTGGAAAATGTGGTGCTACAACACTCATGAGTGCTCATAAGTTCTGAGTATTGGATTCAACCCATGCTCATTGGAATCACTTCATGGATTTTATCATGAGTGATCATGAGACGATAATATCTTATATTCTTCAAACCTAGAGATATGAGTTGTTACTATGAGTTGGTTATACATTGATTGCACGAAACCGCATAGGTAACTCGATGTTATAAAACGTGCCTTTGTCTATGATTCAGCAAGTAGTAGAACATGCCATATGAGTCGATATTTATCCATTCCTTTTACCTTCAGGATAAAAGCGATATCTGTGGGCCCCTCGATGATTTAATGATGACACATGTGGGTGCTTGGCAGAGCCTGGCTTGATTTGATCTGTTCAATTAGTCAGTCGTCATAAATCAGAAATCAGGAAACAACAAATAGACAGAGAGATTGATTTATAATCCATGTCTCAGTCCATATATTATCTAGAATGGAGTAATATACGATCCCTTATCTAATGGACCACTCACTGAAAAAGGTCAGATTTCATCGACAAGGTTAGAGTTCGACAGCGACTTTTGAGAGCTACGATTGCCAGTTAGGTTTTGAAGTCATACGATTGGTATGTACTTCACCTGACTCGACATGGTCCATTTAGGTTGCATGGCATCGGAACATTTGGATATACTGTTTATGAGAAGAAGAAATTTTGACATATTAATATGTTATAAGTTCTAATATATTAATAGGAAATCATGTTATTGTTGGATAAGGTGTCTAAGTCCATAACTTATTTGGTATATACTTGACCCGACCGGCATGGTCCATTTGGGTTGCATCTCATCCAAACTATTATGGATAATTTTATGAGAGTTATACACATATGTTTATTAATATATTATGAGTTATAATATATTAATATGAAGTTACGTTATTTAATTAGTTTTAGTCTTAAATTAATTATGAATTAATTTAGAGATTAAAAGGAATACTAATTAAATTATGGGCTATTTGTTTTATATGGTGTGGGCTAATACTCATTTGTTAATGGGCTAGGCTTATGTGGAAGTCCATGGATGATCCATGGAGCTTTTAACCCATGGATCCTTGGAAAAGGAAAGGACATGGGTTATTAGGGTTTCACCTTAACCATGCACACTATATAAGCATCCTTATGGAGAATGAAATGGAGCCTAAGAGAAAACTAGTGAGCTGGTGTGTGTGTGAATGTGTGTGGCCGATTTTATACAAGGTGTATACTCTCTCAAAGTTTTCCAAGAGTTTGTGGTGTTTGTGATTCCATTTGAGGCATTCACACTATTGGTGCTTGGCCCTCAAACTCCTTAGAACCAAACTCAACAAAAGATATGTAATCTCTTCTAACTCTTTTATGTTGAAATGTTCCCCATGCCATGTTAGATAGGTTATAAACCTTGGAAAATTATTATTTTGCATGTATTTAGACAAACATAGATCCAAGGTTTATTAGGGTTGCATGCACACTTAGGAAGTGTTAGATTGCTTAAAACCCAACAGTGGTATCAGAGCCTAGGCTTGCTTGTTTTATACTTGATGCAAAATAGTGAAAAAAGTCAAAATCGTTGCTGTCAGCATCGCGGACTCGCCGAGTCCATTGGGGGGACTCGACGAGTCCAAGGCAAACTTCAACCTACTCGGCGAGTAAGTTCGTGCACTCGACGAGTAGGATCGAAAGAGTGCAGATTCTCGACTTTTGCTGCTGGAAATGGACTAGAAACATTACCCTAAACTATTTTGGTGTTATAAAACTTATTTTAGTTGGTGTAATGGTTGTTCTAATCCATTTGCAATAGCATATATCAAAATTCCATGATTTTATGTGTTCATATAATTCTTGAATTTTTGATGATCATGTTCATGTTCTTATGAATTTAGAAAATGATAGGAATTATTTGTTGAATTGTTTAGGATTAATTCTTTATCATTTATGTGTTTTAATGGAGTCCATAATTTGTCCTCATGTTATGGATTACCAAAGGTCACTTTCATTTAACACACACTTAAAACACATAAGTTACATGAAAATGAAGAGTCTTCATTTTTATGAACCTTTAATTCATAAGTTATGAAATGAAGAGTTTTGCAAAGTTACAAAACTTGCCCTCAAGTTTTGGAATTTGTAAAGTTTCACACACTTTAATAAACTCTAATTCCAAACCTTAGAGTTTTAATAGTTAAAATTCAACCCTTATACTATTTATAACATTAATGGTTAATTATTATATATATGTATAAGAATAAGTCGTTTTACCGTTAGTAGGCCTCATTCACGAAGCCGGTCTATAAGGTGGGTATAAGGTTGTTGCCTATAAAATGGCGACTTAATGGGTGTATACTCTCACCCACCGCTTGCTTGATCGGTGGAGGGTCGTTAGCCGAACGGGTAGAACAATGACTTTAAATCCTCATTAAAAGTATATTGAATATTATAAAGTAACTAAACTCTTTTAATTCCCAATCTTAGTTATTTTAGGAAAAATGTGAACATGGTGCTAGTCCATGGAATTCAACTTTGTACCTTACCAAATCGTTGGTGGAGCGTGTGTGGTTAACCGGCACACTAACTAGGACTAGTAAGGATCACGAAGGGTGAATTAATGTTTGTCATAGATCAATGGAGCGTGTGTGGTTAACCGGCACATTGATTAGGTGATAATATTAAGAGTACCAAGTGAATTAGCATGGTTATTCACACCTTGTTTTGTGATCCTCGGCATCCCAGTCACAAAACTTGAAGGGCACAATCGAGATTCAAACATGCCATTGAAAAGTTCAATGAATCTCAAAAGAATATAGGAATTTCAAATCCAATTAAACCTAATAAATCATTTCGTTTTCATGGTGGAAATTTGTGAATCGTCATTCACCTACCTTTCAAATATATTATGACTTAGATTACGGCATCCCTCTTCTAAGTGTAATATATTGTGATTGGATCCTAGCCTTAATATTACATTTGGGTGTCTTATTAAGGATCCTAAATATCTAATCTAAACTTACTTTCTTCTTTCATATGTCTTCCAACACTAATGCTTCAGGCTCTAACCCAACTGGTTCTTTCTCTCTCATGAATCTTTGTGGGAGGGTCATCTTTGATGGTTCCAACTTCATGGATTGGATTAGGAACATCAGGATGGTTACTCGTTACGAGGACAAGGAATATGTCCTCGATAAGGAGTTAAAAGAACTTGATGAGTCTACTGCTACTCCTGAGGAGATCGCTGAATTCAGGACTCATGAGAGAGATGCTACTAAGGTGGCATGTATCATGATGGCCACGATGACAGCCGAGCTCCAAAAGTCATATGAAGATTTCTACCCTTTTGAGATGCACCAAGACCTGATGGAAAGGTACCATCAGAGTGCTCGTCAGGAGCAGTATGAAATAATCTCCTCCATAATAACTACCCGCATGAAGGATGGTGAATCCGTCACGGGCCACATGTAAAAGATGCAAAGGTATGTGGACCGTTTGTTGAAGCTGAATGTTAACATCCCCGAGGAGTTGGCAATTGACATCATTTTGCACTCCTTGCCTTCTTGTTATGATCATTTTCGAATGACATATCATATGAACAAGGAGGAAGTTACCCTCAGCAAGCTTCAAGGACTCTTGAAGACCGCTGAAACCGGTCTTAAGGGTAAAGCGGTTGTTACCTCTACTACTCCTACTCCAACTTCTACCCCTGTTTTAGCTATTGGGCAAGGCAAAGGGAAAAAGAGGAAGCACCCTTCGAAGGGTACCAAGGGAAAGTCTCTTGAAGGCTCCTCATCAAAGACTAAGAACGGTTCTGTCACTCCTTCTGCCATTCCCAAGGATGCTGAATGCTTTTATTGCCATGAAAAGGCACACTGGAAGCGAAACTACCCTAAGTACTTGCAGGATCTAAAGGATGGGAAAGTGAAACCCACCTATGCAGGTATTTACACTATATTGTCTAATTACTCAACATATTCTAACTCTTGGGTGCTTGATACAGGATGTGGTATTCACATATGTTTTGATTTGCAGGGCCTAAGAAGAAGTGAGGATGTGGAGCACGGGAAGATAAACTTAATCATGGGGAATAGGAAGGCTTCACCTGTTTCCAAGATTGGAGTTTATACTTTGTTGCTTAATAATGGGTTAAAATTAGATTTGAATAAATGTGTGTACTCGTCTGAAATGGCGAGGAATATTATTTCTTTTCATGCTTTGTACAAACAAGGTTTTACCTTTTCGTTTGATAATGAATGTGGTGGTATTAATGCTTTCTTTAATAATGTGTTTTATTTTAAAGCATTACCTTGTGATGGTGTGTATGAAACTGTGTCGATTGTGGACAACTTAGGAAATAATGTGTTGTATATTGATTCTTCTACTAGCCTAGATAAAGCATCATTATGGCATTGTCGTCTTGGACATGTAAACAAGAAACGCATAGGCCAACTCCAAAAGAGTGGAGTCTTGGAATCATTTGACCTCAAATCAGATGATAGTTGTGAATCTTGTCTACTTGGAAAAATGACAAAATCACCCTTCACTGGAACTTGTGAGAGGGGTGAAGGTTTGTTGGACCTAATACATACTGATGTATGTGGGCCATTCAAAACCGCCGCAAGGGATGCTAATCGGTATTATGTGACTTTTATTGATGATTTTAGTAGATATGGGTATGTCTACTTAATCAAAAATAAGTCCGAAACCTTTGAAAGGTTTAAGGAATTCAAGCAGGAAGTAGAAAATCAATTGGATGCTTCGATCCGATCGAGGTGGTGAGTATCTTAGTACCGAGTTCCTTGACTACCTTAAAGAGTGTGGGATTGTCTCACAATTGACTCCTCCCAGGACACCACAGCTGAATGGTGTAGCTGAGAGGCGTAATCGAACCTTGTTGGACATGGTTCGCTCCATGATGAGTCGAGTTTCGTTACCAATATCTTTTTGGGGGTATGCCTTAGAGACTGCCGCCCATATCCATAATCTAGTCCCTACAAAGAAGGTTACCAAAACACCTCATGAGATGTGGACTGGGAAGGTTCCCAATTTGGACCACATCAAAATTTGGGGTTGCGAAGTCTTCGTGAGGCGCGAAACTCATGATAAGCTTGAACCCCGAAGTGAAAGGTGTACTTTCATCGGCTACCCATAGAAATCCTTCGGTTACCTCTTCTACAGACCCAGTGAGAATGTGGTCTTTGTAGCACGAAGAGGGATCTTTCGCGAGAAAGAATTTATAAGCCAAGGAGACAGTGGGAGGCAGATTGATCTTGAAGAAATTCAAGAATCAATTGGTGAAGGAACCTCAGACACTAGCAATCAACCTGAGGAGGAAACTCCTGTTGATCCAGCTGACGAGTCTGTACTTTCGAGGCGTTCCACACGGGTTAGGAACACACCTTCGTTTTATTATGTTTTTCATATTACTACGGAAGGTGATACGTTTATTAGTGATAGTACACTAGTAAATTTGGATGAACCTAGCAGTGTTAAGGAAGCCATGGCAGGCCCGGAGTCTACTAAATGGAAGGAGGCTATGGACAGCGAGATACAGTCCATGTATGACAATCAAGTTTGGAACTTGGTTGACAATGTACCAGGCCGTAAAACAGTCGGGTGCAAATGGATCTTCAAAAAGAAGACAAACATGGAAGGAAAAGTGCATACTTATAAGGCTCGACTGGTTGCGAAGGGTTTTACTCAAACTCAAGGTGTTGATTATGATGAAACCTTTTCGCCGGTAGCAAAGATTAAGTCTATTAGGGTTGTGTTAGCCATTGCAGCATTTCATGATTATGAAATATGGCAAATGGATGTCAAAACCGCTTTCCTTAATGGAAAGTTGGCTGAGGATGTGTACATGAATCAGCCAGAGGGTTTTGTCAATGCAGAGTACCCTAATAGAGTATGCAAGCTTGAGAAATCCATTTATGGATTAAAACAAGCATCTCGTAGCTGGAATCTTTGTTTTGATGAGAAGGTAAAAGAGTTTGGCTTCTTGAGAAGCGAAGATGAGTCTTGCGTGTATGTCAGAGCTAGTGGGAGTATAGTTAGCTTCTTGGTACTGTATGTGGATGACATACTACTCATAGGAAATGACATCCCAACCTTGCAGGAGGTTAAGTCCTAGCTTGGGAAGTGCTTTGCTATGAAGGACCTAGGGGAGGCTACCTATATCCTAGGGATAAGGATATTAAGAGAAAGGAGTAGAAGACTAATGGACTTAGTCAGAGTATCTACTTGGATAAGGTGTTGAAAAGGTTCAACATGGAGAATTCCAAGAAAGGAGATTTACCAATCCAAAGCAATACCAAACTGTGTAAGACTCAGAGTCTGAGTACAGAGGCAGAGATAGCTGAGATGAGCCAATTACCATATGCTTCCGTAGTTGGCTCGATCATGTATGCTATGATTTGTACCCGTCCTGATGTGGCATTTGCTTTGAGCATGGTCAGCAGGTATCAGGGGAACCCTGGCAAGGCTCATTGGACCGCGGTAAAGAACATTCTCAAGTACCTGCGGAGGACTAAGGATTGGATCCTTACCCTTGGTGGCAGTGATGACTTGAGAATATTAGGGTATAGTGATGCTGGTTTTCAGACTGACAGGGATAATTTCCGCTCTCAGTCGGGCTGGATCTTTACCTTAAATGGAGGGGCAATTTCTTGGAAGAGTTCCAAGTAGGAGACGGTGGCTGATTCGACTTGTGAATCAGAGTATATAGCAGCGAGTGAAGCAGCGAAGGAGGCGATATGGCTAAAGAACTTCATCGGAGACCTTGGAGTTGTACCAGCTATTAAGGAACCTATAGAGATTTTCTGTGACAACAATAGTGCGGTTACCTTAGCCAAGGAACCAAGAGATCATGGCAGATCCCGACACATTGACAGAAAATATCACTTCATAAGACACAAAATTGAAGAAGGACTCCTTGTGACAAGGAGGATATCGTCGGATGAGAATCCTGCAGATCCCCTTACGAAGGGACTGACGAGGGTTAAGCATTTTCAGCATGCGAGACGCATCGGTCTGAGGGACGATATTAGTTTTACAGATTAGATAGTTTTCCTGAAACTTGTAAAATGTAATCGACGTTTGATGATGAATAAAATTTGTGATATATTTATGAGTAAAGTGTTACTATCATTGTCAATTATTTACTATTGTTTCAGTTTTGCATGTTTTGACTTCCAGAATAATTAATTTATTCAAACCTCCACAATCGATCATACGTCGGAAGTAGGTATGAATCAAGATTGTCATGAATTGGGTTTGTAGATGCCTTAAAAGTGTTTAGACATGGCAATGGTTGCTGCAACATTCATGAGTACTCATAAGTTATGAGTATTGGTATAAACCCACGCTCACTTGTATCACCTCATGGAATTTACCTCGAGTGATCGTGAGATGATAACATCATATAAATCTTTAAACCTAGAGATATGAGTTGTTACCTATGAGTTGGTTGTGCATTGATTGCACGTAAACGCATCAGTAAGTTGATGTTATAAAACGTGCCTTTGTGTACAATTCAATAAGTAGTAGAACAAGCATATCAGTCGAAGTTTATCTGTTCCTTCTAGAAATAGAAGCGATATCTGGGCCCCTCGATGATTTTGTGTTGACCCATGTACCAGGCCTGGTCAGAACTAAACCGATGTGTTCAGTGAAGTTCTTCGTCAAACAAATCGGAAAATCGAGAAACAACTGCTAGACAATAAGCAAGACATAGTTCCATGTGTTTGTCCGGCTGATATCATGAGAACAGAGGATTATGTGATCACTTATCTAAAATGGCGCTTCATAGTTCGACAGAGTCTTCATTGTTCGAGGGAGTTTTCGAGAGCTACGATTGTTGGTTGGTTCCTGAAGTTATAGGCAAATATAGTTATTAGACTTATCCAAGTGGGAGTCTGTTGGATAAGGTGTCTAAGTCCATAACTTATTTGGTATATACTTGACCCGACCGGCATGGTCCATTTGGGTTGCATCTCATCCAAACTATTATGGATAATTTTATGAGAGTTATACACATATGTTTATTAATATATTATGAGTTATAATATATTAATATGAAGTTACGTTATTTAATTAGTTTTAGTCTTAAATTAATTATGAATTAATTTAGAGATTAAAAGGAATACTAATTAAATTATGGGCTATTTGTTTTATATAGTGTGGGCTAATACTCATTTGTTAATGGGCTAGGCTTATGTGGAAGTCCATGGATGATCCATGGAGCTTTTAACCCATGGAACCTTGGAAAAGGAAAAGACATGGGTTATTAGGGTTTCATCCTAACCATGCACACTATATAAGCATGCTTATGGAGCATGAAATGGAGCCTAAGAGAAAACTAGTGAACTAGTGTGTGTGTGCATGTGTGTGGCCGATTTTATACAAGGTGTATACTCTCTCAAAGTTTTTGAAGAGTTTGTGGTGTTTGTGATTCCATTTGAGGCATTCACACTATTGGTGCTTGGCCCTCAAACTCCTTAGAACCAAACTCAACATAAGGTATGTAATCTCTTCTAACTCTTTTATGTTGAAATGTTCCCCATGCCATGTTAGATAGGTTATAAACCTTGGAAAATTATTATTTTGCATGTATTTAGACAAACATAGATCCAAGGTTTATTAGGGTTGCATGCACACTTAGGAAGTGTTAGATTGCTTAAAACCCAACAGTTATTTCATTAGTATTGCTCAAGAATTAATTTGGATTTAATTTAGTGATCAAAAGAGACTAATTAAATATATGAGGATTGATTATGTGAATCATTCATTCTTATATATGTGGGCTTATGATCCATGATTCCTTATGTTGGGTTTAACCCATGTGGTAACCCATGGATACTCCATGGAGGTTAAAACCCATGGAGCATAAGGAATGGGTAAAGTCATGTGTTACATGGTGTAACCCTAATACGCACACTATATAAGGACCCCTTTAGCTCAAGAAATTGGCACGAGTGATGCATATATGAGGGCTAGCCAATTTGAGCATCAAGTGTCTTCTTCTCATGGTTATTCCAAGTGTTCATGATGTTTTGGGAACCATTTGAGGTGTCACACTTGGGGACTAGGATCTCGAGCTTCATGGAGTCAAGGTACATCAACAAGGTATGTATTCTATATATTTTATTACCCAAGTATCAAAGATTATATGCTAGTTAGGGTAATACCTTGGAATATTAATATTTCCATGTATAATAGACAAAACATAGATCCAAGGTATTTAGGGTCGCATGTACACTTAAGATTTTTAGAATGCTTAAAACCCAACACCTACTCCAGAGCGACAACCAAACAAGGAGTAGGCAAGAAATCCTAGATCAAGAGTTCTCAGTCTATCCTACGTGACCACATTCATCCCCTAGGGCACTCCACTATATGATAGCCAGTGTACTAGCACTCTAACCAACATACCACTACTACAACATCCTACCAATTAAGGGTATATGCAAAGATGTAGCAGATCACTAAAACGCATCAACATACCATACATAAGGATATAAAGGCAACAATCCAACAAATTCATAATTATATATACTTGGAGGTGAGCTAGACACCCGGACAGGTTATCCTACTCTAGAGAAACAACCAAACATGTAACAGGCAAGAAAGCCTAGATCAAGAATCCTTAGTCTATCATGTGTTACTACATATAGTCCTTACGGAATCCCTCTACTAAAAGATAACCAAAACTGGTAGGTCAACATTGGTGCCTTCGACCGATGGTACAATGAGGTGAAACTCACCTGAATCGAAGAACTTTGAACACTGCGATACGCTAATTTTTCAGCGCTTCGTGCACACCTAAATCCACTAACACCATAACCAAATAGAATAGAATCTTAATCAATAGCTCAAAAATACTAAAGTTTGACCCAAAGTCAAACTTTTTCAAAAATTTAACGGTCAACGATCAACGAAAGTGAACAGTCAGAAGCCGCTCATGACAAGACCAACTATGGCTCACATCATGAGCCACTACAGGAAAAAATAATCGGGTCTCGTAATCCTTACAATGTGATAGCTATATCCTCATGTTGTGAGATCAGTCTAAAACCCATTTTGATCCAAAAATATCTTAATATTTTAAGCTACTAATCCATATTTTCCAAGAGGCTTCCTAACACTCCAAGGATCATAAAAATTGACTCTTTAAAGTCTTGTATGTCTAATATAAGACTTGATCTCAAACTAGGTCATTCATGAAGAAAATGAGATCAAGTGTCAAGCATGAACTCAAACATTGTCCAAACTTCAGATCCAGAGCATATAAGCACTAAGTGGAATATCCAAAAATATGGTCTTAAAATTTTCTTTTTTTAAAATAGATCAAATAGTATTTTAACAAACCAAGCATAAAACTCAAAAGAAAACCAATGTGTCCTGCAACCATCCCGAGCTCTTCAACTGAAAATTGAAGTACTTTAAACATAAACTGAAAACCTTAAGCACGAATCTTAGTGAGTTCACTAAGATACCACATACCATACATAACAAAACATATAATAGAGCCCCCCGGCATCGGACCCCGTCCAGTATCGGGCCCCACTTAGCCTCAAGCTGAGCTCGGTAAACGGGCCCCGCCCAATATATAATAACATATATCAAATAAACACATAAACATGCAATAATCACATAGACATAGCATAAAAATATTCATCAGGCCCCGCCCAAGCCCGAAAAACATATAAACACCAACACAAGCAAGAATCACAAAGACAGCTAGCATAATAACAACATAACATAATCATGTGCCAACATTTTTGCCTTCGACCCAATAACCCAAGAAGGAAACCCACATCACACTACTAAAGCACACTGAACAAAATCCCTAGCTGCTTCCTTGACGACAACTCCAAACTATCCGATCAAAACAACACCCATTTAACAACTGGGTTTGAATCCATAACCACAACTTCATACCTAGGGTAAAAAGACCATTTTACCGCTAAGCTAGCGTTGTCCAAATCCATGACACAAACTAGAATATGATAGTCCCAATGGCCCACTAATTAACCAATGGCTCAATTTTCCAAGTTCGGCCCATAATTCCCTTTATTACAAATCAGATTACCTCAAGAACCCCTTTAGACAAAGTTGTTCTATGACATAAGTCGAAAATCAAAGTCAAAAGTCCAAATTGGCCCAACTCGCCGAGTCGACCTTCAAGTTGTTGTGTTTCTTCATTAACTACTAAAATCGGGAACAACCAGGGAAACTCACCGAGTTGAACAACAAACTCACCAAGTTCTCCCAAGAACCAACAACTTAATGCATTAAGCCGACTTCATCGAATCCAAGAGCTCCAAAGCTCAGATCTCGACCAAATTAGATCAATAAGGGTAAAGTTTCAAACATTACTCCTAGGAACCACCTACATGGATCCAAACCCAAACCCTAGACTTAAAAGAGTGAGGGCTTAATCATTAAGCACTTAATCATCAAAGACAGAACCCCAAAATGCAGATTTGACCCCATACGGCTAGATGTCCATGTAAAGTTTCCAACTTTAAGCTTAAGCATGACTAGGAGGACCTCAAAAGATCGAGAAGGACTAAATGAAAGGGTTAATGAATGCATGAACCCCTTAAATCCATAAAGTTGGCACCTTTATGCCAAAAGATCTAATGAAGATCATAGATCTGAAAGAATAAATACCTGGGACTTCTACGTCCCCAACAACCACCCATCCACGGCTAAAAGCATACAATCCAACCCAAAAAAATATCTAAGCAAATATTAAGCAAGTTTAAAACTTTATAGCCAAAATGTGTTGGAAATGGAGCAGAGAATCAAGATCTGAAAGCTCCTACTTGAACCATCACCTTGCACCAAGCTTCTCATCCTTCTATGAGATTCAAACACACCAAAAGAGACCCAAAATTAGCTCACAATACTCAAGGAGGCTCTTGGGTTTCGAGAATTGCGTTAGGGGCTTCGGAGGCGGGGAACAAGGCCAACGCATGGGACTTAAGGTGTTTAAATAGAGTGAAACACACTAAAATTAGGGTTTCTCAATTAGCGTCCAACTCAACGTGTTCCCTTCACCAACTCGCTAAGTTGGTCCATAAAAATGTGCGACCTGAAAGCCTCCAACACGTCTAGTTCCCACCATAAACTCGTCGAGTTTGTCTCTAGGAGAGGGAATTTATTTCCACAATTAACCTTCCAGATTCTGGATGTTACAACTCTCCCTCATTTAAATTAGATTACATCCTCGAAATCATTCCTTACTATTCCCGACATGCCAAACAACCTGAGCAAAACGACCGCAACCCCGAGCATACCCCAACCTTTTGAAGGCAAATGAAACCAACCCTCGCAGGGTTCTCTAACTTGCAGATGAACAAATACTTTCAGTTCCTGAAATTTATCCCTTGTTAAATAACCATATCTACTCAAACTGAGTCTTGAAGTCTCGAGATGGTATGACTCCCTGACAGACCAACCATACTAAACTATTACTGAACCCATCCCACTTAATTTCTCAACTGACTATTCAGCTTCTGATACTTTAGATTCCCATGAGAAACATAAACAAAAATCATTAACCCATATAGAACACTTATACTTGATAGGTGCTCAGATAATCCTTCGAGTAGGAGATTCATCCCTAAAATTGTTATATTCAGATGAGAGCTACGCAACAGGATCAAATCAACAACTCTGAGATTATCCAATCCCAACTGTAAGCAACCTAACATCTCCTCGGAATAATAAGGTACTCCGTACACACAAGTTCTAAATCAATAGGATTGCCTTCAATTATCTTGATGTCCTCCACAAAAGAACCAATCCACGACACAGTCACAAGAGCTGATCAACCATCCAAAACCGAATCCATTCACTACCCTTGAACCCTTCGATCGATGCCCTCGGCATATAGATACCCCAATCCTCAACCAACAGAAATGAAAATTCTACACAAAACACTCGCGACACCCGAATCGATATCTCAACCAAAACCAATCTGATACTACACTCATAAATCACGATCCATAGATCTACACTTGCATTTCACCCAAGACCATCTAATAATGACAGCCCTTACTAGAACATGATATAAAGGCTCTAAAAGCAACGATGGGACTACCAGTCTTGCACCTGGTCCAACCACTAGGTTCCTAAGATTCCAAATAACAAAGCCACCCAGCCCAAACATCCCTCTGCACCACATACTAACCACACACTCAATATTGAAACCCAAGATCCAATACTTTGACCTAACAGTCTCTACCAGCTCCCACCTGCATTTCCATAAACACACGGGCCTCGCCCACGGGTCCCACCCAATCTATATCATAGAGCCGCCTTACCCATGGCTCCTACCTATCTAAAGCTACACAGGCCCAGCTCCACCTCAGACCCCAATGGCCTTCAATCTAGAACAGGAAAACGTACCTCGACAATCCCATTCGTCGTACCTATAACACAAACTAATCCCCTCTAAATTTGTGACCACCCCATCGACACGTAACCCCAAATGATGAATGATATGATCCAATCACAATCTCAGAAAAATTCAACCAACCATGATCACCAACCTAGGTTTCATCACAACCAAGCCTTTTCAACCCTAAATACCCTGAATCAAACCCACATTTGACTAATAATCAAGTAGGTGCTCAATTCAGGCTCCGAACCCCAAAGCCTTCATCAGACTAGAACAAGCGGTGAGGCTCTAACACAACCATCAATTTGGATCCTTCTACCAACCTGCTATGCATAAAAAAGATGCCGACCAGCTGTTGGGAGTTCCCATAACTCCCACTTACACACCCCCAATCTAAACAACCACTTTGGTAGTCTCTCTTCTTGACCAGGATGTGAAAATTGCCCTAGTTCTACCTTGATCTAACTCCTGGAAATTTTGATCGATTGTCACCAACTTGGATTCAATGAAGCTCTTTCATCCCATAATTCTGATGGATTCACAACTCATCAACCTCATAAAGCATGAACCACAGCGACTAGCGCTTGTTAAAGCTAGCATTCCATTACTAGCCAGTCTCAATGATTGCCCAGCTCCTGGAATCTAGAAGAATATTCTTGAGACCTTAACCAGCCTAATGATCCAAATCACCTCCCATGATACCATACTAATTCCATGAGTTCTTATGCTCGCGACTAAGAACCATAACCCTTGCCATGATCTGATGAATATCCACTCTAATTTTCATCCTTAAAGATTTACTGAACTCCAACCGACTGCAACCCATGCGGATATAAAACTCCCTTGATGCTTCTAATAACCAATCAACTCATGCATATGTCATCACCATCTACCTACTACCACTCTTCTCCTAACAATGGTGGTTGTGATTTACTGAACTCCAACCGAAAATTACCGATCTTACCAGAACAGATGATAAAAACCCTAAACCCTGACTTCACGGGAGAACGAACCCGATTACCCTGACCACAAATCATCCAAGCAATACTCTTGAATTAATCCCAACAAAGTCCTAGAATAGCAACGGGACACACTGAACCCACTCAAAAAGATATGGCCATTTTCTAAGACTCATTGAAGACTCCCCACATGTAGAATGGCATATAACGACCCTCGATAACCAATAAAATATCAGAGAATGAACATGAGATATAACGTATCCAACCTGAGAAGAATCCAAAGCAATGTGAACTCTTGATAACAACCCATAAGAAAACAGAAGAATACATACCTTCAAAACATTTGAAGGAATCCTAAACTCCTC
Source organism: Lactuca saligna (assembly GCF_052625555.1). Lineage (NCBI taxonomy): Eukaryota > Viridiplantae > Streptophyta > Magnoliopsida > Asterales > Asteraceae > Lactuca > Lactuca saligna. The sequence goes on along the minus strand of NC_136422.1, from coordinate 85,285,459 downwards.
CTGAGTTACCCTGACCATCCTGAGGACATGGTATCGAACTCCTCTTTCGATCCCAAATGACAAGAAGTAACGACAAGATCCTCCTCCCTGAAGGATTATAGAGATTCACACGTGTTGGACTCCAGATGAGCCCCTAACTACCCTGCTATAAACATGGTCTAAAAGGTCCTGAGATGACCATCCAAGTGTCCCAAATTCCATTATTTGGCTAAACCAGAGACTACCAAGGTCCAATCTGAAACACTGTGATTAATCTCGTATGAAATGAACTCCCACGATTGTAAACCGATCGGTTCTATCCCTACTACTGAACCAGAACCAGAATCTGGACCCCAATCCTGAGTGCTCCACACCATATCAAAACAAAATGTAAGAGATCAGAATATAAATCCTCATACCAAATGCTTCTTAGATTCTCCAAGACTTTCCCTGATTTAAGTATCGATCATGTGCTTTTAGTAATATGGGCCCAATACCACCTTCCACACCTATCCATACCTTCCTAAAGAATCCTCATGAATCCCCTAATTCACCTTCTAAATTCCATACACTAGCACTTGCTAACCCACACCAAAAAACCACTAAAGCAATCCCTAGGCTTTCCTAGGTTCTCGATCTCAATCTATAATCAGCTGCTGAAGAACTCTTTATAATGTTAGTTAGCTACCTTATAAACACAATCACATGCAAAAAATCTTAGTTAATCCTTCGAGTAACAGACTCATCCCTACAACGGTTAGACTTGAATGAGAGATGAACAATAGGGTCAAATCCGTCACTCTGAGATTATCCAGGCTTTGCCACATGTGACTTGACATATTCACTCAATAACTAACTCACATCACTTCTGAGTTCCACAAACCACAAAGCAAGCAGCATTCATGCAGTATCACTCCAATCCAACCTACTACACCACATACTAGGTGCTCCTACTCCTAATATTTATTACCGTATGCCTATAAATCACACCCAATCCAATATCCAATGCTTCCTATGCTACCAGGCATCATACATTAGGCCAACCTATCACTGGCTAATCAGGTTTAGCATGAAAGTCTATAAGCTCATACAACATGCATACAAAGGCATCTTTCCTAGCATTCCAACATGCAAAAACTGAGCAGATCCTTAGCCCTAACTAGAATGCGATTTTAGAGATTCACAGATAAAAGAAAAACAGATAACATGTATGGGTATTTTGGAAAAACTTACTTAATCTTGACTAATTGCACGCATCACATCCCTTATTTGTGTAGCACTCGGATCCTGGTATGTAATTTATTTTGTTGTAATTTGCATTTTTGGCCTGGGACTCAGCGAGTTGAAGGCCCAACTCGTCGAGTAGGAGTGGGTTTGGACACGGGACTTAAGTAATGGACTCGTCGAGTCAGCGGCCAGACTCGAAGAGTAGGCTCTGACTGGACAAAACCCTAATATGAGGATTTGAACCTGGTTTAATCATCTCTTTCAGCCACCACTCATCCCTATTGCTCCTATAGACTCTCGATGGCAAACCCTAAGTGTTTTGGTGTAAGAACTAAGGCATTTGAGTGATTTTTGTGGGTTTTGACCTCAACGAAGAAGGAAGAGCATAGAAGGATCAAGAGGAGACTGAAGGATTCGAGTTTGGTTCATCATTTGCAGTCTTTAGAAGGTATAAAGTTTATACCTTGCTTGCTTGTTTGTTAAATCCTTTTTTAGGGAAGATTTAGGCCTTTTAAGCCATATAAGGTGACCAACAATGATTTGTAAACATGGTTGGGGGTCAAGACTTCGGATCTAGCACTTGGGAAGAGCCACAAGGAAGATTTGGGTTCCTTTTGCACCCAAGGAAGGCCCCATACAACAAAAGAGCCATTTTAGATCTTTTTGTCTCAAAAGTACCATGCATGCACATAAAGTTCGTAACATTACATGCTAGATCGAGCTTAGGGGCTTGGATTTATCATTTGTATGTTTATTTTCAGAATGGTGGTCACGCGACACGAAGCGGGAGGTTCGGGATCTGGGTTAGGATCGGGCTCGGTTGCAGGATCCGAGCATGTGGATGATGGTTTATGTGAGTTCATCGCGTCCGAGATCACAAGAGGCATCCTTGATGCAACGCCGGTTATCTTCGGGTCAATCAAGGAAGGGATCATTGAGCTGATGGAGGATCGCCTCAGGGTGTTCAGGAGTGACTTGGTGGCCGGCCAGTCAGGATCACACACACTGTCCTTTAATTACTTTAGAGGGAGTGGTGCGCCGGATTTCCATGGGGTGAAACACCCTATTACTGCTAGGAGATGGAACACAGACATCGAGTCTGTGCAACTGACGAGCTTCTGCCCGGAAGGGTCGAAGGTCCGTTTCGCTGCAAGGTGTTTGAGATACAGGGCCAGAGATTGGTGGGAATCGGTTGGTCGCTCTCTAGGATCCTCGGCTGTTGAGGCTATTACCTGGTCAGACTTTGTGACTAGATTCAGGGTGGAGTTTGCGCCAGCTGTGGAGCTTCAGCAGCTAGCCAAAGAGTTCTTGGACATGAGACAGACTACGGAGACTGTGGCGGAGATCACTACAAATTTCCGGGAGAGGGCACTGCTGGTGCCCCAATATGTGGGTGATGAGGACATGAGGAGGACCCGCTACCATGACATGCTACGAGCTGACATCCGAGAGCATGTCAGTTTCTTAGCTTGCCCTACCCTGGATTCCATGATTGCCAGGGTTGGGAGAGGGAGATTGATTTGGAACACATCCGGAAGAGGAAGGCAGCTGAGGGGCTGATAATGGGGGCTTTGCGGAAGAAGCCCAAGGGATCCGATGGTAGGCAGAAAGGCCAATCAGGGCGGGACTTCTGTGGGAAATGCGGTCGGTCACACGAGGGAGCTTGTCGCATTCGGCCGGGTTCAGGCTGCTATAAGTGTGGCAAGATTAGGCATTCTGGCAGAGATTGTACTTCCCCTACTCCTGCGATTCAGATATCAAATCTGATTTTCTTTAATTGCAATCAGAAGGGCTATAAAAAGGCCAATTTCCCTAGATTGACAGCAGCAGATGCGTGGCAGTGGCGCCGACTCCAACGACAACATGGGTTGTGGATGGCCGGAAGGCTAAGTTGGAGGCACCAGTGGTTCAAAGCTGAGCATTTCAGCTGACAGCCGAGGACGCACGCGCTGCACCTGATGTGGTGATGGGTGCCACTCGATCATTTGTCTCTCTTGCGCTTAGCAAGAAGTTTCCGGAGTCTTCGGGTATGTTGGATTGCCCTCTAGAGGTCGGGATTGCGAACGACTGGTCGGTACGAGCATCAGAGGTCTATATGGATTGTGTTTTGAGGCTGTTCGAGGAATGTTACCTAGTGGACTTGGTTCCCATACATTTGCAGGGGAACAAAGTTATTATTGGTATATATTGATTGAGCCCTAATGGGGCAGTGATCGACTGCGCGTAGCAGTCAGTATGGATTAGGACCCCTACTGGGGGAGAGCTGGTGGTTCAGGGTGAAAGGCCATAGCGAGGACCAGTTTTATGTTCAGCAACGAGGGCTAGGCGCTACCTCCAGTAGGGTTGTGTAGGTTATGTCGCCTGTGTTATGGATATCCAGGAGGCGGGTAGAGCGACGGTGGGTGATGTGCCTGTAGTACAAGAGTTTGAGGATGTATTCCGTGAGGAGTTGCACGGGGTACCTCCGGAGAGATAGGTGGAATTCAGAATCGACCTGGTCCTTGGTGCGGCTCTGATAGCAAGTCACCGTATCGGCTGGCTCCTCCTAAGACGCATGAGTTGTCTACACAAATACAAGATCTGTTACACAAGGGATTCATTAGACTGAGCACTTCACCCTGGGGAGCCTCGATTCTATTTGTGAAGAAGAAGGACAGGTCACATCAGATATGCATAGATTATCCGGAGCAAAATAAGGTGACAGTGAAGAACCGTTACCCACTCCCGAGGATCGATAATCTCTTTGACCAGCTGCAGGGAGCATCTTGGTTCTCCAAGATTGATTTGCGTTGAGGGTATCACCAGATGAGGGTTAGAGAGGAGGATGTAACAGCCCGGAATTTCAGGTATTGCTTTAAAACTATTTTTGGGGCATTTTTGGAAGGGACTCGGCGAGTTGGAGCCAGACTCGCCGAGTAGGACCACAGACTGGGTCGCGGGTTCGCGATTGGACTCGACAAGTCCACTATGGACTCGGCGAGTCTACGCTGTTCAGCAGAAACCCTAGCCGTTTGGTTTTGGATCGTATATAACGCCCCATATGCCGTCATTGTCCGTCTTTTAGCCGATTGAGAAGAACCCTAAGCGTCTGTGGACATCTAGAGCAAGATTAGAGGCTATTGGAACCTTGAAGAATTTGTTAGGCAAGAAGAGGAAGGGTTTTGGCCAAAGGAAGATCAAGGGGATCGAGTTCTGAGGTTTGGGGACACAGAGAGTACGTTTTTCAGGTAATACTTCGGATCATTCCTGTTATTTTGATGTGTACACGGATTTAGGGTTTATGAAACCCATTTGGTGAGTAGATAGATTATTATGTTGTTACCCAAACGTTTATACCCCAGTAATAGGATGTTTAGAGGTCCAGAAAGTCCCATGATTGTGTATTTCGGGACCATACGTATTTCAGGAAGCAGTTGGTCGACTGCATGGCATGGACTCGCCGAGTCTAATGAACAGACTCGGCGAGTAGCTTGAAGATTCACTGGGACTCACCGAGTTGTTCTTCAAACTCGGCGAGTGGAGTCGGGGTGGCCCCGCGATTCTTCCACGTGGATCTCGTCAAGTCAAGGGGGATACTCGACGAGTAGAAAGGGAATATCAGGGAAAGTTGGAGAGGACTTCTCGACTCATCGAGTCACCTTTGCACTCGACGAGTCCGGTCCAGTTGACCGTTGACCAGAGTTGACCTGCATATAATTTCTTAGGGTCAGTTGTCTTGAATGATAAGAGTATTAATAAGGGTATATGGTATTATAGGGAGTCTGCAGATCGGCGGATCGAGTGCGAGTGATTTCAAGAGTTGATAGTTTTCATTACCACGAGGTGAGTCTTCTCACTATACTATACCCGGAAGGGTTTGACTGTGTGACCGGAAGGTCGAATATGTTGTATGTTATATATGCTATAAATAGAAAGGTAGTTGCTATGCATGATATGTATGTTTATACGGGCCGGAAGGCGATATGTTATGTGACAGCAAGGTCAGGTATGATATATGGTATATGTGCTATGTGTGTTAGATTAAGTGTATTATGTGTTGTAAATGTTATGGGCCGGAAGGCAATATGTTATGGGCCGGAAGGCAATATGTTATGGGCCGGAAGGCCATATGTTATGGGCCGGAAGGCAATATGTTATGGGCCGGAAGGCGATTATGTTACGGCCCGGAAGGCGATGTGTTATGGACCGGAAGGTCAGGGCCTGGAAAGGCGTATATGTGTAAGTCGTATATTGGGGAACTCACAAAGCATTTATGCTTACATGTTGTTATGTATGTGTTTCAGGTACTAGCGAGGACCGTGGGAAGGCGCCGGCTTGATGCATACACACTGCTGCTATTTGAGATCTTGGGGATTTTATATATGTATTTGATATGAAACGTGGAATAAATACTATTGGTATCAGAGCCTTGGTTTGAGGGATTCGGGTTGTACCTTCGGGTGTAACTGAACTCAAACCGAGGATTTGAGGAAACATCTTTTAAAAATAATAAAGACACAAGTTTTTATGAATGGTAAGGTGGTAAACAAGAACGGAGCAGTGTGTACGATCAGCCAGCGCCCGAACGGTAAAGATCCCCAGAATACCTTACAATGTAATGTTATGCACTGAATTATGAATTGTTATGCATGCTAGAAGACTAGGTATTCATGATAGGACTAGAATGGCCTGTTTTGTGATGCCTTAGACTAGGGAGTTTGCTTATATGAGATATTCGATAGCGTGCAAGTAGATAGTGCATACTAGAGGTAGAGTACTCACTATTCGGGGTTTGGGGAGGAAGATTTGGGACGAATACTGACACGGTGTAGTCGGTAGTATTGGGCCCGTACTACCGAAGACACCGGGTCGGTGGAAGACCCAAGTAAGAATCCCTGGATATTGGAGACTGAGTAGGGTTGCGTTATCGAGTACAATTGTACTTGATGGAGTCTCTGATAATTTTATGTTGTATTTCAGAGACATCATGGTTACCACACGTCATGGGGCGAGTTCAAGCAGTGTGAGCGACGAGGATATTCGTCAGATGATTCAGGAGGAGGTAGCTGCAGCGATCCGGGCTGAGATCCCGGAGATGTTTGGATCTATTAAGACCACACTGATGGAGACGTTTGAGGAGCGGTACGCCGCACTGACTGAGGCTGCAGCCGCTGCCGCTACCGCAGCTGTGGCCACTGCCAGACCGCAAGGGGGCGATTCGTTGCTGTTCCGGGAATTCAGCAACACGAAACCCCCTGAGTTCGATGGGACGCAGGATCCGATTGCTGCGATGAGGTGGATCGCCGACATTGAGGGGTGCTTCTACACTTGCTCATGCCCGGAGCACCTAAGGGTACGGTTCGCCTTGAACCAGCTCCGTCTGGGAGCGAAGGATTGGTGGAAGTTCGTGACGGCGAACTTCACTCTGGCGGAGATTACAGCGGTGACATGGGAGAGGTTTACTGAGATGTTCAGGGATGAGTACGTTCCCCCAGTGGAGAGGGAACGATTGATTCAGGAGTTCTTGACCCTTAAGCAGGGTACTGATTCCGTTGCGGTGGTCACACGGAAGTTTCACGAGAGGGCGATGTTCTGCCCCGAGCTGGTGTCTACAGAGCAGTCACGGATAAGCCGGTATTTAGGCATTTTGAGGAGGGATATCCGGGAGTTTGTGTCAAACTCCACCTATCGTACTTTCACTGAGCTTCAGGCGAACGCCAGGAAGCGCGAGATCGAGTTGGAGACCCAGGCCAGGGAGGAGGCCGAGTCTCGGCAGGTGGATCGGCGGCCGGCTCAGTCTCAGCCGGCAGCCAAGCGGATCAAGTCCGCTGATTCGAGGATGGGAGGTCCGAAGGGCCGCACTTGCGGAAAGTGCGGAAAGGGTCATGAGGGGGCGTATCGAGCTAGTGGTTGCTACAAGTGTGGCAAGGAGGGACACATTGCCAGGGATTGTCCTAAGGGGTTTATGGTTTGCTTTCACTGCAACCAGACAGGCCATCGGAAGGCCGAGTCCCCGCAGCTTCGTCAGGGATCTACACCGATTACCAGGATTACTGAGACTCGACCGGCGAAGGTCGACGCCCCGAGGGCTCGCGGGAGAGCCTTTCAGCTGACTGCGGAGGAGGTCCGCGCTGCGCCCGATGTTGTGGCAGGTATGCTGTAATTCACGTATTTACCTTAAAGTCGAAATGTTATGCTTATGTTAATGTATGTGTAGGTACTTTTCTTGTGAACTCTATGCCTGCTCTAGTGTTATTTGATTCGGGTGCGAGTAGATCCTTTGTATCTTTAGCTTTTAGTCAGCATATCAGCATTAGTCGTGAGCCGTTAAATCGGCCTCTGAGCGTTTCTATAGCGGCCGAGAGGGTGGTTTGTGCCATGGAGGTTCTTCGGGGATGCGTACTAGAGATTTTAGGGGTAGCGTTGCCGATTGACCTAATTCCTATTGTGATGGGGGATGTCTGTGTCATCGTGGGCATGGACTGGTTGAGCCGATTCAGCGCTGTCATCGACTGTGAGCGCCAGCTGGTGACTATACAAGACCCTAGTGGGGGAGTTCTTACGGTATACGGTGAGGGTACCCGTTCGGGATCAGCTTTTTGTTCGGCCGCTAGGGCGAGGCAATGCCTACAGCAGGGATGTAGAGGTTTTGTGGCGTATGTGATGGATACGCGGGAGGCTTCCGAGAGACCGAGGACAGTGGAGGAGGTTCCAGTGGTGCGCGAGTTTCCAGATGATTTTCTTGAGGAGTTGCCGGGAGTACCTCCTGCGAGGCAAGTAGATTTTGGTATCGATCTTATTCCGGGGGTTGCGCCTATTGCGAAGGTGCCTTATCGTCTTGCACCTCCAGAGATGCAAGAGTTGTCCTCGCAACTCCAGGAGTTGCTGGGGAAGGGATTTATTCGGCCGAGTAGCTCGCCGTGGGGAGCACCGATTCTGTTCGTCAAGAAGAAGGATGGTTCACACCGGATGTGCATTGATTATCGGGAGTTGAACAAGGTGACGGTCAAGAACCGCTATCCGTTACCTAGGATCGATGATCTATTCGATCAGTTGCAAGGGGCATCTTGGTTTTCCAAGATCGATTTGAGATCAGGGTACCATCAGGTAAGAGTGCGGGATGAGGACGTCCAGAAGGCAGCATTCAGGACGCGGTATGGGCATTACGAGTTCGTGGTGATGCCTTTCGGGCTCACCAATGCCCCGGTAGTGTTCATGGACCTCATGAACAGGGTATGCAGGCCGATGCTGGATCGGTCTGTGATTGTATTTATCGACGACATCCTAGTGTATTCGCGAACTAGAGAGCAGCATGAGGGACATTTGAGGGAGGTCCTTGAGGTATTGAGGTCGGAGAAGCTATATGCAAAATTCTCCAAATGTGACTTCTGGTTGCGGGAGGTCCAATTTCTTGGACATGTTGTTAATCAGGCAGGGATATTGGTCGATCCGGCCATGGTAGAAGCAGTGATGAGTTGGGAGGCACCGAAATCACCTTCCGAGATCAGGAGTTTCCTTGGGTTGGCGGGGTACTATCGGAGGTTTATTAGGGACTTCTCCAAGATCGCGGTACCGCTCACCAGATTGACCCGGAAGGGTGTTACATTCTCATGGGGACCCGAGCAACAGACTTCCTTCGAGGCACTACGTCAGAGACTATGCGAAGCCCCGGTATTAGCCCTCCCGGAGGGGATGGAGGATTTTGTCGTATATTGCGACACGTCGATTTCGGGACTGGGTGCAGTGTTGATGCAGAGAGGCCATGTGATAGCTTATGCATCGAGGCAATTAAAGCCTCACGAGGCGAGATATCCCACGCATGACTTAGAGTTGGGGGCAGTAGTGTTCGCTCTCAAGATTTGGCGTCACTACCTGTACGGGGTTCGTTGTACTATATACACGGACCATAAGAGTTTGAAGTATTTGATGGATCAACCCAACCTAAATATGCGTCAGAGGAGATGGTTGGACGTGGTTAAGGATTATGACTGTGAGATCATATACCACCCAGGCAAGGCTAACGTGGTAGCCGATGCATTGAGTCGTAGGGTGGAGAGCACTCCATTGCGAGACGTATGTCTGAGACTGACGGTGATGTCTCCAGTATTAGATGCTATTCGTGGGGCACAGGCCGAGGTTGTGAGATCCGAGATGCAAAAGAAATAGCGGGTCATTGGGTTAATTTCAGAGTTCGTTAAGGATGGGCGAGGACTTCTGACGTTTCAGGGTCGGATTTGGGTACCATTCGTGGGCGGTACGCGTGCCACTTTGATGGAGGAGGCTCATAGATCGAAATTCTCGATCCATCCCGGTGCTACGAAGATGTATTTGGACTTGAGGAAGGAATATTGGTGGCCTTGTATGAAGAGAGACGTCGCATGGTTCGTTGAGAGGTGTTTAACCTGCCGTAGGGTTAAGGCCGAGCACCAGAGACCGCATGGTAAGTTGCAGCCCTTGGAGATTCCTGAGTGGAAGTGGGAATAGGTTACTATGGATTTCATCACCAAATTGCCGAGAACTACCAGGGGAGTCGATGCAATTTGGGTGATTGTGGATAGATTGAAGCAGAGTGCACACTTCCTTGCCATTAGCGAGAGTTCATCAGCGGAGAAGTTGGCAGAGTTATACGTAAGAGAGGTAGTATCTCGGCATGGAGTGCCGATCTCGATTGTTTCAGACCATGATGTACGCTTCACTTCCAGGTTCTGGAAGAAATTCCATGAGGAGCTGGGTACTAAACTGCATTTTAGTACCGCATACCATCCCCAGACAGACGGTCAGAGCGAGCGGACGATTCAGACACTGGAAGACATGCTTAGAGCGTGTGTGTTAGACTTTGGGGGTAGCTGGGATGCGCATTTGCCTTTGGCTGAGTTTTCCTACAACAACAGCCATCATTCAAGCATTGGTATGCCACCTTTTGAGTTGTTGTATGGTAGGAGGTGTCGGACTCCCATTTGCTGGGGAGAGGTGGGACAGAGAGTGATGGGCAGTACAGAGATCGTACTCCAGACAACAGAGCAGATTCAGCATGACCGCCCAGAGCCGACAGAAGAGTTATGCGGACAGACGCCGGTCCGAGCTGGAATTCCAGGTTGGCGACTTCGTTCTTCTGAAGGTTTCTTCTTGGAAAGGAGTGATCCGGTTCTGAAAGAGGGGCAAGTTAGGGCCCCGATTCATAGGTCCATTTCGTGTAATTGCAAGGGTAGGTCGGGTAGCTTATCGGTTGGAGTTGCCAGCAGAGTTGGGACAGATTCACAATACCTTTCACGTATCGCAGTTGAGGAAGTGTATAGCCGATGAATCGGCAGTGGTTCCGTTAGAGGATATTCAGGTGGATGCGAGCCTGAATTACGCCGAGAAACCGATAGCTATCAAGGATCGAAAGATCAAGGTTCTGCGGAACAAGGAAGTACCTCTGGTGTTGGTTCAGTGGCAACATCGGAAAGGATCGGAGATGACTTGGGAGCCGGAGCGTAAGATGCGGGAGCAACATCCGGAGTTATTCGCAGAGTGAGACTTCGAGGGCGAAGTCTAGTTCTAGTGGGGGAGAGTTGTAACAGCCTGGAATTTCAGGTATTGCTTTAAAACTATTTTTGGGGCATTTTTGGAAGGGACTCGGCGAGTTGGAGCCAGACTCGCCAAGTAGGACCACAGACTGGGTCGCGGGTTCGCGACTGGACTCGACGAGTCCACTATGGACTCGGCGAGTCTACGCTGTTCAGCAGAAACCCTAGCCGTTTGGTTTTGGATCGTATATAACGCCCCATATGTCGTCATTGTCCGTCTTTTAGCCGATTGAGAAGAACCCTAAGCGTCTGTGGACATCTAGAGCAAGATTAGAGGCTATTGGAACCTTGAAGAATTTTTTAGGCAAGAAGAGGAAGGGTTTTGGCCAAAGGAAGATCAAGGGGATTGAGTTCTGAGGTTTGGGGACACAGAGAGTACGTTTTTCAGGTAATACTTCGGATCATTCCTGTTATTTTGATGTGTACACGGATTTAGGGTTTATGAAACCCATTTGGTGAGTAGATGGATTATTATGTTGTTACCCAAACGTTTATACCCCAGTAATAGGATGTTTAGAGGTCCAGAAAGTCCCATGATTGTGTATTTCGGGACCATACGTATTTCAGGAAGCAGTTGGTCGACTGCATGGCATGGACTCGCCGAGTCTAATGAACAGACTCAGCGAGTAGCTTGAAGATTCACTGGGACTCGCCGAGTTGTTCTTCAAACTCGGCGAGTGGATTCGGGGTGGCCCCGTGATTCTTCCACGTGGATCTCATCGAGTCCAGGGGGATACTCGACGAGTAGAAAGGGAATATCAGGGAAAGTTGGAGAGGACGTCTCGACTCGTCGAGTCACCTTTGCACTCGACGAGTCCAGTCCAGTTGACCGTTGACCAGAGTTGACCTGCATATAATTTCTTAGGGTCAGTTGTCTTGAATGATAAGAGTATTAATAAGGGTATATGGTATTATAGGGAGTCTGCAGATCGGCGGATCGAGTGCGAGTGATTTCAAGAGTTGATAGTTTTCATTACCACGAGGTGAGTCTTCTCACTATACTATACCCGGAAGGGTTTGACTGTGTGACCGGAAGGTCGAATATGTTGTATGTTATATATGATATAAATAGAAAGGTAGTTGCTATGCATGATATGTATGTTTATACGGGCCGGAAGGCGATATGTTATGTGACAGCAAGGTCAGGTATGATATATGGTATATGTGCTATGTGTGTTAGATTAAGTGTATTATGTGTTGTAAATGTTATGGGCCGGAAGGCAATATGTCATGGGCCGGAAGGCAATATGTTATGGGCCGGAAGGCAATATGTTATGGGCCGGAAGGCAATATGTTATGGGCCGGAAGGCGATTATGTTACGGGCCGGAAGGCGATGTGTTGTGGACCGGAAGGTCAGGGCATGGAAAGGCGTATATGTGTAAGTCGTATACTGGGGAACTCACTAAGCATTTATGCTTACAAGTTGTTATGTATGTGTTTCAGGTACTAGCGAGGACCGTGGGAAGGCGCCGGCATGATGCATACACACTGCTGCTATTTGAGATCTTGGGGATTTTATATATGTATTTGATATGAAACGTGGAATAAATACTATTGGTTGAATACAATCACTTTATTTTAAATGAAAATTTTATTTGAAAATTCGCGTTGTTACAGAGGATGTGCAAAAGACTGCCTTTCGGACCCGTTATGGTAACTATGATTTTGTGGTGATACCTTTCGGGCTCACCAATGCTCTTACTGTGTTCATGGATCTCATGAACCGTGTGTGCAGGCAAATGTTGGATCGGTATGTGATAGTTTTCATCGATGACAACTTGGCCTTTTCTAAGATGTAGAAGGAGCACGAAGGGCATCTGCGAGAGGTTCTGGAGATTTTGAGAAGGGAGAACTTGTATGCTAAGTTTACCAAGTGTGAGTTATGGTTGCGCGAGGAGTAGTTTCTTGGGCACCTTGTCAACCAGAATGGGATTTCAGTAGATCCAAGCAACGTGGAGGCCGTGATGAGATGGGAGGTTCCAAGGTCTCCATCTGAGATTCGGAGTTTCCTAGGATTAGCTAGCTACTATCAGAGATTCATCCAGGATTTCTCCATGATAGTCGTACCCCTGACCAGGCTAATGAGGAAGGTTGTGGTATTTTGTTGGGGGCCTGAGCAGCAGGTTGCATTCAAGACATTGAGACAGAGATTGTGCAAGGCGCCAATCCTAGCTCTACCATAGGGCAAGGAGGATTTCATCTTGTACTGTGATGCGTCCATCTTGGGTTTGGATGTAGTATTGATGCAGAGAGGGCATGTCATTGTTTACGCTTCGAGGCAGCTAAAGCCTCACGAGGCGAACTAGTAGATGCATGATTTGGAGCTGGGGGCTGTTGTGTTCACCCTCAAGATTTGGCATCATTACCTCTATAGGGTTCGTTGTACAATTAACACGAACCACAAGAGCCTGAGGTATCTCATGGACCAACCAAATCTGAATATGAGGCAGCGTCGGTGGATTGACGTGGTAAAGGATTATGACTATGAGATCCTCTACAACCCGGGAAAGGCCAATGTGGTGGCCAATGCACTTAGCCTTAAGGCAACGCCGATCAGGGATATCTGTCTGAGGATGATAGTGGTGACTCCGCTTTTGGAGCGCATTCGGGAGGCCGAGCAGGAGGCCATGAAGGAGGAACATCGGAAGAGCGATCGGATTATGGGACAGGTTTCCTCTTTCAACTATGAAAATCGAGGACTACTGACACTACACCGTAGGGTGTGGGTGCCTTACCATGGGGGTGTGTGCTAGTTTCTGATGGAGGAGGCGCATAAATCTCGATTCTCCATTCATCCCGGGGTGACGAAGATGTATAGGAATCTTCACCTGGACTATTGGTGGCCCTGCATGAAGCGGGAAGTAGCATGGTACGTGGAGCGGTGCTTGACCTGCAGGAAGGTGAAGGCCGAGCACCAGAGGCCACATGGAAAGATGCAGCCGTTGGATATTCCATTGTGTAAATGGGAGGACATTATGATGGATTTTATCACAAAGCTTCCCAGGACCGCAAGCGGGGTGGATTTGATTTGGGTCATCGTCGATCAATTGACCAAGAGCGCTCATTTTATTTCGATTCAGGAGAGCATCTCGGCCAAGAAGCTGGCTGACATCTATATCAAGGAGGTGGTGGTGTGGCACGGGGTGCCATTGTCGGTGATTTCAGATAGAGATGTTCGATTCACTTCCAGGTTTTGGAAGAAGTTTCATGAAGAGATGGGTACTCGTCTGCATTTTAGCATCGCCTTCCACCCGCAGACAGATGGTCAGAGTGAGTGAACCATCCAGACTTTGGAGGACATTTGGCGGGCGTGTGGCTTAGACTTCGGAGGTAGTTGGTATACTTACCTTCCATTGGCTGAATTCTCGTACAACAATAGTTATCACGCAATTATCTATCGTCCTCCCTTTGAGATGTTGTACGGGAGGATGTGCAGGACCCCGATATGTTGGGGAGAGGTTGGCCAAAGGGTAATGTCGAGCACCGAAGTAGTGCTCAAGACGACAGAGAGGATTCCACATGTCCGGAGCAGGCTTCAGACTGCTTAGAGCCGAAAGAAAAGTTATGCTGATAAGCGCTGATCAGACCTGGAGTTCCAAGTCGGGGATATGGTTCTCCTGAAGGAGTCGCCATGGAAGGGCATCATCCGATTCAGGAAATGGGGAAATTTGGGCCCCAGGTACATTGGACCATTCAGGGTCTTAGGCAGAGTGGGCAAGGTCGTGTATAGGTTGGATCTGCTAGCCGAACTCAGCCAGATCCATAGCACTTTCCAAGTCTCCCAGTTGCAGAAGTGCCTGGTGGACGACTCAGCAGTGGTACCCTTAGAGGATATTCAAGTCAATGACAGCCTGAATTATATTGAGCGGCCGGTGGCGATCCTCGACTGAAAGTCGAATGATTTGAGGAACAAGAGGGTGCAGCTAGTGAAGGTGCAATGGCAGCACCGGAAGGGCTCGGAATGGACTTGGAAGCCGGTGGATGAGATGATGGAGCATTACCCAAAACCATTCCTGGAACGAACAATAGACTTCGAGGATGAAGTCTGAAATAAGTGGGGGAGATTTGTAGCACTCAGTTCCTGGTATGTAATTTATTTTGTTGTATTTTGCATTTTTGGCATGCGACTCGGTGATTTGAAGACCCAACTCATCGAGTAAGAGTGGGTTTGGACACGGGACTTAAGTGATGGACTCGTCGAGTCGGCGGCCAGACTCAAAGAATAGACTCTAACTAGACAAAACCCTAATATGAGGATTTGCAACCTATTTAATCATCTCTTTCAGCCACCACTCGTCCTTATTGCTCCCAATGACTCTCCATAGCAAACCCTAATCTGAGGGTTTGCACCCTATTTAATCATCTCTTTCAGCCACCACTCGTCCCTATTTCTACCAAAGATTCTCCTTAGCAAACCCTAAATGTTTTGGTGCAAGAACTAAGACTTTTGAGTGATTTTTGTGGGTTTTGACCTCAAGGAAGAAGGAAGAGCATAGAAGGATCAAGAGGAGACTGAAGGATTTGAGTTTGGTTCATCATTTGCACTCTTTGGAAGGTCTAAAGTTTGTACCTTGCTTGCTTGTTTGTTAGATCCCTTTTTAGGTAAGATTTAGGTCTTTTAAGCCATATGAGGTGACCAACCATGATTTGCAAACATGGTTGGGGGTCAAGATTTCAAATCTAGCACTTGGGAAGAGTCACAAGGCAGATTTCGGTTGCTTTTGCACCCAAGGAAGGGCCCATGCAACAAAAGAGCCATTTTAGAGCCTTTTCTGGCTCAAAAGTCCCATGCATGCACGTAAAGTTCGTAACTTTACATGCTAGATCGAGCTTAGGGGATTGAATCTATAATTTGGACAAGTGTTGTACATCAGAAATCGACTCAGCGAGTCCGTTCTTGGGACTCGACGAGTCCAAGGCTTTGAGTCCCATATCTGTTGAGGGTCAAAAGAACTCAGTTGGGTGTTAGAAGGGTTGTATTAGGACAGAAGGAGTGACCCAATGCACTGGACTTAGTATTACACCTGGAGTTCATGGGACTCGACGAGTGTTAGAACAGACTCGGTGAATCCAAGGAAATCTTCTTATGTTTGAAGATGATCTCAACGATTTGTACATACAACTCAGCGAGTCAAGGTCAGTACTTGTTCATCAAATGAAGGTGAACTCGACGAGTTGTTCATACAACTCCGCGAGTCGGATGAAGGTTCATTGATGTTCGTAAAGAAGGGGAACTCATCGATTGGTTGCCAAACTCGACGATTCGAGTCACGGCTAAGGACGAGTAAATAGTAGGGACTCGATGAGTTGACGGCCCAACTCGGGGAGTCGGGTCAACAGGAAGTTGAGTTTGACTTGGACTTGGTTGGCGGTAAAATAGTCATTTTACCTTAAGAATAGATATCAGATTCTGACTGACTGTTTTGTGGGGATTATAGTCGGAAGATTTCCGGAGCAGCAGCTGACAGAGATTTCCCGCGTAGATTATCAGCAGTTACTCGTACGAGGTAAGTTACCTTCTAGTAGGGGTGGGTCTAAGGCCACATCATTGGCCCACCAAAGAGGAATATTTAGGAGATGATTGTCTTTGTGATAATTATCTTGGTCTGGTTATGTGCCTTGGTTATGATATTTATCTGTATGATATGATATGTGTATAGTAGGGATTAGTTTCCCTGACAGTGGTCCTTAGGACCAAAGGGTAGGTCTATACCCAGATATGCATGTTTGTATGTTTATATCTTGATTTTTTATGCTAGTGGTAGGGGTGGAATAGTCCCCAGTTACTGGTTGAAAGATACCGATGATGGTTACCGATTGAAAGATACCAATGATGATTACCGGTTGAAAGATACCGATGGTCCCGGTTGAAAGATACCGACGATGATTACCGGTTGAAAGATACCGATGATGATTACCGGTTGAAAGATACCAATGATATTGTATGGTATGTGGCATGATGGGAGAACTCACTAAGCTTTGTGCTTACGGTTTTTGTTTTGGTTTCAGGTACCTCTTCGTCTAAGAGGAAGGAGTCGGCGGCGTAACATCGCATCACACACACACACACACATGATAACGCATCGGATTTTCTGGGATTGCACTCTAATTTTCATTAATTTGGTGTCATGGTTTGGGACACAATATTATGTTTTTGTAATGTGTTGCTTTCTTGACAATGTTATGGTAAAATGTTTTAAAAATTATTCATTCAAAAGTAAAATTCTTCGGGCTTGAATTTTACGATGTTACAATTTGATTTGAAATTCCTTTTTAATTAAATGTTTATTTTATAAAACATTTCACCAAACCCTCAGTTTGAGTTCAGGCACACTCGAGAGCATGCCCAAATCCCTAAAACCAATGCTTTGATACCAACTTGTAACGTCCAAAAATATGGTCCCAAAATTTTCATTTTTAAAATAGATAAAATAGTATTTTTCACAAACCAAGCATACAACTAAAAAGAAAACAAATATATCTGTTGTCAAAAGAATAAGAGTAGAATATTATAAGCAGAAACATGTGGTGTCTATCCTGCAACCACCCAAGCTCTTCTATAGAAAAGTGAAGTACCTGAAACAAAAACTGAAAATCGTAAGCACAGAGCTTTGTAAGTTCCCCAAGATACCACATACCATACATAACAAAACATATTATGGGCCCCGCCCAGCATTGGACAGCGTCCGGCATCGGGCCCTGCCCATCTTCGAGCTAAGCTCGATAAACTGGCCCCGCCCAACATAAAATAACATATATCAAATAACCACATACACATGCAATAATCACATAGATACATAACATACAAATATTCATCGGGCCCCGCCCGACATTGGGCCTTAGCCTAAAAAACATATATACACCAGCACATGCAAGAGTCACAAAGACAGCTAGCATACTAAAAATATAACATAAACATGGGCCGGCATTGGCAACATTGACCCGCTAAACTCGGTAAGGAAACTCACCTCGCACTGCTAAAGCACACTGAAAGAAATCCTTCGTTGTTGCCCTTACGACACCTCCGAACTGTTAGATCAAAACAACACCTAATTAACGATTGGGTTGCAATCGATAACCACAACTTCATACCTGGGGTAAAAATACCATCATACCCATAACCTAGCGTTGTCTAAATCCATGACCTGAACTACAATCTGAAAGGCACAAAGGCCTATTAATAAACTAGTGGCCTAATTTTCCATATTCAACCCAAAACCCCGTATGGGCCTTATCCGAAGCCTATAATTCCCTTAATTACAACTCATATTACGCCAAGAACCCCTTGCTACAAACTTATTCAATTACATAAATCAAAAATCAAAGTCAAGGATCCAAATTGACCCAACTCGACGAGTTGACCTTCAACTTGTCAAGTTTCTTCATTAACTGCTCAGATCGGGAACAACCAGGGTAACTCGCTTAGTTGACCAATAAACTCGTAGAGTTCTCCAAAGAACCAACAACTTAATGCATTGAGTTTCCTTCATCGAATCCAAGAGCTCCAAAGCTCAGATATCGACCAAAATGAGATCAAGAAGTATAAAGTTTCCAACTTCACCCCTAGGAACCGCTTAAATGGATCCAAACCCAAACCCTAGACTTAAAAGAGTGATGGCTTAATCATTAAGCACTTAATCATCAAAGACGAAACCCCAAAATATAGATTTGAACTCATAAGGCTATATGGCCACGTAAAGTTTCCAACTTTATGCTTAAGTATGACTAGGAAGAGATCAAAAGCATGAAAAGGGCTAAATGAAAGAGTTAATGCATGAAGCCCTTAAATCCATAAAGTTGGCACCTTTATGCTAAAAGAGCTCATATAGATCATAGACCTGAAAGAGTAAACACTTGATACTTTTACTTCCCCAAAAAGCACCTATCATGGCTAAAAGCATACAACCTAACCCAAGAAAAGATCTAAGAAAATATTAAGCAAGGTTAAAAGTTTACACCCAAAATGTGTTGGAAATAGAGTAGAGAATCAAGATCTGAAACCTCCTACTTGAACCATCACCTTGCACCAAGCTTCTCTTCCTTCTATGAGCTTCAAACACACAAAAACACACCTAAAATGAGCTCACAACACTCAAGGTGGCTCTAGGGTTTCGAGATAAGGGTTAAGGGATATGGAGGTTGGGAATGAGGCCAACAACTGGGACTTAAGGTGTTTAAATACAGTGCAACACCCTAAAAATTAGGGTTTCTAAATCAGCGTCCAACTCGTCCCTTCACCAACTCGCCGAGTTGCTCCATAAAAACACACGACCCAAATTCCTCCAACACGTCGAGTTTCCACCATAAACTCGTTGAGTTGGTCCCTAGGAAAGGAAAATTATTTCCACAATTAACCTTCTAGATTTCGGGTGTTACACCAAGGGACCCTAAAGGACCCATAAAGTTCCTAACTTTATGGAGTCCCAACACTCTAACTCTTAAAGCCATTGATAAACATGTATAAAACTTTAGATCTAGCAACAAGGAAACAAAAAAGCTTGCATCTTGGTTACTCGCAATGGTCCAAAGGTGTTGCTAGAGGTTATAAATGGAACGTCCAAGTTGAATTTATGCTTCAATGGTGATCTCTTCTTCTTCAAACCAACAAAACTCCACCAAAAGCTCATGAATCACAAGGATAGGCTAGTGTTATGGTTCTTATGTGCTTAGGGATGAATGAGGATATCTTGGAACCCTAAAATGACGTTTATGGGGTTTAAATACAAAGGAAACCCTAAAAGGTCATGGAATTGGGCTGCAACGCATCTCATGTCATGAGCTCTTTCTGCCCATGTCATGAGCTCAAAGGAATTCAGCAACTTCATTTTATCACTCCTCACGTGATGACCCCTATATAGTCACGTCGTGAGCCTTGGTTTTACCTAAAAACCATGATTTTGACTCCTTGAAGCCCTAAATCAATCTGATCCGGAAACCGAGTGTTAAATCATTCACATAGAGCGGAATAGATTATATTATGTTTGAGTACTTGTCGATTATGTCATCCCATGAGGACTGTTGGAGCCATGATGACGAACAGACTAGGATAGCTTTTGGCAAATGGACTCTGAGTCGGAGTCTTGTGTTACGACCTAGTGAGAGGTTATCAGCTTCAACATTTGTATCGTAATTGAATACTTCATTTAATTCGTAGGAGAGTGTGAGGCATGAGAGATCCTGATTGGATCGGAAATTTGATTATTCGTGTGCAAAATGAGACTAAAATAGTGGCATGGCACCAATGATTAAGACTTGTTTTGGGAGTCGTCTCATTTTTTAGTGAAGGGTTCAGTAGAAATGGATAGTCAACAATTCTTCTATGTAGTTGTTAGCAAGATAATTCAGGGTCGAAAAGTTTTCATTTGGGTTGCAAAGTGGAGTCATCCAGACTATGTTTGATAATGGTTTTGCATATCGAGAAGTCTGACAAGGTTTTAGGTTTCCCGATTTCAGGCGGAGCAGTGATGATTATCCTTTAATTGATGTAATTTAGTAGGTCAAGGATTTATTATTTGAATCAGGGTTCTAAAAAAATGACCAAATCGTTTGAGGTGCCTAGAATGTAGTAAGAAGTGATTTCGAGGATGAAATCAATTTAAGTGGGGGTGAATTATAACATCTTATTTTGAAAAGTTCTTATTTCAGGATTATGGACAATAAATTGATCAAATGGAGGCCTTTGGGTTTAATGGAATAGAGTTTAGATTCTATTGGTGGTGTATGATGTTGGATAAGTGATTTAAACCTTGGATTGTTCGATAGAAGCTAAGGGGATTATGTATCGGGCTTTTGCATAACTTAAAGATTTTATTTCGAGAATTTTTTTAATCATAAGTATCAAAATAGAATTGTAGAGTATTTTGATACCTTTCTGTGGATATAAAGATCATCAAAAACAGAGTTCAAACGAAGAAGTTATGGCTATTTGAAGTTAAGCTAGAAAAAGGGAGTCTAGCAGTACGTTGGGCATACACTAGCTAGTACGATGGGTGTACTCGGCTGAAGGGATGTGTTTTTATGGAGTTATGCAAGGCGTAACTTAAGGTATGATGGGCAAACCTTCATAGTGTTAAAAACTTATTTTCATGATTTTGAGCCCTATTTAAGGACTCTAACCCATTAGGGTCCTTCCTAACATCATTTACCACCCTCTTAAGCCTCCAACTCAAAACCCTAGCCCCCTTGAGAAAATATTACACCTTTTTTATGTGTTTTGGGTTCATTTTGGATGAAAGCGAAGTCCAAACTTTTTGATTATTGGAGCTTAAGCTTGTAGATCCAGAATCTACATTGCTTTTCTCAACTCCAAATAGTATAAAGCTTGAACCTTGATGATACATTAGTTAGGTCTAGCTAGTTTTGGGTTTTATGAGCTTCTTGGTCCCATAATCTTGTTATTCATGAGTATGGATTACTCTAATCAAAATGAGTTTTCCTTTCAGTCATTTTTAGGTGCTTTGAGACATAAAAATGTGGTCTTGGTCCTTTTCTTTCCTCCATGCAAGAGTTATGATGCTTTGGTTTGTGAATTAAGTTGAAATTTTAATGTATGGACTCATTCTAGCCATGGTAAGTCATAAAGTAGGAAACTTAATGACATAGAATGTTATTTGGGTCTAGATTTGTGCTTGGATGTGAGACATTAATGGAATAAGCATTTAATGAATGAAAATGGAATTGAACGAGTACGATGGGTGTACCTAGTAGTACATTAAGCGTACCAGGCAGGAGCCCCGTAATCAGGAAGGGATCTACTATGCTGAGCTAAGTGACTGAGTACCCTGGGCGTACTTAATATGTGTTGACCTCCTTTGACTTTTTGACTTTTTAACTTTGACCAGCAAATTGACCAAGTTAGACCTAAGGGCATTTTCGATAATTTGAATAGTAGTTTGAGATTTGGGCCCTTTTAAATAATTAGGTGACAAATAAAGATATCTTTTCGAGCAGTGATTGGTGAAAATATTCTTTCAGACTGTGAGGTGAGTCTCCTTACTGTACTTATGGGTTGAAGGCACCAATGTCGACCTACTAGATTATGTGGTAGGATAATGGTGGTCTTTGTGACACTTATTAATATGCTTGTATGTACTTAATGTCTTTTACTATTACTGGTATGATTGCATGTTATAGGCATAGAGCCAATCTACGTTTGGCATTATTATGAACATGTGGTTGATATGGACCCGACACAGCTACATGTTGTTACATTGAGTCATTATGGACTTGGGGTTGATATGGGTACGGGGGTTGATATAGACTCGACACAACCAAGTGTTGTAATATTTATCTATGTGTGTGGTATATGGTACTTTGGGGAACTCACTAAGCTTTATGCTTACAGTTTATGTTTATGGTTTTAGATACTTTCGTTTTCAAAAAGGAAGGTCCTGACTTGATCGCACTGCATCACATCGAGTTTTATTTCTTACTGAATGTTTACAAATTAATCTGATGTTTTGAGAATACTTTGACACTGCTCGTCTTTCGGAATAATGAATGAATGGGTTTAACTTATTTAGAATGAAATTTTTACTCGATATTTTTGGGATGTTACAAAATCCATTTCTAAAGGGACATTTAAAAGAACCAAAAATCTTCTAATAATGTTGTTGTTGAAGCTCCAACTTGAGAAAACATCCATTTTTTGCAAAAGTTGAAAAGCTTATTGAAAGGTAAATATTTCAACAACATCCAATACTTTTAGAAACTGTTGCAAAAACTATCGCAAAAGCTCCAACAAGACTTAAGAACAGCCATTGTGATATTTTTAGTGACACTTTACAGAAACTGTCACTATTTTCAATATACACTTATTTATTGTGAATGTTCCCCTTTTGTCTTCAAAACTTCGATTCATTTTCATTTCCTGTTATATTTTTGTAAAAATAAATTATATCTAAAAACTAATCTATTACTAACAAAAACAAATGAAGAAAACCAATCTAGTTAGTTATTACATAGCATATAAACAAATAAACATTAGAAATAGTTTGAACAAATCGACAAAAACAACACAAAGGTCCATACCTAATTTATGCACATCATATATATATATATATATATATATATATATATATATATATATATATATATATATATATATATATATATATATATATATATATATATATATGTTCAGGTTCATTTAAGACCATGCTAATTTTGTGAGACCGTGAGACCAAATCTAAAAATAATTTTAAAATGCAAAATAAAAGGAAAATCCAAAAATTCTTTGTTTAATTATTATTTTCAAAACTTTATTTAACTAAAAAACTAAATAAATAAATAAATCAAATTACCGTTTTTTTAATACGTGACATATTCTAATAAAATATTACACTGTACATATTCTAATATGATTTTTAGAATGTTTAAAATATTCTACTAGAATTGTCAGATATGTAGAGTATTCTAGATATTCTACTAAAATATGTAAAAGAAATATAATTTTTTTATTTATTTGTTAGTTTTTTGGTATTTTTTTATTGTTTTTGGATAATATATATTCCGAAAATAATATTGGAAAAAAATTTGAAAATTTTCAATTATTTTACCTTTTAAAAATGTTTTTGTTTTATCTAATAAATTAGTAGCTAGGATTGCATCTCACAGTCTCACAAAATTAGGTTGTCTCACATTAACTTATCCATATTATATATATATATATATATATATATATATATATATATATATATATATATATATATATATACATATATATATATACCAACCGGCACTTTATTTTTCTAATGCAACTTTATATAACCCAAAATGCATGAAAAATGGTTACATATAAAAATAAACAGTTTTAAACTACAAGTTGCCAATGGAGACAATAATGGATATTTTTTAGCTAAAAGAAATACATGCTTGTTTTCCAAAAACAAAAGGTTATCGAACCAAAAGATTATCATTCTAACATACAAAAATATGGATTTGATATCTCTAATAGCTTTTGATACAAAATATAAGAGAGTTTTTTTTAAAAAACCACAATAATAGATTTAAAAATTCACAAGTAATGTTCGAGTATATTTCAAAAAGAAAACCAACAAGGATCCCTTTAAAGAGGTTATAAAGATATTAAAAGCAACCATATGGTGTTTTTAAAATGGATACCTTTGAAACCTCTGAACCCACTTGGTTTTGGGGGGTTGTTGAAGATGGAAAGATCAAAGAGGATGATGTTCTATACAAGTATCCATCATCAAGAGTAAGGCACTTGGAATGATAGTTCTCATTTTATATGAAATACTTCTTAAGCCTTGAAGTGCTAATCTTAAATAAGCATTATAGGAGAAGCACCTCTTACCATCTATTCTTCATAATGCTTCAAAATACAATAAGAAGAGAGGGGGAAAGATGGAGTCAACCATTGATGTGCACAAAATATACCTATCAATATTTTATACCCTAACAAATCTCTACTAACTATACACTTATAGGCAATGTACCTAGTCAGATCATAGAATAGCTCAATTAAGTTGGGTGTCGATCACAAGGAACTAAATTTAATTAATAAAATAATTACTTAAAGTTAAACTAAGAAAAAAACTAGAAGTTGGGGTTTTATCTGGTTTTATAAGTTCAGATTAACTTAATTAAAATACTCAGCTAATTACTATAGTAACCAACTCGAAAGACGATATTAAATCAAGAATAAAGGATACTTTTGTTTAGCTTCAAATCTCACCTATTTCCTATGGTTGATTTCAAGACAACAGAATAATTTTGTTAGTTACCAAATAGAAGTTACTAGTCATCATGATCAAACTAACTATCATAATTTAATTCAATAAATTTAACCCCAATAATCATGCAAGTTGAGGACACTAAACTGAATTTTAAAGGTAATTTGGACTTTGAATGATAGAATCTACAGACCACTATTCCATGGTCAAGTCTAGTAATCAAGCAAATATTATGATCAAATATTTCTCTCTAACTCAGTCAACCGACTAACTTATCACCTATACTAGGGTATGGCCAATCTTATGTCTAGAAATTTAATGATCATAAAAAACTAGGTAAATCAATTTCACACAATTAAATTCAGTTTAACTACACAAAACTTGACACAAGGAAATAAATATAGAAACTTTAACACGCAAGGTTTATATTTTTCAAACAATATTTAAAGTAAAAACCAAATTCATCAATCCGCCAAACAATAAATCAACACATAGTATTTAAGAGTTCATCTAATCTAAAAAAAAGCAAGGGTTATTAGCCCAAAATAAGAGTTGGAAAACACATAAACAAAAGGAAAACTAAGATAAACATGATTAAACTAGGAAAAGAAAATGTGTAGATGCAAATCCTTGCTCTAATATCATTATCATTTGATCTCCAGTCGAATTCCACCTTCAAAGGGTTCTTAGAAGGGTTTTTATTCATAAATAATCACAACCCTAAGGTCTTTGCCTCTTGTAATCGACCTAATGTCTAGAATATATATATATATATATATATATATATATGACAAATCTGCCCATCACGTTGTGGTTGGTAACCACCACATCTTGGTATTCTTAGATATCATGTATTCTCCAAGTCAGCATCAAGAATCATGAAGATTCCATTTACCAAGTCATGGTGGTGATAACCATATCATGGATACTTGGAATCAACATTTTCACAAAACATGAAAGTCGTCTAAAATTTGTTATAGTTTTCTGATCAATTTTAATCTCCTTATCGGAGTTATAAGTCATGAGTTAAAGCCAAAACACTGACGAGGGGTAAAGCTGTCTAGCAACATGATTTTTATATCTTCTTCTTGCCTAAGCTCGTATTTTCCTGCTTCCAGCTCCTCATTTTCTTCCTTTTCATCTTGAGCATGTCTTTACTTCTATAAAACGTATTTCAAACATAATAAGTACCTTTTTTTCCCATAATAAGCATATTTGTAGCTAAAAGTATTAAGATAGTGTATGAAATATATGGTTAAATATGCACATATCAAAATACCCTACACTTGGCTTTTGCTTGCCCTCAAGAAAAACTGATTTTAATATCATCACATTAATACCCTAGCTACCAACATTGCACAAGACAAACCATTTGAGCCTCTCCATTAAATCAAGACCGCAATGCATGTATTTGTGTCTAATTTTCCTACGAACTTCCCCAATCCTAACTACTCACAAGCTTCATAAACACTTCCCCACTTCTTTTTAACAAAATTAATTTTATGAATCCCTTTAAATATATCATCTAAATTTTTCTTAAACTCAAGTTTATATTTTGTTAAGCCCAACCATACATATGGAAAATAACCTAGAAAGAAAAATTACAATAAAATTAACTTGGTAAATTGCCTTATTCTTGAGTCTTCAATAATTTGGAGCTTTTCTTCATGATATATCTTGATCTTCATGACTTTGTAGACTCTTATTCTCAAACTTTTGCAATTTTTTTTCTTTTTCTATTTTTTTCTTTTTTCTTTTCTTTTCTTCTATCACTTTTTTTCACTCAAAACTAAAAATCCAATAAAACATATTCTTAAGCAAGGAAACTTAACTTCAACCCTTATTGGTTAGCGGTATTAGTCTAAGGTTCAATGACCACATAAACTCTCCTGGATACATTTATGGTTCATGATACTAAACATATTATGGCCCTCAAACTAAGCAATATCGTATTTTTGTTCCATGACTTCACTAGGATAGGGAAGCCACAAATACACTATAGCATATGCTGGCTCAAATAAACATTGAAAATCACATCGGTTCACCACACACAATGCTAGCAACCTAGATCTAAAGATACCATTTTTTTAACTAGATTCAATTTAAGAGTATTTTTTCAAATCTTTCTAATAATTTTTTAAATCCTAGTCATTTTTTCAATTTTGTATCAGTATGCTTGCATTCCTATATTCAACCGCTACCCCACACTTAATTGATGCAATTTCCCCATCGCATGCTTAAACAATTAAAGAACATAAAAGAGGATAAATTAAACAGAATCCGCTTGGATTGTAATGGCAAGATCGAATTCTTGAAAGTGTGTGGAAAAGCTTGGACATTCCGTATAATTGCTGGAAACAATATGTCTAAGGCCTTCTCTCTTGAATGTCAATGTAAATGTTTCGGATCAAAATAAACCAAAGAACCATCTTCGGAAAGTGTTTTGAACCTCATTTGTGATGTGGTATAGTAACTCCATGACATGGTGTTGAGTTTGAGGTCGTAATGGTCGTGGATTTTAAAATTCTCACGACGTGATCTAAGGATTCCACGTTGTAGTGAATGGTCTGATGTAGTCTTGATAAAATTGAATCTTACAATGAGGTGAATGGCCTGATCTTTTTCTGAAAGAATCATCGGTTAGATTCCATTTTCTAAAGCTTTTTTTCATTTCCATCCGTACAATAATGGTGAGTTTTAACACGAACATGATGTCTGGATTTTCTCATCTTCTTAGATCTTCAACCAAAATTCCAATGTTGATACCAGAGTACTATGAAAAATAGGTTGATCGCATTTAATAATACCTCAAAAGGATTGATAAGGATCCATGGCGATGTATCACAAGGGGAAATTACCGTCCAGGCATGTTTGCTCAAGTCGGAAACTTTGGATCGACTTCTGGTATGGAATCTCAAAAAGATAAGTGTGAAACAAATGACAATAAATGTTTACGTGAACTTCGTGGTGCTCTTCCATCGAGTGTTTACAATGTTGCTCGGGGATGCAAATCATCAAAAGAGATCTAGGATACTTTGAAAAAGAAGTATCATGGAAGCGAGAAGACAAGAAAGAGCTCAGTGAAGCAGTGTCTTCTTGAACTTGGTGACTTCAAGCAAAAGGAGGATGAAACCATCAAACTCTATTACGATCGCTTGAAAGAATTAATATACAAGTGTAATTGTTATGGAGCTATTTGATTAACTCTCAAATACAATCTTACTTTCATGATGGGACTTCGAAAGGAATGGAGAAATATCAGCTTAGTGATCAAGACACAACAAAGCCTCGTTGGCTACTCATTGGAGATCCTTATAATGTACTCAAACCTCATGAGAGCAAAATCAATGAGATATATGAAGATGGGAAGATGAATTTGGGAGGTCCTCTTGCATTGATGTCCAAGGTGTCTGCAAAAGAAAATGATATTGAAGTGGCTCAGAAGGTTGATTCTGAAGACGAAGGTTTTCTTGTGAATCAGGAGAATGAGGCGGTGGCATATTATTCCAATAACAAAGTGAATGAATTCTTTGAGAATCCTTTTAATCCAAAGTTCAAAAATAACAATGATTATAAGGGAAAATTTTCATTTGGGAAAAGTGCTACAGAGGAGTCGAAGGCAGAGAAAAAAGAGAAAAACAATGTTGTTGAGAGGGTAGAAAAGAATTTGTACGGAGATTTTGGTTTCGACTACAATTATTGGAACGGTGCAAACCATCTGGTAGTTGATTTCATGCTATGGAAGAAAGATGAGAAGAAGGAATATGTTGAGGATGAGGCTTATTATGTTAAGAGGTTGGAGGAAGTGATATCGAAGAGGAAACGAATGTCACTCGTTGTGAGGGGAAGTGTTGATAAGGATGGAACCTACTACATCCGGTCGTCTGGTTCCGATGATCAGGAGATGAGAAACCCAACACATGGCACAATGTATGTGAGGTTTGAAGAGGAAAGTTCTGAAGAGGAGAAAGTGGTTGGAAAATGCTTTGTGTCAACTGGAGCAGATAAATCTCCTATAACTTCGAAGGTACATGCTCTTATTGAATCTTTTAACATTCCTTCTAGTTCGAAGGTACATGCTCTTATTGAATCTTTTAACATTCCTTCTAGTTCTTACCATAATGTTTTATCTGACTTCGATGATAATATTTTTTATGTTAATGACATGATTATTTTTGTTAGTAGCGAAGCTGAGAAGTCAAAGTATTTGTTTCTAGATACACAGAAACATTTGGAGTCTAAGAGAAGTCAAATAGATATTCTAGAGCTACTGTGACATCCCCATTTTCACGGGCATAAAAGATCGAATTTTGTTTATGCTTTATAAAAATCAGAGTACCTCTTTTAATAAAAATGTTATGGAATTTGATCCCAGTAAAACATGATAAATATGTTATCAAGCCATTTCTGAAGAAAAGCATTTTTATTCATTTTAAAACATTTGCGATGTCATCGTCAATACAGAAGCATAAGCATAAACAAAACTTAGATTCATTATCACTAGTGATTTATAAATCCTTAATCTCTCAGTGTAAGGTGACTTCATATCAACACTTCTAATATAAATAAACTGAGTGGGTCAGGTTGGGAAACCTGGTGAGTACATAGGGTTTTCAACGCACAATAATATAATTATTATGTTTAATCATCAAACAATTAACCCAATTACCCATCCCCATTATCTTCATTACTCTTAAGGATTTACACTAAGAATTAGCTATTCCTCGTTCATTCTTTCCTAAGGATTATCCAAAGGAATAGGCATGAAATCCATCGTTTCCAGGGTTTACTCAACAGGCACTAAATCCATAGTTGCTAGGGTTTACTCATCAGGCACTAAATCCATAGTTTCCAGGGTTATCTCGTTTATCAACAGTATCGTTTCTGAGAATCCACATGCAAGAATCCACAATATTGTTTCCAAGAATCCACTCGTAATACATGTTAATGGGGTTTTAGAGTACAACCGGTGAATACACTGTTCAAATAACACCTACAAGTTGCGAGCCTGCTAGTTTTCCACTGGACTGTCTATAATAGTTCGTGGTTATCATCCATACTCTGCTAGATGACGAGGCCAACACTTAGGAAAAAGACTTCTCTCATGGTTCACCTCTCATCCTTATCTCATGGTCTATATCACCTCTCATCATTTTATTTTTGTCACAAAGCAACTATTTCATCTACCCATGTTTTACCCAACACATTTTGTAGATATAAAATACATACATAGTTTAAATCATTTAAAACATGTATTAAAAAATCTTTCACCCAGCATAGACGGCAAGTATACAGACAATATGCATAGATAGCATGTAATATATATTAAATATTTTATATTTATGTGTAAGATGAAAGTAACTATGCACTCACTTGAAAAGGTGGTGACTCGGCACTCGGACAACACATCAATACTCTTAACACAATTTTCCTTTGACAAAACCTAGTATCATTACCACTAGAGTTTAGTCTAATATTTACTGATATTAATTACTAGTCTTGCTATTATTACTATTATATAAGCACGAAACAATATTTCTCAACCACTATATACTGACAGGGGCTAGACATAAAACACTGGAGGGTAGGACCATTTTGGCATATAACACTTCTGAAATCCAACAACCCTATGCGGCCCTTTAAACCAGATTCCCCATACTGTGAGTGGTTAAAATATATAATAACAACACTTATATACCTCATAATAATATCCTAAATACTTATTATAAGGTCCTAGTAACATTACTATATTAAAACATAAGATATACTAACGATAGGTAGGTGTAGCTTACTTACAGTGGGTTTTTGCAAAACCAGGCTTCGGTGGAGCAGCATTCTGGAGCCTAAAGGCTCTTTTCTTAGGGATTCGGGAGCCTTGGGGCTTCCTACGGGTGCTAGGGGGTTTACCTCGACTTTAGGGGGCTTAAGGGAGGCTAGAGAGAGAAAGTGGAAAAGGAAAGGTATGAGAATGAATGGAACCCGATAGCTCCTCGCCAATTTGGTCCACTGGCTCGCCAATTCAGTGCCATGTGTCATCATCCGATGGCTTTCCTTGGAGAGAAAGCAACGACTGTTATCGCGCCACGTCACCCAAACTCGCATCGCACCCTCCTGACTTAGAAAAATCATAACTCTCGCATATGAGCTCCATTTTGATGTTATTTTTTTCCACACGTAGGTAAAAACAAGATCTACAACTTTTTTTTGGACTCTGTTGGCTAATTCTCGACCGATCTTAAATTTAATAGTACGAAGAGATTAGACTATTAAATGACCACGAAAAATTCGTACCTCCTTCATATGAACTCCGTTTTTGTCTGTCTTTTTACCGTTGATTTCCTATTAATGAGATATTTAACTCTCATTTAGGTTGCGTAAGCCAAAAACCGCTCGAACTAAAATTCGAGTTTCGGGTCGTGCACTGTTAAGCCAAATCTTAGAAAATTCATAATTTCCTCATACGAAGTCACATTTGGGCGTTCTTTTTTATATGTTCTCGGCTTAGTGTATACTATAACTTTGGTTTATATCACTAAGGCTAAAAAGTACTTTATCAAAAATTCACTATTTATGTCTCCCGTTGTGATGTCGGTTTTGCTGTAAGACTTCGACGGGCCATAACTTTTTCGTTATAACTCAGATTTCGGCATTCTTTATATGTACAGAACCCTTGAGACATATTGAACAACTTCATTAAGATTATTTATTCTAAATAATCTTTTGTCGAAAAGTCATTTTCGACCCCTATTATCTTTTAATTGACTACCCGGATCTATTAGCGTTACAGCTACAACTAAATAATATTTCTCTAGATAGGGAGTTTGTTACGATAGAAAATGTTATGTTGATGAAACAAATAATCATTTACTATAACTGTGTGAAACGATTTTATACTAAACTAACTGCTCTTCATCATTTATCTGAAATTAGCAAAGAACAACAAAGGAACCTGTTGTCTTTCTTGGTTTATGAATGGGAGAAAATCGATACAACTTCTTATGACTGTGAGAAAAAGATATTTAAATTCGATGTAGCATTTTTCTTCGATGTTTAACTGGTAGAAGCTCTGATCTCAATAAAGCAAAGTTGGATGTCTACCCAATGATTGCAGGTCTATACTATAATCTCAACGTGGATTATGTAGCTCAGTTGTTGGAAGAGCTCTGAATAAGTATTTATCATACCAATGTTATGCATAAGTATCATGTGCTAGGTATTGAAGTTTGATTCTCAAAGCAGTGTATAAGAAAGAGGGGATTTTGGTACCATATGACGTTTTCAAGGCTAAGTTTTCAACATATCAGCATCCTAAAGTTGTTCCTGATGATCCTGTGTTATTTCCCACTGTGGCTCGTATTCCAGATGCCATGTTGAAAAAAGTTGATCCTGCTCATCCAATTCTTGCCAATTATTTGTCAACAATTAACCCAGATGTGCAAGTAGGAGTTTTGTTACCAAAATGGTAAGAAGGCACCTCGAAGGTCACTAAAGTTTCGAAAAAAATCAAAGAAGTCTGACCAACCACTGTTTGTTCCTAACCCAATAGAGCATGAGATTAAATAAGTTGTCCCTAAGAAAGTTGAAAAAGAAGTTTCGAAGGAGGTTATTCCATCAAAATCAGGTATTTTAAGACGCACTATGAAGCTTGCTCACTGTCCTAGACACTCTCCTGAACTACCAGTGATTGAAGAACTTTCTGTTGAACCATTGACTTCACCATTAGAAGGATCTATTTCAAAGATCATAAAAATTCAAAAAAAAAAAAAAAAAAAAAAAAAAAAAAAAAAAAGCAGGAGAGTGTCTAGGACAATGAGCAACTTTATGGTGAACCATTGTCTTCACCAATCAAAGGGGTGTTCGAATTCGCAATGTTCCAGTTCCAATATCACCAGCATCCAAGAAACAAAAAGCTCAAGATGTTGTTAAAATTATTAAAAAGAAGAAGAATCAGTTGGCAGATCCTCTTGATGAGGTTTTTCATGAAACAAATTTCAAAAGTGGAAGTGATAGATTTCCAATTCTTCTAGATATTGGATTGGACTTTGAGACACTGCAAAGGCACTCTCTGGTTAAGTCGACCTTCAAGGAGACTGGAAGTCTTGGTGGCACTATACACGTATCTCATACGGATATAACCACTAATTTGGGTGAATCCCCAACATCTACTATCCCTGCGAAGACATTTGTCATACCAGTCGAGGTCTCTATGACTGAATCTATTTCAAAGGAGGTTCGAACCTCAGGTATCCATGTGTATATATCTAATATGGACACAAATGTCAATATGGGTGAAGGGATGACCCAAAAAGTAGCTCTAAGGACCTTTTCTAGTTGAAACCTCTTATATTTCTGCATCACTCATTCTATCTTCTGCTATCGAAACTACTCTTATCAACACTTCCACTTCTTTAGCCCCGTTCGTTTGTCACATTCCCACTTCATTACCTGCTTCTAGCATTTCACCCACTTTTTCAAATATCATGCATCAACCCATTACTTCATTTTTCTCTTCCCAGTCCACTGAAGGGGAAAAGTCCATTCCAGATGATGATTAAGATAATGATGATGTGATGGTATCATTTGTAGAGATTTAGTCTAACCCTGAAGAAGATAACATTCCTAATCATAAGTTGAATTCTTTGTTGCAAATTCAGACTGATACATTGGGTTGAATTTCAGTGTCTGGGATTTAGGTGGATGTGATGATTAAGTCACAAGAGCATCGTTTAAAGTTTTCTATGGAACATATTGAAACGAAACATGAAGAGTGACTAAAGCATCATGTTGAAAATTTCCAATTTGAGGTGACCCAGCTTCGTGAAGTTTCCAAAGGGCGTTATATATTGTTTGTTAAAGAAGTGAAGAAAGTGGAGGAATCAGTCAATCTCAAAATGGAGGAACTCAAGTCCGAAATGTCAAAAGAGGTGGCCAAAATCAAACAAAATTATACAATTCTTCATCGCAAGATGGATGTTCTTGTTGACGTAATCAAGAATTTCATAGAAGATAAATAATACATTGTTCTCCACCAAACTTGAGGCCAAGGCGAAATCAGATTCGAAAGTGTTTGACAAGCTAGAGGAGTTTTTGGTTAGTTTAATGGAATCCTTATCGAAGCTTGATTTTCTCAACAATCTGCATTCTCTCCAGATTCGATTTTCGAATATAATTTCCTCTCTTGAATTGAATCTTAAAGCAGAACTTGCTCCTCTTCGCCAGGTAGTTAATCTTATGCCAACGAATGTCCCACCTGTGAAACAAGTTGTGCAAGGTAGAGATAATGGGGTTAGCTCTTCGAAGTATTCTGATCAAGGTAAAGTGGTTGGGAAGGTGATACCAACTCAACTCTCAACATCACTTCCTGTTTCTCTAACAACCACTTCTACAACAACTACTTCGAGACCAATAACCAAAGGCATCATTATTGGAGAATCTGTTGGAGGATCGAAGTCAAGTTTAAAGCCACTATCTTCGAAAGAGGATAAAGGTGACAAAGGAAAGGGTATCAAGAAGGTAATTTCAGATGTAGAAAAAAATGTGGAAAAGGAAATGGAGAGACAAAGGAAAATAAATATGTCACACCCCGCTAAAGCGGAAATGCAATATATGACAGCGATAACGGTTTCATTGCAAAAGATAAAGATACACCACCATAGTAGTATTGAAAAGTTTACAACCCATAGATTAAAAGAAACAAAGTACAAGTTTTTCCAAAACAACATTGTTCAAAATATAACTTCATAATAGCTTAAACACGATGCAGCATGCTCTATGATGATGAATCTTTGCATCCACTTACTAATTATTTCCTAAAAAAAGCATGTAAAACGAGCATCAACTATGAAAATAGTTGGTAAGTTCACAAGTTTATAAATCGAGCTTGAATAAATCTTTTCATAAATACAAGTACATTGCTTTAATGAGAAACAAAGTTGATTGTTATTAATGAATACAAGTTTATTGCTATAACAAGAAACGAGTTTGTATGTGTATGAGCAAACAATGAGCCTCAACCAAACCTATGACTGAAGCCCTATCGAGATCTATACTTATCGTTCCATAGATGAATATGGTATCATGCACTCCAGCGATTCGGGCGAGTGAGGAGTTGTCAATTCCTAATAGCGCTATCCATAATGACCATTGGCTCAAAGAGTTAATCGTTAGAGATAAGGGAAGGGCCTTAGTACGATAAGTTCTCATGTTCCGTGTTGCATAGACATATATAAAGAAACATAGCAATACAATAGCAATCATGTTTGATAATAATCAATTTAAATACAACATGCAAACAATAGTTTTTCTGTACATGCTTTTCCACCCCAAAACATAAAAACTGAAAATAGGGGAGTGCGTGAATACTCACAATGTTTCGAGTAGATACAAGTAGTGTCTCGGAATGCACCAACGTCTTACTTCCGGGATCCTACGACATCAAACACACACTAGTGAGTTTTCATGTCGAAATCTAGTGCTAATATACTAAACTCTATATATAGTGAAATGCCAATTTATGTTTTAGTATTGAATTTTATATTAATTGATTACACTTTTTCTGAGATAATGAAATTCTACAAGTCGTGCGATTAATTATAACTTTGGAATATTAATTTTCCAGATTTAGTAATATAAATTAAAGGTATTTCTACACATTTAAAAGTGTTTTATATTCCTAAAAATGTAAAATATTATCAAACAATTTCCAAAATTTGTCAAACCTTGTATTTTCATTGTAAATACAATAGAGGTTTTCCAGAAAATTTTCCTTGAATTTTTAATATGGTTAATTATTTTTCAAATTTTTAAGTCTTCTTAACAACATAAATTCACGAAAAATAGCATTCAAAGGATAAAAATTCTCAAACTTTTTATTTAACTGCTATTACGCAATACTAAGCTGGGAAAATTATAAAAATGGATTTCCAAGCTATTTAATTATATTTTATGATTTTTGAGCATTTATTCCAAGAAAAATTGAAATAAATAGAAAACAGTTTCCTTGTTTTATTCCTTTAAATAATCATTAATTGAAGAAATAATATTAAACAATTAAAATAAATTACCAAAATTTTTTTTAACATTATTTAGAGTATAAATAACGTGGGAAAAATACCAAAAGTGGTTTTCATATTGTATAACCCGGTTTTGGGTATTTATGTGTATTTTAGTGTAATTAACTTTAGAAATTAAGAGAAAAATAGTTTACAGTGGAGAAAAATCCTCAAAATGTTTATGTAACCTCCAACTGTACAACATCATTTTCTGGTAAATTTTCATGAAATTTGGATAATCATAACTATTTTTCCTATTTTTATACCATTATAATTACCAAAAATTTGAAAAAATAGTAACGCATGATGAAAAATGTTAAAATTATTTTTATGAGTCACCCATCACAGGTAAGGTATGTGAAAATTGTTAGATACAATTTTCACACTCTCTATAGTGGTTTTGTGATTTATTATATCCTAACAAAAGAAAATCGGAAATCATACCAAACACCAACAAAAATTGATGAAATTTAGTGAGGTGTCATTATTCACCATAAGGGTAATCCATGAATTTATTCCGGATTTATTGACCTCTGGAAGTATTTTATGTGATTTATGCCCTTGGTTTCTAGCAATAATTTTAATAAATCAAATAAATAATAAAAGCTTTTCGTATTTTACAGATTATCAAATGCATGTGAGGGCTTTCAAAAGGAAAAATGTTCAAATTTTATTCAGAAGGGAAATAGGGGTATTGAACCCAAACAAGTTAAGAAATGTTGCATACAATGGTGCATGAGATATAAATGTGGCTGAAGTTTATGAATTTATGTAGCCCATTCAGTGGGGTTTTAAGCCACGAAACTTCAACCATCATTCACAACCTATAACTAACACTTACAAAGAAATTCTTTTTCAATCAAACATATTACTCGTATAATTAGGTCGGGAGTTGTATCATTGGACCTCGATTAAACATAGCCTGATCACCTATGTTTAATTAAGGCAAGGTTTATACAAAGTCTGAACTAATTATAATGGGAATATGTTCAACAAAATTTTTTGAGAAAACTTTATTTCAAAAATTTAAAAGGTTAATTTTGGTGTGTGTAAGCATTGCATATTAGAGGCATGCATTGTCATTTATTTCATATCTCAGTGAAACTATGTTACAATCCACTATGTCAACATCGTCATCTTCCCACGCTACCGCCTCAGCCGATGAGTCCGGCAACGTCACTATTATCCCTCGACGTAATCCCCCCGCCTCGCTATTATCAAACATGATTGTTATTGTATTGCTACGTTTCATTGCAAATACAATAGAGGTTTTCCAGAAAATTTTCCTTGAATTTTTAATATGGTTAACTATTTTTCAAATTTTTAAGTCTTCTTAACAACATAAATTCACGAAAAATAGCATTCAAAGGATAAAAATTCTCAAACTTTTTATTTAACTGCTATTACGCAATACTAAGCTGGGAAAATTATAAAAATGGATTTCCAAGCTGTTTAATTATATTTTATATTTTTGAGCATTTATTCCAATAAAAATTGAAATAAATAGAAAATAGTTTCCAAAATTACCCAAACATTTTAATTAACTGTTATTGTACATAAATAGGCTGGGAAAAATATAAAAGATATTTTTCAGTGGGTATTTCTATTTTTCCTTGTTTTATTTCTTTAAATAATCATTAATTGAGAAATAATATTAAACAATTAAAATAAATTACCAAAATTTTTTTTAACATCATTTACAGTATAAATAACCTGGGAAAAATACAAAAAGTGGTTTTCATGTTGTATAATCCGGTTTTGGGTATTTATGTGTATTTAAGTGTAATTAAATTTAGAAATTAAGAGAAAAATAGCTTACAGTGGAGAAAAATCCTCAAAATATTTCGTAACCTCCAACTGTACAACATCATTTTCTGGTAAATTTTCATGAATTTTGGATGATCAGAACTATTTTTCCTATTTTTATACCATTATTTTTACCAAAAATTTGAAAAAATAGTAACGCATGATAAAAAATGTTAAAATTATTTTTATAAGTCACCCATCACAGGTAAGGTATGTGAAAATTGTTAGATACAATTTTCACACTCTCTATAGTGGTTTTGTGATTTATTATATCCTAACAAAAGAAAATCGGAAATCATACCAAACACCAACAAAAATTGATGAAATTTAGTGAGGTGTCATTATTCACCATAAGGGTAATCCATGAATTTATTCCGGATTTATTGACCTCTGGAAGTATTTTATGTGATTTATGCCCTTGGTTTCTAGCAATAATTTTAATAAATCAAATAAATAATAAAAGCTTTTCGTATTTTACAGATTATCAAATGCATGTGAGGGCTTTCAAAAGGAAAAATGTTCAAATTTTATTCAGAAGGGAAATAGGGGTATTGAACCCAAACAAGTTAAGAAATGTTGCATACAATGGTGCATGAGATATAAATGTGGCTGAAGTTTATGAATTTATGTAGCCCATTCAGTGGGGTTTTAAGCCACGAAACTTCAACCATCATTCACAACCTATAACTAACACTTACAAAGAAATTCTTTTTCAATCAAACATATTACTCGTATAATTAGGTCGGGAGTTGTATCATTGGACCTCGATTAAACATAGCCTGATCACCTATGTTTAATTAAGGCAAGGTTTATACAAAGCCTGAACTAATTATAATGGGAATATGTTCAACAAAATTTTTTGAGAAAACTTTATTTCAAAAATTTAAAAGGTTAATTTTGGTGTGTGTAAGCATTGCATATTAGAGGCATGCATTGTCATTTATTTCATATCTCAGTGAAACTATGTTACAATCCACTATGTCAACATCGTCATCTTCCCACGCTACCGCCTCAGCCGATGAGTCCGGCAACGTCACTATTATCCCTGGACGTAATCCCCCCGCCTCGCTATTATCAAACATGATTGTTATTGTATTGCTACGTTTCATTGCAAATACAATAGAGGTTTTCCAGAAAATTTTCCTTGAATTTTTAATATGGTTAACTATTTTTCAAATTTTTAAGTCTTCTTAACAACATAAATTCACGAAAAATAGCATTCAAAGGATAAAAATTCTCAAACTTTTTATTTAACTGCTATTACGCAATACTAAGCTGGGAAAATTATAAAAATGGATTTCCAAGCTGTTTAATTATATTTTATATTTTTGAGCATTTATTCCAATAAAAATTGAAATAAATAGAAAATAGTTTCCAAAATTACCCAAACATTTTAATTAACTGTTATTGTACATAAATAGGCTGGGAAAAATATAAAAGATATTTTTCAGTGGGTATTT
The DNA here is from genome assembly GCF_052625555.1 of Lactuca saligna. Lineage (NCBI taxonomy): Eukaryota > Viridiplantae > Streptophyta > Magnoliopsida > Asterales > Asteraceae > Lactuca > Lactuca saligna. The sequence goes on along the minus strand of NC_136422.1, from coordinate 85,246,693 downwards.
CTATTTTTCCTTGTTTTATTTCTTTAAATAATCATTAATTGAGAAATAATATTAAACAATTAAAATAAATTACCAAAATTTTTTTTAACATCATTTACAGTATAAATAACCTGGGAAAAATACAAAAAGTGGTTTTCATGTTGTATAATCCGGTTTTGGGTATTTATGTGTATTTAAGTGTAATTAAATTTAGAAATTAAGAGAAAAATAGCTTACAGTGGAGAAAAATCCTCAAAATATTTCGTAACCTCCAACTGTACAACATCATTTTCTGGTAAATTTTCATGAATTTTGGATGATCAGAACTATTTTTCCTATTTTTATACCATTATTTTTACCAAAAATTTGAAAAAATAGTAACGCATGATAAAAAATGTTAAAATTATTTTTATAAGTCACCCATCACAGGTAAGGTATGCGAAAATTGTTAGATACAATTTTCACACTCTCTAAAGTGATTTTGTGATTTATTATATCCAAACAAAAGAAAATCGGAAATCATACCAAACAGCAACAAAAATTGATGAAATTTAGTGAGGTGTCATTATTCACCATAAGGGTCATCCATGAATTTATTCCGGATTTATTGACCTCTGGAAGTATTTTATGTGATTTATGCCCTTGGTTTCTAGCAATAATTTTAATAAATCAAAGAAATAATAAAAGTTTTTCGTATTTTACAGATTATCACATGCATGTGAGGGCTTTCAAAAGGAAAAATGTTCAAAATTTATTCAGAAGGGAAATAGGGGTATTGAACCCAAACAAGTTAAGAAATTTTGCATGCAATGGTGCATGAGATATAAATGTGGCTGAAGTTCATGAATTTATGTAGCCCATTCAGTGGGGTTTTAAGCCACGAAACTTCAACCATCATTCACGGGATATGTTAAGTTTATAAAGTATTTTTCCCCAGATTTATGGTTGGGTTTAAGGATATTGATCATGCAAGGCAAAAATGGTGATCATAGAAAAAGAGCTGTTTGCGCAACCATTTTGTAAAAACTGCCAAAAGTCGGATATTTAATATTTTACAGTGAGACCAGTTGGGTTTGAAAGTTAACTCGTGGAATTATCCAATACAAAAAGAATATCACGATTTGGTTAAGAAATGACCGAGATATGGTCGTTCAAAACTGAATAAAGTAATCTGGCAGATTGCATGTTTGCTTTGAGTGCATCCTTAGGACATTTTGACAAGAACATCATGCATGCCTTTGATAAGGTCTGATTTCTAGCACATGCATGGAGTGAATGAGCATCCAAGATGTACTAGAAATGGTTTAAATGCTTTTGATCATGCAAGAACACAACAGAAATGGAAAAGGAGATGTAATACTTGTTTTTGAAGTCACATGAACATATGTGCATCACTTTCACTCCTTGCATGGGTTTGATCCCGGATTTTCACCATTTCAAACACATGCATTATGTTATGGTGAGAATCTACAAACCACAAAGGAAAAATAAAGATTTCTAGCCATGGAAAGGCATAGAATCCGAAAAGAAGAGAAAACTAAGAAGAAAAGGAAGTAGAATCATGAAACCATGGAAGAAGATGATGTTGTTTACCTTGGTTATGATCTTGAGGGAAGTAAGAACACTTCAAGGTCTTCAAAATCTAGAAATTTGGCAGAGGAATGAGAGAAATTTCGTGAGTTAGAGAGAGAGAGGAAGACAGTTTGTGTGTGTTAGGAGGGTGGAGTGTGAGAGAGTGAAGAGACAAGAGGTAGAGTGAGGGAGAAGTTCTAATGATTGAGTTTTGGGAAGAAGGAGCATGGGGAGAGGGGAGATGGCCAGATTTTTGAGGCATTAAAGCCTCCTCTCTCCTCAATTCAAATTTTATAAAAACTCCCTCCTTAATTTTTATAAAAATCTAATTTTTATAATTCTTTAAGCAATTTTTTTGATTTATTTAAAAATCTTATTTTTGACTAATTAATTATGATTAATGCATGATATTTATATTTCTATTTCATTGGTATAATCCATAATTTGATAAATAAAATTTGATATTTGGAAGTTTATAGCCAAATTTTATAAAGTTTTTAAGCTTTAAGATTTATAAATTTGGATTTTGGGCTCTTTAGGGTTTTTTGAATATTGTTTGATGTTCATCATCATAATGAACTATAATTAGAATATTTTAATTTATTTTTAGGGTTTTATACCCTTTTTCAATTATAACAAAGCTTGAAAGTTTCTTTCAAATTATAGCATTGGCATTTCCTATTGTAGTTAAGCAACTTACTAGAATCATAAGTGTCAAGTATATTAGTCCTAGGTCTTAGATGGATCCTAGTTTATGCAAGATTTTGACCTAATTTGTACTACTAGGCCATGGCATGTTGTGCATGAATGGTTTTTATAAAAATGCATGAGTCCGAGACTGACCTGAATTGGCAGTTGTCACAAAATAGCATACTGAGACAAAGGCAAAATGAACCACCTAGATTAAACAAATTTGATCCAAGAAAACATTGGTGCTACGAGACAACCAAACAAGTATTCTTTTCTGGAAAGGTGCATGATTTTAGAAAGGTTCCGAAGAAAAGCTATGAGATCGAAAATACTGATTTTAATAAGCTAGATTTTCCGATTAACCACTTGATATTAATCTCTGCTCAGTATCAATTCGATATGTTTGAAGATAAAGATGAGTATAAGAGATTGAGCTTATGGTTTCATGCTGTTTTGAGAAAGAAGGCGGAAGAGGTATGGTCTTCTCTTAATATTTCCATGGTGTTGAATATTACTAGAGAAAGTTTATATGAGGGATTGTTATAGAATTTTCGATATCATGTGGTCAGACCAAACAACGTTGCTTGTGACTTCTCTGTGGCTGATTTTCCTCTCCTGAACCTGAACGGTCTTATCAATGTAACAAACTTTCTTAGCTTCGTCGATGTGTTGAAGCTCTTATATAGGAAAAAGGATGACATTTTATTGCATTGGAACATATCAAAGTTTTCATAGATAATTACTATGATTGCTTAGCTGTGACAAACATCGAGCTTGCTATGGCAGTAAACAGAACTTTGAAGGTTCCATAGTCGATGCTAAAAGGGCAAGGAAGTCTTACAGATTTTGATGATGGAGAAATAATTCACGAACCTTTGGGATTTGTTTTTCTTGGGAAGAACAAGCAAAACAAGATGAAAAAGTTTCTTTTTCAAGTTTGTGACGTGGAGAGGTACACAAACTCTCAGTATACAAGTCTTATGGTTCATCTTGGAAATTGCAAGAAGAATTCTGTTGAAGACAAAGCTGAAATTTGAAAGACTGTCATCTGGTATACAAAGATTCACAGAGTACTTCACTAGGCTGTGAAGATGATGATATCTTATATTCAACACTTCTTACTAAGGAGGAGATTCTAAGGTTCGAAGTTTATAGTGATGTGTCGAAGTACAATTATACCTAGTTAGTTTCGAAGTTTTCGTCTTGTATTTCAAATGTATGTATTGCATAAGGCATCTTAGTGTTCGAAGCTCTCATGTCTAGTCCTAATGTTTTTTTTTGTGCGCATCTGTATGTCCCTATAAATAGGAAAGGTGTAGGATGTAAAGAGTAAATTTTGTGAGCATGAGCACTTTACTCTCTTTGTACTCCTGTATTCATTCAAACAAAATCAATGAGCCAAACATATTCTATTCACATCTTTGTTCTTATCGCATTTGGTTCTTGATTTCATTCTACAAACTCGATTCAATCGAACTACACATTTAAAATATTCCCTTCTTAGATTCTTCTTGTTCTTGCAAGTCTTGATTGTTTTGCTAGAAGTCTTATTCGTAATCTTGTGTTTATGTCAAAGGATGTTTTCACACACATTGCATAATAGTTGAACCTTTGCATCTCATTCTTGGATGTATACATTCAAAGGTATGAATATATGTCACACCCCAAAACCGGAACTGTAGAAACGTTCTGGGGTGGATGACATCATGTCAAGTATCACTGCATATGCAATATAGTAATCAAAGTAAAACAACCATTGCATTAATAGTAATAATTTTACATAGGTTACATTTCATAGCAATATCAAAGTAATTACAGAACATAACATAGATGCAGCTCGGTACTAGGTTGTCTCCGCAAAAGCTCCCGGGATGTACCTATCTATCGATGACCTGAGAATACAAGTTATTTTGAAAGTGAGTATCAGTATTTTTATAATGCTGTTGAGTCCATAAGTGTTTAGTGTCATTTGTATAAATACACATTTTGAATCCAAATAAATTTATGAAAGATAGTAATCTAGAATCTACGGTGTATTAGCGTTCTTTCCAGAAAATCCTATATTTTCTAAATAAAAGCAGTCTTCTACCAAGACCCAATAGATTTACGTTTTAAGGAGTAATTTTCCCCCAAACTATCATTACCAAAATACAGTATTGACTTTAAAGGTATAATGAGAAAATCACCAGTAAAAATACCAGGGGAAAATAATATATACCTTAGCAGTAATACTGCTGACTAAAACAAAAGAAAACATAGACTCCAGGAAATTATCGTATGAATGATACGCCTGGCTCAGTCTAACACAAGGAAACACAGACTCCAGATAGTATCGAATGAATGACACAGCTAGCAAAGTCTAAAACAAGGGGTGAATGTGAACTCGTATGTAACCATGCTGATCGACAATAGAGTATCCAATGACCCTTTAGGTCACGCGTAGAGGTAGTGGCATTATGTCACCCATGGGCCTTACTAGCACGGATTGTAGCTAGTAGTCTTGGTGTGGGAGTGTCAGTCCCGTATAGATATATACAAATGATGTTCGCTCTCCTTCCTAGATACTCTGGTTACACAGCGATGGCGCTATGAGGCGTCGTAGAGGGAAATAGTTTGTCACATTCTAAAGTAAAAGAGAGAGAGAGATAGATGGAGAGATAGAGAGAGAGAGGGAGAGAGAGAGAGAGAGAGAGAGAGAGAGATAGAGAATGATAGAGAGAGAGAGAGATAGATAGAGAGAGAGAGAGAGATAGAGTCTCCTAACTATTCCTATAATAGTTACTAGGGTTCCAGAAACATGAATAATAAAAGGATGCCTTTACTAGCCAAAGGCGATAAACTGGCTGTGAGAGAGAGAGAGAGAGAGAGAGAGAGAGAGAGCTTTTGTGTTTATATATGTATACATGATATATAATTAATGTTTCAATGACCTTCGAACGGATACCCGATACCCACCAGACCACATCCCAACGAGGAAAAGGAAATAGGGCGAACTAGCCTTCATAAGTCCTTTAAACATTATTTATATAATTATACAAATATAGGCATGCATTTAACGAAATAAAAGCATAGAAGAAAACTTTGGTAAAATCTTTGGAAAACCCTTACACTTACGAAATTTACAACTTGATGTTATTTTGTAAAACAAGCTTTGAAAACCTTTGGAAATCCTTTGAAAAACCTTTCATAAACAGCTTTGAAAAGGGTTTTTTTATAAAACAGTTTAAGTGAAGAAAACCCTTGGAAAACCTTTAATAAGAAATTACGACTGATGTCTCTTTAGTAAACAAACTTTGAAAAAAACTTTGGATAACCTTTAATGATCTAAAAAGGGATATTCATACTTTAACGAGATTTGAAAACATGATTTGGAAATCTTAATCTGGATAAAACAGTTTAACATGCAAAAGTCTATTTTGCTATACAATTATTAATCACATATGATTTATCTAATAACTGTACAATTCAACTTGTATTCCCCCCCCCCCCCCCTATAAAAGCAGTTAAAATCATTTAAAAGGTTAATTCAAGGGTATGAACTCATCTATAGCGAGTGGATCAGATGGAAGTATTGGTTGAGTGCTTAGTGTCAAGTGAAGACTTGAACACACTTAATGACCTAGTAACATATGAAGACATATGTTTACATATAATTAATGATTATAACAGTAATTAAACACGTATAAGCGTCCTAATATGAATAAAAACACTTTGGTCTAGTGCTAGGAGGCTATTGGGTTGCAATAAGGGAGTGTATGGCCTAGTTAGGGAGCTTACTCTTTAAAAGTAAACTCTTTATGGAGATTTCGGCCCAAAGACCATATCCCCATGAGTTTACGGCCGTAAACGCATGGGTGGCGTGTTTTTGGATGCTTAAAGGTCTTACAACACTTGTGGAATTAGGCTATGTTCAATTCTAGGGCATAGGAAGTGGTTAAGTCCTCAAATGGACCATTCATGGGAGTTTACGGCTGTAAACATAGAGTTTACGGACGTAAATTCTTACTTGTCCCCTCACTTCATGTTTTTATGGTTCTAGGTTAAGCACACATGATTCTAGTCCAATATACAAGCCATGGAAGGAAGTTAGGGCACCATTTGACCTCCTTAGAGGAGTTTACCGCCAAGGGACCAATCCTTGGGAGGTTTACGGCTGTAATCTCGTAAGGTCATGGTTTCCTTGGTGTTTAAGGTTCCTACTTCGATGGTGGTTGGTTCTAGACATTATTCCAAGCCATAGGAGGTGTTTAAGGGGCAATTTAACACCTTAAATGGTGTTCACGACCTATGAAGAGGGGTTTACAGTCCAAGAATGTTGTCGGGCCGTAAACTCATGTTTACTCCCCAAATGACAAGATTTTGGTGTTGTAAGCTCATACATGTAAGTCCCTAAGTCATACCTAACCACTAGGAGTGATTTGGAAGGGTTTTGGGGCTTCAAAACCCCATTTATGAGTGTTTGCAGTCCAAGAGTGTTCTTGGGCTGTAAACACATTATTTTGAGGGTTTTTGGTGATTTAAACACGAATTTGCATGTATATCAAGCTAAACAACAAGCTAGGATAGACTACTTACGATTATGGAGCTCGAAAGGGGCGTTTTTGGATCGAAATCGGCTTTGTAGAGAGAGAGTGGAGAGAAAGAGTCTTATGAGGGTGGAAAAGTTTCAAATGGAGGTCCACTCACCCTTATATAGGGGTTGAGTTTGCGACCCGGTAGAAATCTACTTGATACCAACGTTAAACGGGGCTTATGGTCGTACCTGATTGAGTAGTCGTAACTCGACGTGGTCGTGAATTAGAAACTTTTAAAAAGAATATCGAGGGCGTTTCACGTGTTTCTAATGCATTTGGACACTCATGAAGTTATAATAAAAGTCCTAATTTAATTAACCTAATCCAAATGGTTAATGGAACAATTTAATAAAACGAGTTTTATTAACGGAAGAAGGGGTTACAATGACGGGATAAATTTCAGGTTGTCACAATATATATATATATATATATATATATATATATATATATATATATATATATATATATATATATATATATATATATATATATACTCTCACATTTTGTTTTTTGTGTTTAGCAATGTTCATAGTGAACTAATTTACTTTATTTTAGTGATATTACTAGTTTGGAAAAACACAGACCTTATCCTCGAACAAACGAATATTCATTAGATATGTTAAAAAATATGAAATGAACGCAAAAACTAAAAAGAAGAGTGTCATATGCACCGATTGTGATTGCAATGTTATGTTGCTTTTAGCCACCTTTTTTGCTTTATTTTCACCAAAAAAAAAAAATAACTTTATATTTTACTAAAACTGGAAGAAATTGATTTTTTTTAAATTACAATATATGTTTATTACTATTTTTTGACATTATCCAAAAGGTATTTGTTTTGACACTTTGTTTGGATGTGTGATTAGTGCTACTTAAGACTGCAATATAATTGAAATTCCTTTAAAGCTAGGCCTAGGGATAGTTAGGTGTGTTTATATTTATCTCAATACTCCTTTTTTTTTTTTTTGTAGCAAATGATTATTGATGATTAAAATATGATTTTATTTAATCCTAAATTATCAAAAATTCAGAATTATTGGCGATAACTTAAAAGTAGTTAAGTGATAGAGTATATATAGACTAGTTTGGTTATGAAAACCATAGCCTTTATTATGATAGAACATAACACAACCTAAATGATTGAAGCCTAGATCAAAGATGATGGGTATTCCTAACTAAATCCTAAAAGTCAATTATTTTAACGACAATTTCAATCTAATGGCCATTTTTACATTCTTTGTTAGTATTTTCACCTTGGTCAAAAAACCATATAACCTTCAATAAGGGATGTGGATATGAATTATATTAAAAATTCTATTAATCGTACACATCTTTGTTAAACAAACAACCAATGAATTTTATCCCTAGATCTGTTAAATGCGTCTTTGATTTCATTCTTTATTTATTAATTTATTTTTTGTTTATGTAGGTTTTTACTTTTAACAAGTCAAGTCCTGACCTTAAACCTAAGCACTTGACATATATGGTGAGAAGTTGTAGTGAAGAGTTTTTAAGTTTAACCTCATGTATGATCATGTTTTGCAATCTCCTATTTGTTTCATTCAACGTTATGATATATTAACTCTGTGAATTTTTTTTTATCATAATCTAAGCTTTTAAATGAAATTTAAATAATGAACAAAAGATTACACGAGGTTTGTCATTTTTGTAAGGATTGACGTAACCTATTATAGACAAAGATGGCATAAAAACATATATATATATATATATATATATATATATATATATATATATATATATATATATATATATATATATATATATATATATATATATATATTATAAGAATGTAAAACTATCATGCAATTGTGAAAACTCAAAAGCGATCAAAATAACAGACATAAATTTCTTGTTGTAATCTTTTTATATCCTATTATTATAAAACTAATCTTTTAAATTTTTAGATATTACACAACTAAATGCAAATGATGGAGATGTCTAGAGGATGTGTATCAAAATGTGTTCTATATGAAACTACATATAATATAAATTACACCAAAGCTTATCATTATCAGTAGTAATATAATATCGCGAAATAAGTTGACCAAATAACCCTTCATGAGTCACTTCTTGGGCTTTTCCTTCATCTATCATTTTTATGGAAATCAATGGAGGTACTACTTAAAAAATGTTGTTCCTTTTATCATGCATCCTCATGCGACAGAAAATTTCGCGGAATATTTCATAATTATAATAGTACAAATTTTTTATTTTTAGAGTTTATTTTTGTCTAAATAAGTAAATAGATCCAAACTCCTAATTTTATAATCTCTATAGATAAACGATTATATATATATATATATATATATATATATATATATATATATATATATATATATATATATATATATATATATATAATTTTCAGCTATATTAAATCAATTTTACGATTCTGAACTATTTTTACTAACTTTAACTTGTTCAAATCTATATTGTGAATACAAATATTTTTGTTTTCATTTAAGTTTTTTCGAATCTAGGTTGTGAATCGGAACTATATTTAATTATTACAAAAAAATTGTTTTAGTGTAACACCCCAAATTCCAGAGGTGTTGTTGAAGGGCTTAAATTGTAAATTAAGGAAGGGACTCGACGAGTAGACATGCTAACTCGCCGAGTCGAAGCGGGATTTGTCGTGGGTTTAAGTGGCCAACTCGCCGAGTTGGCGACTTGTACTCGACGAGTTGGTGCTGAAGGCAGAAAACCCTAATCTCGGGGGTTGTGCCCTATATAAAGCATATTATAACCAACCGTCAGCCTCTTTGCTACCCTTTTGGGATCCAGAAGCCCTAATTTCATTTGTGAGAAGACTTGGAAGCAAATTGGTGTGATTTGTGAAGGGATCTTCAAGATGAAGAAGCTCAGATCAAGGAGACTTGAAGAGACTCAGATTATACTTCAGTGGGAGGTCATTTTGGAGGTAAGGAATCGTTATCCTTGGCCTTCTCCTTTCTAGTTCCATTTTCATGGTGTTTTAGGGTTTGGTTGGAGAAATATTATTAAGATCTTGAAGCATGAGTTAGATCTGGAATTGAAACTTCAGATCTGAGTTCTATATGGATCATTGATGCATAAAGCCTTTCTAGTTGTTATGCAAAAGCCTTTCCCCAAGAGTTAAGTCCCTTTCTAGCTTGGTTTTTGGTATTATGGGGCAAGAAGCACGTAAAGGTAGCAACTTTATGTTGCTAATGGACCTTAGAGACCCAGATCTATTGTTTGAAGCAAAGGAGTAGCTCTGTGACTCGAGATTATGAGAATGCGCGTATTGTCACACCCCAAAACCGATAACGGCGAAATACGTTTCGGGGTGGATGACGTAGTGTACAGTATCATCACAATTGTATAATAGTAAAAGCAAGAAACATACAACCATTTCATTTATATAGTAAGTGTATTTACAAGTGTGTTTTGTAATGTTTGACAAACACCAAAAGTAAACAAAAATAAGAGATGGGTCTTGTATCCTCCATCTTCTCCAAAAATGCTGCTGCTGTACCTGTCTATCTTTGACCTGAAGATACAAGTTATTTTGAAAAGAATATCAGCATAAAGCTGGTGAGTTCATAAGAGTTTTAGTGTGAGTACTTGTATAAAAAGCATTAGAGTCATTATTATGAACACTGAAGTTTGAAATCATAAATAGTGGTGAAACCTAGAAAATCCCATATTCTCCAGAACCGCATAGTAAATGAAAATCCTTAAGAAATCTGTTGTTTCTATCTTTGAATGTCATTTATCATAGAAGTGTAATAGTGACTCACCATTAAGTAATGTAATATAGTGAGTTATTCTTAGAGTATATGATAGTGGTGCAACATCCTTTAGTATTAGATACTTATTTACTTCGGGATATTACTTCATCTTTCTTTTAGTGTTTTAGTGCGGTTATAGTGTCTTTCTAGTATATTCCCAATAGTGTGAGTAATAGCGAACCCCCATGACCTTCCCAGTCATGCATAGTGTAGTAGAGTAAAAGCATCCCTGGGCCTGAGCGGCTCGGACTGATGTTATCAGTCGGGATGTAATAGCGTCTGCCCCGTATAGATCGATACATGTAGTGTCGTCTTCCTATCGGAAAACTTCGGGCATAGTGTATAGCGTATAGAGTATCCCGTAGTGGATTAGTGAGTTGTCTCATGATTAGTGCATTCTCTTGTATTATAGTGTAGTAATCTTTCGTATAACTTGTATTGTATTCTCTTATTAGTGTATTGCTTCAAAATATAGAGAATTATAGTAGTGTAGAGTAATAGTGGAAACAAGGGATAGAGTCCTTAACTATACCCATTATAGTTAATTTAGTGTGTGTAGTTCTAATCAGGTTAGTGATTTAGGCATCTAATGAAATAAGAAGTACTTGTAATCCATACTAATATACGAGATATATAACTAAGAAATCAATGAAAGTCGGACGGATAACCACTACCCTAAGCACACAATCAAACAAGAAACAGGAAATAAGGCGAGCTATCGGTCCTAAGTCCTTCAAGTCTTACTTATATAAATATATTAGTATGGTTACATTCTTATAAGTAGTTTTGTTAAACAAAAGTGTTGTACGAAAGAAACGTTTAAAACTTGTTTGTTTATCCAAAATAGTTTTGAAAACAATTGATTTGTTTATAAAGCATACTGATAAATCACATGTGATTTGAACTACAGGTTGTGAATCACATGTGATTAATTCTGTAATTTGAAAAATAGTCTTGTATAACTTTTCATAAACATGTATATTCAACTTGTATCTCCCCCCTAAAACATATAAAACATTTGAAAGGTTCATTTAAGGGGTATGAACTCACCTAAAATTGCGGAAATCGGGTAAATCGGGTAAAAGTGTCGATTGAGCGTTTGGTACCCAATAACCTCTTGAGCACCTCCTAGGACCCTAATGTCATATGAAATATGTATTTTACAAGAAGTTAATCATCTTATGCTTTTCATTATAGTATTTGGACATTCTAGTATCGTTTTCGGGGTTTTAAGGCCTAGAAGGGGTTCCCGAGAGTGGTACAAAGTCATGAATGATTTACGGGAGGGTTCACGAGCTCACTCTTTTGGAGTTTATGGCCCAAAAGCCATCCTTTGGGAGTTTACAGCCGTAAACCCCCTAGGTTTGGCCGTAAACTCTTGTGGCACTCCAAAGTGTATGTTTAAGGTCTTATTTCACTCCCTTGATTTAGTGGTATGTGTCTTGGACTATTTTAAGGGATTAAACATCATAATTTGTGACATTTTTGGGGATTTTACGGCCAAGACTTGTTCTTGGGCCGTAAACTCTTGTAAACCCTTCAAGATGTATGTTTTATTGGTACAACCAAGTCTCATACACCTTAGATAAATCCTAGAAGGCCATATAGTGAGTTTGGGACAATTTGTCATACATTTTTGGGGAGTTTACGGCCCAAGAACACCTTTGGCCGTAAACTCTTCATTTTGTGTCCAAATGTGAAGTTAAATGGTACAACACACTTCCAAAGGCCTTAACTAAATTCCTTACAAGCATTTGAGGGGTTTTGGGACTTGTTTGACACAAAAACATGGGTGTTTACGGCCCAAGCTTAGCCTTGGCCGTAAACTCCTCTTTTGCCATCAAATGATGTTGTTTGATGCATTTAAGCCTTCCTTGTTGTCAAGTCTAAATTGCCAAACACCCTAGATGAGTTTTTGGAGGCTTTAAACAAGTGTTTTTGGGGTGTTTTAGGTGTTTACGGCCTAAGCACATGCTTGGGCCGTAAACTCCTTTTTACATGTATAATCCGTGTGTTTTAGTGTCCCAACCCTTCTAGATACATGCCTTAATTAGTATACTAGCTTAACATGAGGAAAAACTTGATCTTTGGCATGATTTTAGGGGTTTACGGCCTAAGGAGCTTCTTAGGCCGTAAACTCCTTTATGGTCCTTGATTCTCATGATTTTGGACTCTAAAAGCAGTAAAGTATGATTAGATTAAGTTAGGGGATGAATCCTTACGTTTGGAAGTCGGAAATTCGCGGATTTGGAGTCGATTTCGGGTCTAGAGAGAGAAAGTAGTGAGAGAGAGGTGTAATTGTGGTAAAAGAGTCCAATTGAAGTGTTCAAGTGTTTTTATATGTCTAGGGTATTGTACCCGATACACGGCTACTCGATGCTAAAGTTTAACGGGATTAAAACTTTTTACCCGGGTGAAGTGGTTGAAATAGTAATACAACTCTATTAGGTTAAACTAGATTAACACGTATGAGTTATATTACTTATAATGATATTAGAACATGCATATAATCAGATATTCGGATATTAATGATTCCAAATATTACATAAAATAACGTGCGTTAACGTATTCCGTTAGTGAAAATGGGATTTGTAACGGGAATAGATTTAGGGTTGTCACATCATCCCCCCGTTAGGGGAATTTCGTCCCGAAATTTTAGAATTCATACATATGAGAGTTACAGTACAACTACGTGAAGAGATGGGGGTATTTGAGTTTCATTTGGTCTTCGTGTTCCCAAGTGAATTCCGGTCCTCGTTTGGCGTTCCACCGAACTTTCACAATTGGGATACGGCTTTGCTTCGTTCGTTTTACTTCTCGATCCATAATCTCAACAGGTTCTACCACGAAGTTGAGGCTCTCATTGACCTCAATCTCGTCAAGGGGAATTACGAGTGTCTCGTCTGACAGGCATTTCTTCAAGTTAGAGACGTGAAAGGTAGGGTGTATGTTGCTTAGTTCGTGAGGTAGGTTGAGTTTATAAGCTACGGGGCCGATTCTAGCGAGAATCTCAAAAGGCCCTATGTACCTTGGGTTCAACTTTCCACGCTTTCCAAGGCGTATCGTGCCCTTCCAGGGTGAGAACTTCAACATGACTCGATCTCCCACCTGGAATTCCAAGGGTTTTCTTCGTTTTGATGGGTTTTGAGCATTCTAACACTTCCTAAGTGTACATGCAACCCTAATAACCTTGGATCTATGTTTGTCTAATTTGTCATGCAAAGTTGATTTCCAAGGTTATATTCCTATCTAGCATACATGGGGAACAATTTAAACATAAAGTATAGATAGAATAACTTACCTTGTTGTTGCTTGTGTTCCTTGAAACCTTGTGAGCCTAGCACCTCAAGTGGTGATGCCTCAAATGCTTCACACAACACCAAATGCTCTTGGAAGAACTTATGAGAGAATACACACTTCTTCAAATCGGCCAAGCCCTCTATTTCTTTGTTGTAACCGATTTGGGAGGAGATCATATTCCTTATATAGTGTTGACACATCTAGGGTTAAACCCTAATGTGTCATGACTCTTCATTTCCATGACCCATGGGTTTGTAACTCCCATGGATCATCCATGGAGCATCCTATGGGTGGAACCCAACTTGATGATCCATGGAGCCTTTTAGCCCACTATACAAGATATGGATGATTTACTTAATCAACCCATATATTTAATTAGTTATCTTTTGATCACTTAATTAATTCTAAATTAATTCTTGATCAAACTAATCAAATAATATTATTAATATATTAGAACTTATAATATATTAATAATCTCCAAGTGTTATTTCTCTCATTTAGTTTATCCAATTGCATGGTGCCATGCAACCCAAATGGACCATGCCGGTTCGGGTCAAGTACATACCAGAAATAGTTATGGACTTAGACACCTTATCCAACAGTCTCCCACTTGGATAAGTCTAGTAACTATTACTGCAGGTATGACTTCAGGAACCGATCGGCAATCGTAGCTCTTTACAAGGTTTCTCGAAACTTTGAGAAGATGATGGTACGCCATTTAAGATAAGTGATCATATAATCCTCTGTTCTAGATATCAGTCGGACAAATACATGGAACAATGTCTTACTTATTGTCCAACATTTGTTTCCCGATTTCCGATTTGTTTGACAAAGAACTTTATTGAACACATCAATCTAGTTCTGACCGGGCCCGGTACATAGGTCAAAACAAAATCATCGAGGGGCCCAGATATCAGCTTCTAATCCAAGAAGGAACAGATAAACTTCGACTCATATGTTTGTTCTACTACTCACTGAATTACACATAAGAGCACGATTTTATAACATCGAGTTACCAATGCGTTTTTCGTACAATCAATGCATAACCAACTCGTAAGTAACAAATCATATCTCTAGGTTTAAAGACTTATATGATATTACCGTCTCACGATCACTCGAGATAGAATTCCATGAAGTGATTCCAGTGAGCGTGGGTTGTGTCCAATGCTCAGAACTTATGAGCACTCATGATTGTTGTAGCCTTGTCCCAGACCTCTACAACCAATCATGACAGTCTTGATTCATACCTACTTCCGACATATGACCGACTGTGGAGGTTTGAATAATATGTTAAACCAAACAAAATTATTCTGGAAGTCAAAACATGCAAAAGAAATATAGTAAACGATCGACAAGAGATAGCAACACTTTACTCATAAATAAAACACTTTTATTCATCATCAAATGTCAATTACACTTTACAAATTTCAAGATTATCTAACTACTAAATCTAATATCATCCTTCAGCCCTATGCTCCGAGCATGCTGGAGATGCTTAACCCGAGTCAGTCCCTTCGTGAGGGGATCTGCCGGATTCTCATCTGATGATACCCTCTTTGCCACGAGGAGTCCTTCTTCGATCCGATGTCTGATGAAATGGTATTTTCTGTCGATGTGTCTGGATCTCCCGTGATCCCTTGGTTCCTTGGCTAAGGCAACAACACTTTCACTATCACAGAAAATTTCCATCGGCTCTTTAATAGCTGGTACAACTCCAAGGTCTCCAATGAAGTTCCTCAGCCATAACGCCTCCTTTGCTGCTTCGCTAGCTGCAATATACTCTGATTCACAAGTAGAATCTGCCACTGTCTCTTGCTTGGAACTCTTCCAAGAAATTGCTCCTCCATTTAGGGTAAAGACCCAGCCCGACTGAGAGCGGAAGTTATCCCTATCAGTCTGGAAGCTAGCATCACTATACCCTACAACTCTCAAGTCATCACTCCCACCGAGGGTAAGGACCCAGTCCTTAGTCCTTTGTAGGTACTTGAGAATATTCTTTACCGCAATCCAGTGTGCCTTGCCAGGGTTCCCCTGAAACCTGCTAACCATGCTCAAGGCAAAGGCTACATCAGGTCGAGTACACGTCATAGCATACATGATCGAACCTACAGCCGAAGCATAAGGTAATCGACTCATTTCTGCTATCTCAGCCTCAGTGCTAGGGCTTTGTGTCTTACTCAGCTTGGCGCTACTCTGGATGGGCAACTCTCCTTTCTTGGAGTTTTGCATTCTGAATCTCTTCAGAATCTTCTCCAAGTAGGTACTTTGACTAAGTCCAATTAGTCTTTTACTCCGATCTCTCAAAATCCTTATCCCCAAAATATAGGCAGCTTCACCAAGGTCCTTCATAGCGAAACACTTTCCAAGCCAGGACTTTACTTCCTGCAAGGTTGGAATGTCGTTTCCTATGAGTAGTATGTCATCCACATACAATACCAAAAAGCTAACTATACTCCCACTAGCCTTGACATATACACAAGATTCATCTTCACTCCTAGAAAAGCCAAATTCCTTGACCTTTTCATCAAAGCAAAGATTCCATCTGCGAGGTGCTTGCTTTAATCCATAAATGGATTTCTCAAGCTTACACACTCTATTAGGGTACTCGTTACTGACAAAACCCTCTGGCTGATTCATGTAAACATCTTCAGCCAACTTCCCATTAAGGAAAGCGGTTTTGACATCCATTTGCCAAATTTCATAGTCATGAAATGCGGCTATGGCTAACAGAACCCGAATAGACTTAATCTTGGCTACCGGAGAAAAGGTCTCATCATAGTCCACTCCAGGAATTTGAGAGAAACCCTTTGCAACCAGTCTAGCCTTATAAGTGTGTACTTTACCATCCATGTCGGTCTTCTTCTTGAAGACCCATTTGCACCCTACAGCCTTTCGACCTGGTACATTCTCAACCAAGTTCCAAACTTGATTGTCATACATGGATTGTATCTTGCTATCCATAGCCTCTTTCCATTTGGCAGACTCGGGGCCCGCCATGGCTTCCTCGTAGCTGTTAGGGTCATCTTGACTTACTAGTGTCTCATCACTAATAAGCGTCTCACCTTCTGCAGTAATATGGAATCCATAGTAATGCTCAGGTGCACTCCTAACTCTCGTGGAACGCCTCAGAGGTACAGATTCGTCAATTGGCTCAACAGGAGTTTCCTCCTCAAGTTGAGGGCTAGAGTTTGAAGTTCCTTCACCACTTGACTCTTGAATTTCTTCAAGATCAACTTGCCTCCCACTGTCTCCTTGGCTTATAAACTCTCTTTCTCGAAAGACTCCTCTTCTTGCTACAAAGACCACATTGTCGCTGGGTCTGTAGAAGAGGTAACCAAAGGATTGTTGTGGGTAGCCGATGAAAATACACCTCTCGCTTCGGGGTTCGAGCTTATCATGAGTCTCGCGTCTCACGAAAGCCTCGCAGCCCCAAATCTTGATGTGGTCTAGTTTAGGTACTTTACCAGTCCACATCTGGTGAGGAGTTTTGGCAACTTTCTTTGTAGGGACTAGATTAAGAATATGGGCGGAAGTCTCTAAGGCATACCCGTAGAATGATATTGGTAGCGAAGCTCGACTCATCATGGAACGAACCATGTCCAACAAGGTTCGATTACGCCTCTCAGCCACACCATTCAACTGCGGTGTCCTGGGAGGTGTCAATTGTGAGACAATCCCACATTCCTTTAGATAGTCGAGGAACTCTGAACTAAGATACTCACCACCTCGATCGGATCGAAGCATCTTAATGTTCCTGCCCAATTGATTCTCGACTTCCTGTTTAAATTCCTTAAACTTCTCGAAAGTCTCTGACTTATGCTTGATTAAGCAGACATATCCATATCTACTGTAATCATCGGTAAAAGTCAAATAATAACGATGAGCATCTCTTGTGGCATGTTTGAATGGTCCACACACATCCGTGTGTATAAGGTCCAACAAACCTTCACCCCTTTCACACGAGCCTGTGAAGGGTGACTTTGTCATTTTTCCAAGTAAGCATGATTCGCAACTATCATTTGACTTTAGGTCAAACGACTCCAAGACTCCATCCTTTTGGAGTTGGCCTATGCGTTTCTTGCTTATATGTCCAAGACGACAATGCCATAATGATGCTTTATCCAAGTTATTATTATTAGTAGAATCAATACACAAAACATTATTTCCTAAGTTATCTACAATAGATACAGCTTCATACACACCATCACAAGGTAATGCTTTAAAATAAAGTACATTATTAAAGAAAGCATTAATCGAACCAACTTCATTATCAAATGAAAAGGTGAAACCTTGTTTGTACAATGCATGAAAGGAAATAATATTTCTTGCCATTTCTGGCGAATAACAACACTTATTCAAATCTAAATTTAACCCACTACTTAGCGATAAAGTATAAACTCCAATCTTGGTGACAGGTGTAACTTTCCTATTCCCCATGATTAAGTTTATTCTTCCTTGCTCCACATTCTCACTTCTTCCTAGTCCCTGCAAGTCACAGCAAATATGAATTCCGCAACCTGTATCAAGGACCCAAGATTTCGAATGGGGTGAGTTATTAGAAATGATCGTGTAAATACCTGCATGGTTGGGTTTGACTTTCCCATCCTTTACATCTTGCTGGTACTTTGGGCAGTTCCGCTTCCAATGAGCTTTTTCATGGCAATAGAAGCATTCAGCCTCTTTTGGGTCAGAAGAAGGAGTAATGAAACCTTTCTTGGTTCCACTTGAAGAAGAGCCATCAAGGGTCCGAGCCTTGGTACCCTTTGAAGATCTCTTTCTCTTCCTCCCTCGACTTTGCCCGATTGCCAAGACTGGAGTTGAGTCTGGAGTAGGAGTGATAGCAACCGACTTCCCCTTAAGACCTGTTTCTGCGGTCTTGAGAAGTCCCTGAAGTTTGCTGAGGGTGACCTCTTCCTTGTTCATGTGATATGTCATGCGGAATTGATCATAGCACGATGGTAAGGAGTGCAAAATGATATCTATTGCAAGCTCCTCAGGGAAGTTCACATTGAGCTTCAGCAACCGATCCACATACCTTTGCATTTTCTGCATGTGGCTCGTGACGGACTCTCCGTCCTTCATCATGGTCGTTATCATGGAGCAGATGACTTCGTACCTCTCTTGTCGTGCACTTTGATGGTATCTTTCCATCAAATCTTGGTGCATTTCATAAGGGTAGAAGTCTTCATAAGACTTTTGGAGTTCAGCTGTCATGGTGACTAACATGATGTAAGCCACCTTGGTTGCATCTCTTTCATGAGTATGAAAGTCAGCGATCTCCTGGGGAGTTGCAGTGGACTCGTCAATTTCCTTAAGCTCCTTGTCAAGGACATATTCTTTGTCCTCGTAGCGAGTAATCATCCTGATGTTTCTGATCCACTTATTGAAGTTGGATCCATCAAAGGTGACTTTCCCACATAGACTCATAAGAGTAAAGGAGCCATTAGGATTCGAGCCAGAAGCATTAGTTGAAGACATCTGAAAGAAGAACAAGTTTAGTTTAGATTTAAGAGAGTCCTTAATAAAACACCCAAATGTAATATTAAGGCTAGGACCCAATCACAATATAATATAACTTAGAAGAGGTATGCCGTAATCTAAGCTATACCATATTTGAAAGGTAGGTGAATGACGATTCACCAATTTCCACCACGAAAACCGAAATATTAAATATTTAGTTTTTATAGGTTTTAGAAATTCCTAGATTCTTTGAGATCCAATGAACTTTTCAAAGGCATGTTTCGATCTCGGGAGTGCCCTCCAGGTTTTGTGACTGGGATGCCGAGGATCACAAAACGAGGTGTGAAGTAACCATGCAAATCACTTGGTACCCTTAAAGTTTATCACTCAATCGATGTGCCGGTAAACCACACACGCTCCACCGATACTATAATAAACCTTAATTCACCCTTTACCTACCTTGTTAAGTCCAAGTTAGTGTGCCGGTTAACCACACACGCTCCACCAACGACTCAGACAAAGTGTAAAGTGTAATTTCATGGATTAGCACCTTATTCACATTTTTCCTAAAGTAACTAAGATTGGGAATTTAATAAAACGTTTAGTTACTTTATATATTCAGCATACTTTGAATGAGAATTTATAAGTCCTTGTCTTACCCGTTCGGCTAACGACCCTCCACCAGTCAAGCAAGTGGTGGGTGAGAATATTCACCCATTAAGTCACCATTTTATAGGCAACAACCTTATACCCACCTTATAGACCGGCTTCGTGAATGAGGCGTACTAGCGGTAAGACGACTTGTTCTTATACATATATATATATATAATTATTAAATCATCATAATATAAGTATAAGGTTTGAATTTTAACTTTTAAAATTCTAGGGGTTGGAACTAAGGTTTTAACTTAACTTTACTTGTTCCAAAACTTGAGGGCAAGTTTTGTAACTTTCAAAACTTTTCATTTCTTGTAACTTATGAGTTTAATAGAGTCATAAAATGAAGACTCTTCATTTTTATAACTCTTGTGTTTTCTTAATGGTTTTAACTCAAGTGTGACTCTTGGTTTTCCATAACTTAAGGATAAGTTATGAACTCCATTAAAACACATTATGATCAAGAATTAAACTACCAAATAGGTTACAAATAATTCCTATGATCATCTAAAACATCATAAGGACAAGAACATGAATATGAACATAAGCAAAAATTACATAACACTTTGTAATTTTGATAGCTAGTTGTTGTAAATGAATTAGCAAAACATTACACCACCAAAAACAAGTTTACAATTACCAAAACAGTTTAGGGTAATGTTTCTAATTCATTTTCCAGCAACTGAATCGAAATTCTGCACTCATTCGACCCTACTCGCCGAGTGCATGAACATGACTCGCCGAGTTGGTTGAAGATACACATGGACTCGGCGAGTCCCCCCTATGGACTCGGCGAGTCCGATCGCAGACAGCAAATTTTCGATTCTGTTTTCAACTTTTAAGAACAAATAAGAACAAACAAGCCTAGGCTCTGATACCACTGATGGGTTTTGAGCATTCTAACACTTCCTAAGTGTACATGCAACCCTAATAACCTTGGATCTATGTTTGTCTAATTTGTCATGCAAAGTTGATTTCCAAGGTTATATTCCTATCTAGCATACATGGGGAACAATTTAAACATAAAGTATAGATAGAATAACTTACCTTGTTGTTGCTTGTGTTCCTTGAAACCTTGTGAGCCTAGCACCTCAAGTGGTGATGCCTCAAATGCTTCACACAACACCAAATGCTCTTGGAAGAACTTATGAGAGAATACACACTTCTTCAAATCGGCCAAGCCCTCTATTTCTTTGTTGTAACCGATTTGGGAGGAGATCATATTCCTTATATAGTGTTGACACATCTAGGGTTAAACCCTAATGTGTCATGACTCTTCATTTCCATGACCCATGGGTTTGTAACTCCCATGGAGCATCCATGGAGCATCCTATGGGTGGAACCCAACTTGATGATCCATGGAGCCTTTTAGCCCACTATACAAGATATGGATGATTTACTTAATCAACCCATATATTTAATTAGTTATCTTTTGATCACTTAATTAATTCTAAATTAATTCTTGATCAAACTAATCAAATAATATTATTAATATATTAGAACTTATAATATATTAATAATCTCCAAGTGTTATTTCTCTCATTTAGTTTATCCAATTGCATGGTGCCATGCAACCCAAATGGACCATGTCGGGTCGGGTCAAGTACATACCAGAAATAGTTATGGACTTAGACACCTTATCCAACACGTTTATCGGCGTAGCTTTTTTGTCGATCCCTAGCGGCTTTAAGTCGTTCGCGTATCTGTACAATCTTCTCGGTCGTTTCTCGAATGATCTCCGGACCAGTGAGAGAGCTGTCAGGAACTCTTCCTTTAGCTAGTTGAGTGTCACCCACCTTAGCCCAGCACAGAGGGGATCTACACTTGCGGCTGTAGAGGGCTTCGAGTGGAGCTGCCTTGATGCTCGTATGATAACTATTATTATAAGAAAATTCCACAAGAGGTAAGTGTGTGTCCCATGACTTACCAAAGTCAATTACACAAGCTCGCAGCATATCCTCTAAGTTTTGAATCGTCCTCTCACTCTGTCCGTCGGTCTGCGGATGGTAGGCTGTACTCATGTCCAGCCTCGTCCCTAGTGCCTCTTGCAACGATTGCCAGAACCTAGAGGTGAATCTACTATCTCTGTCTGAGATAATAGATACTGGGACGCCATGTAGTCGTACTATTTCTTTAATGTATGTTCTAGTGAGTTTCTCCATTTTGTCCGTTTCTTTGATGGGTAGGAAGTGTGCGGACTTAGTCAACCTATCAACAATGACCCAAATAGTATCTAATCCACCCGTTGTCTTGGGAAGTTTGGTTATAAAGTCCATTGTGATCCGCTCCCAGTTCCATTCTGGTATCTCAGGTTGTTGGAGAAGTCCTGATGGCTTTTGATATTCAACCTTGACTTTCGTGCAAGTGAGGCACTTACTCACAAATGTGGCGATCTCCGCTTTCATGTTTGGCCACCAGTATAGCTTTTTGAGATCCAGATACATCTTATCTAAACCCGGGTGGATGGATTAGCGAGTGTTATGCGCTTCCCTCATAACCAAATCTCTAAAACCTCCATGGCGTGGAGTCCAGATTCGGTCCATGAAGTAGTAGGCTCCGTCACCCTTTACCTCCAAATTTTTATCCATTCCACGTAGAGATTCTCCCAACACGTTCTCGGGCTTTAAGGCTTCCAGCTGAGCCTCTTTGATCTGCGTGGAGAGATGCGAATGAATAGTCATCGTCAACGACTTGGTCTTTCGACCAGTATACTCCTTCCTACTCAGTGCATCTGCTACTACATTGGCTTTTCCCGGGTGATATCTAATTTCACAGTCGTAATCGTTAAGTAGCTCGAGCCATCGACGCTGCCTCATGTTGAGTTCTTTTTGGTTCATTATGTGTTGGAGGCTTTTATGATCAGTGTATACCACACTCTTCGTCCCATATAAGTAGTGTCTCCAGATTTTTAGTGCAAAAACAACCGCTCCTAACTCGAGGTCGTGCGTAGTGTAGTTCGCCTCATGGGTCTTTAGCTGTCTCGAGGCATATGCGATAACCTTACCCCGTTGCATCAAGATACAACCGAGCCCCTGGTTGGATGCATCACAGTATACGACAAAATCTTCTGTCCCTTCGGGAAGGGATAATACTGGTGCGATGCATAGGGCTCGCTTCAGGGTTTGGAATGCCTTCTCCTGTCTTTCCTCCCAGTCGAACGGTAGTCCTTTCTGTGTCAGCATAGTGAGAGGTTTCGCAATCCGAGAAAAGTTTTGAATGAATCTACGGTAGTAGCCAGCGAGGCCTAGAAATTGACGAATTTCCGTAGGCGTCTTCGGTGCTGACCAGTTCTCAATAGTTTTAATCATGGAGGGATCCACATGAATTCCTTCTTCACTAACCACGTGACCTAAGAATTCGACTCTTCCGATCCAGAACTCGCACTTAGAGAACTTCGCATATAACTTTTCGGATCGCAACGTTTCCAAGACTTGTCGTAGGTGATCCTTGTTTTCTTCCTCGTTCCGAGAGTAAACGAGGATATCGTCAATGAAGATGATGACGAACTGATCCAGGTATGGACGACACACTCTATTCATCAAGTCCATGAATACTGCGGGGGCGTTGGTCAGTCCAAAGGGCATCACTACGAACTCAAAGTGTCCGTAGCGGGTTCGGAAAGCTGTCTTCGGAACGTCTTCCTCGAGTACCCGTAACTGATGATACCCAGATCTAAGGTCAATCTTGGAGAAGTAACTTGCTCCTTGTAGTTGATCAAACAGATCGTCGATACGAGGGAGGGGGTAGCGATTTTTAACTGTGAGTTTATTGAGTTCTCTATAATCGATGCACATCCGAAACGATCCGTCTTTCTTTTTCACGAACAAGACCGGAGCTCCCCAAGGTGAGAAACTCGGTCTTATAAAGCCCTTGCTGAGCAGTTCGTTGAGTTGGCCAAATAGTTCTTGCATTTCGGCGGGCGTTAGACGGTAGGGCGACTTAGCTACGGGGGTAGCTCCTGGAATTAGGTTGATTCTGAACTCAATCTGACGTTTTGGAGGTAGGCCGGGAAGATCCTCCGGAAAAACGTCAGGGAAATCGCATACTACGGGAATGTCTTTTGGATCTTTCGATTTCTGGTTAGTGTCAACGACATGGGCAAGAAAGGCGCGATACTCCCTGCGTAAGTATTTCTGAGCCTGAACACTGGAGATGATACGAAGGCTCGTACTCGGCTTATCTCCATATATCAAGAGGGTTTCGTGATTTGGAAGGTTCAGACGAATGGCTTTGTCAGAACATAGGATATCGGTGCAATGGAAACTCAACCAATCCATACCGACAATGACATCGAAATTTTTGATTGAGACTGGCATAAGATCGATTGGAAATGAGTGATCGTCTAACATATGAGTGCACCCTATGTAGATTTCGCTAGAGCTTTCTGTTTTCCCATTAGCCATTTCTATGGCGAATGTTTCTTTTAGTGGTTGAGGGGTTTGTTTGAGTAAGTGTTTAAAGTTATGATTTACGAAGCTTCTTTCTGCACCACTATCAAATAAGACACAGGCATAGGAGTTGTTGAGAAGAAACGTACCCGTGACTACTGTGGGATCTGCTACCGCTTCATTGTGACCGATAGCGAGTAGCCTTCCAGTTCCTCCAGCATTTGTGGTCTTTGGACAGTTTCTCTTAAAATGAGCCGCCTCTCCACAGCCATAACAAGTTGTGGTCACTCCCGTACCAGGAACCTGCGTGATAGGTTTGGGAGGGGCCTTACAAAATCGGACAGTATGGCCTTTTCGACCGCAGTTGGAACACTGCAGTTCACGGCAGGGGCCGTTGTGGTGGAAAGGGCACTTGGGACACTTGGGCAAGTTTCCACTGTAAGCTTTTGGCGGGGCTGGAGCAGCTGGAGTAGTCGGGGTGGTGGCAGCATGGACCGCCACAATTTGTTGGTCCTTTGAGGAGGTTCGAGTTTTCTTGCCTTTCATCTTAGCCCATCGCTTCCTCTTTCTGTCAGATGAAGCGGGCGGTGCAGTGGTTGTTGTGGTTGCTGTCGCCGGAGTGGAGGGGATTTCGTGGTTGATCAGACTCTGGGCCAATTCCTTGGCGCTATCAAAAGTTGTAGGGCGTAAAGCTAGAACATTTCCCTGATACGGGGGCACTAAACCCCAGATGTACCGTTCAATCTTCTTGTTCTCTGTAGGGATCATATTGGGGCACATAGCTGCCAAGTCGCAAAACCTGGCCGTATAAGCTATTATATCGGTCCCCTTCATCTTGAGGTTCCAGAGTTCTTCCTCAAGTTTCTGAATTTCGCCCCTAGGGCAGTACTCTCCTCTTATGAGGTCCTTCAGAGTGTCCCAGCCCATAGCATTGGCTGTGACCAAGGAAAGTGAACTAACATGGCCGTTCCACCATGTCAAGGCCCTGTTGGTAAGGGTAGCGGTAGGGAACTTGATTTTGCTCTCCTCGGGGCAAGAGCACATCTCGAATACAGCTTCGGTTCTTTCGAACCATCGAGATAATGTCAGAATTCCTCCAGTACCATCGAAGGAGGTGGGTTTACAGTTCATGAAATCCTTATAAGTACATCCCTGCACTCGATGATGGACTTCACTGAACCTGGAGTTACCACCGCTCGCATCCCCAGAATTCATTTGGGCCATGGCTGCTGTCACGGCCGTAGTTACCGCTGTTTGAAATAACACCGGATCGATCTGTGGAGGGGGGTGGTGGAGTAGGGGTTTGAGTTGCAGGTCTTCCTCTGGCGGGACGCTTTCGTGGAGGCATCCTTTACTGGAAGAAGTATAGAAATGATAGCAATAGTAAGGGCCTATTGCGAATATAAATAGAGTGTTTTGTGGACTAAATCAACATAATCCAAGATCAAGATGAGAGTTATAGAAATAGAGAAATCAACTGCCAATATATTGGTATCTATGATGCAACACAAGTTCATGAAAATTTGACCTAGCAATAGGTCTTACATCATACCATAGAGAAAAGGTTTGGCAGTTTAGAGGTTTGACTAGAGTACTTTCAAGCTAGGAATGTTTACAGATAATAGATCTACGGAACATAGAGTGGATAGGTTAATCCATTAAACAAAAGATAGAGGTAACTAGACGTCTTCTACTGGCGACGGTTATTTGTCGGGTGAATTCTCAGTTCTGCTAGCTGACGCATAACTTCTTGAAGGTGTCGATCATGAGTCCTTTGGCGTGCACGGAGTTCTCTAACTTCAGCTCGGGATGCAGCCAGCTGGTGCTGCAGAGCCTCGTTAGTCCTCCTTATCATGTCCATGGCTTCTTCGAGTTGGCGGATGCGAACTGTGTTGAGATTTGAATTGGCATCCACTTCCACAACTCGACCTATTGCAGCTTGACCTTGCTCGACATTCCTGGCAATCCTTCAGATCATGATGGGCAGAATTTGATCTGCTGATCCACCTTCGTTTATGTTGTAGAAACTTCGGTCTCCATTGTATGGCGTGGGCTGACCTTGCTCTTCGCTCCATATGTGCAAGGATATGGCCCACGTAGGAGTGGGGCCCCGAAATGTCGGACGGGGGTTGGGGTTTGGGACTCCAGGGGGTAGGTTATTAACTTCTGGCTCGGAGTCGGAGTTATCCGGAAAGCCTTCTGCTCGGTGGTCATCCAAGGGGATTGGGTGATCATCGTCCGACTCTTCACTGAGCCATCCCCCATTACCCTGGTTTGGGTTGTACGGGTCGCCTGGAGGGTGGAAGCCAGCCATGGTATCTATGCGAGAAAAGGGGAAAAGAAGGTTAATAGGCGTACTAACCTAAATTACTTATAAGACGGTCGTCACGAGTTGGACCAATACTTGCATAATGCATACTAATTACATGTGATTGGAGCAGGATAGTTCGTCGAATAAGTGACCCTAACTCTAAATCCACAACCAAACATGGAACAGGAAGTAAAGCAAAGATCACAGATTCTAAGTCTATAACGCCCTAGTCACATGTAACCGGAAAGTATCCATTTAGCAACTATTGCTCCATCAGTAACGACCCTTTTTAGTTCTCACAGATGTATGTTTTTAGAGGTACAAAATACTCCTATAGTATTCTAATGTTAACGTTATTGTGGTAGTGTTGGTAAGTTTTAGACTTGTTGCAATACCACAACCAAACTTAGGCACATGCTAGTCACTCCCAGGAAGACGTAGTTGATCAGGCTACATCCCCCTAAATGTGACTATATGTCTCTAAGCTCAATTGTGCTATCCAACAATCTTAATACTTTTGTTTGGTTCTAGGATGATACTGACTTCTGTGTTTTATAGTGATGTGTGTATATATACTTAGTTAAATCTTTTAGATACTTAACAGTATATATTCTTGGTCAGAGTGTTTTAGTCCCGAAGTGTTTATAGTTCGTATATCTTTTATAGGTTGATATACTTGATTCACTATAAACCTAGCTCTGATACCAATCTGTCACACCCCAAAACCGATAACGGCGGAATACGTTTCGGGGTGGATGACGTAGTGTACAGTATCATCACAATTATATAATAGTAAAAGCAAGAAACATACAACCATTTCATTTATATAGTAAGTGTATTTACAAGTGTGTTTTGTAATGTTTGACAAACACCAAAAGTAAACAAAAATAAGATATGGGTCTTGTATCCTCCATCTTCTCCAAAAATGCTGCTGCTGTACCTGTCTATCTTTGACCTGAAGATACAAGTTATTTTGAAAAGAATATCAGCATAAAGCTGGTGAGTTCATAAGAGTTTTAGTGTGAGTACTTGTATAAAAAGCATTAGAGTCATTATTATGAACACTGAAGTTTGAAATCATAAATAGTGGTGAAACCTAGAAAATCCCATATTCTCCAGAACCGCATAGTAAATCAAAATCCTTAAGAAATCTGTTGTTTCTATCTTTGAATTTCATTTATCATAGAAGTGTAATAGTGACTCACCATTAAGTAATGTAATATAGTGAGTTATTCTTAGAGTATATGATAGTGGTGCAACATCCTTTAGTATTAGATACTTATTTACTTCGGGATATTACTTCATCTTTCTTTTAGTGTTTTAGTGCGGTTATAGTGTCTTTCTAGTATATTCCCAATAGTGTGAGTAATAGCGAACCCCCATGACCTTCCCAGTCATGCATAGTGTAGTAGAGTAAAAGCATCCCTGGGCCTGAGCGGCTTGGACTGATGTTATCAGTCGGGATGTAATAGCGTCTGCCCCGTATAGATCTATACATGTAGTGTTGTCTTCCTATCGGAAAACTTCGGGCATAGTGTATAGCGTATAGAGTATCCCATAGTGGATTAGTGAGTTGTCTCATGATTAGTGCATTCTCTTGTATTATAGTGTAGTAATCTTTCGTATAACTTGTATTGTATTCTCTTATTAGTGTATTGCTTCAAAATATAGAGAATTATAGTAGTGTAGAGTAATAGTGGAAACAAGGGATAGAGTCCTTAACTATACCCATTATAGTTAATTTAGTGTGTGTAGTTCTAATCAGGTTAGTGATTTAGGCATCTAATGAAATAAGAAGTACTTGTAATCCGTACTAATATACGAGATATATAACTAAGAAATCAATGACAGTCGGATGGATAACCACTACCCTAAGCCCACAATCAAACAAGAAACAGGAAATAAGGCGAGCTATCGGTCCTAAGTCCTTCAAGTCTTACTTATATAAATATATTAGTATGGTTACATTCTTATAAGTAGTTTTGTTAAACAAAAGTGTTGTACGAAAGAAACGTTTAAAACTTGTTTGTTTATCCAAAATAGTTTTGAAAACGATTGATTTGTTTATAAAGCATAGTGATAAATCACATGTGATTTGAACTACAGGTTGTGAATCACATGTGATTAATTCTGTAATTTGAATAATAGTCTTGTATAACTTTTCATAAACATGTATATTCAACTTGTATCTCCCCCCTAAAACATATAAAACATTTGAAAGGTTCATTTAAGGGGTATGAACTCACCTGAAATCGCGGAAATCGCGGAAATCGGGTAAATCGGGTAAAAGTGTCGATTGAGCGTTTGGTACCCAATAACCTCTTGAGCACCTCCTAAGACCCTAATGTCATATGAAATATGTATTTTACAAGAAGTTAATCATCTTATGCTTTTCATTATAGTATTTGGACATTCTAGTATCGTTTTCGGGGTTTTAAGGCCTAGAAGGGGTTCCCGAGAGTGGTACAAAGTCATGAATGATTTACGGGAGGGTTCACGAGCTCACTCTTTTGGAGTTTATGGCCCAAAAGCCATCCTTTGGGAGTTTACGGCCGTAAACCCCCTAGGTTTGGCCGTAAACTCTTGTGGCACTCCAAAGTGTATGTTTAAGGTTTTATTTCACTCCCTTGATTTAGTGGTATGTGTCTTGGACTATTTTAAGGGATTAAACATCATAATTTGTGACATTTTTGGGGAGTTTACGGCCAAGACTTGTTCTTGGGCCGTAAACTCTTGTAAACCCTTCAAGATGTATGTTTTATTGGTACAACCAAGTCTCATACACCTTAGATAAATCCTAGAAGGCCATATAGTGAGTTTGGGACAATTTGTCATACATTTTTGGGGAGTTTACGGCCCAAGAACACCTTTGGCCGTAAAATCTTCATTTTGTGTCCAAATGTGAAGTTAAATGGTACAACACACTTCCAAAGGCCTTAACTAAATTCCTTACAAGCATTTGAGGGGTTTTAGGACTTGTTTGACACAAAAACATGGGTGTTTACGGCCCAAGCTTAGCCTTGGCCGTAAACTCCTCTTTTGCCATCAAATGATGTTGTTTGATGCATTTAAGCCTTCCTTGTTGTCAAGTCTAAATTGCCAAACACCCTAGATGAGTTTTTGGGGCTTTAAACAAGTGTTTTTGGGGTGTTTGAGGTGTTTACGGCCTAAGCACATGCTTGGGCCGTAAACTCCTTTTTACATGTCTAATTCATGTGTTTTAGTGTCCCAACCCTTCTAGATACATGCCTTAATTAGTATACTAGCTTAACATGAGGAAAAACTTGATCTTTGGCATGATTTTGGGGGTTTACGGCCTAAGGAGCTTCTTAGGCCGTAAACTCCTTTATGGTCCTTGATTCTCATGATTTTGGACTCTAAAAGCAGTAAAGTATGATTAGATTAAGTTAGGGGATGAATCCTTACGTTTGGAAGTCGGAAATTCGCGGATTTGGAGTCGATTTCGGGTCTAGAGAGAGAAAGTAGTGAGAGAGAGGTGTAATTGCGGTAAAAGAGTCCAATTGAAGTGTTCAAGTGTTTTTATATGTCTCGGGTATTGTACCCGATACACGGCTACTCGATGCTAAAGTTTAACGGGGTTAAAACTTTTTACCTGGGTGAAGTGGTTGAAATAGTAATACAACTCTATTAGGTTAAACTAGATTAACACGTATGAGTTATATTACTTATAATGATATTAGAACATGCATATAATCAGATATTCGGATATTAACGATTCCAAATATTACATAAAATAACGTGCGTTAACGTATTCCGTTAGTGAAAATGGGATTTGTAACGGGAATAGATTTAGGGTTGTCACACGTATGGAGTCGGCGAGTCTGGGAGATGACTCGGTGAGTCGGGCTAGAGATCAGACATTGAGTCGCATAGTAACTCGGTGAGTCGCATGGGTGACTCGGCGAGTCTTATGATGATGAGCTTGGACTCGACGAGTTGGAAGAACAAATCGGCGAGTCTATTGAAGATTGTCGTGAACTCGGCGAGTCTGTTCTTGGACTCGGCGAGTTTGCTCGCAGAACCTAACCTATTTCAGTTAAAGCCTTAGATTACTGATTCGGTTGGGGACTCAGTGATTTGGTCAGGATGAAACTAAGAGATTGTTGGACTCAAAGAGTCTTGGGGCGACTCGGCGAGTTAAGTCGTGCTATGAGAGTTTTCTGAATATGAGAACTCGGTGAGTCGGCGGGATGACTTGGCGAGTAGAGTCAATCAGGAAGGTTGACTTTGATTGAGGACATTGATTTTGACCTTCAGGGGATTATGGTAAATTGGATATTTATGTCAATGGTTATTGATGGATATAGGTGTTGGAGTTTGAGGCGGTGCTTCGCGATTGTGCTCTTGTGATTTGGTTCGGCAGTTACGATGTAAGTTATCCTCAGTATATCGACAGGGTCTACGACACCAAGGTCGGCCCTTTATCGGATGGAAATCTGGGTATTGTTTGTTATGTTATTGCCTTGCTAGATCTGCATCCTGGAATTTTGGATAGTGTTATGTTAGTGACATGGTTAAGGTCGGTACCTGGTATATAGGGTAATGTTATACTAGTGATTAGTTAGGTCGGAATCATGGTTAGGATGTTGATATGCTATCTGATCTGTTAGACTGTTTGTCTGGTTAAGGCTTTGTTATGTGATTAATTGTTTTATGTGCACATGATTGTTTGACAGGGGTTTTGTTGAGGCGGGTCCTGCTTTGTGTTGTAGGCCAACATACCCAGGACGGACTGGATATTCTGAAAGCCAAGCGAGCGGTATGGATAAGCTAAAGGCCCCAAGAGGGCAGACCAGACGTGCCAACGCGCGGAGAGTGGACCAGGCAGACTGAAGGCCCGGTGTTGGCGGACCAATCATACAGTGGACCCGATGTACATGGTTGTTCTATTTGTGCTATGTTATGAGTATGTTTTTGTGTGGTTGGTATTTTAGGGGTAACTCACTAAGCTTCAGGCTTACAGTTTAGTGTTTTGTTTCAGGTACTTCAGAAGATCGTGGCAAGGCAAAGGCGTGATCGTAACGCTCCTCATGTTTTATGATTTATGTGATATGGTTCTGCAGAAATACTCTGATGTTTAAACTATTTTGAAAACAAGATGTATGAACTTAATGGTTTTTGAATGAATTAAAATGTTTTAATTTGGCTTGAATTTTATGGTCGTTACAAGTTGGTATCAGAGCCTTGGTTTGTGTGAATTGGAGGAACATTCGTGTCAATCCAATCTCAAATCAAGGAGGGATTTTCAAAATGGTTTTCAAAAGCTTTTTCAAAATAAGTAAAGGAGGATGCATAGGGTACGATCAACTAGAGCTAATAAGTATACCCCAAAATACCATACAAGTTATTTGATTATGTGATACGTTAGACCAGCATGTTAGTACTAGGCTAGGTATCTTCAGGAATTGCATGATAGAATTGCCTGATTATATGATGCCTACTAGCCCAGGGTTTCCTTTGTATGAAATTGACATCATTATTGTAGTTATTTAGTGTATGCATCATGGTTATACATAATTAAGATCTTATAGCCTGAGAATGTTTGATTTGGCCTTATGTTATGTTCTTGTATGTTTGAGAGCTTAGGGTAGGATTGGATATTCGAAAGTCTATAGGGTCCAGCGTTTTGTATGACTAGCATACACTAGTGCTGCAGGATTGGTGGAAGTTTCATGGATAGGAGAGTTGCATGAGACCGGTAGGTCGGTTATGGGATAGTGGTGCTCCTTTAGGAGTGGGGATCGATTGTTCGTTATGTGTATGTTGTTGTTAGGGTGTTGTGCTGATACTTGATACAAATATGGGTAGGTGTGGAAGGTAGTATGGGTCCATACTACTGAAAACACATGACCCATACGCATATCAAGGAAGTCACAACCCCTAGGATTTTGTTGGGAGCTAGTTATCGGGGTTATTATGAGGAATGCCTAATATCTTGTGGTGTATTTTCTGTATGGTGATTAGGAGACGTCTCAGGGCAGGATCCAGTTCGGGATCGGGATCAGGAGAGGGTGATCAGGATGGATCAGTACCACCCAGGGTCATTGGTCAAATGAGTACGGATGAGTTGGATGCCAGGATTCGTAAAGTCGTGCATGATGAGGTTGCTGCTATGTTCCGGGATGAGTTGTCGCAGAGGTTTGGGTCGATCAAGACCACCATGGTTGAGTACCTTGATGAGCGTTATGTAGCTCTTACGGAGGCGGCTGCCGCGATAGCTACAATGGCTGTAACAGCGGCAGGGGGAGTAGTCGGTCGAGGTTTTCAATATCGGGACTTTGATAATATGAAGCCCCTACTTTTGATGGAGTTCAGGATCCGATCGTTGCTATGAGAGGGTTGTCAAACATGGAGGGTTGTTTCTTCATGTGTTCATGCCCTGTGGATCAGAGGGTGAGGTGTGCTCTGAACCTTTTGAGGCTCGGGGCGAAGGATTGGTAGAGGTTGACTACGGGATTTTATTCTGATGCGCAGCGGGCTACAGTTACTTGGGATTAGGTCCGGGAGATGTTTAGCACTCGTTATGTTCCACGGGATGAGAGAGAGAGAGAGAGAGAGGTTGGCTCAGGATGTTCCTAGAGCTAAAGCAGGATTTAGAGTCGGTGACGGAGATCACTAGGATGTTCATTGAGAGGGTGATGTTTTGCCCGGAGTTTGCTTCGGAGCAGGCTCAGATGTCCCGATATCTAAGTATGCTCAAGAGGGACGTCAGGAAGTTTGTATCCACGCAGAGGTGTGATACCTTAATAGAGCTGCAGGAGGCCGCCAGGTGGCGGGAGTTACAGATGGAGTTGCAGTTACGAGAGTAGAGGTAGGCCCCGGTGCAGTCTTAGCCGGCACCAAAACGTTCCAAAATCATTGACTCTAGGGTTGGAGGTCAGAGCAGCCACACCTGTGAGAAGTGTGGGAAGGTTCATGCTGGAGTTTGTAGGTCCGGTGGTGCGTGTCGCAAGTGTGGGAAAGAAGGGCACTATGCGAGGGATTGCCGTCAGTCGGTCTCGGCTAATGATATGCAAATATGTTATCATTGTTATCAGGTTGGACACCTGAGGGTCAACTGTCCACAACTTGTTGCAAGACCGGTGCAGGCTCCAACACCAACCAGTTTGAGGACTACGGGAGGAGGTCAGGGTGGAGCGGAACCTCCAAGGGCTCAAGGACACTGGAAAGGAGTAATGATTATGTTCAGCTAAGGTTTTGCAGCTGGAAGTGAAATGGCTAATTGATGAATTGGATTGACGTTTGGTAGGGAAAGGACTGTGCCCTCTCAGTTTCTCAAGCTCGAAGGAGTGAGCAGACTTGTGACCTGGGGGCAAGTTGCTCTCCAGCTTGGGGTCAGTTGGTTGCAGAGGTTAACAACAATATTCCAGCGCTGGTAAGTGCAGGTGGGTCGACTTGGTGTAAGTAAATGTGGAGTCCGATTTGCCTTGGATCTCTAGCATCGGATGGTAACGATTGATTGTACAATCTATTGAACATCGAGAGTGTAGATTATGTCTTGGGAGTAGTTGTAGCCCAATTTAGGGCAGAGGTTGTTTTAGCTGCTGCAGTTCAACTATAGACGTTTGAGCTGATAACTGAGTCAGAGTGCGAACCCTGAAGAGACTGATTCTAGTGCCTAGGAGTGGGAAGTTTATTGGAACACCTTTGGAAAAATGGGTATTAAAGGGGAAGTCTACGGGTAGGGTTTCTCAGGATGGTTATTCAGCATTGGCAGGACTCAGTGGTATTATCAACTATTTGTGATTTACGAACGAAAGCACCAATGGAAAGGGGTTCGTTGATGAGATATTAGTTGGAGCATTTATCTATTGGCCTTCAGGGCATGAGTGTGGGGTCGCTCAAGCATTAGTCGATGACAGGTTCTCTAGAGTTCAGCAGGTTCTCATCTGGTTCTTGGAGTGTGTGATCATTCGGGATGGGCTAGTAATGGAACACTAGTGGGAAAGAGTTGGTCGGCCTCGAATCGTTCGTCGGGAAGTGAGAAGGATTGAGAATCCCCCAGTTTTCATGTATTATGAAGGCTTAGTCGAATCTAAGTAGGGGAGTGTTACCCTGCGATGCGGAAGTGGGAAAGGTTTTGAAACAGGGATAAGTTTCATAACCTAATAAGGAGAATGGAGGCCTTAGTGGCTGCTTGGTTGAGGGTTGTGTGAGTTGGGGGTTCGGTAAGACTCCCTATTATGTGTATCACGTCTTCTCGGTAGTTGATAACAGAATTTAGGGAATCAGGTTGGAAGTCTGGTTATGATTGAGTTAAGTTCGAATATTCGCTTGAGGGTGTCCCCAACCTTGAGGATTTGTGTATTGATAGATTGAAAGTTTTGTTAGCTGCCGAGGCTCGGTAGCATTGCAGCACGGGTATGCGGGTTATTTAGCGTATGTGATAGACGCGTGGGGCAGGGAACAGACCATGGTATCGGATGAGGTAGTTGGTTGATGTGGGGCCTGGGATTAGGCTGTGGAAAATTCAAGTGGTAGATTTGGAGTTCGGAACCCCTAGAGGGCTAGAACAGACTGCATGGGAGAATGGTTCAGGGTGATTTACAACGGTTTTGAGCAATCCGGATAGAATGAAGGCCGGAAGGTGTATCAGTCAGGACGAAGGCTCGGGGAGCGGTCCATACAGGCTGAAGGCCCAGGTGGGCGGTCCAGACATGCTTGTTGGATTAGGGTCGAAGGTTGTAACTATATTTGGTAAGTACTTGACCTGGTTGTGCATGGTCCTTTTGGGTTGCCTTCACGATAGCAACTTGATAGGGTGATTTAGAGAGAAGTGATATTATTATTAATATATTATAAGAATAATATGTTAAAGGAATAATATTATTTGATTAATATAAGTCATAAATTAATTAGGAATTAATTTGGTGACTTAAGGAGATTAATTGAATAAAGGGGTATAAACTGTCAAATGTGTGAAAGTTGTATTTTGAGCTGATAATCCTTATGGATATAGGGTTGGACGATTTTAGGGATATAGATCACCTAGAAATCGTCCAAGGGCTTATCTAGGAAGGGATTTGGATTGCTTTGAGGCTAAGTTATCCAATTAGGGTTTAAGGGTGAAACCCTAGGGGCTCACAATATAAATAAACCCATAGGGTTGAGGAAACCGGCCACCTTGTGATTAGAGTAATCCTAGAGCTGATTTTCCTCCTCCCCATCTCTCTCAAATGATCATCTTGCTAGTTGGTGTTTGTAAGCCATTAGAGGAGTGACATTTGTGACTCTAAGCTCCAAGAAGAAGAAGGTTTTCAAGCAAGTAACTCAAGGTATCATTCTAGATCTGTTTTCATATGTTTTGATTATTTGTATACATTAGATCTAGCCATGAAAGTCTTGGATTTGTTGCATGTGCAATTAGTGAAACCTAGATCCCAGCTATAGGGTTGTATTTGCACATACGTAAAGTTCTTATATCCAAAACCCATCAGTGGTATTAGAGACATGATTGGTTTCAATTGAATATGATACTTAACTGTTTTGTTTGCTGGAAATCATTTTTCTTCACCTCTATTCGACCCAACTCAGCGAGTCAGTGTGTGGACTAGGCGAGTTCAAGCGTCAGACAGAGGATAATTCGGGATTTTGTTGCTATTTTGTCTTGGATTGATACCTAAATCATTTTATTATGTAAAAAAATCCAAATTTTAACATAATTTAATGATTATCCTTGACATAAACATAGATAATTTCAAATCTTTTGAATATTGATTATTTATATGATAGATATTAGACTATTTAAGATTATTTGGTAATTATCTAATGGCTAAAAGTTAATTAGGTCAAATATAGATAATTATGAAATTAATTATTTAATTTCAATTATTTGTTATTTGATCGCTATTGTTTGAAAAGTTCAATTTATATCCCGAAGTTTTGAAATTTGAATTTGTGATTAATAGTTTAATTTAGAAGAATTTAAATTTCAACCCCTAGAGTTGTACAAGTTTAAAATTCAACCGTATACTATATATTATTAAAAGCTTAATATATATATATATATATATATATATATATATATATATATATACATATATAAAAGTAAAATTAAAATGCTAGTCTTACCGTTAGTAGGCCTCATTCACGAAGCCGGTCTATAAGGTGGGTATAAGGTTGCTGCCTATAAAATGGCACTTAATGGGTGTACACTCACACCTACCGCTTGCTTGACTGGTGGAGGGTCGTTAGCCGAACGGGTAGGATAGGGAAACTCTCTCGCCTCATTAATAAGATTAATGAAACTATGAAGTAACTAAACTATTTTATAAAATTCTCAATCCTAGTTACTTTAGAAAAAGTAAATTGATGCAATCCCATGAAATTGCACTTTGCACCCTTACTAAGAAGTTAGTGGAGCATGTGTGGTTTACCGACACACTAATTGGTTCTAAGCAAAGGTGGCAAAGGGTGATTCATTGTTTATCATAGTTTGATGGAGCGTGTGTGGTTTACTGGCACATCAAATAGAAGATTGTAACAATGAAGGCACCATGTAGATTTGCATGGTGATTCACACCCACTATGTGATGATCGACATCCCAGTCACAAACAAGAGGGGCATATCGAGATTTAAACATGCCATTGAAAGGTTCAATGAATCTCTTAAAATATAGGAATTCTTAATAAAACTTAAGGTTATGTTTTCGTGGTGAAGAATTAGTGAATCGTCATTCACTTACCTCCAAATTATTTGCATGGTTGGATTACGACATCCCTTTTCCTTTTATCAGTCCCCATTCCTTTTATTTAGTTCATTTAATCCCAAAATTAATTCCAAATTAATTTTTGATTAATACTAATTAAATAATATGATTTCTTAATTAATATATTATTCTTATAATATATTAATAAATCATTTATCAACCTCTTTCTCCGAAAGACATCCTGTCAGGTTGCTATGGCGAAGGCAAACGAAAAGGACCATGCTACTAGCAGAGCAAGTACATACCAATTACAGTTATGGGCTTAGACATCTAATCCAATAGTTGGTTCCATGGGCGAGGCCCATGTGATTATGGTAGTTCAGGTGGGTCCTGGTAAAGACCGTGGGGTCAAGGTTTTAGATTTGAGCTGCAGCATCAAGTGGGTGGTCAACGTGTGGCACATAGGAGT
Source organism: Lactuca saligna (assembly GCF_052625555.1). Taxonomy (NCBI): domain Eukaryota; kingdom Viridiplantae; phylum Streptophyta; class Magnoliopsida; order Asterales; family Asteraceae; genus Lactuca; species Lactuca saligna. The sequence continues at coordinate 85,208,850 of NC_136422.1, read as the reverse complement.
GTTGGAATAGTGTCTAAGGCTGCAACTCTATTTGGTAAGTACTTGACCCGATTGAGGATGGTCCTTTTGGGTTACCTTCACCATAGCAACTTGACAAGATGATTTATAATGAGAGAAGAAATATTATTAATATATTATGAGAATAATATAAGGAATAATAATATTATTATTTGATTAATATAAGTCATAAATTAATTAGGAATTAATTTGGTGACTTAAAGAGATTAATTGAATAAAGGGGCATAAACTGTCAATTGTCTGATAGTTGTATTTTGAGCAGTGACTCCTTAGGGATAAAGGGGTGGACGGATTTTAGGGTTTGGATAAGCCTACAAATCGTCCAAAGGCTTATCAATAAGGAGATTGGATTGCTTAGAGCCTAAGTTATCCAATTAGGGTTTTAAGGGTGAAACCCTAGGATGTTCACTAGTATAAATACACCCATAAGGTTAAGAAAATCAGCACCCTTGGTATTGGAGAAACCTTGGCCGATTTTCTCACCCTTCCATCTCTCTAAAATCATCCTCTCGCTAGTTGATGTTTGGAAGCCATTAGATGAGTGACATTTGTGACTCTAAGCTCCAAGGACAAGAAGATTCAAGCAAGTAATTCAAGGTATTCTTTTAGATCTGATTTCTTATGTTATTATACTAGATCTATCAATCAAAGTCTTGGATGTATTGCATGTTCAATTAGAGAAACCTAGATCCAAGCATTAGGGTTTGTATGTGCACATAGGAATGTTCTTATGGCTAAAACCCATCAGTGGTATTAGAGCCTTGACTGGTTTCTATTGAATTGATGTATTGGTTTCTTGATTGTTGATTGCAAAATTCTAATTTTGTCAATCTACCTGATGAACTCGACGAGTCCATTGTGGTACTCGACGAGTCCGAGCTTCAGGAGGAGCTAATTACGGGATTTCTTGTTGTTTATCTTAAGGAAACTTGCCTTTATCTTAATGGGTCAATATAAATCCGATTTTATCATATATATTAGTATATCCTTGACCTAATTCAAGATAATTACCAATTAATTCAATAATAATTTCCTTATGTTATAATTGATTAATTATTTTAATTAAATTGGTAAATTGTTTTGCAAGAAACATCAAATATGGATAATTATGAAATTAAATGGTTAATTTAAATTATTTGTTATTTGATCCCTTGTGTTTTGAAAAGTTTAAAACTAACCCTTAAATTTTTAAATTAATTTTGTGATTAAAAGTTTAATTTGGACAATTAAAATTTCAAACCCTAGAATTTTACAAGTTTAAAATTTAACCCTATACTCTATATGATTACAAGCTTAATATATATATATATATATATATATATATATATATATATATATATATATATATATATATATATATATATATATATATATATATATATATGTATAATTAAAATGATAGTGTTACCGTTAGTAGGCCTCATTCACGAAGCCGATCTATAAGGTGGGTATAAGGTTGCTGCCTATAAAATGGCGCTTAATGGGTGTACACTCACACCCACCGCTTGCTTGATCAGTGGAGGGTCGTTAGCCGAACGGGTAGGATAGGGAAACTCTCTCTCCTCATTAATAAGATTAATGAAACTATGAAGTAACTAAACAATTTTTTAAAATTCCCAATCCTAGTTACTTTAGGAAAAGTGAATTGATGCAATCCCATGAAATTGCACATTGCACCCTTACTAAGAAGTTAGTGAAGCGTGTGTGGTTTACCGGCACACTAACTGGTTCCAAGCAAAGGTGGCAAAGGGTGATTCATTGTTTATCATAGTTTGATGGAGCGTGTGTGGTTTACCGGCACATCAAATAGATGATTGTAACAATGAAGGCACCATGTAGATTTGCATGGTGATTCACACCCGCTTTGTGATCCTCGGCATCCCAGTTACAAACAAGAGGGGCATATCGAGATTTAAACATGCCATTGAAAGGTTCAATGAATCTCTGAAAATATAGGAATTCTTAATAAAACTTAAGGTTATGTTTTCGTGGTGAAGAATTAGTGAATAGTCATTCACTTACCTCCAAATTATTTGCATGATTGGATTACGGCATCCCTTTTCTAATATGTAAATAATGTTGTTGGGTCCTAGCCCTAATTTTTCATTTTGGGTGTTTAATTAGGATCCAATTCTAATCAAACTTTGTCCTTTCTATTTGTAGATGTCGAACGCAAACAACGTTGGTGCCAACTCATTCACCTTAATGAGTCTTTGCCAAAAAGTGACCTTTGATGGTACCAACTTTAGCGAATGGATAAGATTTATTCGCACCATCGCACGCTACGAGGAAAAGGAGTATTTCCTCAACGAAAAGCTCAAGAAGGTCAACCCATAAATCACTACTCCCAAAGAAATGGCTGTCTTCGAGACACACGAAACTGATGCAACGAAAGTTCATTGCATCATGATAGCCACTATGAACCAAGAATTCCAAAAATCCTATGAGGACATGTATCCGTATGAAATTCATCGAGACTTGATGGAGAGGTACCACCAAAGCTCAAGGCAAGAGCGCTACGAGATCATCACTAACATGATCACCGCTAAGATGGGAAATGGAGAATCGTTGACCGTGCACTTGCAAAAGATGCAACGATATGTTGATCGTCTTCGCAAGTTAAATGTTAACTTTGGGGAAGATTTTTCCATCGACATTGTTCTTCATTCCTTGCGTTCATGCTACAACCAATTTAGGATGACCTACCACATTAACTGTAACGCCCGCAGATCCGGGCTAGTCAATTTTGAGGCAATAAGTGTCGAAACGACTTTTTGACAAAATATTATTTAGAATAAATAATCTTAACCAAGTTTTAGAATATGTCTCAAGGTTTCCGTCCATATAAAGAACACCGAAATCTGAGTTATAACAAAGAAGTTATGACCCGTCGAAGTTTTACGACAAAACCAGCACGACACCGGGAAGCGTAAATAGTAAATTTACAATGGAGCTACTTTTAGCCTTATAAATCTAAAAAGTTGTAGTATATGTTAAAACAAGAACATACAAAAAAAAGAACGCCCAAATCTGACTTCATATGAGGAAGTTATGATTTTTCTAAGATTCGGCTTAGTAGTGCACGGTCGAAACTCGAATTTTAGTTTGCGCGGTTTTTGGCTTATGCAACCTAAATGAGAGTTTAATATCTCATTAATAGGAACTCAAAGGTAAAAAGATAGACGAAAACGGAGTCCATATGAAGGAGTTACGAATTCTTCGTGGTCATTAAACAGTCTAAATGCCTCCTACTGTTAAATTTGAGATCGGTCGAGAATTAGCCGACGGAGTCTAAATGAAAGTTGTAGATCTTGATTTTACCTACACGTTGAAAAAAAGAACGTCAAAAACGAAGTGCGTATGAGAGAGTTATGATTTTTCTAAGTTTGAAGGCTGATACGCGATAGTGGGTGACGTGGCACCACCAGAATTGGACATGTGGCACCACCAGAAAGCTGCCACAAACCCCAACTCGACGAGTAAGTCCTCCTACTCGAAAAGTCCATCAGGAATTCAGCCTATAAATAGAGGTGCCGAGTTCCCTCATTCTTCACACCTTCCCAAACTATTCTTTCTCTCTCTAGACTCTCTCTCTAGCCCCCAACCCCCCCCCCCCCCCCAAAGCCTAGGTAAACCCCCAAGCACTCGAAGGAAGACCCGAGGCTCCCGTAGTCCCGAGAAAAAGGGTCTTTCGGCTCAGAAACGCTGCTCCAGCAAAGCCCGGTTTTCGAGAAAACCCGGTGTAAGTAAGCTACGCTTACCTATATTTAGCATAGCTTATGTTTCGATATAGTAATGTTATTAGGACCTTAAAATAATTATTTGGACTATTATTATGAGTTATATTTTGTGTTATTCAACGCTTATATAATAATAATAATAGCTAGACTATTAATTTGTCGCGGTTGTCGTTAGACTGAACTCTAGTGGTAATGATACTAGGTTTTGTCCAAGGGAAATTGTTTTAAAAGTAACGAAGTGTTGTCCGAGTACCAAGTCATCACCTTATTAGGTTAGTGCATGGTCCCTTTCATCTTACACATAGATATGAAGTATTTTAATATAAATTACGTGTTATGTGTGCATATTGTCTAAATACTTGTTTGTCTATGCTGGTGAAAGATTTTTATACATGTTTTAAATGATGTAAACTGTATAAAGTATTTTATATCTACAAAATATGTTGGGTAAAAATGGGTAGATGAATGATGAGGGATAAAAGCTGAAATAGAGGAACATTAGTAGTATGGACCTAGTGCCCTATAGGTAAACATTGGCAGCAATGGACCTAGTACCCTATAGATGAGCACTGGGACAGTATCGGCAGCTGCGCCTAAGGACAGTATCGGCAGCTACGCCTAATATGGAGCCTTATGACCATGACAATAGCGTTTAAAGGTCAATACCGGCAAAAGCGCCTCATAGAAAATGTCTCAATTCTGGCAGATGCGCCTAAGTGATAGAACTAGCAGCTGTGCTTGCCAACTGTGTCATTGACAACGATGGACTTTGTACCTATTCCTTAGGAAAATCCTTAGGAATGAATGAACGAGAAATAGCTGATTCTTAGGGTAGATCCTTAAGATTAAAGAAGATAATGGGGATGGGTAATTGGGTTAATTGTTTGATGATTAAACATAATAATTATATTATCGTGGGTTGAAAACCCTATGTACTCACCAGGTTTCCCAACTTGACCCACTCAGTTTATTTATATCAATGGTGTTGATATGAAGTCACATTACACTGAGAGATTTAAAAGAGATGTAGATCACAAGTGTAAATAAATGTAAGTTCTGTTTATGCTTATGTTTCTGTATTGACGATGACATCCTAAATGTTTTAAAAGTGAATAAAAATATATTTCTTTAGAAATGCTTTGATAACGCGATTATCATGTTTTTCTGGGAACAAATTCTGCAACATTTTTATTAAAACAGATACTCTGATTTTTATAAAGCATAAACAAAATAAGTCTTTTCTGGCCGTAAAAATGGGGATGTCATAGTTGGTATCAGAGCATTAGTTTAAGCGAACTAGGAATATGGATTTATTTCTAGACTTAAACTTGGAATGCTAAGCGATGATTGTGAGGTGTGAGCACTAGATTATTTTAGGGATTGTGCCTAAAATGCTTTTATGTGCTAAATGCTTTACGCCTTATATGCTGATATTTATTCGAATCTATGGTCTGTTGCCGACCGGATCTGGAAACCTTATGTGTTTAGGATTCTAAGCGTTTGAATACGATATTAGAACTAGCATATAAACATTTCGGGGTGATAAGGATGATTTAAACGTCAATCCTGAATAAAGATCTAGATTCACCTTATTCGGTGTATAAGTCAAGATGGTAAGGACCCATAGCGGAAACATGAATGCAAATGGGAACCGAGATCAGCCCCCAGTGATTGAGCAAATACCGGTTGTGGTGGTCGCTGCTAAGCCAATAACGATGGCCAGAGTGCAAGCGATGATCCAGGCGATGTTGGAACGTCAAATGGAGGAAACCAAACGTTTGCTCCAACAAAATCGATAGGAAGCGACCATACAGAACGAACAGCCCGAGTTGAACGAAGGGCAGACTGAGGTGGGAAACTACAGTGGAACCGTTGGTCAAGTCAACCCACAAATAGCTCAACAAAACAACCATGATGACGGAGTCGAGAGGAATGGATGCAGGTATAAAGATTTTCTGACTTGCAAGCCACCGACTTTCACAGGAAAGGAAGATCCGATCGGGGTCATGGATTGGATCTTGGAGATGGAGTTAGCTTTCATGACGTATGGGTGCAGAGGCAAATTACAAACAACATTTGCAGTACGACAGTTCAGAGGAGGCACGGTTCATTGGTGGAACACTCTAGGGAAGACTCTAAGCCCCAATGAGCCTGTAACGACCCGTTCCCGGTATGTTAATTCATTGGTAATTGTTGTAAGTTTTGCAAGAGGGACTCGGCGAGTCATAGCCTGACTCACCGAGTAGGGTCGCGACTTCGAGCACGCGTGAGCCGGGGACTCGGCGAGTCCATATCCCTGACTCGGCGAGTCCATCCGTCTGGGTGAAACCCTAAATCCCCGGGTTGCCCACTATTTAAGTCACCTTATAGCCCCCCATTCTCGCCTCCTTCACCCTCTAAAGCTGTGAGGAAACCCTAGTTCATCCTTGAGAGCTTATAAGTGTTTTTGTGCCATTTTGTGAAGGTGTGAAGAAGGAGAAGAAGAAAGGAGCAAGGAGAAGAGTTGTAGTGCAAAGATCCAAGGGCAAATCTGAGTTATTTGAGGTATTTTCGGATTTCCCCTCTTGTTATATGCTTTAAATCTCCATTAGAGCTCTTCTAAGATCTAGTTGATGCTTGTTCCAAGCCTTATGTTTGCATTAATGCCTTAATAAGTCGAGATATCTTTAGATCTGAATGATTGGGTGTTGTAGAGCCTAGATCTACTGCCTTTTTGGAGTTTCTTTGCATATTAACCATAGATCTACCCATTTTGTGCATCTTTTAGCCTTATTTCCCTTATTCATGAGGTTGTACACGTAAAGTTGGAAACTTTACGTGGTAAATCAGCTTATTGGACTCAGATCTATCAATTGTATGTGTTGGATTCAAACAAAATCGAGTAAAAATCAGTTGCATGGCGGCAACTCGGCGAGTCGGGAAGAACGACTCGGCGAGTTGGGTCGCGAGTTCCCGATTCCTCCATTTTTATCAGTGTCGAGTGGATCCAGTGAGTTAGTGAGTGGACTCAACGAGTTGAGGGTAGACTCAATGATGGAGGGACTCGGCGAGTTGTTCATACAACTCGGCAAGTCCAAGGCAATCTTCTTAAAGATCAAGAACAACTCGTCGAGTTTGTTCATCCGGCTCGACGAGTCGGATGAAGATTGTCTGAGTTCTTGGATCAAGAGGGTACTCGTCGAGTCGATGCCACACTCGACGAGTTGCAGCGTGCAGAACTGAGAAGTGAGAGTAGGACTCGACGAGTTGGGCGGCCCAACTCGGCTAGTCAGCCCAAAAGAGAGTTGACTTTGACCAAGGGTAAAAGAGTCATTTTACCCCAAGCGCAGTGTTTAGTATTTGATTGAGTGTGTTTATGGACTTGTAGCTGAGGAGATTCAGGAGCAGCAGCCGTTAGCTTCCCGAGCCACACACTCAGCAGCCAGCTTACGAGGTGAGTTTCCTTCCAGTAGGAACGGGTCTAAGGCCACAATGCCGGCCCGTTCAGTTAGCAGTAGTTTCCGGATTTAGGTCCGATGCAGCAGCTAGTATGTTTGATGCCTTCGTGGCTCGAACAAGATTTGTGTGCTATGTTTTATGCGTTAATTGTTATGTGTTCCGGGCTACGGCCCGATGTAGTATGCCGTATATGTGTCCATGCTAGTTGATGCGTTATGCTATGCCATGTTCAGTCAGTCAGTTCCGGACTTCGGTCCGATGCAAGGGACAAGGTCCCAGTCGGTTCCGGACTTCGGTCCGATGCAGTTAGTTCCGGACCTTGGTCCGATGCAGTTAGTTCCGGACTTCGGTCCGATGCAGTTAGTTCTGGACTTCGGTCCGATGCAGTTAGTTCCGGACTTCGGTCCGATGCAGGGGACAAGGTCCCAGTCAGTCCCGGACTTCGGTCCGATGCAGTTTCCGGGCTTCGGCCCGATGCAGTGGGCGAGGCCCAATATGTGTTTATATGTTATTGTATGGTATGTGGTAGTTTGGGGGAGCTCACTAAGCTTCGTGCTTACAGTTTCAGTTTTGGTTTCAGGTACTTCCGTAAGCAAAGGGAAGAGCTCGGGGTGATAGCATCGCACACACCACAGCTTAGCTTTTGTCCTGGGTATGGTTTTGGTTGTTTTGGATTTGATATAGTATGATACAGTTTTCCGCATAGTATTTTTATTATGATTTGGGATACATCGCGTATGTTTTTTTATGTTATGATACTCATATTATGGTTTTGATTATATTGAAAAACGAAATTTTTGGGTCGTATTTTTGGGTCGTTTCAGAGCCCCTACAACTGACGTGGGCAGAGTTTTTGGTGCAGTTCAAGCGTAGGTACTACTCAACCCAAAATCCGCTTGAGCTAGAAACCCAATTCCTTACCTTGAAGAAAGGAAGCATGTCTGTTGATGAATACACCAACAACTTCACAGAGAAGATGGAGTTTGCCTTACGTCTTGTTCCGGATGAGCTGACGAAAATCGACAAGTACGCAAAAGGACTTCCATGGGAATATGTAGTGCCAGTATGTCAGGCACCTACTTTGGAGGCAGCTATCTGGGCTGCCAAGTCGGTTGAGGAGATGATCAAGGGAAGCGCCGTCAACAAGACCGAGGTTGGCGAAAAGAGGAAGTTTGAGAGGTCTGCGAAGCCCGATGAGAGAAGCAAGTCCGTCACAAGGAAGTTTAGAGGAGGAGGGAGTGAAGAAAGATGGTGCGAGAAGTGCAAAAATAAACACTCTGGAAAATGCGGTGAGGAGGTCACTTGTTTCAAGTGTAGGAAGCATGGGCATTATGCCAACGAGTGTAAGTTCAACAAAAGGGTGTGTTACGAATGTAATGAGGAAGGTCACTTCAAACAAGATTACCCAAAGAGAGAAGGCGCAACAAAACCAGATGTGCCGCCAAAACCAAAGGCGAGAGTGTAACGACGTAAATTTTAAAACCAATTTTTCATTTTTGCAAATATCAAAACATCGGTTAATATTTGAAATTCAAAGGTAAACAATATTGTGACAACCGAATACATCACAAAGATCATAAAAATAGTTTTCCCCCGATAAAGTGTACGATCACGCCGGCACCTTCCCACGGTCCTCGCTAATACCTGAAACACATAGCACAACAACTGTAAGCATAAATGCTTAGCGAGTTCCCCAAAATACAACTTACGCACATACGCCTTTCCAGGCCCTGACCTTCCGGTCCATGTGTCTCAGGGGACTTCCGTCCCGACTAGGTAAACCTTCCGATCCTACCCACGTCAACCTTACGGTCCACATCACAACGCCTTCCGGCCCATAACATATTCGCCTTCCGGCACATAACATAATGCCTTCCGGCCCATATCAAGCATATCATACATGGCACATATAACGATTAACTTATCACACATAATACATATATCTCATATCATATCCGACCTTCCGGTCACACAGTCAAACCCTTCCGGCTACAGTATAGTGAGAAGACTCACCTCGTGGAAAGTCTAAGATCTCGTGTACTCACTATCACCGAATCCAAACGACGGCTCTACCTCACCTAAACATAAAAATACCATTTAATACACAAAGACTTCCACCACTAAAACTTTACCCCTTATTATCATTCCTGAGAGGGTAAAAGACCATTTACCCTACCTTGAGCTAAAGTCCTCATGTTGACCAAAACCCTAAAAGTCAACAAAAGTCAACCTTGAGAGTACGTGGGGCGTACTTCTAGACGTACGCGGGGCGTACATCGCCAACCCCCCCTGGATAGGGGTCTCCACCCAGTACGCTGCGCGTACTGGAAGTTACGCCCAATGTAACCACCAGATTCAACCACTCTCCACTTCTGGTCTTAATCGGTTAATCCATTACTACAACTTCTAGATCCGACTCCTTTAGTGTGTCTAAACCCATAAAGTTGAGACCTTTAAGCCTTGGCATGGCTGTAAAGGCTCCAACATCACATAACAACCTTTTATTCAAACTCAAGGACCTAGATCTCATACATGGTGCAATACCCACATCCAAGATGCCATTTTTATGAGTCTACAACTCCAATAGATCAGAAATATGAAGTATCTAAGCTTATGGAGGCCATTTGCACAAAAAGTCTCCACCTTTGGGACTTAAACCCTAGAAAATGACATCTTAAGCATATAACATGAACCAAGTGACAAGATCCAAACTTTTTACCTGAAAATGAAGCTTTAACCCTTGCAAAGCTCAGATCTACACTTGAGCACCACTTCTAGCCTCTCCAACAAGCTCTTCTTCTCCTTTGCAACCTTGGAATGGCACCACCAAGCTTAGAATACACACACAATGGCCAAAGAACGAAGGTACACTCTTCTTAGGGTTTCACTCTGAGGGATTCTGACTGAGAAGTCCAGCCACACATTCCTTTTATAGCCTCTCCAAGGGAAATTAGGGTTTGGATCTGAATAAGTTACGCCGGGCGTAAACTTGGGTACGCCCCGCGTACCTGAGGGTGAATGCGTCCAAATGAGGCGTGCGAGTACGCACAGTGTACACCTTGTACGCCCAACGTACTCGCCTACCATGAAAACCCTAAATCATCAACTTAACCAAGATGCAAGGCCAAAAGAAGAATACCTGGATTTCGGGCTGTTACAATTCTCCCCCACTAGAATCAGACTTCGCCCCCAAAGTCTCATACTGCAAACAACTCTTGATACTGATCCCACATCTTGGACTCGGACTCCCATGTCAGCTCGGACCCCTTCCGATGTTGCCACTGCACTTGTACCAGGGGTACTTCCTTGTTCCTCAGAACCTTAACTTTCCGATCCTTGATCGCTACTGGTCTCTCCATATAGTTCCAGCCTGCATCCTCCTGAATATCATCTAATGGCACCACTGTCGACTCGTCGGTAATACATTTCCTCCACTGCGAGACATGAAAGGTATCATGGATCTGCCCCAAATCAGCAGGTAGATCCAACCGGTAGGCTACCCGGCTTACCCTAGCAATTACCCTGAAGGGTCCAATATACCGGGGTCGCAACTTACCCCTCTTCCTAAATCGTATCACTCCTTTCCAAGGAGAGGCCTTTAGGAGCACAAGGTCACCAACCTGAAACTCGAGCTCAGACCGCCGCCTATCCGCATAACTCTTCTGGCGACTCTACGCGGTCAGCAACCTCTGCCTGACCTGTTGAATCTGCTCGGTCGTTTGGAGTACAATCTCTATGCTACCCATCACCCGCTGCACCATCTCTCCCCAGCAGATGGGGTTGCGACACCTCCGACCATACAACAACTCAAAGGGTGGCATACCAATGCTCGAATGATGGTTGTTGTTATATGAAAACTCTGCTAAAGGTAGATAGGCATCCCAGCTCCGTCCAAAATCCAAAACACATGCTCGGAGCATATCCTCAAGCGTTTGAATCGTTCGCTCGCTCTGTCCGTCCATCTGCGGGTGGTATGCGGTACTGAAATGAAGTCTCGTACCCAACTCCTCATGAAACTTCTTCCAAAACCTGGAAGTAAAACGCACATCGCAATCTGAAACAATCGACATCGGAACCCCATGCCGCGATACCACCTCCCTCACGTATAACTCTGCCAACTTCTCCGTAGAAGAGCTCTCGCTGATGGCTAGAAAATGAGCGCTCTTCGTCAATCTATCCACGATCACCCAAATTGCGTCGACACCCCTCGCAGTCCGCGGCAATTTGGTTATAAAATCCATGGTAATCTGTTCCTACTTCCATTCGGGAATCTCTAGCGGTTGCAATTTACCGTGCGGATGCTGGTGCTCAGCCTTAACCTGTCGACAAGTCAGGCATGTCTCAACAAACCATGCAACATCCCTTTTCATAGAGGGCCACCAATACTCCTTCCTCAGGTCCAAATACATTTTCGTAGCCCCGGGATGGATCGAGAATTTCGATCGATGCGCTTCCTCCATCAAAATAGTACGCGTACCGCCCACAAACGGTATCCAAATCTGACCCTGAAAAGTCATAAGTCCTCGACCATCTGTAACAAATCCTGATACATGACCTACAACCCGCTCCCTCTTCTGGTTTTCTGGTTTCGTAGCCTCAGCCTGAGCTCCTCGAATAGTATCCAAAATCGGGGTCATCACCGACAACCTCATACAAATATCTCGGATCGGGGCGCTTTTCGCCCTACGGCTCAACGCGTCGGCTACCACATTAGCCTTGCCCGGGTGGTACAGGATCTCACAATCGTAATCCTTCACCACATCCAACCATCTCCTTTGTCGCATATTCAGATTTGGTTGATCCATCAAGTACTTCAGACTCTTGTGGTCCGTGTAGATGGTACACCGAACCCCATAGAGATAATGTCGCCAGATCTTGAGGGCAAACACCACAGCCCCCAATTCCAGGTCGTGGGTGGGATATCTCGACTCATGAGGCTTTAACTACCTCGAAGCATACGCTATCACATGCCCCCTCTACATAAGCACCGCCCCCAAACCCGATATAGATTCATCACAGTACACCACAAAATCCTCCATCCCTTCCGGGAGTGCAAGCACCGGAGCCTCGCACAATTTCTAACGAAGGGTCTCAAATGAGGACTGCTGCTCCGGTCCCCATGAAAATGCAACACCCTTCTAAGTCATCATAGTAAGTGGCATGGCAATCTTGGAGAAATCCTTGATAAACCTTCGATAATATCCAGCCAATCCCAGAAAACTCCTGATCTTAGTGGGCGATCTCGGCACCTCCCACCTCAACACCACCTCAATCTTGTTGGGTCGACCAATATCCCTTTCTGGTTAACAAGATGCCCGAGGAACTGGACCTCTCGTAACCAGAAATCACATTTGGAGAATTTGGCATACAGCCTCTCCGATCTCAATACCCCAAGAATTCCCCTCAAATGCTCCACATGCTGCTCCCTAGACCTCGAATATACCAAAATATCATCAATGAATACGATCACCGACCGATCCAACATCGGCCTGCACACCCGGTTCATAAGATCCATGAATGCAGCTAGGGCATTGGTGAGCCCAAAAGGCATCACCACAAACTCATAATGTCCATAACGAGTTTTGAAAGCAGTCTTCTGAATATCTTCATCCCAAACCCTCATCTGATGATAACCCGACCTCAAGTCTATCTTGGAGAACCAAGATGCCCCCTGCAACTGATCGAACAGATCGTCGATCCTAGGTAACGGATACCGGTTCTTAACCGTCAACTTGTTCAACTCCCGGTAATCGATACACATCCGGTGTGAACCATCCTTTTTCTTGACGAAAAAAATCGGCGCTCCTTAAGGTGAGCTACTCGGTCGAATAAACCCCTTCCCCAACAGCTCTTGAAGCTGCGAGGATAACTCCTACATTTCCGGTAGAGCGAGACGATAAGGCGCCTTGGCGATGGGTGCTGCTCCCGGAACCAAATCGATACGGAACTCCACTTGCCTTTCCGGAGGCACATATGGTAACTCTTCGGGGAAAACATCTAAAAACTCGCATACTACAGGAACATCATCAACCGAATTGGGCCTCCCCGCGGCCACTCGAGTATCCATCACGTAGGCTATGAATCCGTTGTAGCCCTGCTGTAAACTCTGCCTCACCCTGGCAGCCGAACAAAACGTCGACCCACACCGGGTCCCCTCTCCATACACCGTAAGCACTCCCCCACTAGGGTCTCGAATCGTCACCAACTGTCTCTCGCAGTCAATGACTGCCCCAAACTTACTCAACCAGTCCATGCCCACGATGATGCAGACATCCCTCATCGCTATAGGAACCAAGTCTATAGGGAATTTGACCCCAAAAATCTCGAGCACACATCCTCGAATCACGTCAGTGGCGTATACCGCTTTCTCATTCGCTATAGAAACTCGCAGGGGTCGACTCATCACCTCCCGATCAATACCGATGTGCTGGCTAAAAGCCAACGATACAAAAGACCGACTCGCACCCGAGTCAAATAATACCAAAGCATGTATAGAATTCACAAGAAAAGTACCTACACATATCATAATATAAGCACAATACCTTATCATAAAAGTAAATACGCGAAAGAATACATACCAGCTACAACATCAGGCGCCGCGTGGACCTCCTCCGCAGTCAACTGGAAAGCTCTTCCACGAACCTTCGGAGCCTCGGCTTTCACCAGCCGAGTCTCGGTAACCCTGGCAGCAGGCGTAGATCCCTGGCGAAGATGGGGGCACTCGGCCTTCCGATGGTTGGTCTGGTCGCAATGAAAGCAAACCATAAATCCCTTGGGGCAATCCCTAGCAATGTGCCCCTCCTTGCCACACTTGTAGAGAGCACCCGATCGACATGCCCCGTCGTGACCCTTGCCGCACTTTCCGCAAGTGCGGCCCTTCTGACCACCCGATCTTGATTCGGCGGACTTGGTCCGCTTGGCTACCGGCTGAGACTGAGCCGGCCGCCGATCCACCCATTGACACTCGGCCTCCTCCCTGGCCTGGGTCTACAACTCGATCTCTCGCTTCCTGGCATTCGCCTGAAGCTCAACAAAAGTCTGGTATGACGAGTTCGATACGAACTCCCGGATATCCCTCCTCAGCACACCCAAATACCGGCTCATCCGAGCCTGCTCCGTTGACACCTGCTCAGGGAAAAACATCTCCCTCTCATGAAACTTCCGCGTGATCACCGTGACAGAATCATTACCCTGCTTGAGGTCAAGAACTCCTGAACCAACCGTTCCCTCTCAACCGGGGGAACGTACTCGTCTCTGAACATATTAGTAAACCTCTCCCAAGTCACAGCTGAAACCTCTGCTAGAGTGAAGTTCTCCGTCACGAACTTCCACCAATCCTTTGCTCCCAGGCGGAGCTGGTTCAAGGCGAACCATACCCTCAGATGCTCCGGACATGAACAAGTGTAGAAACATCCCTCAATATCAGCAATCCATCTCATCGCAGTGATCGGATACTGCGTCCCGTCAAACTCAGGTGGCTTCGTGTTGCTGAACTCTCGGAACAACAACGAATCACCTCCCTGTAGTCTGGCAGTGGCCACAGCTGCGGTAGCTACAGTGGCTGCGGCCTCAGTCAACGCAGCATACCGCTCATCAAAAGTCTCCATCAGTGTGGTCTTAATAGACCCAAACATCTCCGGAATCTCAGCCCGGATCGCTGCAGCCACCTTCTCATGAATCATCTGTCGAAGCTCCTCGTCACTCACACTGCTTGTACCAGGTCTGTGGTGTGGTCCAACCATGATGCCTCTGAAATACAACATTGAAATATCAGAGACTCTATCGAGCATAATCGCACTCGATAACACAACCCTATGCAGTCTCCGATACCCAGGGATTCTTACTTGGGTTGCCCACTGACCCGGTGTCTTCAGTAGTACGGGCCCAATACTACCAACTACACCGCATCAGTATTCACCCCAAGTCCTCCTCCCCAAACCCCGGATCATGAGTACTCTATTCTTGCCATGCACTAGCTACCCACTCGCTCTCAAGCACCTCATAGCAGCAGATTTCCCTAGACTAAGGCATCACAAATCAGGCCACTCTAGTCCTAATATGAATACCTAGTCTACTAGCATGCGTATCATATCATATCATATCTCATAACAAATATTGTAAGAGTATTTTGGGGAGTTTACCGTTCGGGCGCTGGCTGACCGTACATACTTCTTCTTCCTTGATTGTTTCAAAATCTCTTATCAAATTTTTTTTATGGATTTTATTAATTAAAAATTTCTCAAATCCCCGGTTTGAGTTCAGTTACGCCCGAAGGTGTATCCGAATCCCTCAAACCAAGGCTTTGATACCAACTTTTAACGACGTAACTTTTAAAACCAATTTTTCATTTTTGCAAATATCAAAACATCGATTAATATTTCAAATTCAAACATAAACAATATTGTCACAACTGAATACATCACAAAGATCATAAAAATAGTTTTCCCCCGATAAAGTGTACGATCACGCCGGCGCCTTCCCACGGTCCTCGCAAGTATCTGAAACACATAATACAACAACTGTAAGCATAAATGCTTAGTGAGTTCCCCAAAATACAACTTACGCACATACGCCTTTCCAGGCCCTGACCTTCCGGTCCATGTGTCTCAGGGGACTTCCGTCCCGACTAGGTAAACCTTTCGATCCTACCCACGTCAACCTTACGGTCCACATCACAACGCCTTCCGGCCCATAACATATTTGCCTTCCGGCACATAACATAATGCCTTCCGGCCCATATCAAGCATATCATACATGACACATATAACGATTAACTTATCACACATAATACATATATCTCATATCATATCCGACCTTCCGATCACACAGTCAAACCCTTTCGGGTACAGTATAGTGAGAAGACTCACCTCGTGGAAAGTCTATGATCTCGCGTCCTCACTATCACCGAATCCAAACGACGGCACTACCTCGCCTAAACATAAAAATATCATTTAATACACAAAGACTTCCACCACTAAAACTTTACCCCTTATTATCATTCCTCGGAGGGTAAAAGACCATTTTACCCTACCTTGACCTAAAGTCCTCATGTTGACCAAAACCCTAAAAGTCAACAAAAGTCAACCTTGAGAGTACACGGGGCGTACATCGCCAACCCCCCCAAGATCGGGGTCTCCACCCAGTACGCTGCGCGTACTGGAAGTTATGCCCACCGTAACCACCAAAATCAGCCACTCTCCACTTCTGGTCTTAATCGGTTAAGCCATTACTACAACTTCTAGATCCGACTCCTTTAGTGTGTCTAAACCCATAAAGTTGAGACCTTTAAGCCTTGGCATGGCTGTAAAGGCTCCAACATCACATAACAACCTTTTATTCAAACTCAAGGACCTAGATCTCATGCATGGTGCAATACCCACATCCAAGATGCCATTTTTATGAGTTTACAACTCCAATTGATCATAAATATGAAGTATCTAAGCTTATGGAGGCTATTTGCACAAAAAGTCTCCACCTTTGGGACTTAAACCCTAGAAAATGACATCTTAAGCATATAACATGAACCAAGTGACAAGATCCAAACTTTTTACCTAAAAATGAAGCTTTAACCCTTGCAAAGCTCAGATCTACACTTGAGCACCACTTCTAGCCTCTCCAACAAGCTCTTCTTCTCCTTTGCAACCTTGGAATGGCACCACCAAGCTTAGAATACACACACAATGGTAAAAGAACAAAGGTACACTCTTTTTAGGGTTTCAATCTGAGGGATGGTGGCTGAGAAGTCCAGCCACACATTCCTTTTATAGGCTCTCCAAGGGAAATTAGGGTTTGGATTTGAATAAGTTACGCCGGGCGTAACCTTGGGTACGCCCCGCGTACCTGAGGGTGAACGCGTCCAAATGAGGCGTGCGAGTACGCGCAACGTACACCTTGTACGCCCAGCGTACTCGCCTACCATGAAAACCCTAAATCATCAACTTAACCAAGATGCAAGGCCAAAAGAAGAATACCTGGATTTTGGGCTGTTACAGAGAGCATTTCAAATGATCATTAATGAAGCAGTTGACAATGCGAGGATACTGGAGTGAAGGCTTGACATCCAAAGGTTGAGTTATGAAGTAGCCATTGAATCATATGATGTAGCCTATTAGAGGCATAATCTAGGGTGAACTTGAACACCTATGTAATAGTTTCAAGGAATAGTAAACCTTCGTTTTGATATTTGACGTGTTAAGCTGTTATGTGATTTTCTTGTATGGTGACATGGAAAAAAAAAACTGCGGGACAATACTTGGGATGAGTACGAGTAGGTGTAAAAGGTAGTAGATGCATATACTACTGGAAGCACAGGACTCACGCTTGGAACAGGGAAGGTCACAAGGTTACCAAGAAACTAGTAATTGATTTCGATTTATTCAAGTGTGTTGTTACCATCGTTTTGGTAATGACTAAGAAGATTGTTGATATTCCGACCCTATTGGTTATATCACATTGAGTCCAACTACGATAAGTAGGTTACGTGGTTCAGAGAACCAAGTTTGATGTAGCGTCCGACCTAAACCAAACAATTGAAATCAAACTGATCAATAGAAGTATCGCGCTCGTTGTTAAAGAAGTTGGTTGCTAGAAATGCTACATGTTAAAGTGTGATTATATCACATTAGAACATGAAGGAAGGCATAGTCTGTTTTATAATTTAACTCTAAGAGACCTAAGTCTAAGCGTTGCTACATACGATGATAGGTCATTAGAATATGACACATCGGTCACTTGTAGTAATCAAATTAACTTATCCTAAGTTTGTTAAGAAGAAGAAGGAGTCTCTGATAAAGAATGAGGTTGTGACACGAAGGTCATGATTGAAAGTCTAACGAGCAGGTGCAAGACCGAGCACTGCTTACAGTCAAGGAGTCCAAGAGTTAGATACTTGTTCGAAGCAACATAGAAGTTACAGTTATTACCTAGTATGTAGAGATAACGTATGGAGTCATTATACTATCATTTTTCGTTGGTGATTCCGGGACGTAATCATCCAAAGGGGGAGATAATTGTAACGCCCGCAGATCCGGGGTAGTCAATTTTGAGGCAATAAGTGTAGAAAATGACTTTTCAACTAAAAATTATTTAGAATAAATAATCTTAACCAAGTTGTATAATATGTCTCAAGGTTTCCGTACATATAAAGAACGCCGAAATCCGAGTTATAACAAAGTAGTTATGACCCGTCAAAGTTTTACGGCAAAACCGACACGGCACCGGGAAACGTAAATAGTAAATTTACGATGGAGATACTTTTAGCCTTAGAAATCTAAACAAAAGTTGTATTATATGTTAAAACGACAACATACAAAAAAAAGAACGCCCAAATCTGACTTCGTATGAGGAAGTTATGATTTTTCTAAGATTCGGCTTAGCAGTGCACGACCGAAACTCGAATTTTAGTTCGAGCGGTTTTTGGCCTACGCGACCTAAATGAGAGTTGAAGATCTCATTAATAGGAAATCAACAGTAAAAAGATAGACAATAAAGGAGTCCGTATGAAGGAGTTACGAATTCTTCGCGGTCATTAAACAGTCTAAACGCCTCCTACTGTTAAATTTTAGATCGGTCGAGAACTAGACAACGGAGTCTAAATGAAAGTTGTAGATCTTGATTTTACCTACATGTTGAAGAAAAGAACGTCAAAAACGGAGCTCGTATGAGAGAGTTATGATTTTTCTAAGTTTGAAGGCTGATACGCGATAGGGGGTGACGTGGCACCACCAGAATTGGACACGTGCCACCACCAGAAGGCTGCCACATACCCCAACTCTGCGAGTAGGTCCTCCTACTCGACAAGTCCATCAGGAATTCAGCCTATAAATAGTGGTGCCGAGTTCCCTCATTCTTCACACCTTCCCAAACTATTCTTTCTCTCTCTAGACTCTCTCTCTAGCCCCCAAACCCCCCCCCCTAAAGCCTAGGTAAACCCCCTAGCACTCGAAGGAAGACCCGAGGCTCCCGTAGTCCCGAGAAAAAGGGTCTTTCGGCTCGGAAACGCTGCTTCAGCGAAGCCCGGTTTTCGAGAAAACCCGGTGTAAGTAAGCTACGCCTACCCTATCTTTAGCATAGCTTATGTTTCGATATAGTAATGTTATTAGGACCTTAAAATAATTATTTGGACTATTATTATGAGTTATATTTTGTGTTATTTAACGCTTATATAATAATAATAATAATAGCTAGACTATTAATTTGTCACGGTTGTCGTTAGACTGAACTCTAGTGGTAATGATACTAGATTTTGTCCAAGGGAAATTGTTTTAAAAGTAACGAAGTGTTGTCCGAGTACCAAGTCATCATCTTATCAGGTGAGTGCATGGTCCCTTTCATCTTACACATAGATATGAAGTATTTTAATATAAATTACGTGTTATGTGTGCATATTGTCTAAATACTTGTTTGTCTATGCTGGTGAAAGATTTTTATACATGTTTTAAATGATGTAAACTGTATAAAGTATTTTATATCTACAAAATATGTTGGGTAAAAATGGGTAGATGAATGATGAGGGATAAAAGCTGAAATAGAGGAACATTAGTAGTATGGACCTAGTGCCCTATAGGTAAACATTAGCAGTAATGGACCTAGTACCCTATAGATGAGCACTGGGAGATGCGCCACAACCCGTAGATATTTTAGATCTAAGGTAAACGTCCTAGCAGCTGCGCACTAAGGACAGTATCGGCAGCTGCGCCTAATATGGAGCCTTATGACCATGACAGCAGCGTTTAAAGGTCAATACCAGCAGAAGCGCCTCATAGAAAATGTCCCAATTCTGGCAGATGCGCCTAAGTGATAGAACTAGCAGCTGTGCTTGACAGCTGTGTCATTGACAACGATGGACTTCGTACCCATTCCTTAGGAAAATCCTTAGGAATGAATGAACGAGAAATAGCTGATTCTTAGGGTAGATCCTTAAGATTAAAGAAGATAATGGGGATGGGTAATTGGGTTAATTGTTTGATGATTAAACATAATAATTATATTATTGTGGGTTGAAAACCCTATGTATTCACCAGGTTTCCCAACCTGACCCACTCAGTTTATTTATATCACAAGTGTTGATATGAAGTCAGATTACACTGAGAGATTTAAAAGAGATGTAGAACACTAGTGTAAATAAATGTAAGTTCTGTTTATGCTTATGTTTCTGTATTGACGATGCCATACTAAATGTTTTAAAAGTGAATAAAAATATATTTCTTTAGAAATGCTTTGATAACGTGATTATCATGTTTTTCTGGGAACAAATTCCGCAACAGTTTTATTAAAAGAGATACTCTGATTTTTATAAAGCATAAACACAATCGGTGTTTTCTGGCCGTAAAAATGGGGATGTCACATGAACAAAGAAGAGGTCACCTTAATCAGACTCCAAGGACTCCTAAGGACTGCTGAGAGTAATCTAAAAGACAAGTTTGTTGCACCAACTCCCGCACCAACCGTTGCTCCTGTTTTGGCTATAGGGCAGGGAAGGGGCAAGAAGAGGAAGGCTCCATCAAAGAGCCACCGCAAGGGAAAGTCCCAAGATGGTTCCTCTTCTAGTGGGACAAAAGTTGATCCCGCTAAGCCCAACCCTAACCCAAAAGAGGCAGGGTGTCATCATTGCCATAAGATAGGGCATTGGAAGAGAAGCTGCCCAGAATATCTGCAAGCCATCAAGGACGGAAAGATCAAGCCATCTTTTGCAGGTATATACACAATTAAATCTAGTAATTCATGTCACACTATTTCTTGGGTTCTTGACACAGGATGTGGTTACCACATTTGTTCTGACTTGCAGGGGTTAAGAAGAAATAGAGATGTAGAGTAAGGAAGAATAAATCTAATCATGGGAAACAGAATATTGTTGCCTGTCACCAAGATTGGAGTGTATTCTTTAGTGCTTAGTAATGGATTAAGTCTAGATTTAAAAAATTGTTGCTACTCGCCAGATATGGCAAGAAACATCATTTCATTTCATGGTTTATTTAGACAAGGATTTAGATATTCATTTAATAATATGAATGGTTCTATTTATGCTTATCTAAATGGTGTTTTATACTTTGAAGCTATGCCTTGTAATGGAATTTATGAAACTGTTATGATTGTAGATAACCTAGGAAATGATGTGTTGTGTATAGATTCTTCCAATAGTATGGATAAAGCATCTTTGTGGCATTATCGCCTTGGACATGTCAACAAGAAGCGCATAGCCCAAATCCAAAAGAATGGAGTGTTGGAGTAATTCGACCTTAGGGACGATGACACGTGCGAATCTTGTTTACTTGGAAAGATGACCAAGTCACCCTTCACTGGCACATGTGAGAGGGGTGAGGGTTTATTGGATCTCATACATACCGATGTATGTGGACCCTTTAGATCCACCACAAAGGATGGAAACTGCTTTTACGTGACTTTCACCGATGATTATAGTAGATATGGGTATATTTACTTAATCAAGCACAAGTCTGAAATGTTTGAAAAGTTCAAAGAGTTCAAGAATGAAGTGGAGAATCAATTGGGCAGGAAAATCAAGATGATTCAATCAGATTGAGGAAGAGAGTACCTAAGTCTTGAATTCCATGACTATCTCAAAAAATGTGGAATAGTTTCACAATTGACGACACCTAGGACACCACAATTGAATGGTGTTGCAGAAAGGCACAATCGAACCCTGTTGGACATGGTCCGTTCAATGATGAGTCGTGCTTCACTACTTATCTCTTTTTGGGGGTATGCCTTAGAGACTGCCACCCATATCCTTAACCGAGTACCTACAAAGAAGGTTGCCAAAACACCTCATGAGATATGGATAGGGAAAGCTTCCTCGTTGGCACATATCAAGGTTTGGGGTTGTGAAGTTTTCGTAAGATGAGAAACTCATGAGAAGCTCGAACCTCGTAGTGAGTGATGTATTTTCATTAGCTACCCGCAGAAATCCTTTGGATATCTCTTCTATAGACTGGGTGACAATGTTGTCTTCATTGCGCGGAGAGGGGTTTTTCGAGAGAGAGAACTCATAAGCCAAGGAGATAGTGGGAGGCAAATCGATCTTGAAGAGATTCAAGAGTCAAGCGATGAAGGAACCTCTACCGCTGGTGTTCAACCCGAGGAGGAAGCTCCGGTTGAACCGATTGACCAATCCTTACCTATTAGATGTTCCAAAAGAGTTAAAGTTCAACCCCATTTATATGGTTTTCATATTACTACCGAAGGGGACACGTATATTAGTGATATTACACTAATAAATCTAGATGAACCTAATTGCTATAAGGAAGCCATGGCAGGCTCGGAGTCTGTAAAATGGAAAGAGGCAATGGACAGCGAGATTCAGTCCATGTATGACAACCAAGTATGGAATTTGGTTGACAATGTGCCCGGGCGTAAGACAGTTGGGTGCAAATGGATCTTCAAGAGGAAGACCGACATGGATGGAAACGTGCACACGTACAAGGCGCGATTGGTTGCGAAGGGCTTTACTCAAACTCCTGGAGTTGACTATGATGAGACCTTCTCACCAGTTGTAGAGATAAAATCTATTAGAGTGATGTTAGCTATTGTCGCATTTCATGATTATGAGATATGGCAAATGGGTGTCAAAACTACTTTCCTTAATGGGAAGTTGGATGAGGATGTTTACATGGCTCAGCCAGAGGGTTTTGTCGATCCAAAGCATCCAAATAGTGTGTTCAAGCTTGAGAAGTCCATTTATGGACTTAAGCAAGCATCTCACAGATGGAATCTTTGCTTTGATGAGAAAGTCAAAGAGTTTGGATTTGTACAAAGAGAAGATGAATCTTGTGTATATATCAAAGCCAGTGGGAGCATAGTTAGCTTTCTCGTTTTGTATATCGATGACATACTGCTCATAAGAAACGACATCCCGACTCTGCATGAGGTAAAGTCCTGGCTCGGGAAGTGGTTCGCTATGAAGGACCTCGGAGAGAATTCCTATATTTTGGGAATAAGGATAGTGAGAGAAAGAAGTAAGAGACTAATAGGACTTAATCAGAATACTTACTTAGATAAGGTACTAAAACGTTTTAGTATGGAAAACTCGAAGAAGGGAGAACTTCCGATACAGAGTAATACCAAGTTGAGTAAGACTCAAAGTCCGAGTATCGAAGCCGAGATAGCCGAGATGAGCCGAGTACCTTACGCTTCCGCAGTTGGCTCGATCATGTATGCTATGAATTGTACTCGACCCGATGCGGCCTTCGCTTTGAGCATGGTCAGTAGATATCAAAGGAATCCTAGTAGAGCGCATTGGATTGCGGTAAAGAACATACTTAAGTACCTTCGGAGAACCAAGGAATGGTTTCTAGTCCTCGAAGGGAGTGATGACTTGAGGGTGCGAGGGTATAGTGACGCCAGTTTCCAAACCGATAGTGACAACTACCGTTCGCAGTCGGGATGGGTCTTTACCCTTAATGGAGGAGCAGTAACTTGGAAAAGTTCCACGCAGGAAACAGTAGCTGATTCAACGTGCGAGTCAGAGTACATTGCAGCAAGCGAAGCGTCAAAGGAGGCAATATGGTTAAAGAACTTCATTGGCGATCTTGGAGTTGTGCCTGCGATAAAGGAGCCCATGGAGATTTTCTGTGATAATGAAGGAGCGGTTGCCTTAACCAAGGAACCGAGGGATCATGGTAGATCTCAACATATCGACAGAAAATATCACTTTATTAGACATCGAGTAGAAGAACGGCATCCCATTGTTAAAAGGATATCATCAGAAGATAACCCAGCAGATCCGCTTACAAAGGGACTGAGCAGGGTTAAGCACTTGCAGCATGCTAGGAGTATTGGGCTGAAGGCTGATATTAGTTTAGATTAGATAGTATTAGAAACATGTAATAGATAAATATAATTGACATTTGATGATTGACTAAAAGAGTATTATTTATAAGTATTGTTACTGTCTTATATTAATTATTTAGCTGTTGTTTCACTTTGCATGTTTTGACTTCCAGAATAATTGAGTTTGTTAAGAATAATCGAATTATTCAAACTGTCCACAATCGTTCATATGTTGGAAGTAGGTATGAATGAAGATTTTCGTGAGTTGGTGTGTAGATTGTCTAAGTGGTGTTAGACATAGCAAAGGTTTGCTTCATCGTTCATGAGTGCTTATGAACAAGTTTTGAGCATTGGAATAAACCCGCGCTTGCTGGAATCACTTGGAGTGATGGCAAGACGATAATATCATATGGTCTTAAAACCTAGATATATGGTTTATTATTTACTAATTGCTTGTACATTGATAATGCGAAACCACATCAGTAAATTGATGTCATAAAACGCAATGTTGTGTATAGTTGGTTAGTCGATAAGTAAATGCATATAAGTCGAAGTTTATCTATTACTTTTATTCTAAGTAGGTAAAAGCGATATCACGGCCACTCGATGATTTAATTTGACTTATATGCTAGGCCCGGTCAGGACTGAATTGATGTGTTCAATTAAGTTCTATGTCAAATAAATCTGAGATCGAGAAAATAGTTGCTAGACAATGAGTATGACTATATCTTATGAAATCGTCTGCACAATAACAAAACAAAGTACTGTACGATCCCTTATCTAAAGGAGAGGTTGCTGATATGATCAGAGTTAACAGCGTCTTTGAGAGATACGATTGCTAATCGGATTGTGATTGCATTTATAGTTACTAGAATTTTCCAAGTGGGAGACTGTTGGATTAGTGTCTAAGGCTATAACTATATTTGGTAAGTACTTGACCCAGTTGTGCATGGTCCTTTTGGGTTGGCTTCACCATAGAAACTTGATAGGGTGATTTAGAGAGAAGAGATATTATTATTAATTTATTATAAGAATAATATGTTAAAGGAATAATATTATTTGATTAATATAAGTCATAAACTAATTAGGAATTAATTTGGTGACTTAAGGAGTTTAATTGAATAAAGGGGTATAAATTCTCAAATGTGTGAAAGTTGTATTTTGAGCTGATAATCCTTATGGATATAGGGTTGGACGATTTTAGGGATATGGATCACCTAGAAATCATCCAAGGGCTTATCTAGGAAGGGATTTGGATTGCTTTGAGGCTAAGTTATCCAATTAGGGTTTAAGGTTGAAACCCTAGGAGCTCACAGTTTAAATAGACCCATAGGGTTGAGGAAATCAGACACCTTGTGATTAGATTAACCGTAGAGCCAATTTTCCTCCTCCCCATCTCTCTCAAATCATCTTATTTCTATTTGGTGTTTGTAAGCTATTAGAGGAGTGACATTTGTGACTCTAAGCTCCAAGAAGAAGAATGTTTTCAAGCAAGTAACTCAAGGTATCATTATAGATCTATTTTCATATGTTTTGATTATTTGTATACATTAGATCTACCCATGAAAGTCTTGGATTTGTTGCATGTTCAATTAGTGAAACGTAGATCCAAGCTATAGGGTTGTATGTGCACATAGGTAAAGTTCTTATGTCCAAAACCCATCAATGCTGAAGGTTCTGAGAGTGGTCTAGATAGGCTGAAGGCCTGGAAAGGCAGTCCAGTCACGATGGAGTTGGCTGGAGGTCATGCGTGGGCTTAGTTAGTATGTGACCGGATTTAGAATATATGGGAGTTTGAGAATAATAGTTGCTCTACATGTATAGTGTGGAGTGGAGTTAGCACAGTGACACTTGCAAGTGTGGCAAGGGTTGTTGAGTAGATTTCCTGGAAAGGAAAGGTATATAGCTCCAAAAAGAGTGTGGGTCCTCTAAAAGGAAAGCAGCAGTGTAAATAGATGATCGAAAGTACTTCATTTATTGATAGTAAGCACTGGGGTTGTACCAAATATATGGAAGCAGTTATGGGTAGGATGCCCATTGAGGTTGTGGCAGTGTTGGATGATGCGCAGGCATGTTTTCAGTCTCCTCGGAAGAGGAGGAGGATAGTGGTTCCAGATTGGAGATATGGACAGAGGAAGGTGAAACAGCAGGTTATCAGACTAGGGAGTAGTCTTGACCTGTTATAGGCATGCCTGGTATTCCAACCCGAGGCTGATTGGGCTATGTACAAGTGGTTGGCCGAGATGTTTGGTTGATGGGTTATGGGGGTTGAAGGATGCGGTGTCATGCCAGCGCATGAGGTATAGAATCAGAAGGGAAAACAGGGTTCATTCCAGGTTGCAACTTATCAGGGTTATCGCCAACCTTTGTCGAAGGAAGATGGATTAGTGTCTTAACAGAGCTCAGTGGGTGTTTGTGGTATCTAGCGTTTGCAGGGCGCAAAGGTGTGTTCCTGATTTGAAGGGATGGTATCATCGGGTGATATGTGACTGATAAGTGGTGCTATAGATTTGAAAGACCGATGGTTGGCTTGGAATAGTGGCAAGGATGCTACGTGCGAATAATCCATTTTAATAGAGATATAGAAGTAGGGTTTGTAAGAGCATGAGCTGATTGAGAAATCGGAGTCTGCAGTGCAAGGGGTTTATTCTGAAGAGTATACTGTAATAGGCTTCGAGGACGAAGCCTAATTTAAGTGGGGGAGAGTTGTAACACCCCAAATTCTACAGGTGTTGTTGAAGGGCTTAAATTGTAAATTAAGGAAAGGGACTCGACGAGTAGGCATGCTTACTCACTGAGTCAAAGCGGGATTTGTCACAAGTTGAAGTGGCCAACTCGCCGACTCCGTGGCTTGTACTCGACGAGTTTGTGCTGAAGGGAGAAAACCCTAATCTCGGGGGTTATGCCCTATATAATGCACATTATATGTCACACCCCGAAACCAAAGGCGGAAACGTTCCAGGGCGGACTCTACGTTGAGTATCAAATCCAATGCACATCGTAAGCAAAGTAAACAACCATTACATTATATATTAGAGTTTACATATGCTCAAAAGTAAACTGTTAAAAGTGTTATACATATGTATATATGAACAAAAGTTAAGAAGAGTCTTCTGTACGCTCCGTGTTCTCCAAAAGATCGCGAGTACCTGTCTAATATGGACCTGAAAATACAAGCAGTTTGAAAATCAGCATAAAGCTGGTGAGTTCATAAGATGTTTGTTTTCTGAAAATGTACAAGTTCCCTTTTGTTTTCCGAAAAAGTTTGTTATCCAATAAAATCCCATATTTTCTTATATGTTTAGTTGAGTTATTCGCTTATTATATGATTCAGTTATGTACAATTGTTATCCCAGGAAAATCCTATATTTTCCTAAAAGTAAGTTTAGTTATTGAATCCCAATGTAATGTTTGATTATCTTTCATACTTGTTATACTAGCTAGGTATTCTGATATCCTAATTGTGTTACACTTGAATGTACCTAGATGTGTGCCTTCGTATTCGAATTTTTATACTTAATCATATTCATATTTGTACTTTTATATTTGTATTTTTATTCATATTTATACTTGTATTCCTATTCGTATTCTTATTCACATTCGTATTCGTATTCCTAGTCCTATCCCTAATTCTATTCGTATTTGTATTCGTATTCGCATTCGTATTCGTATTCCTATTCCTTTTCCTAATCCTAATCCTATTCGTATTCATATTCGTATTCGTATTCACATTTGTATTCGTATTCGCATTCGTATTCCTAATCCTATTCCTTTTCCAAATCCTAATTCTATTCGTATTCGTATTCGTATTCACATTCGTATTCGTATCCCCACTCCTAATCTTAATCCTATTCGTATTCGTATTCGCATTCGTATTTGTATTCCTAATCCTAATCCTAATCTTGTTCGTATTCGTATTAGTTCTAATTGATGATTAGTATGAATTATTCGTATATTATTAAATATAATTTAGATTGTAACACTTTATCAAGAAATCTATGATTTGTCTGAAAGCTAACTTCGTAATACTATTTGATTAACACAGTTTTCGATATTAAAAACATACAGAATATAGAAAGTTGAATTGAAAATAATAAGTTTGAGTACAAGATTTTCTTGTACTTTTGCTTGTATTCCCCCGTAAAAATATTTGAAAAACATTTGAAGAAGGGTAGGGTTATGAACTCACCGGTCGAGAAACGTGTCGGATTGGATGCTAAGTGTCGGTTCTTGGCTTGATAACGCGCGAGGTTCCTATGTAATATGAAATGACATACAAATGTATCTAATCATACTTTAAATCACTAATTAGATACGATTATACACTCCAAGACGCGAAAACACTTCAAATCAAGTGTTTGGAGTGACCTGGGTGACATCTAAGGTCGTATATGGCTAGGATAATGTGTTTACTCTTCGAGACTGAACTCCTTATGGAGTTTTCGGCCCTAAGACCAACTCCACATGAGTTCACGGCCGTGAACTCATGGGTGAGGGTTTTATGGTGCTAAATGGCCATATATGACTTGGGAAAATTAGCTAGGATCAAATATAGGGCATAGGAATGGGTTTAACGCACTTGTGGACCATTTAATGGAGTTTACGGCAATAAACTAGGTCTTTACTACTGCAAGCTCCCCCATACCAATTCCTTATGTGTTTTGGTGGTGTTAGGACAATCACATGTGATTTAAACTCATTTTACAAGCCTTGGATGGAATTTTGGGCATCATTTTACTATGTTATAGGAGTTCACGGCCCAGAAACCCATCCGTACGAGGGTTTACAGCCGTGAACTCCTAAGGGAGGGGTTTTCATTAAGTTTAAGGCCTCTAGCTCGTTTGTGGTTGCTTCTAGACTTTATTCCAAGGCTATTGGTGTGTTTAAATAGCATTTTAACACTTTAAAATGAGTTTATTCCCCATGATATGGAGTTTACGGCCCAAGCATGTTCTTGGGTAGTAAACTCATGTTTACTCTCCAAAAGTTAAGTTCTAGTTGTTCTAAGCCCGACCCATTAAGCCATTAAGCCATGTCTAAGCTCCAAAGGTCGATTGGAAGGGTTTTTCGGCTTCAAAACCCAATTTATATGAGTTCCCAGCCTAGGACTATTCTAGGGTCGTAAACTCATGATAATGGTCCTATTCCATAGTTTGACCTTGAATTTGAAGGTCTAAGATGCTATAATAGGAGTTAGGGTAGTTACCTTGAAGATTTGGGGCTTGAATTCAATGATTTTTAGACTTAAATGTGGATTTGAGGAGAGAGGTTAGAGAGAGAGTCGAAAGGCTCCAAATGAAGCTTAAACCACTTTATATATGGTTCGGTTTTGGGACACGGTGGAATTCTACCTGATACCGATGTTAAACGGGGTTTTTGGTCGCACCCGATTAAGTTGTCGTAACCCGGCGGGACAAATTCTAAAATTTATCTAATTATCATATTGGGGTATTTTCTTGAGTTTCTAATGGGTTTGGATACTAATTAAGTCATAATAGAAGTCTCGAAATAAATGACTTAATTTTAAAAATGTAAACGGAAATGATTCGAAAAATAGAAATTTTATAGATGGAAACGTGTTTCGGCGATGATACGAACTTCGGGTTGTCACATTATCCCCCCGTTAGAGGGAATTTTGTCCCGAAATTCAAACTTTAGATACAATGTATGGGTTCGAAAAGAAATATGGGTACTTCTACGTTGTTGGATTTTTGCGCTCTCAAGTGAATTCGAGTTCTATTGTGGCTTTCCGGCGAATCTTCACTGTTGGGATATGACTTTGTTTCATACGTTAGTCTCTCGATCCAGGATTTCGATTGGTTCTACCATAACATTTAGGCTTTCGTTGATTTTGGTCTTATCGAAGGAATTTCTAGGGTTTCATCGGGTAGACGCTCCTTAAGGATAGAGATGTGGAATACCGGATGGATGATGCTAAGTCCTGAGGGTAGTCGGAGTTTGTAGGCTACGAAATCAATCCTAATGAGGATTTCAAAAAGTTCTATGTTCCTTGGGATATGCATTTCAGAACGTAACATGCCATCTTTCTCATTGTTGGCTACCTTGATTGCGGGCGTTTCGGTTACTAATTGAGGACTATGTTTATGAAGAGGTTTGAATGAATAGCTAACAGTTTATCTTTCAGGACTAGAATTGAAAAGGATTGCAAGCAAAAGGGTTGTCGAAGAGGAGTATACCTGAGGCAACGGTGGGATCGGCGGCTGTCTCACCTTGCCCTATAGCTAGGACTGTTCCAGTGTTGCTAGTTGTTGCTACATTGGGGCAGTTTCTCTTATAATGCCCGACTTTACCGCAACCATAACAGGCCTGACTGATGGCCGCTCTGAAAGCTTGATTTGTTGGTATTCTGCAACTTCACGCAAGGTGACCCTCTTGGCCATAATTTTTGCTAAATTTCACACGACAAGGACCGGGGATGCGGTGGTGGTAACTGCACTGGTTACACCACGGGAGAATACCGACATATCCAGTAATAGGTGCTTGGGTTGGGAAACCTACGACGGAAACAGTAGCAGGGGTAGTGGCAGCGTGGACTGCCACCATCTGTTGTTTCTTCGAGAACTCCTGTGAACGTTGACTCTTCTCCCTTGTCTCCCAAAATTTTCTTTTCTCACTACTTCTCTCTGTCTACTCAAGAGTGGTGGCTGCTTCCTCGATGTTCTCACTATGGTCAATCAGGATTTGCGCTAAGCATTTGGTGCTGTCATATGTATCCAACTTCGCAGCTAAAACGTTCCCTTTGGTTGGCTAGGTCAACCCCGAGATAAACCTCTCAATCTTATTATTTCCAAGGTAACCATCCCTAGACAAAGAAGCGCCAAATCGTCAAACCTTGAAGTGTAAGCGGCGATATTGGAACCTTTCATCTTCAGGTTCCAGAGTTCAAGCTCCAGCTTCTGAATTTCACCCCGAGGGCAATACTCTGTGCGTAGAAGTTCCTTCATAACTTCCCAACCTATAGCATTGGCTACAGGTAGAGTTAGGGATTTGACTCAGCCGTTCCACTAAGTCATAGCTTTATCGGTGAGAGTGCAGGTTGCAAATTTTACCTTGTCGGATTCTGAACAAGCACAGATCTCGAAGATAGATTCGATTTTATCTAACCACCTACTTAAAGCAATGATACCTCCTGTGCCATTGAAGAACGTAGGTTTCGCACTCATGAAATCTTTATAAGAACCCTCTTTTTGGTTCTCTGGCTATCATCTAGGTGTTGGAGCTGGGGACCACCTCCTGAACTACCAAGGTTCATTTGTGACATGGCAGCTGTCACTGCGGCAATAATGGCTGCCTGAAGTGTTACCAGATCGATTTGAGGAGAAGGTGGTGGTGGAGGGTTGTTGGTCTTTGAGCTGGGTCTCTTTCTTGGAGGCATTTTGATCTAATAAGGAAAGAGAGGGTGATAAGTCCTCTGGATTGAATCGAGAGATATGATACAAGGGATATCTTATTATGACAGATATAGAATTTATTAAGTGATAAAGTAGGAAAGAGTTATCAAAGCAGATAAATTATCGCTAAAGTAATGATTGGGGAGCAACACTGGAATGAGGATTTCTATAACGGATTTGGCTCGAGAAATAATCCTATAGTATTTCATGATTCACTACGACCATGGTTCGATGTTTGGGATATTAGGGTAAGTTTTAGGCATGATGAACACCACAGTCACTCCTAAGCACATGTCGGTCATTTCTCGAATAAATATAGTTGGTCAGGCTATATTGATCCTAGACACGACTATATAACTGCCCAGGTTTAACCGCAGCATACAACACCCATTTACTTATGTTTTGTTCTACTTGTAGTTACGGATTTCGACGGTTAGGTATACTTGTATACTTTTGAAAATACTTATATTTTGAGGTATACTTTTAGTTTAGAGAACTTAGGCCCCTTAGTGTTTATAGTCTTATACCATGTAAGGTTTGGTATACTAGTTCACTATAAACAAGGGCTCTGATACCAATCTGTCACACCCCGAAACCAAAGGCGGAAACGTTCCGGGGCAGACTCCACGTTGAGTATCAAATCCAATGCACATAGTAAGCAAAGTAAACAGCCATTACATTACATATTAGAGTTTACATATGTTCAAAAGTAAACTGTTACAAGTGTTATACATATGTACATATGAACAAAAGTTAAGACGAGTCTTCTGTATGCTACGTCTTCTCCAAAAGATCGTGGGTACCTGTCTAATATGGACCTGAGAATACAAGCATTTTGAAAATCAGCATAAAGTTGGTGAGTTCATAAGATGTTTGTTTTCTGAAAATGTACAAGTTCCCTTTTGTTTTCCAAAAATTTTTGTTATCCAAGAAATCCCATATTTTCTTATATGTTTAGTTGAGTTATCCGTTTATTATACGAGTCCGTTATGTACAATTGTTATCCCAGGAAAATCCTATATTTTCCTAAAAGTAAGTTTAGTTATTGAATCCCAATGTAATGTTTGATTATCTTTCATACTTGTTATATTAGCTAGGTATTCTAATATCCTAATTGTGTTACACTTGAATGTACCTAGATGCGTGCCTTCGTATTCGAATTTTTATACTTAATCATATTCATATTCGTACTTTATATTTGTATTCGTATTCATATTTAAATTTGTATTCGTATTCGTATTCGCATTCGTATTCGTATTCCTAGTCCTATCCCTAATTCTATTCGTATTTATATTCATATTCGCATTCGTATTCGCATTCGTATTCGTATTCCTATTCCTTTTCCTAATCCTAATCCTATTTGTATTCGTATTCGTATTCGTATTCGCATTCGTATTCGTATTCCTACTCCTAATCCTAATCCTATTCGTATTCGTATTCACATTCGTATTCGTATTCCTATTCCTAATCCTAATCCTATTTGTATTCATGTTAGTTCTAATTGATGATTAGTATGAATTATTCATATATTATTAAATATAGTTTAGATTGTAACACTTTATCAAGAAATCTATGATTTGTCTGAAAGCTAACTTCGTAATTCGAACTATTTGATTCACACAGTTTTCGATATTAAAAACATACAGAATATAGACATTTTGAACTGAAAATAATAAGTTTGAGTACAATATTTTCTTGTACTTTTGCTTGTATTCCCCCGTGAAAAAATTTGAAAAATATTTGAAGAAGGGTAGGGGTATGAACTCACCGGTCGAGAAACGTGTCGGATTGGATGCTAAGTGTCGGTTCTGGGCTTGATAACGTGCGAGGTTCCTATGTAATATGAAATGATATACAAATGTATCTAATCATACATTAAATCACTAATTAGATACGATTATACACTCCAAGACGCGAAAACACTTCAAATCAAGTGTTTGGAGTGACCCGGGTGACATCTAAGGTCGTATATGGCTTGGATAATGTGTTTACTCTTAGAGAGTAAACTCCTTATGGAGTTTTCGGCCCTAAGGCCAACTCCACATGAGTTCATGGCCGTGAACTCATGGATGAGGGTTTTATGGTGATAAATGGCCTTGTATGACTTGGGAAAATTAGCTAGGATCAAATCTAGGGCATAGGAATGGGTTTAACTCACTTATGGACCATTTAATGGAGTTTACGGTAGTAAAATAGGTCTTTACAACTGTAAGCTCCCCCATATCCATTCCTTATGTGTTTTGGTGGTGTTAGGACAATCACATGTGATTTAAACTCATTTTACAAGCCTTGGATGGAATTTTGGGCATCATTTTACTATGTTATAGGAGTTTACGGCCCAGGAACCCATCCTTAGGGGGGTTTACGACCGTGAACTCCTAAGGGAGGGTTTTTCATTAAGTTTAAGGCCTCTAGCTCGTTTGTGGTTGCTTCTAGACTTTATTCCAAGGCTATTGGTGTGTTTAAATGGCATTTTAACACTTTAAAATGAGTTTACTTCCCATGATATAGTTTTACGGCCCAAGCATGTTCTTGGTCAGTAAACTCAGGTTTACTCTCCAAAAGTTAAGTTCTAGGTGTTCTAAGTCCGGTCCATTAAGCCATTAAGCCATATCTAAGCTCCAAAGGTAGATTGGAAGGGTTTTTGGGATCCAAAACCCAATTTATATGAGTTCACGGCCTAGGACTGTTCTAGGGCCGTAAACTCATGATAATGGTCCTATTCCATAGTTTGACCACGAATTTGAAGGTCTAAGATGCTATACTAGGAGTTAGGGTAGTTACCTTGAAGATTTGGGGCTTGAATTCAATGATTTTTGGACTTAAATGTGGATTTATGGAGAGAGGTTAGAGAGAGAGAGTGAAAAGGATTCAAATGAAGCTTGAACCACTTTATATATGGTTTAGGTTTGGGACACGATGGAATTCTACCCGATACGGACGTTAAACTGGGCTTTTGGTCGCACCCGATTAAGTTGTCGTAACCCGACGGGACAAATTCTAAAATTTATCTAATTATTATATTGGGGTGTTTTCTTGAGTTTTTAATGGGTTTGGATACTAATTAAGTCATAATAGAAGTCTTGAAATAAATGACTTAATTTTAAAAATGTAAACGAAAATGATTCAAAAAGACAAATTTTATAGATGGAAACGGGTTTCGGCAAAGATACGAACTTCGGGTTGTCACATTATAACCCACCCTCAACCTCTTTGCTACCCTTTTGGGATCCAGAAGCCCTAATTTCATTTGTGAGAAGACTTGGAAGAAAATTGGTGTGATTTGTGAAGGGATCTTGAAGATCAAGAATCTCGGATCAAGGAGACTTGAAGAGATCCGCATTATACGTCAGCGGGGGAGGTCATTTTGGATATATGGAATCGTTATCATTGGCCTTCTCCTTTATAGTTCCATTTTCATGGTGTTTTATGGTTTGGTTGGAGAAATATTGTTGAGATCTTGAAGCATGAGTTAGATCTGGAATTGAAACTCCAGATATGAGTTCTATATGGATCATTAATGCAGAAAGCCTTTCTAGTTGTTATGAAAAAGTCTTTCCCTAAGATTTAAGTCCCTTTCTGGCTTGGTTTTTGGTATTACGGGGCAAGAAGCATGTAAAGGTAGCAACTTTACGTTGCTAATGGACCTTAGAGACCCAAATATATTATTTGGAGCAAAGGAGTAGCTCCGTGACTCGAGATTATGGGAATGCACGTATGGACTCGGTGAGTCTGGGAGATGACTCAGCGAGTTAGGCTAGACATCGGACATTGAGTCGCATAGTAACTCGGCGAGTCTTATGATGATGAGCTTAGACTCGACGAGTTGGAAGAACAACTCGGTGAGTCTATTGAAGATTGACGAGAACTCGGTGAGTTTGTTGTTGGACTCGGTGAGTCTGATCACAGAACCTAACCTCTTTCAGTTAAAGCCTTGGATTAGTGGTTCGGTTGGGGACTCAGTGATTTAGTCAGGATGAAATTCAGAGATCGTTGGACTCAGCAAGTATTGGGGCGACTCGGCGAGTTAAGTCGTGCTATGAATGTTTTATGAATATGAGAACTCGGCGATTCGGCGGGCTGACTCGGCGAGTAGAGTCAATTAGGAAGGTTGACTTTGATTGAGGACTTTGATTTTGACCTTCAGGGGATTATGGTAAATTGGATATTTATGTCAATGGTTATTGATGGATATAGGTGTTGGAGTTTGAGGCGGTGCTTCACGATTGTGCTCTTGTGATTCGGTTCGACAGTTACGATGTGAGTTATCCTCAGTATATCAACAGGGTCTATGGCACCAAGGTCGTCCCTTTATCGGATGGAAATCTGGGTATTGTTTGTTATGTTATTGCCTTGCTAGATCTGCATCCTGGTATTTTGGATGGTGTTATGTTAGTGACATGGTTAAGGTCGGTACCCGGTATATAGGGTAATGTTATGCTAGTGATCGGTTAGGTCGGAATCCTGGTTAGGATGTTGATATGCTATCTGATCTGTTAGACTGTTTGTCTGGTTAAGGCTTTGTTATGTGATTAATTGTTTTATGTGCACACGGTTGTTTGACGGGGGTTGGGTTGAGGCGGATCCTGCTTTTTGCTATATGCCAACATACCAAGGGTGGACCGGATATTCTGAAGGCCTAGCAAGCGGTCCGGATAGGCTGAAGGCCCCAAGAGGGCGGACCAGACGTGCCGAGGCTCGGAGAGTGGACCAGGTGGACTGAAGGCCCGGTGCGGGCGGACCAGTCATACAGTCGACCCGATGTACATGGTTGTTCTATTTGTGCTATGTTATGAGTATGTTTTTGTGTGGTTGGTATTTTGGGGGTAACTCAATAAGCTTTTGGGCTTACAATTTAGTGTTTTGTTTCAAGTACTTCAGGAGATCGTGGCAAGGCGAAGGCGTGATCGTACCACTCCTCATGTTTTATCATTTATGTGATATGGTTCTGGGGAAATACTCTGATGTTTAAACTATTTTGAAAACAAGATGTATGAACTTAATGGTTTTTGAATGAATTAAAATGTTTTAATTTGGCTCGAATTTTATGGCCGTTAGATTTAGTTTATTGAGATTCAAATGGTGAAAATAATATATATATATATATATATATATATATATATATATATATATATATATATATATATATATATATATATATATATATATATATATATATATAGTGAAGTGCAATAGAGAACCATTATCAACAATTGAACCAAGAAATCAATATTTTTTCAACTTTTAAAACTTATTTTTATCAACAAAAAACTAAAAATATAGAAATTCATAATTTTTTCATCCTTCCAAGGATATCAAATTCAATAAAGTAATTTACTTTTTTTTTGTCAAATTAAAGAGTGAAAATGTACATATCCACAATGTAAATATGAGTTACATGCTGAATCCCAAAAATATATAATATAATTTTAGCATTCACAATTTGATATGAATTTAAATATTTTTATTTTTTTCGATAAACAATAAGCTCTAAAGTTTGAAAAGATATTTTGTCATTTGAAGAACCACTTATAATAGTTCTCTATTATATATATATATATATATATATATATATATATATATATATATATATATATATATATATATATATATATATATATGTATATATATATATATATATATAGATTCAAATGTGTTAGAACGCAACAATAAAAAAAATTTAGTAAAAATTAAATTATTTTTTAATAAAATCAAGATAGATTTTAAATTATTTCCATAATTATATATATATATATATATATATATATATATATATTAAATGATATCCATAATAATTATAATTTATTTTTATAGAAACTAATTAAATTCGTTATTAATATCAGTAATAATATTCTTTTAGAATAAATTCGCATCTAGGTTTTCATGTATGGGTTCATATTTTGTTTCATGACCCACTCACTCAAAATAATACAAGTATATTTCTCTTGTACACATCTCTTCATATACCCTTTCATTTTCTTTCCCTATATTTAGGCGGAGCGATTTCATCCATACAACTCCCTTTAATTATATTCTACAAGGAATGAAAATTCAATCCCTCTTATTTCTCTGAAGTCCCTCAATTTATTTATTCTTTAAGTTACACACTCAGTAATTTAAAACTTAAAAAATAAAAATAAAATAA
Organism: Lactuca saligna; assembly: GCF_052625555.1. NCBI lineage: Eukaryota > Viridiplantae > Streptophyta > Magnoliopsida > Asterales > Asteraceae > Lactuca > Lactuca saligna. Next base: position 85,171,312 of record NC_136422.1, on the reverse strand, counting down.
AATACTACATAAAACAATAAAATGACAATTGAAATTCTATAACAACATTTAAAATGGTAAGACATTTATAAAAAAAAAAAAACTAGTTTTCCAGAGTTGGTATGTAAACATAATCGATGTAATCACAAAGTCAAAGAGCCAAACAAAGTTAGTAGTTGATTTTTGCCTCATGCGATTCATGGTATATATCTGTTCACTTCATACTCAACATGAGGATTTATTAAATCATTTGTCATCAAACATATTCATATAAGAAAACTTGCTTTGTTATGTATCTTTAAACTCATAAAGATCCATATGTACTCACCCTAGTATTTTGGGAAGTTAGCTAATTCTCCATAATATGTGTGTTCTTTCTTTTTCCTTATTCTTTTCAACAGCTATATAATTCATACCATATATATATATATATATATATATATATATATATATATATATATATATATATATATATATATATATTTATTAATAGACTTCACATATTCATATAAGAAAACTTGATTTGCTATGTACCCAAAAACATCCACATGTACCCACCTTAGTATTTTGGGGAGTTTGCTAATGGTCCACAATACTTGCATTCTTCCTTGGTCATTACTCTTTTCAACACTTATAAAATTCAAACCATATATACATACTTAGCAAAAAGGACTGATTCATGAACTCATAAGAGTTCCTAGTTCAATATGATTCCTGATTATCTAAGACATTTATATGTTTAACACTTTGTCCCATATCAAAATCTTTTAGCTATAATAAATAATATAATGTGAATTATTTCATAATATTGTATATTTAATCAACTTGGTAATATGACACAACAACATTGTTTTAACATCCTAGAAATAGAGACATTAATCAAAGTTGTCTAGAACATGGAGAATGAGAGTGTATTCTAGCAAAATTAGTTTATTCTAGAAGAATGATAGTATATTCTAATAGAATGAGAGTGTATTCTAGTAGAATACATTCTCGTTCTTCATGTTCCATACAATTTTGTTGTATTTTAAGTGAGTGAGTACATAAACAAAACACGAACCCATACATGAAAACTTAAATGTGAATGTAGGAACTCAAAATTTGTAGGAACTGCGCTGACAAGTCTTGCCTCTAAGATTGAAAAAATAAAAGGAAGATATTTGATTTTATTTATCATCAAAATCTCACGGGATGATATGACGATTTGGTAATTATATGCGAGTTAATGACAATATTCGGTAAAATTTTAATATCTTTAGAATTAAAGAGGAAAAGCAAAAGGCAAACAAAAATCTAATTTTTGGAACACACACCTACACAGGCCTAAACCTACTCTCCCCGACTCTTACACCAAGTGTGAACTCCTAATTGTTTGGAGTTTTTTTTTTTTTTTTTCATTTTTTTTCCCATAACATTTTTTCCCTTTGATTATTTTTTTGAAAAATTAATGTTCTTAAAATTTAATTCTCTACAAAATTAGTATAATCATGAAATTTTGAAAAAAAAAAATTATTATTATTATTATTTTATATTTATAAAAAATAATCTAAAAAAAATCTCCAAAGGTTATAACAATTTAAGGAATACCTCTACTCACTATTCTAATGACTTTCAAAAAAAGAATTTTAGAAAATAATGTGCTTTAGATACTAAATTTTAGTTTAAAAGATTAAAAGATTTTTAAAAAAATGTTAAACATAATTAATCAAAATAGAGATGATTCAAAATATTAATGATTCAAAAGTATTATGATTCAATATGTTTATGATCTTTAATTTGTTATGATCTCAAAATATTTTGATTCAAATATTTAATGATACTTAATTATTATATTTTTTTATGATTTAAAATTAAATGATTAAAAAATTATAAAGATCTAACTATTGTATTAAATAAAAACTTTATTTAATTCAATATATTATGATTCAAATTAATATGATTCAAAAATATATGGTGCATAATATCATTATCATTCAAAATAATATGATTTAAAATTTTGTTATTAAAAAAAGTATGAGTGGAAAATATTATGATCATTAATATTATTCTTATTTAAAATTTTATAATTGTTAAACAATAAAAGCAAACCGATATTTAGTTTAGAAAAACCAAAAAAATCAAAAAATGAAAACAAAACAAAAAAAACTACTATCTTCAAGTATGTAGTAAAGATATTAAAAAAACACAAAAAAAAAAAAAAACAAACAAAAAAAAACAAACAAACAAACAAACAAACAAAAAATTTTTAAAAGAAAAATGAAAAAAAACAAAAAAAAAAATTAAAAACAAAACAAAAAAAATATAAAAACATTAAAACTGAGCACATATCTATTTAAGAAAAAAAATGAATTTTTTTAACAAACAAAAAATCAAAATAAATGAAAAAGAAAAGGAAAACTCATTAACATGGCGCTTCATGTATGTTTGTCGTACATGATTGTTCTCTCGAATTTGTATTACATTTCATGCACGTGCACCGCGTGGAAACGCATCACGACCAAGTAGATTGGTTTGACGTCTGTGCTATTGACGAAATGATTGATGAAGAATAGTCTCGTGGTTCCTATCAATTTTTGGGTTCCTACGTCCTCATGGTTCCTACCAATTTTTTGATTACTACCGGATCCAGACCCTATATATTGAAGTAGGAACTCAAAATTTGATAGGAACCATGACACAACACGAAAACTTTATTATAAATTATCATTTTCTTAAGTAAGTTTGTGATTAAAAGAATGGTTGAGACAACAAACATTCATCTCGTTTGTATTTTAGATACACGTATAACCATCGAAGGCTATTGAAGTGACTAATTCTTTGAAATTGGGAAGTGTTGAGAACAAAGAAATTGTTGGAGTTATCATTTCTCTTTGGTACCTATACCTATGATGTTAAGAAATGATCTCTTGTAGGAATATATATATATATATATATATATATATATATATATATATATATATATATATATATATATATATATATATATATATATATATATCAACTATTGAGGGAGAAATTTTTTGAATGTCTTCTTAATAATTAGAAGTTAAATTCATCAAATTAGTTCATTCGTCTACATCCGGGTTTTAAACCCGGTACTTACAATCTAAGAGATTTTGATATCTATCGAATGGGTTAGGTGTTGTTTGTTTTTTCTGAGGTAAAATATATGCAGTCTGCGGACCATATCTGTAGACCTCTGCAGCAGAAGAGGTGGACCAAACGTCTGCATTCTGAAAAAAGAAAACTGTTTGTTTTTGTATTATCTGTAGGCTACTAAAATAAACTAAAATCTAAGTATACTGATTTTTTTTAGACTACAAAGTGATTTTTTTAATATATTTATGACTTTGTTATAAATAATTAACAAATCTAAATAAACTTTTATGTATAATTGTATAAAAAGTGAAACTAAAAATGAAACAATTTAATGTATATATTTGATAAAAACCAACAATTTTGATCGTAAAGTTATGCCTAAACATTGTAATTATAAATTAAAGAATTTGATATATAAATGAATGAAAATAAATTTCGATTTTTTCAATTAAATCAATTAAAAACGTGTCATAAATATTTTTTCTAAGAAATTGACGATTCTTTATGAAATAATGTTTTACAAAATTTGGCACAAAATATATGAATATATTATTGGTTTTTTCATATTTATATAAACAATTTCAATGACCATAATTGTAATAAACTTGTATTTATAAATTTGTCAAAAATATCATATTTGTATCGTCAAACTTTTTTTTGAAGTATTAATTTTTTTTTCAAATGGTTCACTAATAAAGTTGGAATAAATATAAATTCAAAAAAATAAAAAATATGTGTTTGTTTAGGCTAGAAGATGTCTTAAGATGTTAGAAGACTCTGCTCCACATCTGCGCCAAGAAGAGGGCGAACATACATTTTTAGGTCTGCAGTCTTCAAAAAAACAAACAATCTACGAAGGCTAATGTATGTGTGTAGACTGCACCGCTCAGACAGAAGAGACCAGGAAGATCTACAAACAAAAAACAAACATCACCTTAGTCTCACATTAACGTATGATGGCTATTGTAGATTTTGAAAAAAGAAGTTATAGTGTTCCTATGATTTTTTAGGATCAAGTAACGTAAGTTAATTTTTTTTAGAATTAGTTTTCGAGGATCAAGTTACCTAACTTAATTTTTGGGTAAATAGCATAAAAAAACATTTTTTTTTACACAGAAATTCGATTTTGACACTGTGTTTTTTTTGTGTCAATTTTAACACTGTGTTTTCCAATTTGTTACAATTCTAACCACTTCATCGGTTAACCAGGTTAAATACTGACGTGAAATGATGATGTGTCAGTTTTGATGACGTGACATGTTGATATGATATGCTAACGTGTCAAAATTGAACCTTTTTTTTCCATAAAAACACTAAGTTTTCACTTTTTTTTGATTTTGACAATAAGTTTAATTCTTTATTTCAATTTTGACATTATGTTTTTTTTTGTTCCAATCGAACATCATTTATCAAATTTTGTTCAATTTTGTCTATTTTCCATTTGAAAACGTATATATATATATATATATATATATATATATATATATATATATATATATATATATATATATATATATATATATATTTTATTTGCATTTTAAACCGTATAAACATATTTTTTTCATTTAAAAACCACATTTTTATTTAAATACAAGGTGTTTTTTTTTCTTACATTCAAAGCATTAGTTATATCATGAGAATCACCATAAGCTTCTAATAAGATATAAAATTTTGATGGGTTGCAAACTTGATATCCGAGTTTTGATCAACTACACGCCTCCAAACCTCCAAACACATTTTAAAATTGCATATTTAATATAAAATACAATTTTTATATAACTAATACATATTTATACATAAAAATACGGTTTGAGTGTAAAAAAAAGTATTTATACAAAACTATGGTTTTTAAATGAAAAAAAAACATATTTATACGGTTTAAATGTATTTAAAAAATACTTATATAGTTTCAAATAGAAAATTGTCAACATTGAACAAAATTAGAAAAAATGATGTTCGATTTGGAACAAAAAAACATAGTGTCACAATTGAAAGAAAAAATTAAACTTAGTGTCAAAATAATAAAAAAAAATGAAAACCTAGTGTTTTTTGTTAGAAAAAAAATTCAATTTTGACACGTCAGTATATCATATCAGCATGCCACATCATCAAAATCGACACGTTATCATGCCACGTCAGCATGTAACCTGGTTAACAGATCAAGTGATCAGAATTGTAACAAATTGGAAAACACAGTGTCAAAATGGACAAAAAAAACACGATGTCAAAATCAAATTTTTGTGTAAAAATAGTGTTTTTTGTGTGCCATTTACCCTTAATTTTTTATAGAATTAATTCGGAGATCATATAATGCTTTTGGTTAAGCTTGAGGGTGTGGTGCGGTTCCAGGGAGTGCGGTTTCGCCACATAAGCAACGAACACCGCCCCCTGGGTAAGGTTTGGTGCGGTTCAAACCGCTGTGCGGCAAAAAATGGCCGCGATTTGTGATTGGATGTGGGTAATTTGACTGTTTTGTGATTGGGTGGGAAGAAATTAAAGTTTTTATTTAATTTTTTTATTTTTAAATAAAATGTGGCACAACTCCTAAGGTGTGGTAAGGAACCGTAATTTTATAATAAAATAACGTGATATTTACGTGGCAACGAAGGGAGTGCGGTTTGGGTAGCACGACACCCTCCAGCCTTAGCCAAGTCCATAGGGCATAGATAGCTACCTAAAGGATGGGAACGAGTTGGAAAGGATACACACCAAGTCGTCGCTGTCAATATCTACAATGAAAGAAATTGAAAGGATAGTCAACTAACCAACCATAGGTTTTGCTAAAAAGTCTAAAATTTATTTCTAAATTCAAGGCACGGCATTATTATAAAATCTAAACAAAAACTAATTTTGTATTATAGTTCAACTTGCATCTGTATTTTATCATTTACTTAAATTTAATAAAATTTTAACAGTCAATGGTTAATTTTAAAAGAAAAAACTAGTCAGAGGACGGACCACTACTCAAAAATAATTTACATATTAAATGAGAACTACGAGGCCATTTTAACCATAACACTAAATATTTTATAACCACGAAAAATTCACCAGAAACAAATATACATAACTATAACGTTCAAAAATACAATATTTCCTCATTATGTCTTTTGTTAAAAAACACTACTAATAAAGTGCAACTTCCTATAAAAATTCACCAGAATTGATTTTTACACAATAGTTTTTTTTTTATATATACGAACAATTTATATTGTATAGAGTTATACAATATAATATTTTAACATAAAAATTGTTGCATCATTGAAAAATTATTTTGTACAAACGAACTCCCAAAATTTACTCGATTGTCATAACTGTCGGAATACAAACAAAAAAAAACCCCAATTTGACTACAATTTTCCGATACAAATAAACACCGAAAACCTATTGTCGAAATTTTTTCAATCAAAGCTTATGGTTGCCAAGTCCAAAACTCTTAACTTTGATAGGTGAACACTATACCAACATATTTCTATTTCCTATTTATTCCTCCGAATTGCATTATAATAACCCATATTAATTTTTCCTATTCAAAGCCCCAAATTTCATAATAATAAGTTAGTAACAACAACAACAACAATAATGACAATGACAATGGTTAATTACATGAGTGACCATGTGGTTTAGGGTAATATGAACGTTAAGTGTTTAACTCTTGTAATTTTGATCGTCCTTATTATTTGTTTTTATTGTACTCTTAGTCTCTAATAGATATAAATTTACTTTTATATCCTTTAAGAGTTTTTAAACTATTTAAATTATTTTTTAAAATATTATAATAAGATCAATTGAATTACAACCCCCACACCTTTCCTTTAGCCCTCCCCCTCATTTTAAAGTCCTTTCCGTTTTCTCCAAAATCTATTTTTCGATTATTATGTCCGCCACATATCTGACGAGGCACCCCAAGGCATCAACGACCAGTTGAGCTTTCTTACCTATCATCCCATCTTCTCTATTCTTTGTTTGAGAACCCCATTTCAAACCTCTCTTCGCCACCACTACCCTACTATATGTTAAAAGAAAATAGATTCCACAAGTTTGACGAAGTTGCGTAGATTTTGCCGAAGACGAGAGGTGAAGCATCGTTTAGATGAGAAGAGAATCATGGCTGTATAAAATATCTTCAATTATTGACTCTGGTTAGAGTTTGTGGTCAGAATGAGAGGCAACTAGGGTTCATGGTCGTCAACATCCGGTTGCTCCAGCTTCCCTCCTATCCTCTCATTTTTTCTCATCTACCAATGAAACCAGATGCATAAAATGAATTGTGTTTACTCGTTGATTGTGACAAAAAAAACAAATTAGAAGAGCAACTTGTTTTGTGAATTTTATTAGATTTTGGACGATATAGTTTGGAACTAATGATAATACAAAGTTGAATCAGCCACTATCTCTTGCTTGGAACTTGTTTTGGACGATATAGTTTGGAACTAATGATAATACAAATTAGAAGAGCAACTTGTTTTGTGAATTTTATTAAATTTTCTCCTTTGCTGCCTCGCTTGCTGCAATATACTCTGATTCAAAAGTTGAATCAGCCACTATCTCTTGCTTGGAACTCTTCCAAGAAATTTCTCCTCCGTTTAGGGTAAAGACCCAGCCCGACTGAGAGTGGAAATTATCCCTATCAGTCTGGAAGCTAGCATCACTATACCCTACAACTCTCAAGTCATCACTCCCACCGAGAGTAAGGACCCAGTCCTTAGTCCTCCGTAGGTACTTGAGGATATTCTTTACCGCAGTCCAGTGTGCCTTGCCGGGGTTCCCCTGATACCTGCTAACCATGCTCAGGGAAAACGCTACATAAGGTCGAGTACACGTCATAGCATAAAAGATCGATCCACAGCCGAAGCATAAGGTATTCGACTCATTTCTGCTATCTTAGCCGCAGTGCTAAGGCTTTGTGTCCTACTCAATCTAGCATTACTCTAGATGGGTAACTCTCCTTTCTTGGAGTCCTGCATGCTGAATCTCTTCAGCACGTTATCCAAGTAGATACTCTGACTAAGTCCAATTAGTCTTTTACTCCGATCTCTCAAGATCCTTATCCCTAGAATATAGGCAACTTCAACAAGGTCCTTCATAGCAAAACACTTCCCATAGGAATTTACTTCCTACAGGGTTGGGATGTTGTTTCCTATGAGTAGTATGTCATCCACATACAATATCAAAAAACTAACTATACTCCCACTAGCCTTGACATACACACAAGATTCATCTTCACTCCTAGAAAAACCAAATTCCTTGACCTTTTCATCAAAGCAAAGATTCCATCTGCGAGGTGCTTTCCATAATCCACAAATGGATTTCTCAAGCTTACACACTCTATTAGGGTACTCGTTGCTGACAAAACCTTCTGGCTGACTCATGTAAACATCTTCAGCCAACTTTCCATTAAGGAAAGCGGTTTTGACATCCATTTTCCAAATTTCATAGTCATGAAATGTAGCTATGGCTAACATAACCCTAATAGACTTAATCTTGGCTACTGGAGAAAAGGTCTCATCATAATCCAGTCCAGGAATTTGAGAGAAGCCCTTTGCAACTAGTCGAGCCTTATAAGTGTGTACATTACGATCCATGTCGGTCTTCTTCTTGAAGATCCATTTGCACCCTACTGTCTTACGACCTGGTACATTCTCAACCAAGTTACAAACTTGATTGTCATACATGGATTGTATCTCGCTATCCATAGCCTCTTCCCATTTAGCAGACTTGGGGCTTGCCATGGCTTCCTCGTAGCTGTTAGGGTCATCCAGACCTACTAGTGTCCCATCACTAATAAGTGTCTCACCTTCTGCTGTAATATGGAAACCATAGTAATGCTCAGGTGCACTCCTAACTCTCGTGGAACGCCTCAGAGGTACAGATTCGTCAATTGGCTCAACAGGAGTTTCCTCCTCAAGTTGAGGGCTAGTGTTTGAAGTTCCTTCACCACTTGACTCTTGAATTTCTTCAAGATCAATTTTCCTCCCACTGTCTCCTTGGCTTATAAACTCTCTTTCTCGAAAGACTCATCTTCTTGCTACAAAGACCACATTATCACTAGGTCTGTAGAAGAGGTAACCAAAGGATTGCTGTGGGTAGCCGATGAAAATACACCTCTCGCTTCGAGGTTCAAGCTTATCATGAGTCTCGCGTCTCACGAAATCCTCGCAACCCCAAATCTTAATGTGGTCTAGTTTGGGTACTTTACCAGTCCACATCTCTTGAGGAGTTTTGGCAACTTTCTTTATAGGGACTAGATTAAGGATATGGGCGGCAATCTCTAAGGCATACCCCTAGAATGAGATTGGTAGTGAAGCTTGACTGATCATGGAATGAACCATGTCTAACAAGGTTCGATTACGCCTCTCAGCCACACCATTCAACTGCGGTGTCCTAGGAGGTGTCAATTGTGAGACAATCCCACATTCCCTTAAATAGTCAAGGAACTTTGAACTAAGATACTCACCACAACGATCGGATCGAAGCATCTTAATGTTCCTGCCCATCTGATTCTCGACTTCCTGTTTAAATTCCTTAAACCTTTCGAAAGTGTTTGACTTATGCTTGATTAAGTAGACATATCCATATCTACTGTAATCATTAGTAAAAGTGAAATAATAACGATTAGCATCCCTTGTGGCATGTTTGAATGGTCCACACACATTCGTGTGTACAAGGTCCAACAAACCTTCACCCCTCTCACACGAGCCTATGAAGGGTGACTTTGTCATTTTTCCGAGTAAGCATGATTCGCAACTATCATCTGACTTTAGGTGAAACGACTCCAAGACTCCATCCTTTTGGAGTTGTCCTATGCGTTTCTTCCTTATATGTCCAAGACGACAATGCCATAATGATGCTTTATCCAAGTTATTATTATTAAGAGAATCAATACACAAAGCATTATTTCCTAAGTTATCTACAACAGATACAGCTTCATACACACCATCACAAGGTAATGCTTTCAAATAAAGAACATTATTAAAGAAAGCATTAATCGAACCAACTTCATTATCAAATGAAAAGGTGAAACCTTGTTTATACAATTCATGAAAGGAAATAATATTTCTTGCCATTTCTAGCGAATAACAACATTTATTCAAATCTAAATTTAACCTACTACTTAGCGACAAAGTATAAACTCCAATCTTGGTGACAAGTGTAACTTTCCTATTCCCCATGATTAAGTTTGTTGGGCTTTATAGATTGCGTCTTTTGGGCTCGTCTAATTATGCTACTTTGTATTCCGGTTTGGGCCTGTCCAACCGAGAGTCTTTTATGCTTTGTATATAAGTTAATTCTTGCATGCATATTAGGTTAAGGTTTCAGAGATCTGCGTATAACGATTTTTCTTGATGATAAAAGGTTTCTTTGATCGTTCTTGTAACCTTCCAATCCTCTACAGTTGATGTTCTTAATCTAGCTCTTCTGAGGATTTTGTTTTAATCATTCGACACGTTTGATTCAATCTTGTTCTGTTCTTTTATTGTGTTCATATTGTCATTTGTTTACTTACTTGTTCAAGATCTAATCGATCTTCATAGATTAAAAGAAAGTTTAATCACATCAATTGGTATCAGAGCAGGAGGCTGTGTAATTGATACACATCTTTTCTGTGAAAAAGATTTCCATTAGGGTTTTTCCGCAATCATTAATATTTATTGAGCCGTCATCTCTTTATTGACGTATCTTGATATTTATTACTTTGCCCTAATCTGCTTTATTACAAGTCTGATCTTTGAACAGGTTTTTACGATCATAATGGACGCGACACAATCAAACGTTATTAATATTTCAAACAACATTGGTTCGACGACAAAGATTCCGATCTTATATACCCACGATTATGAAGTATGGGCACATCATTTCGAAGACTATGTTATTGGATCGGAAGAAAATGGGTATTTGATTTGGGAAGCCATCACCAACGGACCGTTTTCTCATTCTGCAACGTCCAGAATCATCAAAACTCAAAAAGAATACAATGATCTGCTCAAGGACGTGAAAGATATTGCACAAGATGAAAAGGATAAGTTCCAGTGCAATATCAAGGCATTAAGATTGATCCGGTTCGCCCTTCAGTCCGATACATTCAGATTGGTTAGCTCGTGCACGACGGCGAAGGATGTTTGGGACAGACTTCGCGAACTGTATTCTACAGATGAAGATCTTGAACATTCTATTCAAACTCTGCTTCTATCTGAGTTTGGAGAATTCAGACAAGGGGCTGAAGAATCTGTGACCCAGACGTTCGATCGCTTCAATCATCTTCTCAGCAAGATGATCAAACATGATATCGAAAGGAAGCTCATCGAACAGAAGGTTACATTCCTGAATGGTCTGAGATCTGAATGGAGAGCGGTAGTTTCCACGGTTAAAGCCCATGAGCAATTTAAATCATACTCTTTGGTGAAACTGGTGGGAATTCTCATGTCTCAAGAGAAAAACGTGGTGCAAGAAAAGAATGTCGTTTCCGGTCTCGGTTCGTTGGCTCTCTTGTCAAAAAGTAAAGCTGTTATGGAGGATGAAGACCTCAGCCTTGAAGAATATGATCTCACATCAGAAGATTATGCCTTGATGGTATCTAATCCCAAAAGGTTCATAAAGAAGAAATTTCCCAGCAACAAAAACCGAAACTGGCAGGGGAGTTACAGCTCTGAAAAGGTGGTTAATGAACCGAAAGCTGAGGAGCACAAGAAGGAACCGAAAGTTGATGACGACTCTGGAGTGAGCTGTTTCTATTGTGGAGGGAAAAATCATAATGCTAAGGACTGTGTCCTTAAGAAAATGGCTGAAAAAGATAATGGAAATGATGAGGAAGCTGTGTTGCAGAAAAGATTGGATGAGTTGAGAAAGAAGAAGTCTGCTGCTAACCCGCCTATTAATGCTCTTATTGTGCAGGGTTCTGTTCTAGGTGATGAGTTCGGTAGCACGGAAGTTTGGTCTACCGACTCAGAAGACGAGGAAGTGAGGCAGCCTACTCATGGAAAGGCGTTCGTGTCTAAGGAAGAAGGCAGTGGTGGTAAATGCCTTATGGTTTCTGACGTATCTCAATTGAGGGGATACAACACCGATGGAGGCAATGATGGACAGAATGCAAAAGAGGACATGTGCTTCACAGCCAAACCGCTCAGCCAGCAGTTCAATGAGCTTGATGAACTGATAAAGAAGGTACAATCTGTTTTTATTTCATGCAAAGTACCATCATCCTCTTATGAGAAAGAACTAAAAAATGTCAATACAAGAATATCTCATCTAGATAGTAGCTTAACTCAAACTCGGGTCACAAATTCTGACCTAACTGATCAATTGAGCAGGGCAGCGTCGAAGAGTGAGGAGCGGAGAATGTGGATAGAGTTAAAGGAATCGGAATTAGTCAAAGTTAAAGATGAAAACATTTATTTGCAAAGAGACAATTTGAAATTGTTAAAACAACGAAATGTTTTTTGTTTAATTGCTAAACGTCTGTATTCTAATATTACTCAGCTTCACTTGGATTGTGAAATAGGCCAAAGGATTCACCGCATGATCTTGCCCTTCCTAGAATTTAAGGAAGATGAAATCGATGCCGAAGCCTATAATTGTGAAAGTGTGATATCGTCTGATGACATAAATCCCACCTACATGTATGGACTGGACAAAATTGAGTCCTTCATTAAATCCAAAGACCACAAGCTCATGCTTAAAAAACTTTAGGATGAAAATGACAGACTTAAACTGAGAACCGAAACCATGCAAAGATTTGACTCTTGAAACGCCAAAGTAAGCTCAGAAAACAAAATTGATGTTGAAAATGCATCTGAGCTTAACGAGGACGACAATATGAGTGAAATTTTTGTAGAGGACACGGTTGACTGCTCAGAATTTATTAAAACCGAGCCAGAAAATCACAAGAATCTAATTTCTGAAAATTCTGTAGAGTTCGCTCGGTTGTCCCATCAAAAGTCCCCGAAATTAGTTGAGAAAGCTGTTGTGTATCAAAAGGTCAGGACTACTCCAAATCAAGTATACAAGGTAACAGGAGTAACCGAACATCAAACAGCTGAACTTGCAGCCATTGTAAACGAAGACAATGCTGATGGCTGTGATGAGTACTTCTGGGAAGCTCCTATTGATAATGCAGACGAAACCGTTGGTTTATCTGAAAGAACTTCCTGGAAGAGCAAAGGAAGATACATACCCGAATCGTTGAATAAGCCAAACAACTTCAATGAGCCGAGCACCAGTGGTACAAAAGATACTCCTCAGAAGAATGATCACTCACCAAAAGAAGACATTCCTTCGGCTCCTTCAGCTCAAAGTAATTCTACTGCAGTTCAAAAGGAACCGGCCAAGGAGTCAACAAAAACGAAAGCAAATGTTCATCATCAACCTTCTCAGATGAGAAATAGGAAGATAGAAAGGAACAATAGATACAGGAAGAACCTTTCTGAAAGGAAACAATTATGGCGTTCCCAGAATGCATATTTCACTCATCAAGACAAGAATCTTAAGTATGAAAACATTCCTGCAGGAAAGCTTGAAAGTCACAAAAACCGAAAGCCAAGGTTCGGTTCACAAGAAGATATCAACCGAAGACAGAAGTTCGGTTCTGAAAAGGATATCAACCAGAACCAAAGGTTCAGTTCCAAAGGCAGCTCCAACCGAACGCAAAGGTTCGGTTCTGAAGACAAAAGAAAACAAAACTCTATGGTTGTTCCCTCCAATAATCAAAAACAAAAGGGTCACCTAGAGTCTCCTTCCAAGTCTAATTCTTCTCATTCTTCTAATTCTTCCTCTCCCTCGGTTTCATCTCGATCTCGTTCTAAATCTGATTCATCTTGTTCTCAAAAATCTCATTCATCAACTGAGCAAAAGTGGAAGCAGAAGGTCAATAAATCCACACCAGAGACCGAATCTAACTCTACTACTCATAACAAAATAAAAGTTTACACCATTAAAAGGAAAGATAAAACAACTCTCGTAAAAAGAACTTATCTTGTTGATATCTCTCTCATTGCTCCTGTTTCCATGCAAAGCTCACGTGGACCCAAGAAACTTTGGGTTCCTAAATCTGTCTGATTTTTGCAGGTTATAAGTGACGAGCAGTTCGATGAAGAATGGTACATCGATAGTGGCTGCTCGCGTCACATGACAGGGAGGAAAGAGGAGCTTAGGGAGTACAGATCTCTTGCAAATGGTGGCAACGTCAAGTTTGGAAACAATTCATTCGGCACCATAAAGGGATACGGGATGATAACCAATGGGGACTTCTCTATAAGGAAGGTGGCTTATGTGGAAGGACTCCAACACAACCTCATTAGTGTATCTCAACTGGTTGGAGGTACAGGTCTCAAAGTCTCTTTCGATGATGAAGGTTCAGAAATCATAGAGAAAAAGTCAAATAAAGTGATTCTCAAGTCAGAGCGAAAGGGTGAAATGTTTCCCTTAAACATGAAACCCATCAAAGGAAACCCAGTTGTATGCTTATTGTCAAAAGCACAATCCGACGAAAGCTGGTTGTGGCACCGAAGATTATCTCATCTTAACTTTAAAGATATCAACCGTCTTGTTACAGGAGGTCATGTAAGGGTCCTTCCATTACTCAAGTTCGACAGGGATCATCTGTGTGCTGCATGCGAAATGGGAAAGCAGAGTCGTCAAAGTCATCCATCTATAATCAACAAAAAAGTTGTTGAACCACTCGAATTAATTCATATTGATTTGTGTGGTCCTTCATCTATCGAAAGAATCGGTGGTAGCAAGTATATTCTTGTTATCATTGATGATTTTTCACAATTTACATGGGTGTTCTTTCTAAAGCTCAAATCTGAAGCGGCTCAAAAACTGAAAATGTTTATCAAGCAAATTGAAGTACAGCTCAAGAAGGTTGTTCGCAACATCAGAAGCGACAATGGTCTCGAATTCAAGAACAGGGAGTTTGAAGAGTTTCTTGCAGAAAAGGGAATCAGTCATAATTTCTCAGCTCCCTACACACCACAACAGAACGGAATAGTCGAAAGACGAAATCGATCCTTGTGTGAAGCTGCCCGAACTATGCTAAGTTTCGCTTCTTTACCTCTTTATTTTTGGGCTGATGCTATTTCTGCTGCTTGTTTTACACAGAACAGGTCATATCTCAACAAAAGGTTCGCGCTCACCCCATATGAGATATTGAACAACAGGAAGCCAAACGTGAAATTTTTCCATGTGTTCGGCTCAAGGTGTTTCATCTTCAACTCTAAAGAACACCGCAACAAGTTTGATGTCAAAGCCGACGAAGGAATATTTCTGGGTTACTCGCTCACATCCAAGGCATACAGGGTCCTAAACAAGCGTTCAAGAAAAATTGAAGAGACGTATTATGTGACCTTTGACGACAACTATGTCAAGAAGCTATAGGCTAAAGATGATATCACTGGGGAAATCTTTCCTCAGAATGGCAAGATTTCAGTCTCGGTCGCCAACTTATTCGAGACATTTCTGGAGCTCTTTGACGAACCAGAGAACACTTCACTTTCCGAAGCATGTGCAGCAGACAACAAGGTTGATCACATGGAGCAGATTGTCGAAGAAGCTGCAAGGAGAATGTATGAAGAAACATCACTCTCTAACGACTCTCCTTCCAACAACGCTCAAGTCGAGGGGGAGCCAAGTGCCCAAGTCGAGGGGGAGCCAAATGCTCAAGTCGAGGGGGAGCCAAGTGCTCAAGCTGAGGGGGAGCCAAACACTCAAGTCCAGGGGGAGCAAAATCCCACAACTTCAACCGAAGAGGTCTCAACACCAGGAAGCTCAGGACCACTAGAATCACACGAACCTCATATCTTCCAAAGTACACCAACTGAGGTGGAACATGATGATTTGACACTCGGTTATGACAGCCAATATGAGCTAGACGAAATAATTAATGCTGAATTAGACCCAACCTTTGATCCAAATTACCCTCCTCTTATCAAATGGACCAGAGATCATCCTGTCTCTCAAGTAGTTGGGGATGTATCTGAAAAGGTTCTGACCCGATCACAATTGAAGGCAAAACAAACTTCCTTATTTTCAAAGGTAGAGTTTTGCATGTTCAATTCATTCGTATCAAAAATTGAACCAAAGACAGTTAACACTGCTCTCGATCACTCTAATTGGGTTCAAGCAATGCAAGACGAGTTGAACGAATTTGAAAGGAACAAAGTCTGACGCCTAATTCCAACTCCTCCAGATGCTTCGGTTGTTGGTCTCAAATGGGTTTTTAGGAACAAAATGGACAAGGAAGGTAATGTTATACAGAACAAGGCTCGTCTGGTGGTAAAGGGATATTGTCAGGAGGAGGGGATAGACTATGAAGAGACTTTCGCTCCAGTAGCTCGACTAGAATCTGTTAGAATATTTCTGGCTTATGCTGCCCACAAGAACTTTGAAGTTTTCCAAATGGACGTCAAGTGTGCATTTCTCAATGGAGAACTTGAAGAAACGGTGTACGTGGAGCAACCTCTTGGGTTAGTGAACGAAAAGCATCCAAATCATTGCTATATTTTGGATAAAGTTGTATACGGTCTTAAACAAGCTCCGAGAGCATGGTATGAAACGCTTACAAAATTTTTAAAGATGTCTAAATTCAAACAAGGTTCGGTTGACCCAACCTTCTTTCGCAAAAAGGAAGGTAACCACCTTATGATAGTTCAAATTTATGTCGATGACATCATCTTTGGCTCCACGAATCCCAGCTTAACGGCTGAATTCAGAAAGCTGATGGAGACTAAGTTTGAAATGAGCTCAATGGGTCCAATTAAATTTTTCCTTGGTTTAAACATAAGACAGGGACCCGAAGGCATCTTAATTAATCAGGAAGCTTACACGAAGACTCTCCTAGCAAAGTTCGGTATGATGGGAGACTCAAAAGTTAAAGTCCCAATGGCATTCGGCACTAAGCTTACCCCATCACTAGACAAACCAGCTGTTGATATCACGCTCTATCGTCAAATGATTGGATCGTTAATGTATCTAACTGCTAGCAGGCCTGATATCATGTTCTCTGTGTGTTATTGTGCTCGATTTCAGGCAAACCCACGTGAACCTCACATGCTTGCAGTGAAGAACATCTTACGATATCTCAAGCGAACCACCTCCTTAGGTCTGTGGTATCCATCCAACTCAGGCTCCTTTGTTCAAGCCTATTCTGATGCTGACCTTGGAGGATGTGGACTCGACCGAAAAAGCACAACTGGTGGATGTCAATTTCTTGACAGGAAGTTAGTCAGCTGGCAATCCAAGAAACAGACATGCGTGTCACTGTCTACTGCCGAAGCGGAATATATTGCAGCTGCATCCTGCACATCACAAGTGATTTGGATCCAAAGCCAACTTCGAGACTACGGACTCAATATGAAGAAGATCCCACTATATTGTGACTCTGAAAGTGCAATTAGGATCTGTCATAACCCAGTGCAGCACTCCAAAACCAAACACATAGCACTAAGGTATCACTTCATCAAAGATCACGTGGAAGATGGAAACGTCGAAGTTCACTTCGTAAGAACCACTGATCAACTGGCTGACGTCTTTACAAAAGCTCTTCCTGAAGCATCATTCAATAAAATATTGCAAGGACTTGGTATGATGGAATTAGAGTCAGTACCTCACGCTACCTCTCAAACTCAAACATAACAACCGAACATTCGGGTTCGTTTCAACTATCTAACCCACTCATTTCTTTAAAGATAGTTTCTCAATGTTGTGTATTGCATGTACAATTATGTTTTTCCTCGTTTGATTCAAAAAAAAAATAATAAAAAAAAAATAAAATAAAAAAAAATAAAATAAAAAAAATTTCTAAAACCGAAACCAACCGAAGGTTCGGGTTCGGTTTTCCAAAACTTTTATCAACCGAAACCACCTGAAAGTTCGGGTTCGGTTTTTCAAAACTTTTCTCAACCAAAACCAACCGAAGGTTCGGGTTCGGTTTATCTCAAAAATTCCAAAATTTTTTGTGTGTTATTATTCGTTTATGAGGATACATTTTATGAAATTCCTAAATGTCCCTAGAAGCATGCTGATGTATGTGTCTCAAGCCTCATAAGATTTTGAATAAAGGCCTTCATGACCTGGTATACACAAACCTTGTCTTCCCAATAAGGCCACTTCATTTATTCTAATCGTGAGCTACCTCACTCTTTTCTCACATGAGTTAAGAATTTCCTGCTTGGTCCTTCTTTTCGCAGTAGAGGTACTTTTGTTATCCTACACCATCTCTTATCACTTCTCCACTACACTCATTCCATCATGGTAACCCTTGAGATTCTCAGCACTTACCACTGAGGTTTATGGTTGCACAACATCTGTGTTTAGGATCTTAGTTTTGTGTCACTACGAACTAAGTGAAACCCAAAATTCAACACCTAATGAATTGACGGTGAACAATTAAATTGTTCAAGCTTTCACTAAAGAATTGACGAAAGTACCCTATTAAAATCTCCAATTTTATGTGATTCCTATGAAATTGTGACAAACCCATAACATTTCTTCCGTTGGGATCTTGTTCTTATTTTTCTTTCTGAGATTTTATTTTTAAACCAGTCGTTTTTAGCCTAATTAAAAGAAGCCTTTCAACATTTCTCTATAAATGGTTGATCGTAATATTAACGGACATTCTTTTTAAATCCTAAGTTTTTCTTTGTCCTGTGGCATTCAATGCGCGTGGTTAAACAGTAACGGCTTGTCCCTATGAAACGGCGCTTATTGGGCGGCGTGGTCCTAGGAATCTGACACTCTCTCTCCTACGTGATCATCGTCCATCCCAACTGTCATCCATACGAGATTTGAAACGATCTTTCTCTCTCTTCTCACCAACTATAAATAGCCCATTCCCCCTCCTTTTACCTCTTTACCACTCTCAAAACTTCCAAAAACTCAAACACCCCCATACAGTTTCCTGTTCATCATCTTCTTCACACCTGCATCAATGGCTGACTCTTCTTCAGTTCATGCTACCTCCCAGATTCTTCCTATTCGCCCGCAGCAATGCTTGGTCATTGATCTTAACCCAAAGGCATACGACCCTTATATGTCGCCGGTCATAGAGTGCTTAAAGTATTCACAACTCGTACCAGCACTTTCCAGGATCGAATCGGTGCCAATGGAGGCCCTATCGCAGGTCTACGCGACTGCATACTATGACAGGGCTGTCGACCGGGTCTTTTTCGAGATTGGAGACCACAAAACCTCCGTCTCCCGCCCTCGTTTCTGCTCGTTGCTCGGATTTGCTTCTGACCCGTCCAGAGTTCATCCGGAGTCGATACAGATTGGTCATCTGTATAGCATGTTTTACAACATGGGATACACAGAGGTTCTTACATCAGTTGCAAGATTCAAAAAATCGTGCTTGCCGCCTCAATGGAACGGTTTATTTACAGTCCTTTTCAAGGGACTGTCGGAGAGAAGATCAGGTTCAGACGGTGCAAGTCGTCTGTTCCTCACCATCCTGTACGGCGTTTATAATGGGATCAACCTGGATTACGGGTTTGTTCTATGGCAACAGCTCATTCAAAGCCTCTCCTCTTCATCCAGACACTCTGAAGTTTCGTTGGCTCGATTATGGATACTGATAACCAAATGGGCCATGGACAGATTCGACGTTCCTACTGCTGACGGTGCATCGATGTCTTCTGTTGGTACTTTCCATACCAAGAAGATCATCATCTCAGATGCATCAAAATTCACCTTTATTGGTTCAATTCCGGAGTCCATGTATGGTGCTGTCCCTTCGGATAACAGGTTGATTCGGAAGCTCAAGGAGCTAACACCGTCTGGTCCAAGGGATCTGACCTCGGATATGCTCAGGTCTATTCATGATGCAGATAAACCGGTGAGCAAAGGTAAAAAGGCGGACAAAGGAAAACAAGCCTCCAAAGCTTCAAAGGGGCCTTCTCCTAAAAAGAGGAAACAGCCAAAAGCTACTCCTTCCCCCCCACCGAAGAAGAGGAAGACCCAACCGAAGCGAAAGCTTGTTATACCCTCCTCTTCGAGTGACTCTGAGGGTGAGAGTTCGGGTTCTGACGATTCTCAAGGGGATGCATCTCCTCAAAGAGGCAATACACCACCTCGATCCCCTACCCCAGAGATTGAACTACCCAAATCCCCAATTCCTTCCCCTCCACATATCTTTACCACCACCACTGAATCACCACACATAACCGAACCTCCTCAACCCAAGACCCACACAACCGAAACTACCCATATTCTACCATCAACCGAAAATACCCATACTCCACCACCAACCGAATCTATACCTTCACCAACTCAACCTTCTCCCACTAAACCCTCAACACCCCCAACCTCTCCACCCTCTTCATCTCATGACAATGCATCTGAGGGTGAAAACCCTTATCTCGGGGGAGACAACATGATCTTTGATTCGGTCTACTATAGTCCGTTTCAAGTTCAAAGTGACGAGGAGGATGATGCCCCAGTAACTAAGAAACATCTCAAACAGCTCAACGAGAAGATTGATCTACTTCTCGCCTCCTCGTCTAACCAACAATCAATCCTGTCTGAAGCTGCACTTCAGAAGATTGTTGATGCCTTCTCCAGGGCTCAACATGATTCAGCAACCTCAGCAACTGCAGCAATTCAGGCATCCACCTGGGCATGTGAGGCAACGACCGAAAAAGTCGATAAACTATTTTCTGATGCCTCTGTCCTACTGCAGTCCATGCAAGAAAGTGCAAATGCCACAAAGGCATCGTTGGAACCAATTGTCCAACAATTGGTCACGTTTGTCTCATCGGAGTTGCCTTCGTTCGCCAATCTACGTCAAAACATAAGCGACGACAACTCGGCCTTTACCGCCTCCATTGAAGCTCGCCTCGTCAAGCTCCAAGAAGATCTGACAACCGAGCGTTCTTTAATGGATGATCTGGCTTCTAAAACCACTGCACTTGAGGTCAAGACCACTCAACTCTCTCAATCCCAACAAGAACTGGAAGATCTTCGCTCTGAACGGGAGGTGGTGAAGACGTGTGTTTCGGATGTCCACGCTGTTATCTCAAACATTCTGGAAGCACACGATCCAATTTTAAACTTTTCGGTGAGGCGATCCCTTGCTGAAAAGGTCTCTCCAGCCATCGATCTACTCAACAAAGTCGAAGGCCTCCCAAGTTTCGTGTCCATTCCGAAACAAGGGGGAGATGAGAAGACAAGTTCAAAACCACCTCCTTCCTCCAAAGCTACTCACACAACTGAACCATCTTCAACTCATCAATCTTTAGGTTCGGGTGTGAAGAACAAAGGCAAAATTATAGCTGAGGACGAAGATGAAGAAGGCGACAAGGAGACTATTGCCGACATTTTAAAACGAAAGAACAGTCGCAATGTTGGTGAAGATGCCAGTCGTGTGGTGCGTGAGGCTGCCAAAGCCGAACGCAAGCAAAAAGAAGCCCATGATCTCCTTGAGAGCCGAAAGACTCTCTTCCCTGCCTGGACCAGGGAATGCTTGATCAAAGAGGCCATTGAAACACCCAACATATTATGGCTCGAGCCGGTTATATCGTTCGACTGCAGCAACACTGTCGATTCGCAGTTCGATATGCCGCTGACTCGAAAGGCGTTCATCTTCCACGTCTTCTCTAATATTTTTGAAGTCCCTCACCCGAACGCTGAGCTTGACAGGGAGCTCATTGACTTCTATCTGAAGGCGGCTCGTCCACAATTCCTTACATGGAGCGCCCAGAAGATCGTAAACGTTCGGGTGCTAAAACCATATACTGAAGGACGTTTTATAAACGTTCGGTTCAAACTGATTCGGGGATCTGCAAAATCTGCTCATCCTATCTCTCTGGCAGATCTACCAAATCTAAATCCTCATGATTGGATCGTCCTGTATAATATCCTTTTGACCAATGAAGCTGAATATGGTCCCATTCTAGACCATGTCAAAAGGATGTTAATCTGCTACATCATGGAGGTTGCCCTTATGGATCAGGAGGTCGCCACAGTCTTCAAGAAGAAACCCAAAATTGCTCCTGTGGGATCGGCCAGTGATCTCAATCAAATGCTGCTGGGCAAGATTGATCCAAGACGTAACACCGTCATGTTCACTCGAGCGGAAGGACAGAAATGTCTCTTCGCTTTAGCTGACAAACATCTTTACACCACAACCTGTTTGGAGCATGTGTTGTTCATTGTCAAACGGTGTAAAGAGAACTCGGCCGATGATGTCAAGTATTTTGAAGATATGATTAACTGGTACATCCGGTTTAGACAGACCATTCTTTCAATCACCAAGTGTCTGTTTAGTACTGTGAAGAAGGTACCAGTTTCGGCTGCTGGCCCAAGAAATTAGTAAATGTCTCGCTCTAAATTGACGTAAAGGGGGAGATTGTTGGGCTTTATAGATTGCGTCTTTTGGGCTCATCTAATTATGCTACTTTGTATTCCGGTTTGGGCCTGTCCAACCGAGAGTCTTTTATGCTTTGTATATAAGTTAATGCTTGCATGCATATTAGGTTAAGGTTTCAGAGATCTGCGTATAACGATTTTTCTTGACAATAAAAGGTTTCTTTGATCGTTCTTGTAACCTTCCAATCCTCTACAGTTGATGTTCTTAAACGAGCTCTTCTGAGGATTTTGTTTTAATCATTCGACACGTTTGATTCAATCTTGTTCTGTTCTTTTATTGTGTTCATATTGTCATTTGTTTACTTACTTGTTCAAGATCTAATCGATCTTCATAGATTAAAAGAAAGTTTAATCACATCAAAGTTTATTCTTCCTTGCTCCACATTCTCACTTCTTCTTAGTCCCTGCAAGTCATAACAAAAATGAATACCACAACCGCTATCAAGGACCCAAGATTTAGAATGGGGTGAGTTATTAGAAATGATAGTGTAAATACCTGCATGGTTGGGTTTAACTTTCCCATCCTTCACATCTTACTGGTATTTTGGGCAGTTCCGCTTCCAATGTGATTTTTCATGGCAATAGAAGCATTCAGCCTCTTTTGGGTCAGAAGAAGGAGTGACGAAACCTTTCTTGGTTCCACTTGAAGAAGAGCCATCAAGGGTCCGTGTAACATCATAAAATTTCAAACCAAAAATTTTTCATTTTTACAATCATCAAAACATGAGTAATAAGTTTAGGTTCCAATGTAACAACTTAGTCACAACCGATTACATAACAAAAGATCACAAATGGTTTCCCCGAGTGTGTGTATGATCACGCCGGTGCCTTCCCACGGTCCTCGCTAGTACCTGAAACACATAACACAACAATTGTAAGCATAAATGCTTAGTGAGTTCCCCAAAATACAACCTACGCACATACGCCTTTCCAGGCCTTGACCTTCCGGTCCATGTGTCTTAGGGGACTTCCGTTCCGACTGGGTAAACCTTCTGGTCCTACCCATGTCTACCTTACAGTCCATATGACCACGCCTTCCGGCCCATAACATGTTGCCTTCCGGCCCGAATCAAGCATATCATACATGGCACATATAACGTATAACTTAACACACATAAGGCATATATCTCATATCATATTTGACCTTCCGGTCACACAGTCAAAACCCTTCCGGGTATAGTATAGTGAGAAGACTCACCTCGTATGCCTCGCTAAGTCGCTAATCGTGAATCCTAGAATCACTCGTGCTCGAACCCTCGAGTTGCATTCCTCCTATGATATCATGAATCTATAATTATTACTTGTACCACTAAGGTTGACCATCCATATCAAGTCAACATAGGTTGACTTGGTCAACAGTCTCTAGTCAATTTGGACCGGACTCGGCGAGTGCACTATAGTGACTCGGCGAGTCTACGCGTTTTAACCAACTCTCAAGGATTTTCCCTTTGACTCGTCGAGTACTCCCCTGACTCGACGAGTTCCACCTGGGCTTGAATCACAGGACCACCGCGACTCAACTCGCCGAGTCGCAAGGACAACTCGGCGAGTCCCAAATTGACTTGGTCCACCTATCAAAACCTTTCCAACTCTCTGCAACTCACTGAGTCGCCCACAACTCGGTCAGGACTACACACTGGGTGGTCTCAAGGATAATCTTCAAGCGACTCGTCGAGTCTGTTCTTCAGACTCGGCGAGTCCATGCCATGCACCAGCTAAAACTGGCTTTTGCGGTCAGATCTGTTCAATACATACATAGATCTGGCCTTCCCAAGCTTATTTGTCACGTAAAGTCTCAGTCTTGGTCGCCATGCAATGCATACAAGGCTTATCTTGGAGAAACAACCTCTAATATGGCAACCCTAGCTTCTAACTCAAAATAATGGGCATAAAGCTTGTCATATGGGGTCTCCTGGACTAGCTAAGGTCCAGATCTAGGTTCCATATCTCCATGGGACCTTTCATACTTCCAATTTAAGCCAAGAATTGCAAGAAGAAACCCTAGATTTGACACATCAACCCAAAATACGAAGTTTGGCTCTGAAAGTTACCTCAAGAAGGCTCCCTTGATGAAATAGAAGCAGATCCAAGCTCCCCAACTCTTCAAGCTTGATCCTCTCCCCCCTTTCTTGTAATAATACACAAAATGATGAACAAATGGCCTCCAAACACACTCACAAGGGATCACAGTCGTATGGGTGCTCTTAGGGTTCAAGGTGGCCGCAAATGAAGGCCATAAGGTCCTTTAAATAGGGCTTAGGACCGGGAAATTAGGGTTTCATTAAACAGTGCAGACTCGCCGAGTCCATCCCTTGGACTCAGCGAGTCTGGACGCGAACCTTCGCCCAAAACCGCGACCCGACTCGGCGAGTTCAACCTCCAACTCGCCGAGTCCCCTCACAGAATATCAAAAAATATGAAAATAAAGGTACCTGGGGATTCGGGCTGTTACAATTCTCCCCCACTAGAATAAGGCTTCGCCCTCGAAGTCCCGCTAGGAAAATAGCTCCGGATGCTGCTCCAGCGTCTCACGTTGTGGCTCCCAGGTCATCTCTGATCCCTTCCGATGCTGCCACTGAACCAATACCAGGGGTACCTCCTTGTTTCTCAAAACCTTGATCTTCCGATCTCTGATGGCCACTGGTCTTTCAGCATAATTCAGGCTTGCATCCACCTGAATATCCCCTAATGGAACCACCGCCGATTCTTCGGCTATACACTTCCTCAACTGCGACACATGGAAGGTGTTGTGAATCTGTACCAACTCTGCTGGCAAGTCTAAACGGTAGGCTACCCGGCCCACCCTCGCGATCACACGGAAAGGACCAATATATCGGGACCCCAACTTGCCCCTCTTCCTGAACCGAATCACTCCTTTCCAAGGAGAGACCTTCAGGAGTACGAGATCACCAACTTGAAACTCAAGCTCGGACCGTCGTCTGTCTGCATAACTCTTCTGTCGGCTTTGGGCAGTCAACAACCTCTGCCTGACCAGCTGAATTTTCTCGGTCTTCTGAAGCACGATCTCCGTGCTACCCATAACCTGCTGTCCCACCTCACCCCAACAGATGGGGTTGCAACACCTCCGCCCATACAACAGCTCAAAGGGCGGCATACCAATGCTCGAATGATGGCTGTTGTTATACGAGAACTCTGCTAAAGGTAGATAGGTGTCCCAGCTCCCTCCGAAGTCCAACACACATGCCCGAAGCATGTCCTCAAGTGTTGGAATCGTCCGCTCACTCTGACCGTCTATCTGGGGATGATATGCAGTACTGAAATGTAACCTAGTACCCAACTCCTCATGGAAATTCTTCTAGAACCTGGAAGTGAAACGCACGTCACGGTCCGAAATAATCGAGATCGGCACCCCGTGCCGAGATACTACTTCCCTCACATACAACTCGGCCAACTTCTCCGCAGAAGAGCTCTCGCTAATGGCTAGAAAATGAGTGCTCTTTGTCAGCCGATCCACGATCACCCAAATCGCATCGACTCCCCTCGCCGTTCGTGGTAACTTGGTGATGAAATCCATAGAGATTTGTTCCCACTTCCATTCGGGAATCTCTAGCGGTTGCAGCTTACCGTGCAGTCGCTGGTGCTCGGCCTTGACCCGCCGACAAGTCAAGCACTTCTCGACAAACCAAGCGACATCCTTTTTCATACATGGCCACCAGTACTCCTTCTTGAGATCCAAATACATTTTCGTAGCACCAGGATGAATCGAGAATTTCGATCGATGTGCTTCCTCCATCAAAATAGTGCTCGCACCGCCCACAAACGGCACCCAAATTCGACCCTGAAAAGTCATAAGCCCTCGACCATCCGTAACAAATCCTGATACCCGACCTACAACCCGCTCCTTCTTCTGATGTTCCGGCTTTGCAGCCTCCACCTGAGCTCCTCGAATAATATCCAGAATTGGGGTCAAAACCGTCAATCTCATACAAATATCTCGGATCGGGGCGCTATCCGCCCTACGACTCAACGCGTCGGCTACCACATTAGCCTTGCCTGGGTGGTACAGGATCTCACAATCGTAATCCTTCACCACATCCAACCACCTTCTCTGTCGCATATTTAGATTTGGCTGATCCATCAAGTACGTCAAGCTCTTATGGTCCGTGTAAATCGTACACCGAACCCCGTACAAATAGTGTCGCCAGATCTTGAGGGCAAACACCACCACCCCCAATTCCAGGTCGTGCGTGGGATATCTCGACCCATGAGCCTTTAACTGCCTCGAAGCGTACGCTATCACATGACCCCTCTGTATAAGCACCGCCCCCAAACCCGATATAGAGGCATCACAGTATACCACAAAATCCTCCATCCCTTTCAGGAGTGCAAGCGCTGGAGCCTTGCAAAATTTCTGACAAAGCGTCTCGAATGAGGACTGCTGCTCCGGTCCCCATGAAAACGTAACACCCTTCCGGGTCATCCTAGTAAGTGGCACAACGATCTTGGAGAAATCCTTGATAAACCTGCGATAATATCCCGCCAAACCCAGAAAACTCCTGATCTCGGTGGGCGATCTCGGCACCTCCCACCTCAACACCGCCTCAATCTTGGCCGGGTCAACCAATATCCCTTTCTGGTTCACAAGATGCCCGAGGAACTGGACCTCTCGTAACCAGAAATCACACTTGGAGAACTTGGCATACAGTCTCTCCGATCATAAAACCCCAAGAATCTCCCTCAAATGTTCCTCATGCTGATCCCTAGTCCTCGAATACACCATAATATCATCGATGAATACAATCACCGACCGATCCAGCATCGTTCGGCAAACCCGGTTCATGAGATCCATGAATGCGGCCGGGGCATTGGTGAGCCCAAAAGGCATCACCACAAACTCATAATGTCCGTAACGAGTCCTGAAAGAAGTCTTTTGGATATCCTCCTCGCGAACCCTCATCTGATGATATCCCGACCTCAAGTCAATCTTGGAAAACCAAGATGACCCCTGCAACTGATCGAACAGATCGTCCATCCTAGGTAACGGATATCGGTTCTTAACCGTCAACTTGTTCAACTCCCGATAATCGATACACATCCGATGTGAACCATCCTTTTTCTTGACGAACAAAATCGGTGCTCCCCAAGGCGAGCTACTCGGTCAAATGAATCCCTTTCCCAACAGCTCCTGAAGCTGTGAGGATAATTCCTGCATATCCGGCGGAGTGAGACGATAAGGCGCCTTGGTGATGGGCGCTGCTCCCGGAACCAAATCGATACGAAACTCCACTTGCCTCTCCGGAGGCACACCTGGTAACTCTTCGGGGAACACATCCGAAAACTCGGATACAATCGGAACGTCATCAATCGAATTGGGCCTCTCCGCAGTCACACGAGTATCCATCACATAGGCTATGAATCCATCACAGCCCTGCTGCAAACTCTGCCTTGCCCTGGCAGCCGAACAAAACACCGACCCACACCGGGTCCCCTCGCTATAAACCGTGAGCACTCCCCCACTAGGGTCTCGAATCATCACCAGCTATCTCTCGCAGTCAATGACTGCTCCAAACTTGCTCAACCAATCCATGCCCACGATAACGCAAACATCCCCCATAGCTATAGGGACCAAGTCTATAGGAAACTCGACCCCAAAAATCTCGAGCACGCATCCTCGAATCACCTCGGTGGCGTATACCACTTTCTCATTTGCTATAGCAACTCGCAGGGGACGACTCATCACCTCCCGATCGATACCGATGTGCTGGCTAAAAGCCAACGAAACAATAGACCGACTCGCACCCGAGTCGAATAATACCAAAGCAGGCACATGATTCACAAGAAAAGTACCTACGCATATAATAATATAAGCACAATATCTCAGTATAAATGTAAATACATGAAAGAATACATACCGGCCACGACATCAGGCGCCGCGCGGACCTCCTCCTCAGTCAACTGGAAAGCTCTCCCACGAGCCTTCGGAGCCTCGGCCTTTACTGGCCGAACCTCGGGAACCCTGGCAGCAGGCGTAGATCCCTGGCGAAGCTGGGGGCACTCGGCCTTCCGATGGCCAGTCTGGTTGCAATGGAAGCAAACCATGAATCCCTTGGGGCAATCTCTAGCAATGTACCCCTCCTTGCCACACTTGTAGCAAGCACCCGATCGACACGCCCCCTCGTGACCCTTGCCGCACTTCCCGCAAGTGCGGCTCTTCTGACCTCCGGATCTCAAATCAGCGGACTTGATCCGCTTGGTTGCCGGCTGAGACTGAGCCGGCCGCCGATCCACCCGATGAGACTCGGCCTCCTCCCTGGCCTGGGTCTCCAACTTGATCTCATGCTTCCTGGCATTCGCCTGAAGTTTAGCAAAAGTCTGATATGACGAGTTCGATACGAATTCCCGGATATCCCTCCTCAGCACTCCCAAATAACGACTTATCCGAGCTTACTCCTTGGACACCAGCTCGGGGCAGAACATCACCCTCTCATGAAACTTCCGCGTGATCACCGTAATAGAATCATTACCCTGCTTGAGGGTCAAGAACTCTTGAACCAACCGTTCCCTATCCACCGGGGGAACATACTCGTCTCTGAACATATCAATAAACCTCTCCCAAGTCACAGTTGAGACCTCTGCCAGAGTGAAGTTCGCTGTCACGAACTTCCACCAATCCTTTGCTCCCAGGCGGAGCTGGTTCAGGGCGAACCGAACCCTCAGATGCTCCGGACATGAACAAGTATAGAATCATCCCTCGATATCAGCAATCCATCTCATCGCAGCAATCGGATCATGCGTCCCGTCAAACTCTGGAGGCTTCGTGTTGCTGAACTCCCGAAACAGCAACGAGTCACCCCCTGTGGTCTGGCAGCGGCCACAGCTGCGGTAGTTGCAGCGGCGGCAGCCTCAGTCAACGCGGCGTACCGCTCATCAAATGTCTCCATCAGCATGGTCTTAATAGACCCAAACATCTCCGGAATCTCGGCCCGGATCGCTGCAGCTACCTCTTCATGAATCATCTAACAAAGCTCCTCGTCAGTCACACCACTCGTACCAGGTCTGTGTCGTGGTCCAACCATGATTTCTCTGAAATACAACATAAAAATATCAGAGACTCTATCGGGCATAATCGCACTCGATAACGTAGTCCTACTCAGTCTCCGATACCCAGGGATTCTTACTTGGGCTACCCACTGACCCAGTGTCGTTGGTAGTATGGGCCCAATACTACCAATTACACCGCGTCGGTATTCACCCCAAGTCCTCCTTCCCAAACCCCGAATCCTGAGTACTCTATTCTTGCCATACACTAGTTACCCACTCGCTCTCAAGCACCTCATAGAAGCAGGTTTCCCTAGACTAATGCATCACAAAATCAGGCCACTCTAGTCCTAATATGTATACCTAGTCTACTAGCATGCGTATCATATCATATCATATCTCATAACACATATTGTAAGAGTATTTTAGGGATTTTACCGTTCGGGCGCTGGCTGACCGTACACACTCTTTCTTCTTTGGTGGTCTCAAAATCACTTATAAATTTTTTATTGATTTATTAATTAAAATTTTCTCAAATCCCCGGTTTAAGTTCAGTTACGCCCGAAGGTGTACCCGAATCCCTCAAACCAAGGCTCTGATACCAACTTGTAACATCATAAAATTTCAAACCAAAAATTTATCATTTTTACAATCATCAAAACATGAGTAATAAGTTTAGGTTCCAATGTAACAACTTAGTCACAACTGATTACATAAAAAAAGATCACAAATGGTTTCCCCGAGTGTGTGTACGATCACGCCGGCGCCTTCCCACGGTCCTCGCTAGTACCTGAAACACATAACACAACAACTGTAAGCATAAATGCTTAGTGAGTTCCCCAAAATACAACCTACGCACATACGCCTTTCCAGGCCTTGACCTTCCGGTCCATGTGTCTCAGGGGACTTCCGTCCCGACTGGGTAAACCTTCCGGTCCTACCCATGTCAACCTTACAGTCCATATGACCACGCCTTCCAGCCCATAACATGTTGCCTTCCGGCCCGAATCAAGCATATCATACATGGCACATATAACGAATAACTTAACACACATAAGGCATATATCTCATATCATATTTGACCTTCCGGTCACACAGTCAAAACCCTTCCGGGTACAGTATAGTGAGAAGACTCACCTCGTATGCCTCGCTAAGTCGCTAATCGTGAATCCTGGAATCACTCATGCTCGAACCCTCGACCTGCAATCCTCCTATGATATCATGAATCTATAATTATTACTTGAACCACTAAGGTTGACCATCCATATCAAGTCAACACAGATTGACTTGGTCAACAGTCTCTAGTCAATTTGGACCGGACTCGGTGAGTGCACTATAGTGACTCGGCGAGTTTACGCGTTTTAACCAACTCTCAAGGATTTTCCCTTTGACTCGTCTAGTACTCCCCTCACTCGACGAGTTCCACCTGGGCCTGAATCACAGGGCCACCGCGACTCAACTCACCGAGTCGCAAGGACAACTCGGAGAGTCCCAACTTGACTCGGTCCACCTGTCAAAACCTTTCCAACTCTCTGCGACTCACTGAGTCGCCCACAACTCGGTCAGGACTACACACTGGGCGGTCTCAAGGACAATCTTCAAGCGACTCGTCGAGTTTGTTCTTCAGACTCGGCGAGCCATGCCATGCACCAGCTAAAACTGGCTTTTACGGTCAGATCCGTTCCATATATAGATAGATCTGGCCTTCCCAAGCTTATTTGTCACGTAAAGTCTCAGTCTTGGTCGCCATGCAATGCATACAAGGCTTATCTTGGAGAAACAACCTCTAATATGGCAACCCTAGCTTCTAATTCAAAAGAATGGGCATAAAGCTTGTCATATGGGGTCTCGTGGACCTGCTAAGGTCCAGATCTAGGTTCCATATCTCCATGGGACCTTTCATACTTCCCATTTAAGCCAAGAATTGCAAGAAGAAACCCTAGATTTGACACATCAACCCAAAATACAAAGTTTGGCTCTGAAAGTTACCTCAAGAAGGCTCCCTTGATGAAATAGAAGCAAATCCAAGCTCCCCAACTCTTCAAGCTTGATCCTCTCCCTCCTTTCTTGTAATAATACACAAAATGATGAACAAATGGCCTCCAAACACACTCACAAGGGCTCACAGTCGTGTGGGTGCTCTTAGGGTTCAAGGTGGCCGCAAATGAAGGCCATAAGGTCCTTTAAATAGGGCTTAAGACCGGGAAATTAGGGTTTCATTAAACAGCGCGGACTCGCCGAGTCCATTCATTGGACTCGGCGAGTCCGGATGCGAACCTTCGCCCAAAACCGCGACCCGACTCGGCGAGTTCGACCTCCAACTCGCCGAGTCCCCTCACAGAATATCAAAAAATATGAAAATGAAGGTACCTGGGGATTCGGGCTGTTACAGTCCGAGCCTTGGTACCCTTCGAAGAACTCTTTCTCTTCTTCCCTCGACTTTTCCCGATTGCTAAAACCGGAGTGGAGTTTGGAGTAGGAGTGTTAACAACCGACTTCCCCTTAAGACCTGTTTCAGTGGTCTTGAGAAGTCCCTGAAGTTTGCTGAGTGTGACCTCTTCCTTATTCATGTGATATGTCATGCGGAATTGATTATAACACGATCGTAAGGAGTGAAAAATGATATCTATTGCAAGCTCCTCAGGGAAGTTCACATTTAGCTTCAGCAATCGATCCACATACCTTTGCATTTTCTGCATGTGGCTCGTCACGGATTCCCCATCCTTCATCATGGTTGTTATCATGGAGCAGATGATTTCATACCTCTCTTGTCGTGCACTTTGATGGTATCTTTCCATCAGATCTTGGTGCATTTCATAAGGGTAGAAATCCTCATGGGACTTTTGGAGTTCCACTGTCATCGTGGCCATCATGATGCATGCCACTTTTGTAGCATCCCTTTCATGTGCCTGAAAGTCAGCGATATCCTGAGGAGTTGCAGTGGTCTCATCAATCTCCTTAAGCTCCTTGTCAAGGACATATTCTTTGTCCTCGTAGCGGGTAATCATCCTGATGTTTCTGATCCACTCATTGAAGTTGGATCCATCAAAAGTGACTTTCCCACACAAGTTCATAAGGGTAAAGGAGCCATTTGGATTAGATCCAGAAGCAGCAATGTTTGAAGACATCTGAAGGAAGAGGACAAGATTAGTTTAGATTGTAAAGAGTCCTTAATAATACACCCAAATGTAATATTAAGGCTAGGATCCAATCACAATATATTATAACTTAGAAGAGGTATGCCGTAATCCAAGCTATAACATATTTGAAAGGTAGGTGAATGACGATTCACCAATTTCCACCACGAAAACCGAAATATTAAATATTAGCTTTTTGATTGATTCTTAGAAATTCCTAGGTTCTTTGAGATTCAATGAACTTTTCAAAGGCATGTTTCAATCTCGAGTGTGCCCTCCAAGTTTTGTGACTGGGATACCGAGGATCACAAAACGAGGTGTGAAGTAACCATGCAAATCACTTGGTACCCTTAAAGTTTATCACTCAATTGATGTGCCGCTAAACCACACACGCTCCACCGATACTATAATAAACCTTAAGTCACCCTTTACCTACCTTGTTAAGTGCAAGTTAGTGTGCCGGTTAACCACACACGCTCCACTAACGACTTAAACAAAGTGTAAAGTGTAATTTCATGGATTGGCACCTTATTCACATTTTCCTAAAGTAACTAAGATTGGGAATTTAATAAAACATTTAGTTACTTTATAATATTTATCATACTTTTAACGAGAATTTATAAATCCTTGTCCTACCCATTCGGCTAACGACCCTCCACCAGTCAAGCAAGCGGTGGGTGAGAGTGGACACCCATTAAGTTGCCATTTTATATGCAACAACCTTATACCCACCTTATAGACCGGCTTCGTGAATGAGGCGTACTAGCGGTAAGACGACTTTGTTCTTATACATATATATATATACATATATATATATATATATATATATATATATATATATATATATATATATATATATATATATATATATATATAATTATTAAATTATAATAATATAAGTATAAGGGTTGAATTTTAACTTTTAAAATTCTAAGAATTGGAACTAAAGTTTTAACATGACTTTATTTGTTCCAAAACGTGAGGGCAAGTTTTGTAAACATTCAAAACTTTTCATTTCTTGTAACTTATGAGTTTAATAGAGTAATAAAAATGAAGACAATTCATTTTTCTAACTCTTGTGTTCTTTTAATGGTTTTAATTCAAGTGACTTTTGGTTTTCCATAACTTGTGGACAAGCTATGGACTCCATTAAAACACATTATGATCAAGAATTAATCTACCACATAGCTTACAAATAATTCCTATGATCATCTAAACATCATAAGAACAACAACATGAATATGAACACTTTCATAAATCAAAATTACACTTAAAACTTTGTAATTTTGATAACTAGTTGTTGTAAATGAATTAGCAAAGATATTACACCATCTAAAACAAATTTTCAAGTACCAAAATAGTTTAGGGTAAGGTTTCTAGTCCATTTCCAGCAACTAAAGTCAAAAATCTACACTCTGTGGCTCCTACTCGTCGAGTGCATGAACCTACTCGACGAGTAGGTTGAAGATACAAGTGAAATCGGCGAGTCCCCCCATGGACTCGGCGAGTTCATCAGGCAGATAGCAAGTTTTTCAACTTTTTTCAACTTTTTAGCACAAATAACAAACAAACAAGCCTAGGCTCTGATACAACTGATGGGTTTTCAGCATTCTAACACTTCCTAAGTGTACATGCAACCCTAATAACCTTAGATCTATGTTTGTCTAATTATCATGCAAAGTTGAATTCCAAGGCTATATTCCTATCTAGCATACATGGGGAACAATTTTTAACTTTAATGAAAGATAGAATAACTTACCTTGTTGTTTCTTATGTTTCTTAAAACCTTGTGAGCCTAGCACCCCAAGTGTGATGCCTCAAATGCTTCACACAACACCAAATGCTCTTGGAAAGACTTTTGAGAGAATACACACTTCTTAAAAATCAGCCTAGCCCTCTTGTTTCATATGTGTAGCCGATTTTGGTGGAGAATAGGATTCTTATATAGTGTTGACACATCTAGGGTTACACCATGTAAACCTTAATGTGTCATGACTCTTCATTTCCATGACCCATGGGTTTGTAACTCCCATGGAGCATCCATGGAGCATCCTATGGGTTGAACCCAACTTGATAATCCATGGAGACTCTTAGCCAACTATGCAAGATACAGATGATTTACATAATCAACCCATATATTTAATTAGTTATCTTTTGATCACTTAATTAATTCTAAATTAATTCTTGATCAAACTAATCAAATAATATTATTAATATATTAGAACTTATAATATATTAATAATCTCCAAGTGTTATTTCTCTCATTTAGTCTATCCAATTGCATGGTGCCATGCAACCCAAATGGACCATGCCGGGTCGGGTCTAGTACATACCAGAAATAGTTATGGACTTAGACACCTTATCCAAAAAAACGTGCACCGATAAACACTTGTAAAAAAAAAGCTATTTCCCAAAAGTTTTAACCTTAAGCTAGGGCATAAGCCACTCTAGATGAAATTTATATCACCCACAACGCAAAATCAGATAGAGGACTAGTTCGTCGAACTGCTCCTGGATATGATGTTGCTCTTATGCAGAAACAATTGCCTGGTACTCAACCACATCCATCCGGCTCACAATGATCTTGGTCATATAGGCTAGAGCCTTATAATGAGCCCCCATAGTGCTCACCCTGGTGGGAGTGGCACCAATACGATGATAAAGGAAGGTTAGTAATCCTCCACTAGCGGAGTATGTTGGGCAGCCAATCTGGCTCATAGGGCATAATCCGTTTCCCCAACAGACCACAAGTGGGTCGGGAAACATCTGCAATATGGTCTAAGTAGTATATAGTAGGAATGATCATCCTTGATGTCCTCATCAAATAGGGAACCTTTCTATCAAGGAAATTAAGCTGATAGTGTGGCCTGGGCAGAGAGGATGTTGGAGTAGGAGGGGTAGGCTCCTCATCCGAAAGGCCCTCTTCATCCTCAATGGGATCACTGTCATCTATCTCCTGCTCTGATACTAATTGATAAGACCATTAGACTCTATATTCAATATGAAATTGATTTACTGAACAAGAATGATATGACATAGAATAAGCTCAATCTGTATGAATAAGCAACAAGAATAATTCTGACCATCAGACTTGTTCGGAGAATAAAAGTACCATTCTCAATTCCTAATGATATCCATGATAGTTTGAAGACATGGATTGTTGTTCCATGGATCTTTTCATGAGCTATTTTGATTATGAAACCAACTTCTGAACTGAATGGGATGTAAACTTCCAATTTCCATATTCGTAACTTCAGTTGACTTCCATTTCCGACCCCTATGTTTCAATGAAATGGCCTATTTCCAAATTCGTAACTTCAATTAACATCCATTACGAAACCCAAAGTTCCGATCAAACATCCATTTTTGTCTATAATTCTGATTTTGACCCTTTTTAAAAGTCGTTTTAACAGTTTGCTTCCCCCTTTTGCAAAAATGTTAGATTTTAGCCTCACTTTTTGCAGAAAAGTCACCTTTTCACCTTTTGACTATATTTGTGTCAAATTTTGTCACCCTCCCCCCCCCCCCCCCCCTTTTTTTTTTAGGGTTTTGTATCTTTTATGAAACTTTTGGGATCCATTTGAGATTCAAAATTGAAGAAGTCTTCTTGCAAACCCATTTCTTTGAAGAAAAACATTCATCTTTTTGAAAACAAAAATTTCCAAATATCTCATTGAACCACCAAATACCCGTTTCTCTTTTCTCCAATTTCTAACATCTCCATCTGAACAAAAATAAGAATTAAATTTTCTTTCAACATGCTTGGCTTGTACTTTCTAAACTTTTTTCACAAGCATGAGGATCTGGTGCTTTTTACATCTAAACAGTTTACCCTTTACTCTTCTTCTTCTACTTCTTCTTTCTTTTAAGATTTCAAGGCTTCCGAGATGATTTTTGGATCTGAACAACCTCATCACATTTCAGTATCTGAAAATCACAAGCCTTTGGTACACAAACCTTTTGAGTTTCGTACATTTGAACATGTTGAATGATAGGATTTCTATAAGTAA
This sequence comes from Lactuca saligna, assembly GCF_052625555.1. Lineage (NCBI taxonomy): Eukaryota > Viridiplantae > Streptophyta > Magnoliopsida > Asterales > Asteraceae > Lactuca > Lactuca saligna. Next base: position 85,134,735 of record NC_136422.1, on the reverse strand, counting down.
CCATTCCTACAAAAACATCATCAAAACATCATCAAACCTTTTGAGTTTCGTACATTTGTAATGTGAAGCTTCTGAAAAATTTGAAACTCTTGACTCCCCATCGACAAGACCATCTGGAGTCACCTTTTCTTTAGAGACATGAGGAACATTATGAACTTCACTGAGAACACCAAGAACATCTTCATCTTTTTCTATAACATCTTTTTTTTTCTTTCTTTCTCCAATTGTTCTTCATTTTTTAGATTTAAATGTGTTTTGATAATACAAAACTGTTCCATTAAAACTTCATCATTTCGTAAGATACAACTACGATACTGATTACAATTTGTGTACTTATTTATCTTCCCATAAACAAAGAGATTATACATCTCAATAACATCCTGATCCACATATTGATTTTACAAACGCCAAGATTTTCTTAATTTCAAATGAAAATTTGGATCAGTGACCTTTAATCAAAGTTCAAAAATAGAAGACAACAAGAATGAGTTTGATGAATCCATCAGATCTATAACAAGAATCAGAACTTAAAGAGAGAGAAAATAGATTTGATAAAATTTCGAGAGAGAGAAAATGGATCTAAGAATAAAACTTGAATTTCTTCTTCTATCTCACTTTCAAAATGTGAATAAGGAACAAATCAGATAATTGAATGTGTAGAAGATAACAGATCTGAATTGAGTTTTGAAAAAACAAAAAATATTTCACTTTTCTCTTTAGAAAACTTACAAAACTTGAAGAACAGAGTGAGATTCATGATAAAAATTTCGCCATATCTGATTCTTGCCATAATCACTGAGATCTACAAGAATCCGCTCTGAAACCACTTGATAAAACCAATAGATTTTATATTCAATATGAAATATGAATGTGATTTAATGAACAACAATTATATGAAATGAAATAAGCTCAATCTATACTAATAAGAACAAAGAATAGTTCGCAACATGAAACTATTCTATGAGTGCAAAAACAGTTATAGAAAGAGCGGTACAAAACAAAGGGATCAGTGCGTAATATATAGACCTACTGAGCTAAGATTCCAAAGATGGATAGACCCATTTTGGATCAGAATATATGCACAAAACTCCAAATACAACAAATATAATCTTAACAAAAAACCAATAGCCTGAATCAAGAATGATTGAGCGTGCACCAGAGGTAGCAGCCGCAACCTAGCCAATCATGATGGCATGGGTCCAAACAATGATTCGGGTTATGATGGCCGAAGAAAGGGAGGAGATGAGATAAATGTTGCATAATAATATGGATGAACCTACTGTACCCATTACACCAGCAGAACTGAATATTGGATAGTCTGTTAAAGGAAACTATAGTTAGACTGTCAGCCAAGCTCAACCACGAGTGGTTAGAAGAAACCAACCCAATTGAGGAAATGATGGACGTCGATGTAAGTATAAGGATTTCATGGCATCCAAATCACCAAGTCTTTCTAGAAGCCCAACATTGGTGGAATTCATGGATTGGATCTCCAAGATCGAGATGATGTTTGAAAGTTGTGACTGCAGCAACAAACAGAAGACTGTTCTCGTGTTTACACTGTTGATGATTGGGGTGTTAAACTGGTGGAAGTTACTAGCTAATATGTGACAACCCAAAATTTCCATTTTGTACGAACTTTATCAGGTCAATAGAAGTTATAACAATCACAGTAAATTTTCAAACTTTTCTGTATAAGTTTGAGTATTTCGGGATTCACACTTAAGGAGATATCAGGAGAGTGGATGCACTAGGGTTTTTTGCAACACTGTTATTTCAAAACTCTATAATATTAGAGGTCATTGCGGGAATAAAAATATTTTCTGCCAAAAATCCCAGGACTATAAATATGATTCTTAGCCAAATTATTTCATTTGTTACATTTTCAACTAAAGAAAAGTCATTTTCTCTCTCACGGATCTTCGGGTTTTCATCCCAAATCGTGAGTACCCTTCTCTAGTTACATTATATGGCTTATAACATGTTTAATAACCTTGATTACATAGAAAAACTGCAAGATTCGGGAGTTTACTACCCAAGAACATCTTGGGGAGTAAACTCCTATATGAGGCTTATATTATGACTAGTCCCTTCCACATGTTAAATAACGACCTTAGGCTTGTATGTAAGTGTATTTAAGACAAGAAAACATCAAAGAAACACCCAAGTTTAGGTGTTCATGGCCCAAGGAGTTCTTGGACCTTGAACTCCAAAAACAAGGACTAAAGAGTGTTTTTAACACTCCTAAAGCTTTAGACAATAACCTAGACTTACTCCTAGTTATTTGAGGAACCTTAAAACATCATAAACCCCTCCCAAAGAGAGATTACGGCCGTAATCTCTAAGGGAAAAGGCTCCTAGGCCATAAACATGAAAGGAGGGCACCAATGTGTGCCTAAGGCCTTCATTAGCCTTAGATAAATGTAGAGAACTTATCCTACATGAGTTTGGGACTTGAAAGCACAAAAGTATCCACTTCCATATGAGTTTACGGCAGTAAACTAAAAAGGAAATGTCTTTGGGACGAAAACTCCTAAAAGGAGTGTTTTGATGCCCTAAACCCCTCCAAGGATTAAACCACCAAGTCAAATTGTTTCTAGAAATCATTTAAGACTTCAAAACACAAAATGACACTAAGTCTAGGAGTTCACGGTCGTAAACACAAGGGTTTACGACCGTAAAATCCTTGTGTGGGGTTATATAGAGACTAAACTCAAGTATGAAGCCCCTTGGAACCCTAAACTCACTAGCCTTGTCCCACAACAACTTAGATGCAATCCTTAGGGCTTATAACACTTATCTAAAGTGTTTATTATGTTATAGGATGTCTTAAAATTATTAATTAGTAGTTTAAGACTAACTGGATACATATATGTGGTATTATATGTTAACTAGGGTTATAAAGTGTGTTCCAGACTTCACTTGTCACCTAGCAATCCAACATCTTCAGTTCATCCATACCACTCACTACAGGTGAGTTCATACCCCTTAACCAATGATTTAAATGTTTTTAAATGCTTTATGGGGGGGGGGAATATAAGTGAAATACTTATAGTTATTACATCAATCACATGTGATTAATGACTACAAAACCAATGATTTCTTACCGTTCAAACTGTTTATCAAACCGTATTGTTTCAAACTGTTTTACAAACTCTTTTACTTATCAAATACTTTTACTTAAACTATTTAATACTTATTATCAATTGCATGTCTATGTATGTATTCTTATATAATAAATTTTTAAAAGGCTTAGGAAGGCCTGCCCGCCCTATTTCCTTTTCGCGCTTGAGATGTGGTCTGGTGGGATATCGGGTATCCGTCCGAAGGTCATTTAAATATATATTATATATCATGTGTACATATATAGTCATAAAGGTTCTTCCAGTTCATTCAATACCCTTGGGTAGCAAGGGTATACTTCTAGATTCATACGTACCGGTTACATCATTAGTAAGTTACCATAGGGGTAGCACAGGAGAATACTAATACTATAACTAGAACAAAGAAACATACAATGAGTCAGTTCATTCATGATTCGGTTCGAGTAGTACACACAATACATTACTATACATGCTAAAAAGAGAGAAAGTACATTCCAGCTAGCACACGTAGAACATTTTAGTACACACAGGCTAGACAGAGAAAGATTACACTTTCAGTTAGCACATTTATTACATATACGTTTATGCAGTTATATGAACCATTGAGCGGGTCATGGAACTTCCTGCCATGAACGTTCTTGTATCCCGAATCTCCTTAATTGGAGAGCGTATGAGTTTGCATATGGATCTATACTGGATTGACTATCCTACACCTTGCTGCTCGCTACAGTGGGACTTGCAAGTCTACGGGTGCCAAATGTCATTTCTTACGGCGTCTTACATCCTCGTTTTACTAGAGTTGGTAGCAGGATATAGGTCGATCACATGTTATTCGGAAACAACTTTTTATATTAAGGTAGTTAGTACCACGGTAGTCACTTATTACAAATACTACGATACGATAATATTTTCCCATTACCTTCACTTCGTGAATATTCACACGATGCACGGTAATGTAGTAACTATATTTTTGGTAATGATAGTCAAAATTTGGGAAGCACACTCTCTAACAAGAGACATATACATGAACACGAGATGCCTTGGTAGAAGGCTACAACTAGTAGAAAACATAGGGTTTTCTAGGAGAGTTCAAACATTATACCAATAATTGTACAAAATATTTTATAGAAACAACTTTCAAACATTTTCATACAAACTCAAACATTAATATACTTATGATCTCACCAGCATTAAGCTGATACTCACTTTCAAAATAACTTGTATTCTCAGGTCACCACTAGACAGGTACAGGTGCCAGGCTTTTGAGAAGATCGAGTTCGTTGAAGACTCATCTTTTATTTTGATATGTATATTTTTGCTGTTTATAACTTTGACAGAACACACATGTATGAAATTATAATATTAATGCAATGGATGATGTTGTTGCTTGTTTACTACTATTTATTGTTGTGATACTGTACATGACGTCCTCCGCCCCAGAATGTTTCCGCCATTCAAGGTTTTGGGGTGTGACAGATTGGTATGAAAGCATTGTTTATAGTGAATTGAGTATATCAACCCATAAAAGATATACTAACTATAAATACATTGGGATTAAAATACTCTGACCAAGAGTTTATACTTATAAATAATAAAATATTTAATTAAGTATACAAGTCTGCATTCATACTAAAATCAGTGTCACTAGGACAGTACACAAGAATTACGATTGTTGAACAATGCAGGTGGACTTAGAGACATATAGTCAAAACTGGGAAGATATATCCTGATCATCTATATTATCCGAGAGTTGACTAGCATGTGCCTAAGTGTAGTTGTGTGGTTGCAACAAGTCTAAATCTTACCAACAACCCTACAATGAGAACACTAGAACATAACATTAAACTAAAAATACTATAGGAGTATTTTACATTACTATTATCTACTTATGTACTACATTCTTATACCTCCCTTCTCGCATAAATTTAATTGCTGGATCCACATTCCTGGAGACTCGTACTTTCCACCCAATGGAAATGCTGGATGGCTTGAGGCAGAGTCCGACGATGAGCATCAAATACCTTTGGATAATCATCAAGCAGAAGGCTTCTCGGATGGATCTTACTCTGAGCCCGAAGGCAATAACCTACCTCAAGTAGGTCAAGCCCCGAATAACAACCCCCGACCAGTATTTCAAGGACCCACACCTCTATGGGCAACAAACTTGAATACATGGAGCCATGAACAGGGTCAACCCATTCCCTACAATGGGGACAGAAGTTTCTACAACCTCACTAATGGAGGATCTGCTGACAGAGTCTTACCCATCATGGTTTGTAGGATTTCTCGGAACACGATACTTGGTCAATCATCTGTCAATCGAATCTTGGAGATTGATGCCAACACTGGTGTTAACACTGTCTGCATTCACCAACTAGAGTATGCTCATGAAACGACTCTAGTCCATAATGCAGCTCTTCAGAGGGAACTTACTGAAACGCAAGCTGAAGTTAGAGAACTTCAAGCTCATCAAGCAAGGGCTTATAGGCGTATGAGGGACCTAGAACACCTTCTGTCACGATCAAGGACTCACTCTAACAGTTCTCGTCACCGATAGATCCTTATCAACTTCTCTTTTTGGATATAACCTAGTTATGTAAAACTTTGGTCTATTTTCCTATCTTGTAAATCATAGGCCTATTAGGTCTTGGTTAGGTTGTAATTCTGTCAAAATTTTCCCATTTTGGTTGATGAAAGGCCTATTACTGTAGGCCGTTTTCCCGAACTATTTACATCAGTAATACCAGTAATATTGACAGGTACCCAATCATATGGGAATTATTATCCAGATATAATCATCTATTAGTTTAGATCTTCATTTAATCGTATTGTTGGGCTATGGGGAATTAGTCCATGAGTCATTCTCATCAATTTGAATTCTTATCAATGCTTTCATCTTCATAACTTATAGATCAAAGATGCTGCCTCGCAGAAATCCAAGGGGAAACCCAAATAACGAAACACCACCTCCTCCACCTCCACAACCACTTACTCCTTAGTTCCACACGACAGCTCTAAATTCTTCCGTAGCTGCGGCTGTGGCTTCTGCCATGGCCTAATATCATTCACCTGGTTCCACTAGAGGAGGAACCCCTGTTCAGTCGGTTCAGGTTGAAGCTCCTGTGCGCTCGAGAGAGTGCTCCTATAAGGACTTCACGAACTGCAAGCCATTGTCCTTTAATGGGACTAGCGGAGTCATTTCCCTCTCGCAATGGTTTGAGAAAACCGAATCATTTTTCGAAATCTACCCTTGTCCCGAGGAGAGCAAGGTGAAGTATGCTACTTGCACCTTTGAAACAAAGTCCCTAACATGGTGGAACGACCATGTTAAGTCACTAACTCTCATAGTGGCTAATGCGATGGGCTGGGAAACCTTGAAAGACCTCATGATTGAGGAATATTGCCCGAGGGGTGGGATCCAAAAGCTGGAGGAAGAACTGTGGAGCCTAACCATGAAGGGCTCCAACGTAGTCGCCTACACCGCTAGATTCCGTGAACTGGTGGCCCTCTGTCCCAACATGATTCCTTCAGAGGGAAAGAAGATTGAAAGATACACATGGGGACTGGTGCCCCCGTACAAGGGAAATGTTTTGGCATCACACCCCACTACATTTGATAGTGCCAAGTGATTGGCACGGCGGCTCATAGACCATAGGGTCCGTACCCCGGCCGCAACAACTACCCTAGCCATCTCAGAACCTCCAAGAACCGCTGATTCCAAGCAGAAGTTTTGGGATAGTAAGAAAAAGGCAAAGGCTACTAAGAAGAGGTAGGTCATGGCAGTACATGCTGCAATAACACCTGCCGCTGCTGCTCCGATAAAGCAGTATGCTGAAAGTTTGCCTAAGTGCAACAAGTGAAACTTCCACCACGACGACGCCTGCCAGGTGATGCAGTGTCTGAACTGCAATGGGAAGGGGCACATAGCCCATTTCTATAAAGCTCCAGCGAAACCAATCAACCAAGCCCCCGGTGCTGGAATGGGCCAAACTTGCTACGGATGTAGCGAGGTAGGCCACTTCAAGAGAAACTGCCCAAAGGTAGGGTTTGCCGGTGGAGCGACGAGAGTTCTGGCCATAGGCCATGAGGAAGCGGTTTCCGACCCCACATTGGTCACTGGTACATTCCTCCTCGATAACTCTTATGCATGCATTCTATTTGATAGTGGAGCGGAGAGAAGTTTCATGAACCAAAAATTTGCTCACTTACTTAAGCAAAAATCACGAGCACTTAATGAACCGTTCACTGTGGAAATGGTTAATGGAAAGACAGAGAGCACTAGCAGTATATTCATAGGGTGTAACCTAACTTTAGATAACCATTCATTTTCTATCGATCTTATGCCGGTATCAATTAAAAGTTTCGACATCATTATCGGCATGGATTGGTTGAGTCTTCATCGTCCCGATATCGTGTGTTACGAAAAGGCTGTTCACCTTAACCTTCTGTCTGGCGAAACCTTAGTAGTTTATGGCGAAAAACCCGACACGAACCTTCGTATCATCTCGAGTATCCAAGCTCAGAAACTCTTACGAAAGGAATGTACAACATTCCTTGCTCACGTGGTTGATGTGAGCCAAGAAACGAAAGACATCCAGAACATTCCAGTAGTACGCAACTTTCCAGACATCTTTCCAGAAGAACTCCCAGGATTACCTCTGCAACGTCATGTCGAGTTCCGAATCGAATTAGTTGCAGGGGCTACCCCAGTAGCCAAATCGCCCTATTGTCTAGCACCTGCAGAGATGAAAGAACTGTCCGGTCAACTTACCGAACTACTCAGCAAGGGCTTTATAAGACGAAGCTTCTCACCCTGGGGAGCTCTAGTCTTGTTCGTCAAGAAGAAAGACGGATCGTTTTGCATGTGCATCGACTACAGGGAGCTCTACAAACTGACGGTCAAAAATCATTATCCATTACCTCGGATCGACGATTTGTTTGACCAACTGCAAGGGGCGAGCTTCTTTTCAAAAATTGACTTAAGATCCGAATATCACCAATTACGGGTACTAGGGTAGGATGTTCCGAAGACAGCCTTCCGAACTCATTATGGGCACTACGAGTTCGTAGTGATGTCATTCGGATTAACAAACGCGCCCGCGGTATTCATGGACTTAATGAATCGGGTGTGTCGTCCTTACTTGGATCAATTCTTCATCGTTTTCATTGATGACATACTTATCTACTCTCGTAGTAAGGAGGAGCATAGTCAACATCTGCGACAAGTCCTTGAAACTTTACGGTTTGAGAAGCTCTACGCGAAGTTCTCGAAATGCGAATTTTGGATTCGATGATTCGAATTCTTAGGGCACATGGTTAGCAAAGAGGGAATACACGTGGACCCTTCCAAAATCAAGGCCATTGAGAACTGGTCAGCACCGAAGACACCTATAGAAATTTGTCAATTTCTAGGCCTTGCTGGCTATTACCGTAGGTTCATTCAGAACTTCTCCCGCATAGCGAAACCTCTTACAACACTGACCCAGAAGGGCGTGGCCTTTGACTCGGAAGAGAAGCAGGAAAGAGTGTTCCAAACGCTCAAACAAGCCTTGTGCATCGCACCAATACTATCCCTTCCCGAAGGAATAGAAGACTTCGTACTCTATTGTGATGCATCGAATCAAGGGCTCGGATGTGTTCTGATGCAACAGGGAAAGGTCATCGCCTATGCCTCGAGACAGCTAAAGACACATGAAGTCAACTACACAACCCACGATCTTGAACTAGGAGCAGTTGTGTTTGCTCTGAAGATCTAGAGACATTACTTGTACTGAACGAAGAGCACTATCTTTACAGACCACAAGATTTTACAACACATCTTCGACCAGAAAGAGCTCAACATGAGACAACGACGGTGGGTCGAGCTACTCAGTGATTATGAATGCGAAATTCGTGATCATCCGGGTAAAGCCAACGTAATAGATGACGCCCTAAGTCGGAAGGAATATTCTAGTCGTAGGGTCAAAGCATTGACCATGACTATCCATTCACACTTGTCCACCCAAATTAAGGTAGCTCAGCTTGATGCTTTGAAGCCTGAAAATGTGGTGGGTGAATCCCTAAGAGGGATGGATAAGAACTTGGAGGTTAAGGGTGACAGAATCTTACCCATGGCTTCCTTGTAATTATTAGGTTCATCCAAATCTATTGATGTAATGTCACTGACAAATGTATCACCTTTAGTAGTCATGTGATAACCATATTAAAAGTTAGCTGTGCTCCTAACTCCAGTGGAACTCCTTGGAGGTACGAACTCATCTATCGGCTCAACATGAGTTTCCTCCTCAGGTTGGTCGCTAGTATTTGAGGTTCCTTCACCACTTGACTCTTGAAGCTCTTCAAGGTCAATTTGCCTCCCACTATCTCCTTGCCTTATAAATTCTATCTCACGAAAGACTCCTCTCCTTGCCACAAAGACCACATTCTCACTGGGTTTTTAGAAGAGGTAAAAAAAGGATTTTTGTGGGTAGCTAATGAAAATACATATCTCACTTCGAGGTTCGAGCTTGTCATGAGACTCGCGCCTCACAAAAGCATCGTAGCCCCAAATCTTGATGTGCTCTAGATTTGGAACTTTCTCATCGACATCTCATAAGGTGTTTCGACAACCTTTTTGGTAAGGACTAGATTAAGGATATGGGAGGCAGTCTCTAAGGCATACCCTGTAACGACCAAAAATTTCAACATAATTTAAACTTTTCAAAACAATTCATTTTAATAACATTATTACAAAAAGGTTTTCAATACATTATTTATCAGAATATTCCCAGGTCCATTTCATAAAACATAAACGCGAGGAACGGTACGATCACGCCTTTGCCTTGCCACAGTCTCCTGAAGAACCTGAAAAACATTAAACCACAACTGTAAGCCCAAAAGCTTAGTGAGATACCCCCAAAATACCAACCACATATACGCACTTCCAGGCTACGACCTTCTGGTCCAAAATATATTGCCTTCTGGCCCATAGCATAAAAAGCATACATAACATAACAAAACATAGAACAACCATGCATATCGGGATTACTATGTGACTGGTTCGCCGTATCGGGCCTTCAGTCCACCAGATCCGCCCTCCGAGTCTAGTCATGTCCTTCGAGTCTACAGTGGGGTTGGTCCGCCCGCACCGGGCCTTCAACCCACGTGGTCCACTCTCTGAGTCTACACTATGACTGGTCCGCCCGCATCGGGCCTTCAGTCGGCCTGGTCCACTCTCCGAGCCTCGGCATGTCTGGTCCGCCCTCGTAGGGCCTACAGCCTATCCGAACCGCTCGCTGGGCCTTCGGAACAACTGGTCCGCCCTGGGTATCTTGGCCTACAACACAAAGCAGGACCCGCCTCAACCCATCTCTAGTCCATGTGCACATAACATACAATCATATAACAGTAATAGCCAACAAACCGATCAAGCATATCACATAACATAACATTACCTAAACCAGGTTACCGACCTGACTGGTCACTAGCATAGCACCACTCTACATATCAGGAAACTGACCTCAATCGGGTCTCTAGCATATATCATCCTAGCTACCAGGATGTAGACATGTCAAGAAATAACATAACAACCGTATCCAAATCACAATCCAATCGTCGAGTCCATCCATGGACTCGCCGAGTTGCCCTTTAAAATTTACATTTTTATTCCTTCAACTCTACTCTTGCTATTCCGGGATGTTACATACCCCCAGGATGAGATAGATAACGAAGGTCGACTCGTCATGGAACGAACCATGTCCAACAAGGTTCGATTGCGCCTCTCAGCCACACCATTCAGTTGTGGTGTCCTAGGAGGTGTGAATTGTGAGACAATCCCACATTCCTTAAGATAGTCAAGGAACTCAATACTAAGATACTCCTTTCCCCGATCAGATCGGATCATCTTGATGTTCCTGCCCAGTTTATTATCCACTTCCTGCTTAAACTCTTTGGACATTTCAAAGGTTTCTGATTTATGTTTGATTAAGTAGATATATCCATATCTACAGTAATTATCAGTAAAAGTCACGTAGTAGCGATTAGCATCCCTTGTGGCGGATTTGAAGGGTCTACACACATCTATGTGTTTGAGGTACACAAACCTTCACCCCTCTCGTAAGTACTAGTGAAGAGTGACTTTGTCATTTTTCCAAGTAAACAAGACTCGCAACTATCATCTGATTTTAGGTCAAATGATTCCAAACCTCCAACCTTTTGGAGTTGGCCTATGTGCTTCTTGTTGACATGTCCAAGACGAAAATGCCACAAGGATGCTTTATCCAAGGTAATCTAAGAACCAATATGAAATACATTATTTCCTAAGTTATCTACAATCAACATAGTTTCATATACACCATCACAAGGTAATGCTTTAAAATAAAACACATCATTATAAAAAGCCTCAATAGCACAAATTTTATTATCAAATGAAAATGTGAATCCTTGCTTGTACAAACATGAAAGAAAATAATATTTCTTGCCATTTCTGACGAGTAAAAAGATTTATTCAAATCTAAAGTTAACCCATTATTAAGGAATAAAGAATAAACTCCAATCTTGGTTCCAGGTGATGCTTTCCTATTGCCAATGATTAAGTTTATCTTCCTGTGCTCCACTTCGTCACTACTTATTAGGACCTGCAAATCAGTACGAATGTGAATACCACAACCTGTATCAAGCACCCAAGAGTTAGTATGCAATGAGTTTTTAGACAATATAGAATAAATACTTGCATGGGTGGGTTTAACTTTCCCATTCTTCATAGGATTTTTGGAGTTCGGGAGTCATGGTAGGCAACATAATGCAGGACACTTTAGTAGCATCCCTCCGATGTACAGAAAACTCCACAATCTCCTCAGGAGTAGCGGTGGACTTATTGATAACCTTAAGCTCCTTGTCAAGGACATATTCCTTGTCCTCTTAGCGGATAATCATCCTCATGTTCATAATCCATTCATTGAAATTAGAACCATAAAAAGAGACTTTCCCACACAATTTCATGATGGAAAGAGGGCCTATAGGGTTTGAGACAACAACAGTGTTGGAAGACATCTGAAAGAAAAGAAAGACAAGCTTTAATTAGATAAGAAGTCCTTAATAAGTCACACAAATGAAATATTAAGGTTAGGATCCTACAAACTATTTCATAACTTGGAAGAGGGATGCAGTAATCCAAGCTATAAAATATTTGAAGGTAGGTAAATGACGATTTACAAATTTCCACCATTAGAAACAAAATAAATTATTAAGTTTTAATTGGATTTAAAATTCCTAGATCTTTTGAGATACATTGAACTTTCAATGGCATGTTTAAATCTCGATTGTGCCCTCTCAAGTTTTTGACTGGGATGTCGAGGATCACAAACAAGCTATGAATAACCATACAAATTGACTTGGTACCCTTAATTTTATCACCTAATCGATGTGCCGGTTAACCACACGCGCTCCAGCGATCTATGATAAAACTTAAGTCACCCTTTTCCACTCTTACTAGTCCTTGTTAGTGTGTCGGTTAACCACACATGCTCCACTAATAACTTGGTAAGGTACAAAGTGTAATTTCATGGGTTAGCACCTATTTCACATTTTCCTAAAGTAACTAAGATTAGGAATTAATAAAGGTTTAGTTACTTTATAATTTCATTCTACTTTTAATGAGGATTAAGGTCCTATCCTACCCGTTTGGCTAACGACCCTCCACCAGTCAAGGAAGCGATGGGTGAGAGTGGACACCCATTAAACCACCATTTTATAGGTAGTAACCTTATACCCCCTTATAGACCGACTTCGTGAATGAGGCCTACTAATGGTAAGACTGATTTATTCTTATACATTTATATAATAATTTAACTTTTAATATTATAGAATTATAAGGGTTGAATTTTAAACTTTTAAAATTCTAAGGTTCAATTTGGAATTAAAGTATTAACGTGTGAGACTTTACAAATTCCAAACTTGAGGGCAAGTTTTGAAACTATTCAAGACCTTTCAACATCATAACTTATGAGTTAATGATTTATTAAAATGAGTGACCTTTCATTTTATGTAACCTATATGTTTTAATATGGATTTTAAAAGAGTGATTTTTGGTAATCCATAACTTGATGACAAATTATCGATTCCATTAAAACACATCATCGATCAAGAATTAATCATTTAACAATTCAGCAAATAATTCTTATGATCTCACAATAACTCATAAGAACATGAACATTCATCTTAAAATTTCAAGAATCATATCAACAAATATAAAACATGGAATTCTAATATTAGCCATTGTAAATGGATTAGCACAACCATTAGACCATTTAAAACAAGTTTTAAAACACCAAAACAGTTTAGGGTAATGTTTCTATTCCATTTCCAGCAGCAAAACTTGAAAATCTACACTTAGGGGCTCCTACTCGTCGAGTGCAAGAACCTACTCGAAGATTAGGATGAATTATCACATGGACTCGTTGAGTCCCCCCATGGACTCGGCGAATTCATGCATCAGATAGCAGATTTTTGAGCTTTTTCAACAAGTTTGCATCAAGTATCAAGAAAACAAGTCTAGGCTCTGATACCACTGTTGGGTTTTGAGTATTCTAACACTCCTATGGTGTACATTTAACCCTAGAAACCTTGGATCTATGATTTCTCTAAAATACATGCAAATTTGATTTCCAAGGTTTACAAACTAACTAGCATGTTATGGGGTACTTTTAATATAAAACTTTAAGTAGAATAACATACCTTTCTTTTATGGTTGATTGCTTGGGATTTTAGAGCCTAGCACCAATAGAATGGATGCCTCAAGTGGTGTCACGAATCACCTAAAACAACTTGGAAATACTTGAGAGAATATGATGCTCGCTAAAATCGGCCCATCCTTGTTTCTCGGACACACTAGTGCCAATTCTAGAACCAAGGACCTCTTTATATACTATGGAGGATTATGGTTAAACCCTAATACCCATGACTCTTCATTTACTTAGGATCCATGGGTTAACAGCTCCATGGACAATCCATAGACTTCTATATACTCTTAGCCCATCCTAAATAAATCTTAGCCCAATCCATACATATGTAAGAGTCCATATTTAAGTAGTCTTCACTACTAGAAAAACAACCTTTTCGACGATCATTGCGCGTCGTAAAAGGCTCAGACGACGCCCAAATGCGGGTCAAGGAAGGCGCTTTCATAAAGAGAGATGACGCGCATTTACGACGCTCATTTACAACGCGCAATTTCGACGCGCGTTTATGACACGCAATGCGTATCAAGGAAGGCCCTGTCATAAATGAAGACGACACACATTCGCGTGTCGTAACCTTACGATGCGCATGTTAATGACACACAATGCGTATCAAGAAAGCCCTTATCAAGAAAGGCCATGTCATAAATATAGATGACACACATTTTTGCGTATCGTAAATTTAAATGTTTAAAAAAAAATAAATTTATATATTTATTAAATTTTAATAGAAATAAAATACCATATACAAAAAATACAATCCATTGCATCATCTAAAATAAAATTTCATACTAAAAAAATAAAATAAATTGCACAAATTATAATGTCATACAAAGAATCATTCAAATGTTAAAACACTCGCACAAATTATATATATATATATATATATATATATATATATATATATACATATATGCCTTAAATAAATTAGCTTCCAGATCAGATTGAGAGCTGCAAAAACACTAATATATGAGATTTAAAATGGACATATGTTAAGTAGTATTTGGAGGATGTAATATGATGACATATACATCCAGAAGGCTATTATCTATGAGCAGCTAACTTGACTAAGTTGACATGGTTTCTAATTGGAACTAGTTTCTAGATGATGAATGGAATATAAATTCAGGAAGTAGGGTTTTGAAATTTGAACAACAGATATGTTGTTACTTTAACGAGGCCAGGTGGACCATAACACCACATTTTTGCTGAATTTAATAAATGAGAGATATTTCAAATTTTTGTAAGTACACAAATCATGATACCTGATATTGGAATACATACTTTGAGACATGAATACAAGTAGATTAACTTGGATACATAGGAAGTAAAGATAGAAGGTGCCAGAACTCCGGGGGAATTGGGTTAGTTCCTTCCCACTCGCACACACAAAGTATCTAAAAACAAATCAAATTTTCTATGTTTTTTTCAAATATAAACTAAAGCATATATTCTTTATAATACAATCACACAAGGGAAAAAGAAAAAAAGAAAAAGTTGATGTATTACAGAAAGCTATGTTTTGCCCCATGATGGGATGGTGGTGACACTACCATGATCCAAGATCCATTTACGGGCTTTGGTGCATGCACCATTCAGACCACCATCTAGACCTTCACCCAAACACATGAACAGTGATATACAAATACATGACCAAGGGCGGCATGATAACAAGATCTTCTAGAGCTTTTGCTTCGTCTAGTGATAAGGTGTTGTATAACATATCAACATCCTCAAACTCATAAAAATCCTCCTGCAGATGAAATGGTTTGTGGTGGTTTTAAACAATTTGACATTATATATACAAAGGAAACCTATTTAACCTTGTAATAAGTTGTATCCAGAATACAAAACTCCAGCCCTATTAATCAAATATTGCACTAGGTACATAACAGCAAGCACAAGCTGCAAAAGCAAAAGCAAACCAAAAATAGCAATGTTGATTTTTTTTATTAGGATAGTCCTATTAGCAGTCTTTGGCCCATATTTGACTCACTAGCCCATTAAGGTTTATGTCTCGTTTTCTTCATCTTCAAGATAAGGATTTAAGAGTAATATTTGTATGAGGATATTTGAAGCATGATTTATTGGTATGCACGTGCATTGCTAAAAACCATATTTCTAGTGATGTTTTCTGTTGGAACAATGAATATACTAGGCAAGTTTCTGTTGGAACTGTCCGTACTATTCAACAGCAGCAATTACATCTTCATTTTCTGGGTTTAGACCTGGCAAAACCACCAACTTTTTTTTAATTAAATATCCAACTTTTTTCGTAATATAATTTTTCAATAAATTCGACATAAATTCACAACACACGATTATAAACATGGTTGCAGTATCCTGTTGCTGGGCCCTACGGAGTGCCCCCAGTGCATCTTGTAATCAACCCGCTGCTATGTACAATATCAGGGACCTGTCATGTTCCAAATCCCGATCAGACAAAATTTGCATTTTTTTTTGGAACCAATAGAATTTGAAAAAGATAAAAAAGATATTTTAGAAAACTCAATACCTCCAGATGTTATGTTCAACATGAATGACATGTTCAACCCATCTCTTTAATACCCTACAAAATCCACAAAATATATTAGACTAGCTCTTAATTAAATTAAATATCATTATGAAAAAATAAAATCCTTCTAATATGTTAATGTGATATGCAAAAATAGCAAATATAAACATTCCAATTAAAAATTAAATATAAAAAAAAAATTCAAACCTTGCGTAATCGGTTCCTTTTAAATGTGTTGTTGCTAATGTTGCAGCATTTGTCCAACAACCCGCATTTTGTAGCTGAAACATATGTTACAATAATTGCAATGTGACAAGGGTATTTTGGTCTTTTTGAAAAAAAAGGAAGAATGAAATTGGATGTCTTTTGTAACAATAAAAGAACACCTATGAACAAGCTTCTTGATACCTCACTACAGCACATAGCAAATGTGATGAGATAAAAATATCTTTAAGATTGATTAGATCTTTGAAACAGGTATATAAAGAATGTAAAGCAATAATCAAGAATGGATTTGAATATGTCGAATGATTAAAACTTTCAATCCTCAACAGAGCTCGATGAAGAACTTCCACTGTAGAGGATCCTAGGGTTACAAAAAGATAACTTGTATAATTACATCGTAAAACCCTGCTCTATCGGTTACATAAAAGATGCATGCAAGCATCTATAAATACACAAACCCTAGAAAATAAGATACGGATGGACAGGCCCATACCGCATAAATGATGGGCTAGGAAGCGAGCCCAAGACGCAACACCAATAACCCAACAATCTCCCCCTTTGCGTCAATTGAGGCGAGACTTCACTCCAGCTTGCTTGCCCCCGCAACACTGGCTTTCTTGACTGTCTTGAACAGGCAGGGGATGATAGCAAGTAGTGTTTGATGGAAGTGAATGTACCAGTTTATCATATCATTGAAGTACTTTTTATCACTATCCGTGTTCTGCTTGCAACGATTGATTATACCCAGAACATGCTCTAGACAAGTAGTGGTGTAGAGATGTTTGTCAGCCAAAGCAAACAGGCATTTATGGCCTTCTGCTCTAGTGAACATGACTGAGTTCTGTTTCGGGTCAATCTTTCCCATCTTCATTCGGTTTATATCACTAGCAGAACCGACTGGAGTGATGATGGGCTTCTTCCTCAGGATATTAGCAATCTCTTGATCAAGCTTAGCCACCTCCAAAATATAGCAAACTAACATTCTCTTGAAATGGTCTATGACCGGACCATATTCAGCTTCATTGACAAGAAGAATGTTGTGTAGAACGATCCAATCATGAGGGTTGAGGTTGGGAAGATCAGCCAGAGAGATAGAGTGCTCAGATTTTTCAGATCCCCTCAAGACCTTGAATCTGATATTAACAAAGTTACCTTCACGAACAAGCTTGAGTACCCGAACGTTCGTTATCTTCTGTGCGCTCCATGTTTGGTATTGAGGTTAAGCAGTCCTCAGGTAATAGTCTATAAGCTCCATATCCACCTTCGGGTGAGGATCGGGAACTTCAGCTATATGATCGAACGCAAGGAAGATGAAGGCCTTCGGGTCAGGGGCATGTCGAACTAGGAATCGACTGAGTTGACACGGTCTAGTTAGATGACCGGTTCTAGCCATAGAGTGCAAGGGGACTCAATGGCTTCTTTGATGAGACCCTCGAGGGTCCAAGGAGGAAACAGATTTTTCTTGCTTTCAAGGAGATCATGAGCCTCCTTCATCTTCCTCTCCTTGGCCTCGGCTTCCATGACTATTCTAGCATTTTCATCCAACTCTCTCTCTCTCTCTCTGGTCTGCTTCCTGACCAAGCTGACAATTGGCTCTTGATCATCACTTTCATCACTGTCGTCGGCAATTTGTTTGGCTTTGGCTTTAGCACTCAAACCTGATGAAGGACCAGATGTTGGTTTGGGTGCTTTTGGAGGGACAAGTGATGAAAGTGAAATTGATTGAGGTAGGGAACTTGGAGGGGGTTTCTATTGAGCTGTGGACTTCTTTTCTCCCCCTTGTTTCGGATGGTCCTCCTGCTCAGGAATGCCTTCAATACGGCTAAGAAGGGCAAGAGCAGGAGCGAGCTTCTCTGCAAGACTTCGCCTCACCGAATAGTTGAGAATCGGATCATGGGCTTCAAGGATATTGGACAAAGCTCCGTGGAAATCTGAAACACAACTCCTGACCACAGCTTTCTCGGACCGAAGAGAATCAATCTCCTTCTCGGTTTGGGAGAGCTGATGAGTTGCCAAGGTAAGCTCGGAAGACTTTTGGGCAAGCCCTTCCTTTGTGGTAGATTCGGCGGCTAGAGTGGCTTGGAAT
This sequence comes from Lactuca saligna, assembly GCF_052625555.1. NCBI lineage: Eukaryota > Viridiplantae > Streptophyta > Magnoliopsida > Asterales > Asteraceae > Lactuca > Lactuca saligna. The sequence continues at coordinate 85,116,090 of NC_136422.1, read as the reverse complement.
GAGAGAAGACGATCCGCAATCGAAGATTGAAATGATTGGTTGTCTTCTTTGAGTTTTTGGCGGAAGCTGGCAAATTGATCTTTTTCCGTCTCGAAGGAATGGACCAGCTTCTCCACAACGGTGCGGATCTTCTTAGTGTTTAACTTGGAAGCCGCCTGTAAAGACTCCAGCCAGATCTGGGCGTCTTGAAATAGTTTTTTGACTTTTTCGGTCGCAACAGCACTAGCCTGCGTGGATTTATCAATGGCAGCAGCAGCTGTGCTGATAGAGGCTTCATGTGCTTTGGTAAGTGACTTCACCATACTCTGAATAGCAGCCTCTGAAGAGTGAGATGTTGAGGAGGAGGAAGAAGCCACAAGATTGTCAATCTTCTCATGGAGCTCCTTGATATGCTTTTTAGTGGCCGGAGCATCATCATCATCATCACTCTGAATTTGATAGGGGCTGTAGTAGATGGAGTCAAAAACGGTATCCTCCCCTCCCAAAAAGGTTTCGGTTTCAGCAGATGGAGTGGGAGATAAGGGTGCAGTGGGTGGTTCGGTAGTGATAGTGGGTTCGGGTGCAGATGTAGGTTCGGGTTGTGAAGTAGAAACCCCCGTATCAGATACGTTGGTTAGAACCTCACGGGTGGTAGTGGTGGTGGCTTCTGTAAAAAGTGGTGGGGGAAGGGTGGTGGATGTGGTTTGAAGAGGAGTAGTTATGGGGGGAATGGAAATAGGGTCAGATATGGAGGGAATGGAAATGGAGGAGGTTATGATGGGAATGGAAGAGGTGGGTATAGGAGAAGGTGAAGGAGGTTTTGATGAAATATGTACCTCATGATCAGGGGAGTGAGGTGGGGTTTCGCCTCTAGCTAACTCATCAGAGTCAGAGTGGTTCTCTTCCGAGTCGCTGGAAGAAGAGGAGAGAATGAGTTTTCTCTTGGGTTGGACTCTCTTCTTCTTTGCTGGTGGGGAAAGATCTGGTTTTGAGGGTTTTCGCTTCCTAGGAGAAGGACCCTTTGCCCCCTTTGCTGCTTTCTTTATCTTCCCTTGCTCGGGTTTCTTTCCGCGAGCAGCAGGTTTATCTGCATCATTAATGGACTGAACCATTTCAGTAGAAAGTTCCGTTGGGCCCGAAGGACGAAAGTCCTTGTAGGCTTTCATGATGATGCTCTCCTTTGACACCCCAGCGGACATAGAGTTCGAAATGGATCCGACTAAAGAAAATTTTGTCGGATCGGTGACAATAATTTTGGTGGTGTGGAAGACGCTAATGTTGGAGAGAAGGGAACCTGCAACAGTAGGAACATGGAGTTTATCCATGGCCCACTTGGTGATGAGCGTCCAGAACCTGGTGTAGGATACCTCAGTGTGGCGAGAGGAGGAGGCAAGGCTCTCAATGAGTTGCTGCCATAGAACCGAGCCATGGTCTAGGTTAAGGCCATGATAAAGACCATAGAGAATGGTCATAAACAATTATCTGGCGCCGTCAGAACCAGAACTATGCTCGGAGAGCCCTTTGAAGAGAATGGTGAAGAAACCATTCCATGGAGGAGGGAGACACGATTTCTTGAATTTTGTAACCGTTGTGAGAATCTCCGTGTACCCCATATTGTAGAACATTGAAAATAATTGCCCGACGGTAATGGTGTCAGGATTAACCCTAGATTCATCGGCTTCAAAGCGTAGGAGCCAACAGAATCGCTGCTTAGAGATGGAGGTCTTGTGAGAAAGAAGATCAAAGTAGATGCGATCCACTGATCTGTCATAATGGGCTGTGGAGAAGACCTGGGAGAGGCATTCCATTGGTACAAGCTCAACATTGGAAAGAGCGAGCACCAACTGAGAGTATTTGAGGCACTCCACCATGGGATACATGTAATTTTCATAAGACTTAGGGTTTAGATCAATCACCAGACTTTGTTGGGCACGGATTGGAAGAATATTTGTGTGGGAGGAGGTTTCTTGTACTGATGAAGAATCTGCCATGGTTGAAGGTAGAAGATGATGAACAGTAGATGATAAATCGTCCGATTTTGCTCGTTTGAGTTTTGAATGTGGTAAATTGGGAATGAAGCAGATGAGTTCCTTTTATACCGTGGGTAGAGGAGAGAGAAAGATCATCCCCAAATCTTCTTGATACAATAAAACGGTTTCGGATTTGACTGAAGTGCAACGGTTGGCAACCCCGATGATTACGCAGGAGAGAGAAGAAATGTTCCATTTTGCACGCATGCACATCACCTCACTATTGAGGCCATTACTCTGTCGGCTGAGTCAGCATCTTATCTGTTTAATAGTTGTGATCCAAACATAAGATTATAAAGTAACCGAACGAGAAGTTTGGAAAATCAAAGATTTTCGTGCATAGAGTGTAAAAGATAAGGGAATAAAGCAAGATATATAGGGGAAGAGTGATGTCAAATAAGACACAAAACAGATGATCCCGGGCATGAATCACTTTCTTCAAGGTCAAGAGAGACCTTAAAGTGTTTGTATGGATTCCCGTTGAATTACGATCAAGCGCTTTCTAAGAAGTGTTGAAAGGCATCTTTTTGTTAGGCATAATAGGGTGGCTTTCGCTTCAATTTAGAAACTCGGACCTTGACATAAGACCGAGACTAAATGAAGTACTTGTGAGACCGATGTGGTCTGTTGAACATGTAGGCTGGATAACAGATATAGTGACTTGTAAAAATATATGATGGTGAAATCTCAAAAAAAAATTTAAACTGGATTCTAAGGGAAGAAATGTTATGGTAAATAACAAATTCATAAGAATCGCACAAACAAAGAGAGATTTCATGTTGACCGTCAATTCATGATAGGTAGTGAATTTTGGGTTTCACTAAGCACGTAGTGACACGTGGCTTAGATCATAAACACAGATATTTTGTAACCATAAACCTTAGTGGTTAATTCTGAGAGTCTCAAGGGTTACGATATGGGACCGAAATATGATGGAGAAGAGTAGGGTGGTGAAGAAAAACGATAGTACCTCTGGTGAAAATAGTGACCAAGCAGTAAACTCTCAACTCATATGAGAAGAGAGTAAGGTAGCTCAGGATTAGAATAAATGGAGCAGCCTTATTGGGAAGACAAGGTTTGTATATACCTAGTCATTAAGGCTTTTATTCAAAATCATTTGAGGCTTTGGACAACATGCAACAACATGCTTCTAGGGACGCTTAACGAGGTAAAATAAAGAATGAGAATCAAACCTATTCCAAGTAATTTTTAAACAAGAATGAGACAAAAATATTTTTGGAGATTTTAAGATTGTGAAAAGAGATAAACCAAACAAAATAAAAAAAATGAACCGAACCCGAAATGGACCGAACGTTCGGTTCATTTTGGTTACTAAAAAAAATTTTGGATTTTTGGAAAACAGTTTTACAAAAGGGAAAAACTAATACAGAATAAGAAAGAATGATAAATAATAAATAAAAAAAATTTGAACCGAACCCGAAATGGACCGAACGCTCGGTTCATTTCGGTTCCTAATATATATATATATATATATATATATATATATATATATATATATATATATATATTGGATTTTAAGAAAAACAGCTTTACAAAAGGTGTACAACCATAGACAACACCTTTTTGAGATTTGAGCAAAAATATGTGTTATGGGACCGAACCCGAAATAGACCGAACGTTCAGTTCATTTTGGTTCCCATGTGAACCGGTCCCGAAATGGACCGAACATTTGGTTCATTTCGGTTCATTTCGCTCCTTACTTTTTAACTTTGGGATGAAGTCTTTGGTACTGATTCAGATTCCATCATTCCTAGACCATGAAGGATTTTATTGAAAATGACTTCAGGTAGAGCTTTCGTGAAGATATCTACCAGTTGCTCGGTGGTTCGAACAAAGTGAATTTCGACATTACCATCCTCCACATGATCCTTAATGAAGTGATATCTCAGTGCTATATGCTTGGTCTTAGAGTATTGCACTGGGTTGTGACAGATCCTAATTGCACTTTCTGAGTCGCAATATAGTGGGATCTTTTTCATGTTAAGTTCATAATCCCGAAGCTGGCTTTGGATCCATATTACTTGAGATGTGCAGGAGGCGGTTGCGATGTACTCTGCTTCGGCTGTAGAAAGGGAAACACATGTTTGCTTCTTTGACTGCCAGCTGACCAATTTCCCATCAAGGAATTGGCAACCTCCTGTGGTGCTTTTCCTGTCTAAACGACATCCTCCAAGGTCTGCATCAGAGAAGGCTTGAACGAAGAAGCCTGAGTTGGATGGATACCAAGGACCGAGAGAGGTAGTTCGCTTCAGATACCTAAGTATGTTTTTCACTGCAAGCATATGAGGTTCTCGTGGGTTTGCCTGAAACCTAGCACAATAACATACAGAAAACATGATGTCAGGCCTGCTAGCAGTAAGATACATTAAAGACCCAATCATCTGGCAGTATAGCGTAATGTCAACTGCTGGTTTCTCCAGTGAAGGGGTGAGTTTGGTTCCGAAAGCCATTGGAACTTTGACTTTTGAATCTCCCATCATACCAAATTTGGCAAGAAGTGTTTTGGTGTATGCTTCCTGGTTGATAGAGATGCCTTCGGGTCCCTGTCTAGTATTTAATCCAAGAAAAAAGTTAATCGGACCCATGGAGCTCATTTCAAATTTAGTCTCCATCAGCTTTCTAAATTCAGCTGTTAAGCTGGGATTCGTTGAGCCAAAGATGATATCATCGACGTAAATTTGTACAATCATAAGGTGGTTACCTTCCTTTTTACGAAAGAAGGTTGGGTCAACCGAACATTGTTTGAATTTAGACATCTTTAAAAACTTTGTTAGCGTTTCATACCTGGCCCTAGGAGCTTGTTTCAGACCATAAACCGCCTTGTCCAGAATATAGCAGTGATTTGGGAACTTCTCATTGACGAAGCCGGGAGGTTGCTCCACGTAAACTGTTTCTTCAAGTTCTCCATTCAGAAAAGCACATTTGACATCCATTTGGTAGACCTAAAAGTTTTTGTGTGCTGCATAGGCCAGAAAAATGCGAACAGATTCCAGCCTTGCAACTGGAGCGAAAGTCTCTTCATAGTCAATCCCTTCCTCCTGACAGTATCCTTTCACTACCAGACGTGCTTTGTTTCGAATCACATTCCCTTCCTTGTCCATTTTGTTCCTGAATACCCATTTGAGACCTACAACTGATGCATTTTGAGGAGTTGGAATGAGGCGCCAAACTTTGTTCCTTTCAAATTCGTTCAGTTCGTCTTGCATAGCTTGAACCCAATCGGAGTGATCGAGAGCAGTATTAACTGTTTTGGGTTCAACTTTTGAAATGAAGGAATTAAACATACAAAATTCTACTTTGGAGAATAGGGAAGTTTGTTTTTCCTTAAGTTGTGATCGGGTCAGAATCTTCTCAGAAACATCACCTACGACTTGAGAGACTGGACGATTTCTGGTCCATTTGATGAGAGGAGGGTAACTTGGATCATAGGAAGGATCCAATTTAGCGTTTACCATCTCTTCTGGTTCGGATTGACTTTCATCATCAAAGAGCATATTGGCATTCTCCCCCTCGAATGAAGAGCTTTCTGAAATAGTCGGACTTTCGGGTATATTGAAGAGTTTGGGTGCTCCTGTGCCTTCAGATGCTGTGGAGTGATCAGATGCTACAGTACCTTCGGGTGATACAATACCTTTGGGTGCTGTTGTGCCTTCTGGTGTTGTGGAGCGTTCGGGTGCTACAGTACCTTCGGGCGCTACAGTACCTTCGGGTGCTGTTGTGCCTTCTGGTATTGTGGATCGTTCGGGTGCTACAGTACCTTCGGGTGCTACAGTACTTTCGGGTGCTGCAGTATCAGCGTGCTCCCCCTCGACTGATGCTCCGGAACTGGGCACTTCTTCATTCATTCGCCTTGTAGCATCTTCTACTAGTTGCTTCAGATGATCCGCCTTGTTGTCTACTGCGCTGGCTTCCAAATTAATAGCCTTCTCTGGTTCATCAAATAACTCAACAAACTTCTCAAAGAGATTAGCAATTGATGCTGTGACTTGACCTGTTTGAGGAAAGATTTCACCAGTTGAGTTTATGTTTGCTGTTGACTTTTTGACATAGCTATCATCAAAGGTCACGTAATACGTCTCTTCTATTTTCCTTGAACGTTTGTTTAATACCCTGTACGCTTTGAAGTGAGAGAATAGCCCAGAAATATCCTTTCATCGGCTTTGACATCAAATTTGTTGTGATGCTCTTTAGAATTGAAGATGGAGCACCGGGAACCGAACACATGGAAGAATTTGACATTCGGCTTCCTGTTGTTTATGATCTCATAAGGAGTGAGCGTGAATCGCTTATTGAGATATGACCTGTTCTGTGTAAAGCAAGCTGCAGATATGGCATCAGCCCAGAAATATAAAGGTAAAGAAGCAAAACTTAGCATGGTTCGAGCTGCTTCACACAAGGATCGGTTCCGCCTCTCAACTATACCATTTTGTTGAGGTATGTAGGGAGCTGAGAAGTTGTGGGTAGTTCCTCTTTCCGCCAGGAATTCTTCGAATTCTTTATTTTTGAACTCCAGGCCATTGTCACTTCTGATGTTCCGAATGAATTTCTTCAGTTGTACTTCCACCTGCTTGATGAACATCTTTACCTTGTGAGTCGCTTCAGATTTAAGCTTTAGAAAGAACACCCATGTAAAACGTGAAAAGTCATCAACAATAACAAGAATGTACTTGCTACCGCTGATACTTTCAATTGATGAGGGACCACACAAGTCAATGTGAAGTAACTCTAGTGGCTCAACAACTTTTGTGTTTATAATTGATGGATGACTTTGACGACTCTGCTTCCCCATTTCACATGCCGCACACAAATGTTCTCTATCGTACTTGAGCAATGGAGGACCACGAACATGACCTCCGGCGACAAGTTTGTTGATGTCCTTGAAGTTGAGATGAGAAAGCCTTCGGTGCCACAACCAGCTTTCATCAGACTGTGCTTTTGATAACAAGCCGATTGCTGGATTCCCTTTGATTGGTTTGAGATTTAGGGGAAACATTTCACCTTTGCGCTCTGATTTGAGAATAACTTTGTTTGTTTGCTTCTCAATAATTTAGGAACCTTCATCATCAACGAGACCTTGAGACCGGTACGTCCAACAAGCTGAGATACACTGATGAGATTATGTTGTAGTCCTTCTACATATGCAACCTTCCTGATTGTGAAATCACCATTTGTAATCATCCCATAGCCTTTTATGGTTCCGAAGGAGTTGTTCCCGAACTTGACCTTTCCACCGATTGAAAGAGATATGAATTCCCTAAGCTCTTCCTTCCTCCCTGTCATGTGACGTGAGCAGCCACTGTTAATATACCATTCTTCATCGAACTGCTCATCACTTATAACCTGCACAAATCAAACAGATTTAGGAACCCAAAGTTTCTTGGGTCCACGTGACCCTTTCACAGGAACAGGAGCAGAAAAAGAGATGTCAACAAAATAAATTCTTTTTATCAAAGTTGTTTCATCTTTCTTTTTGATGGTGTAAACCTTAATCTTTGTGGGATTTAGTGTTTTTGGTTTGCTCTCTGATTTAGCTGATGAAATCTTTGATTTCCCTTTCAGGTCAATTGGAGATTTAGAATGAGATTCAGAAGAAGAATGATTGGAAGAATTAGAATTAGAGAATTTTGACTGAGATGATTTCTTGACTTGATATTCTAGGTGACTCTTTCGGTTTTGATTATCAGTGGGACCGAACCTAGAATTTTGGTCTCTTTTGCTCTCAGAACTGAACTCCTGCTTTCGGTTGATACTTCTTTCTAAACCGAACTTCTGCTTTCGGTTGATACTGTGCTTTGAACCGAACTTCGGCTTTCGGTTGATACTGTCCTCTGAGCCGAACTTCTACTTTTGGTTGTTATTTCTCTCTTGAGATCCAACAGTATGTTTCTCTGACTTTAAATTTTTTTCACGATATGAGAAATAGGCATTTTGAGATTGCCAAAACTGTTTTCTTTCAGAAAGATTCTTCTTGTATCTCTGATTCCTTTTTCGTTTTTGATTTCTCATCTGTTTCAGCTGATGATGGATGTTCGCCTTTTGATTTTGACTGGTGTCAACAGGTCCACTTTGAACCGATGATGATTCTCTTGAATCTGCCTTATCTTTAGGAACATCTTTTGTACCACTGGAACTCGGCACGTCAAAGTTATCAGGTTGTTAAGTGGCTCAGGAATGTATCTTCCTTTTTCTTTCCAGGATGTTTGATCTGATAGACCAACAGTTTCATCAGCATTGTCAATAGGAGCCGACCAGAAGAACTCATCACAACCATCGACATTGTCTTCGTTTACAATGGCTGTGAGTTAGGCTATCTGATGTTCGGTTACACCTGTGACCTTATACACCTGATTTGGTATTGTCCTTACCTTTTGGTAAACAACAACTTTTTCTTCAAGTTTCGGGGACTTTTGTTGGGACAAGCGAGCGAACTCCACACAATTTTCTGAGATGAGATTTTTGTGGATTTCAGGTTCACTTTTGACAAATTCAGAGCAGTCAACTTCGTCCTCTACATAAATTTCACTCATGTCATTATCCTCATTGAGCTCAGATGCATTTTCAACATCAATTTTATTTTCTGAGCTCAAATTGGCATTCAATGAGTCAAATTTTTGTATGGTTTCGGTCCTTAGATTCAGTTTGTCATTTTCATCCAAAAGGTTTTTCAGCATGTCCTTATGGTCTTTGGACTTAATAAAAGATTCAATTTTGTCTAGACCATACATGTACGTTGGATTAACATCCTCAGACGAAACCACACTTTCACAATTGTATGCTTCAGCATCGATTTCATCTTCCTTAAACTCAAGAAAAGGCAAGATCATATGATGAATTTTATTCCCTATTTCACAGTTCAAATGAAGTTGAGTGATATTATTGTAAAGACGCTTAGCAATCAAACAAAAAACATTTCGCTGTTTCATAAGTTTTAAATTGTCTCTTTGCAAATAAATGTTTTCGTCCTTGGTTTTGACTAACTCCGACTCTTTCAGTTCGATCCACATGCTCCGTTCGTCACTCTTCGACGACACCCTGCTTATTTGGTCAGTTAGGTTAGAATTGGTGACCCGAGTTTAAGTTAAGCTACTGTTTAGAAGAGAAATTATTGAATTAACATTTTTTAATTCTTTTTCATATGAGCATTGTGGGACTTTAAATGAAACAAACACGGATTGTACCTTCTTGATTAATTCATCAAGCTCGTTGAATTGCACGCTGAGCGGTTTTGCTGTAAAGCACATGTCCTGTTGCTCCTTCGAGTCTTTGTTCCCACCATCTGTGTTATATCCCCTCATCTGAGATACATCAGACACCATCAAGCATCTTCCACTGCTGTCCTTCTCTTTCGCCACATAAGCTTTTCCATGAGAAGGCTTCCTTACTTCATCATCCTCGGAGTCGGTTGACCAGACCTCCACTCCTCCGAATTCATCATTTGCTATCGAACCCTGCACAATTAAAGCATTGATAGACGAGTTAGCAGTAGATTTCTTCTTCCTGATTTCATCCAACTTTTTCAGTAACAATGCTTCTTCATCTTTTTCCTCATCCTTTTCAGCCATTTTCTTGAGGACACAATCTTTAGCATAGTGATTCTTTCCTCCACAGTAAAAGCAACTCACTCCCGAATCTCCTTCAGCTTTCGGTTCCTTCTTTGATTCTTCTGCTTTCGGTTCTTCTTTGACCTTTTCAGAGCTATAACTTCCCTACCAATTACGGTTCTTATTGGTGGTAAATCTTTTCTTGATGAACCTCTTGTGATTTGATACCATCATAGCATAGTCTTCAGAAGTAAGATCATAATCTTCTAAGTTGAGGTCTTCATCTTCCATCGCCGCTTTCCTTTTGGATAGTAGTGCCATGGAACCCAGGCTTGAAACTACATTTTTCTCCTGTAGTACGATCTTCTCTTGAGACTTCAGTATGCCCACCAGTTTCGCTAGAGAATAAGATTTGAATTGATCATGCGCTTTAACTGTGGACACAACAGCTCTCCACTCAGGTTTGAGGCCGTTAAGAAACGTGACTTTCTGCTCAATCAACTTCCTTTCAATATCATGTTTAATCATCTTGCTAAGAATATGATTGAAGCGATCGAACGTTTGAGTCACAGTTTCTTCGACTCTCTGCTTGAATTCACCAAACTCGGATAACAGTAAGGTTTGAATGGAGTGTTCAAGATCTTCATCCGTAGAATACAATTCGCGAAGCCTGTCCCATATTTCTTTGGCAGTAGTGCACGAACTCACCAGGCTGAAAGTGTCAGATTGAAGAGCGAATGATTAATCTCAATGCTTTAATATTGCACTGAAATTTATCTTTTTCGTCTTGGGCAACATCTTTAACGTCTTTCAAAAGATCATTATACTCCTTTTGAGTTTTAATAATCCTTGAAGTTGCAGAATGAGCAAAGGGTCCCAAAACGATTGCTTCCCAGATGAGGTATCCATTGTCCTCAGATCGTATAACATAGTCTTCAAAGTGATTTGCCCAGACTTCATAATCTTGGGTGTAAAGGATGGGAATCTTCGTTGTTGATCCAATGTTGTTCGAAATATTAATGGGATTAGATGGCGACTCGTCCATGCTTGATCAAATAACCTGTTTGAAAGATCAGACTTGTAATATATAATATTAGGGCAAAACGAACAAGTAATGAGATAAGTCAATTATGGGGTGACGGCTCAATAAATATTAGTTAATGTGGAACAAACCCTAATAGCTTCTTTCACATAAGAGATGTGTATGAATTACACAGCCTCCTGCTCTGATACCATTTGATGATATAAAAATATCTTTAAGATCGATTAGATCTTTGAAACAGGTATATAAAGAATGTAAGCAATACTCAAGAATGGATTTGAATATGTCGAATGATTAAAACTTTCAATCCTCAGCAGAGCTCGATGAAGAACTTCCACTGTAGAGGATCCTAGGGTTACAAAAAGATAACTTGTATAATTACACCGTAAAACCCTACTCTATCGGTTACGTAAAAGATGCATGCAAGCATCTATAAATACACAAACCCTAGAAAATAAGATACGGATGGACAGGCCCATACCGCATAAATGATGGGCTAGGAAGCGAGCCCAAGACGCAACACCAATAACCCAACAAAATGTGTGCCAAATAATGACCTGTCAGTGCTCACTAAACTTGTTGCAACCACCTACAACAAAATTAAATTGTATATTGAAAGTGGAAAACCTATATATAATACAATATATATTGAATTTTTAGTTACCTTTATAGCTAATTCATTTAAAGATCTTGAAACAGCTGATGAAAGAGCAACAACAAGCAAAGCATTTGGATAAAAATAAGGGCTTTCTGGAGGAGTTCAGAGCATTAAACATACAGCACCTTCCAAGTTACCAACTGACACAATCATGATAATTAATTAATTACATATTTAGAAAAGAAAAGATAATTATTATTATATAAAAAAGAATTATTATAATACCGACTCATGCACACGGTTCTGAATAGATTCTTCATCTTCTAATTTTTCATGCCATGGAATACGCTCATTAGCAATTTCCTATACAGTGAGATACCAAACTCTATGTAGTACTCTATCATTTCTCTAATTGTTCATCTTGTTGTGTTGTAGCCCTCTGAATAACATGCAATTGCCTAGTATATTCATTGTTCCCCATTTATAGATTGGATAATCATCACAGTAATCATAGTATGAGAATGTCTCAGCTTCTGAATACCCAAATTTATATGCATATGTGTTGATTGTAGAGTTTGTGATGTCCTACATGAACAAATAAATAATGGTGTAAGATATATGTTCCTTAAAGTTTCTAAATCATACTGAACTAATTACTGATAAAGACTTTATAATTTACCTGAGGATATGTAGTACCAGATAATATGAAATTGACATGCTCATAGGTAAATCATTCGAGAAAATCCTTGAAGCTTTCACTTGATTGATACTATATTGCTATACTTATTCGTGGATCTTCAGTTTGCAGGAGTCAGTTCATTTGTTTACCCCCACTTTATTGGAAAGAAACACTTCTTAAATAACCAAACACTAGCATAAATTTCTCATATTCATTTCATCTGGTTAGCTTATTAAGCATTCAAGCTAAACTCGAATCAGATCCTAGAAAAGAAACAATGATTTTCAAGCAAAAAAGGGGTTTAAAATCTAAATTAAGGTATGAATCAGGGTTAATGATATCACATACATTTGATTGGGAACATAAATGCGATGATCAAGTAGTGTGAATTGAAGATCTATAACTTTTTCCTGGAATCGATAATCATAACAATACATGTTATGACTTACGATCGCTGAAACAGAGCTTGATTCCATATAAATAAAGCAAAGTTGATAACTAATAAACCCTCATTTGGTGACATTTCATCTTGCGTACATGTTTTAGGGCTTTCTTTCACCTGATGATCCTCCGAACCACCGACAACTTCCATGCTCTCTCCCTCGTCTCCCCCTTGCTGCTCACCTATGTACGCTCGGCCTATCTTCTCTGGTGTTCGTCGGACCGGTCACCGCTCACCTCCTCCGTTCGGAGACCTTTGTGAACCACACCACCACCTCCGTCCAATCTCTCTCTTCTGTTCACATATCTTTATAATTATACGTGAGTGATGGGCCTATGTACACGTGAAGACACTAGAGAGGGATGGATTGACACATCCTACCCTAAGTTGGACTCACTTGGATGGATTAACAATTAGGGTATAATAACGAGAAACCTTCATCGCCGACGAGGTGTATGATGGAAGAGAGATTATAGATGGAAGAGAAAGTGGAGATGGAAGTGAAGGAGAGATAGAGACAGAACCAGACCTAAATCGCAATGGTGAGTTTTCAACTTTTCTAATTTTTGGGGAATTCCTTTTCCCGCTACTAAAGATGAAGATGCCCTCCGTGATTTCACGATGCTCCTTTTATGAAAGGTGCCCTCCGTGTTTTTTTTGTAACACTAATTTTAGGGCACAAAAAAATGCGCGTTCTAAATCCTTCACATTTTAGGAGATCTGACATTATTTTTAGGGCACATACTTTTGCTTATCGTAAAATGGCGCGTGTCAAGGTTTGCGCGTCATTAAACGGTATTTTTCTACTAGTGCTCTTTTGATTACTAAATTAATTCCAAAATTAATTCTTGATCAACACTAATTATATAATATGATTTCATATTAATATATTATAACTTATAATATATTAATATATCATAAACATCTTATTCTCAAAAATATATCCATACAAATTGTTAGGTGAAGTGCAACCCAAATGGACCATGCCGGTTCGGGTCAAGTTCATACCAAAAATAGTTACAGACTTAAACACCATATCCAACAGTAAGATGTATTAGGAAGACTTTTTATTAAAACTGAAAATGATGTACTGCTCCGAGCAAGATCTTTTAGAGATAAATAATGGTTTCCATAATCCGAAGAAGGTAAGGATGAGCGTCAGCGAGTATGCTACAAGTTTTACGGAGAAAATGAAGCTTATTCCTTATTTAGTTCCAACTGAACTCTACAAGGTCAACAAATTTGATAATGGATTACTAGCATACTTCGATCTAATGGTCAAATAAGCAACCACCTTGAAAGTTGCCATATGGGTAGCTAAGAATGTAGAGACCCAAATAAGAGAAAATGGTCTAAAAAGATAAGGCACGACAAAAGAGTAAGCTTGAGGGATCCTCAAGATCCGACAAGGAAGGAAAATTCATGAAGTCCAACCTAGATGACCAAACGTATGGAGGTAGTAGTGGAGCCAAGTGGTGTGAAAAGTGCAAGAATAAGCATTATGGGAGATGCGAGGGAGAAGTGACTTATTATAAGTGTGGGAGAATGAGTCACTATTCCACAGATTTTACGCTTAATGATATGGTATGCTACGGATGCGGAGACAATGGGAATATCTCGAAAGATTACACGAAGAAAAATGATGTAGCAAGACCGAATGCACCACTGAAGCCAAAGGCAAGAGCATTCCAGATAATCCTTAGTGAAGTAGGTGACAATGCAAGGTATCAGGAGTAAGGATATATATATATATATATATATATATATATGTATATATATATATATATATATATATATATATATATATATATATATATATATCCAAAGATCGAGATATAAAGTAGCCATACAGATAGTGTGATGTGGTAAAGCCTAATATAAGAGGCCTAGTGTAGGGTGAACTTGAATATCTATTTAATAGTTTCAAGAAATAATATAAACCTTAGTGACTATGTGAAATTCTTGTATGGTGACTTGGAGAACTGAGAGGCAATACTTGGGACGAGTATGAGTAAGTGTGAAATGTAGTAGAGAGTTATACTACAGGAAGCAAAGGACTCGCAATTGGATCAAAGAAAGTCACAAGGTTACTAAGATGCTAGTAATTGATTTTGTTTTGTTCATATATGGCATTACCATTGTTTGGGCAATAACTAAGAAGTTCATTGTTCTTCCGACCCTAGTGGTCATATCAAAAAATCAAGTTTGGCTAAGATAAGTATGTTAGATGGTTCAGGGAAAGAAGTTCGATGTAATATCCTACTTAAACCAAAAGATTGAAGTATCATAATCTTCATTAAGTAATAAGCTTGTTGCTAGAAGTACTACATGCTAGAATGTGATTATATCACATTAGATCATGAAGGACAGTATCTTCCATTCTGTATTGGTTCTAAAACATCTAAGTCTAAGCATTGCATCATACGATGAGATGTCACTAGGACATGACCCTTCGGTATGTTACGATAACTGAAGTAAAAAACTTATATTAGATTAATTCTGTTAAGGGTAGGAATTTCCAATAAATCAGGTTTGTAACTTCAAGGTTACGATTGAAAGTCCAACATGGTATGAAGAGCAAGTGCAAGATTAAGCACTATCAGGAGTTACGAACTCGAAGAGTTAGATACTCATTTGAAAGAGCATAAGAGTTACAATTATTAGCTAGGATGAAAAGATAATGTGTGGAGTCATTATGAAATACCTGCTTTAGTGATGATTATGAGATGTAATCATCCCAAGCGGGAGATAATTGTAATACCCACAGATTGGGGCTTGTCAATTTAGAGATAATAAGAGTAAAAATGACTTTTTCATAAAAGACTATTAGAGAAAATAATCTTAGCCAAAGTCATAGTATATTTAATAAGCATTCCATACATATAAGGAATGTTGAAATATGACTTATAATGAAGAAGTTATGACCTATCAAAGTTTTGAGGTTAAACTAGCACGACTCCGTGTATCGTAAAAAGTGTATTTTTGAAGAAAATACTTTTTAGCCTTAGGAATCTAAATGAAAGTCATAGTATACATTAAACCGAGAGCGTGCATATACAAAACATCCAAATCAAAATTCGTTAAAGGAAGATATGATTTTTCTAAGATTTAGCGTAGAAGTACACATCCCATAAATCGAATTTTAGATCGATTGATTATTAGGCGACACAACCTAAATGAGAATTGAAGATCTCATTAATAGGAGCTCAACGATATAAAGAAAGTAAAAAATGGACATCATATGACAAAGTTATGAATTTTTAAGGGACTTTGATTGTCTAACCATGTTAAAATATAACTTAGAAAAATAAAATCAAAACTAGCCAACGAGGTCTAAAAAAAGTTGTAGACCATGTCGCTACCAATGCATGTATATAAGGAACGTAAAAACGGAGCTTGTATGCGAAAGTTATAGAATTTAGAAGATAATTAATTTTTGGGTTAGGCTCTGGAAGTGACATGTTGCAAAATCTTGGCCGCACCTTCTTCCCCATGACTTGGAATGATATGGCGACACGTGGCTTTAGTATGCCTAGAGTAGCTACATGTATTCCCCAGGTACTAAGTACGCTCATCATACCCTTGTGTACGACCAACTTACGTGAGTGTTGGGAGCTTATAAATATAAGGCGCTTTTCCCTTATTTATCCAAAACTCTTCACCTATCTCTTTCTCAAAGACCCCCAAATCCTCAAGGCTTTTCTCTAGCCTTTCTTAAGAGTTAGTATCAAGTCCCGGAGCACCAGAAGGACCTTAGAAGAAGAGATTTCGGGTCAGAAGTTTTGCCCGCGTAGAGCCTGGTTTCTTGCTAAATCCCCTTGTAAGTGAGTTATGCTTACCATACGTTAAGTATAACCTATGTTTAAGTTAATTGTCATTGTTATGAACCTATAAAAAAGATTTATTAGTGATTCCAAGTCGTTATACTGATTGATCTACTTATGGGGATGATGTCTACATTCTGATTTAGTGAGGTGTTTAAAGTGAGATTTCCAAACAGTATACTTTGTATATCAAACGGACCCTGCGTCCGATATTTTCCTACCAGGTTGTTCCTTACTTGATAGATCTTGAAAGTAGACTTTGATTTAATGATAAATCTAGAGTCTTAATTAGTCACAATAAATATTAGACTAAAACTTAGTGATAATAATACCATGTTATGTCGACAAAAAAGACAATTGCTAGAGGGGAAGCACTGTCCGAATTATGAATCATCACTTTAGCATGCGAGATGAAAGATACTATAGATGATGATAGGTGAAAGATGACGAGAATCCTTGACTTTAAAGCTGATACAGTCATCTAGTAGAGTATAGATAACGACAACGGACTATTCTAGATAATCTGGTGGAATACTAACAGGCTCGCAGCCTGTAGGTATTTGTGAATGATGTGTTCACCAAATGTACTCTAAAAACCATGGAAGCTATGGAATTAGTGCCTTACAAATAAACATTGGCATCTATTGACTTAATTCCTTACAAATGAACATTGGCAGTTGTGCCTATTAGCTAACATCAACAACTATGGACTTAGTGCTTGTTGGATAAACCCTTGTAGCGATGGACTTCGTGCTTATTCATTAGGACAATCCTTAGGGCTAAATAGATATAGAATAGATGATTCTTAAGGAAGATCCTTAAGAACAAATACGATAATGGGGATGGGAAATTTGGTTAATTGTTTGATGATTAAGCATAATAAATTTTAGGTTGAAAACCCTATGTACTCACCATGTTTCCTAACCTGACCCACTCAATTTATTGTATCACAGGTGTCTATATGAAAGATACATTATCCTGAGAGATTCATGGAGTATTAGGACACTAGTTTAATTACTTTAAGGATTGTAATATTTGATTATACTTATGTTTCTGTATTGACAATGACATCCCAACGTTTTAAATAAAAATACATTTCTTCGGAAATGCTTTAATAACATCTTTATCTTGTTTTCTAGGAACAAATTTGGCAATACTATTTTTCAAAATGGATACTCTAATTTTTAAATAATCATAAACAAATCGGTGTTTTCTAGCCAAGAAAATGGGGATGTCAAAGTTCTCATCGCGGATCAATGTATATATAACTCATATATATATATATATATATATATATATATATATATATATATATATATATATATGTATATATATATATATATATATATATATATATAGTTTTTAAGGATTGTAGTATTATTAGTTTTATTTTGAACTTCTGGACTATCGAGTAAGGATCGGCCATATGAGAAGTACCGGAGGGTAGGACTATATTGACATATAGCCGCTCTGAAATCCAGTTAGCCAAGAGATAGATCAAACTAGACACTTCTGTCGTAAGTAGTCGAGAAGCAGTGTAATTAATAATAATACTTTTATTAGGAGCCTGCAACTATCATTGTATTCCACTTTTGTGGATACAAGTATAGCCAACCTAGCACTGATACCGATCTGTCACACTCCCGACCAAGGCAGAGGAACATGTCGGCGTGTACGACTTAGTTCAAGGATCACAAGCAATCGAATATATAGCACCAATACAAAAATAAACAAAAGGGTAGTTGCAATCCATCTACAAGGTTCTTACAGATAATAATAGAGTACATAAATTGCCTTAAATAGATAGGCAGATATAACATGACTAGAAAAACTAGGTCGCCTGAAATCTATAACTATTCCATTGTCTGAAATTCTTGTTTAGTGATTTCCTGAGAATACATATAGTTTTGAGGGTCTACACAAGGTTGGTGAAAATTACAGGTTTTCTGCTAGTGCAGTAGTGATACTTTTAAAATGACTAAAAATTCTGTCTTTTAATGTAAAAACATATTTATTAAATGTTATTTAGAGAACCTTTTAGAGATACCTTTAAAGCCAAAAAGTATACTATTACTAAGTAATTCCATACTTAAAAGGTTTTCTAGAGAGAGAGAAACCATAAGTAAATCCATACATAAAATATTTTGTAGAGAGAGAGAGAGAGATACGAAAACCAAATCCATGGTTTGTAGAGAGAGAAACCAACTCTATGGTTTATATACATATATATATATATATATATATATATATATATATATATATATATATATGTGTGTGTGTGTGTGTATGTATGTATAGACTGAGAGAGAGAGAGAGAGAGATAAATATCTAGTTAATGTTTATAGTAAGTCCTATAACCGAGCTATGTGACTAGAGTACCCCCTATAATGCTTCATTGGATGTCGTAGAAATGATTTAAGATATTTTTCACTCGCTTCGACTTGACCATCATGGTTGTAGCTAGCAGCCTCACGTAGGGATTAAAACATTCCTAAAATAAGACCCAAAAATTTAATTTTAAAAATTAATAAGACTTTAACATCCTGAAAATCATATGGTAAAATTTTCATTTTTATTATAATCAAAACACTCATGTAACTTTTATTCAACATTTAAGAGAATTTCAAAATAAAATATTATCAAAATTCATTCCCAAAGTCACGTATTGTGGAAAATACTAGTGTATGCAATGCGATCAAGTCGGGCCCTTCTCTTTCGAACCGGAAGTACTTGAAACCATAAACTACAAACTGTAAGCACAAAGCTTAGTGAGTTCCCCAAATACCACATACCATACATATCAAACAACCCACATATATCATACATATCCAACAACCAGTAAGAGTGCTATGTGCTAACGATAGTCTTGCTATTATGCTACAAGCTATATCATGCTCTTCCTTTCTAGGATGGGGGCCAATACCGTAGGTCTTACAGACAAGTGCTAAGAGCCACCTGCTGGTCATCCACGCAAGCATCACAAAGACAACTAGCATGAAATCTACACTACTTAACTAATTAACTATCATCTTTAGAATCTGGTCTTGTGTACAGTTTTCCAGGAGCCGCCTCCTAGTCTTTCATACAAAATGAATAAATCAAATGCGCAGGCATTGATGTCTTCGATCTATAGAACAGTGAGGAGACTCACCTCGAATGTTGAAGCTCACTGAAAGAAATACCTAGTTGCTGCCTTGGCCACTCCCCGGAGTATGAATACAAAATAACACCAAAATAGCAATTAGGTTCCAATCTATAGCCCATAATCCATACATGGAATAAAATGACCATTTTACCCCTAGCCCATCTTGAACTAAAACTGAGGCCGAAATCCATAAACCAAAAAGATCCAAAACCAATAGATCCATAAAGGCCCACTAATGGTCTGATTTTCCAAATTGGGCGCAACCCCCATATAGGCCTTATCCTAAGCCCAATAATTCTCTTAGTCTAACAGTTGATCTTAGTTAGCCCAAAAGGCCCAAATCAATAAAGTGACCCAAAGATGTGAAGCCGAAAACCCAACAAGTCCAAAGCCCAACTCAACGCTGTACACGAGACATACACTCACCTGTGCTGGACGTACACGACAAATCTAGATCGTGACCGCAACCAGGTACGCTGGAAATACCTTCAGATATTTGGGAGGTAAACTGATTTGCTCCAAAACTGACTTTATGGCTTAACTACGTAAGCACTTTGCACCCAAACTTTAGAGTACCTTAAAATAAAGCTCTTAATGCATAAAGTCGTCACCCTTATGCTTTTGCATGACTTAATGGGACCCAATAACCATCTTAGACCGTCAAGACCCATTCTAATCCAACTAGAATATGCATGGACCAAAAGCAAGGATCAAGATACCATTTTTACGAACTTATAAACTTAGAAAGGGCAAGATCTATCAATCTAAGCTCTTAGAGTGGCTCAAACTCACAAAGAGGATTCAAAACCCAAAAATAAGCACAAATCTAGCTCTAAACCCATAAAACATAACAATAAGCCAAGGCATGAACTTGATACCTTAAATAAGTTGGATATGAAGCCAAGAGTATGGATCTATAAGTCTTCCTTTAAGCCACAAGTCAGCACCAAGCACCCTTTCCTTGAAAATGAGAAAAAGCACACCAAAATGAACACTTAGATCTCTCAAATACTCAATGAGCAGTTAGGGTTTGTAAAATAAGGCTAGAAGCCAATGGAGGCTGAGAAATGAAAGAGATTTAAGCTCATAAGGATTCTTAAATAGTGCCCAAACCCTGAAAATTAGGGGTTGGAACTCTTCTCCTTACGATGGGCCATCTCTGCCAATAATTCAAATTGACATAACTTCCTCGTCTTAAGTTTGTTTCCAACGAATCTTATATCCACGGAAAGGTGGCCAGAAGCCCTACGCTCCTAAAAACTTACCATACCCTTAAAACTTCCCAAAAAAACCCAAAAATTCATAAAAGACCGAGTTATCAAATTATGATTATACCCTTGGGCTCCGGAAACACCATCGAACACTTCGATCACTTAAACCATAAAATCCACATTTAAAAAGGGACAAATCCTTTCTTCCCCAAGGCCCTAAACGTCACGACAACTGTTGATTCAACCATAACCTAGAATAATGAAGCAAATTCAAAACCAAGTGTTACAATTCTCCCCCACTTAAAATAGATGTCGTTCTCGAAATCACTCCTTACTAACACTCATATCATACCAAAAAATCCAAGGAATGCAACCAAAAATTCTGAGCATAAAACGACCTTCCCAAGAAAACCGAACCCAAACAGAAACCTTTAGCCCGCAGAAGAAAAAATCATTAGTCCCTGTAGAAACCACTTCTACCTTTCCGAAACCTGAAATCTACATTGGTCTAACTCCCCGAAAGACCACCCACGCCGAGTCATTACCATGCCAATTCCACATTCAACAACATGCCAAAAATAACACTTACAACCTTTATTATCTTGATACTACCAACATAAACAAAGTAACTAACCATAAATGGCTGCAAAACACTTATACTTGACTGAAGGCTCAGATAATCCTTCGAGTAGAAGATTCATCCCTGCAACGGTTAGACTCAAAGGAGAGCTACGCAACAGGGTTAAAATCAATTACTCTAAGATTATTTAATCCAAACTACAAATGACTTAGCATTTCCCAAACAACAAACTACTTCACACACCCAAATCCTAAATCATTTAGACTTCTCAAAGCATCACACTGCCCCCTACCTGCTATCCAAAAGCAGTCGAGACCTCCCTAGTCCCAACTTATCTGCCAATTATCTGAAATACCAGATTCATGCCCGGTTGCTGAGCTAAAAGACACCCACACAGTCTCCCCACATGACTTTCGAAAGAAAGCCTCAACTGGAAACAATTACCTAAACAATATCATCACCAAACCCAATGCTAAAATGAATGCTACATGACCACCTATAGTATTACATCATACATGGTCTCCAAGGACCTACCATCTCCTAATTCCAATCATGTTGTGGCCCTCCCACAACCTTGCGAACTGGCCCACCTCGGCATAAACCATCAGAAAACTCAACGAGAAAATCATAGATTTACCACACTCTCACCATTGCACAGGGATCAGTGAAGATTATGGGCCACCCCGTACTCTTACAACACTCCCACACTAACAGTACACTAATGAATGCTACGGGACACCCCGCAGGCTTACCACACTTCTACACTAGCTGCCAACTATTGTGCACTATGGGCCACTCTGTAGTTTAGCAGCACTTCCCCTTTACCACAACTATTTCCTATGATCTTACCACTAGTCTATCAATCTGAACACATCCAAATTCAAGAATACACTCAACCAAACACCCAAGCTGAAATCGAGTCATGACTTGAACCGTAACCTAGGTCCACCAAAGCCTTTTATCTAACGCCAAGAAGGCTCGAACCAAATGTTTGAAAGTTTCCCGAACTCCCAAATCACACAATCCTCAATCCAGATGGACACATTGGCCGCCTTCCTCCCTGATAGGGATGGGAAACTCATCCTAGTTACATGTGTGCTTTTGTTTCTAAATACGCGAATGGTTCTCCTGCACTTTGATTCGACTAAGCTCTTAAAGCAAACAAGGTTCGAAGGATTCTAAATCCCTCTTACCCTTGAATAATCGAACTACGAACAACTTGCGTTTACCATGCCAATGATCCATTAGTAGATAAAACCAAAAGACCGCACAAGCCTTGAAGACTAGATGAACAATCCTCGAATCCCAGCAAAACAGATAACACCAGAAGCTATAATTGATACAACACTCAAATCTTGAAGTCCAAAGAATAGACGCTAAGACCGAAACCTTAAAAATTGTCCACTTCCCTAGGAATCCACAAGAGTCAACCAAGAAACCGATGGGTTTTGAGCATTCTAACACTTCCTAAGTGTACATGCAACGCTAATAACCTTGAATCTATCTTTTCTCTATATACATGCAAATTTCCTTTTCAAGGTTATTTCCTAACTAGCATGGCATGGGGAATATACGAAACATAAAAAGTAGTAGAAAAACATACCTTCTTGTTGCTTGGATTCCTTTGAGACTTCTTGAGCCTAGAACCCCAAATGTTGTGCCTCAAATGCTTCACACAACACAACAAAACTTGGAATAACTTGAGAGAATACTTCTAGCACTCAAAATCGGTTACGCCCTCTCTAGTAACCTCCTAGGTCCGATTTTACTAGACAAAGGGTTCCTTTTATAGTGGTGTCACAATTTGGGTTTCATTAAGAAGAACCATAATTGTCATGACTCTTCATTTCTCATGACCCATGGGTTTGTAACTCTCATGGAGTATCCATGGAGCTCCAAATGGTTACATCAGTAACCCATAAACCATGGATCATTAATCCACCATAAAAGAATTGATGATTATCATAATCAACCCTATCTATTTAATTAGTCTCACTTTGATCGCCAAATTAATACTAGATTAATACTTGATCAATACTAATTAAATAACACTATTATTAATATATTAGAACTTATAATATATTAATAATCATAAGTGCCATATTCTCTCATTTAGTCTATCCAAGTATTGCAATGCCATGCAACCCAAATGGACCATGCCGGGTCGGATCAAGTACATACCAAATAAAGTTATGGACTTAGACACTATATCCAACAGTCTCCCACTTGGATAAGTCTAATAACTATATTTGCAAATATGACTTCAAAATCCGACTAGCAATCGTAGCCCTTTCAAAGTCTCTCGGAACTGAGATGATGATGGTACGCCATTTAAGATAAGTGATCATATAATCCTGTGCTCTCATGATATCAATTGGACAAACACATGGACATGGTCTTACTTACTTTACAACATTTGTTTCTCGATCTCCGATTTGTTTCGACATAGAACTAGATTGAACACATCAATTAGGTTCTGACCGGGCCCGGTACATAGGTCAAAACCAAATCATCGACGGGCCCAGATATCGCTTCTATTTCTAGAAGGAACAGATAAACTTCGACTGATATGCTTGTACTAACTACTTGTTGAATTACTCACAAAGGTACATTTTATAACATCGAGTTACCAATGCATTTTCGTACAATCAATGAATAACCAACTCATAGTCAATAACTCATATCTCTAGGTTTGAAGATTTATATGATATTACCGTCTGACGATCACTCGAGATAAATTCCATGAAGTGATACAATTGAGCGTCGGTTGAATCCAATACTCAGCCCTTATGAGTACTCATGAATGTTGTCGCAACCATTGCATTGTCCAAATAACTTTAGACAAATCGTACAAGCTAAATTCATGACAGTCTTAAATCAATACTTACATCCAAAGTTTGACTGACTGTGGATGGTTTGAATAATATGATATATACCATAACAAAATTATTCTGGAAGTAAAAACATGAAAAATTGAAACATAGTAAACAATTAACACAAGATAGTAACACCTTTCTCATAAATAAATAACAACTTTTACTAATCATCAAATTTCAATTATATTTTACAAGTTTCAGGAATCTAATTATTGAAACTAATATCATCCTTCAGCCCAATTCGCCTTGCATGCTTTAAATGCCTAACCCTGTTCAGTCCCTTTGTGAAGGGATCTGCCGGGTTCTCATCTGATGATACCCTCTTTGCCACGAGGAGTCCTTCTTCTAATCTATGTCTGATGAAATGGTATTTTTTGTCAATGTGCCTAGATCTCCCATGATCTCTTGGTTCCTTCGCCAAAGTAACCGCACTTTCACTATCACAGAAAATTCCCATTGGCTCCTTTATAGCTGGTACAACTCCAAGGTCTCCAATGAACTTCTTTAGCCATATCGCCTCTTTTGCTGTCTCGCTTGCTGCTATGTACTCTAATTCACAAGTCGAATAAGCTACTGTCTCCTGCTTGGAACTTTTCCAAGTAATGGCTCCTCCATTTAGGATAAAGACCCAGCCTGACTAAGAGCGAAAATTATTCCTATCAGTTTGAAAGCTAGCATCACTATATCCTTCCACTCTCAAGGTATCATTGCCTTTAAGGGTAAGGACCTAGTCCTTAGTCCTCCGCAAATACTTAAGAACGTTCTTTACCGTTGTCCAGTATGCCTTGCCAGGGTTCCCTAGATATCTACTGACCATGCTCAAAGTAAAGGCCACATCAGGGCGAGTACAAGTCATAGCATACATGATCGAGCCCACAGCAGAAGCATATGATATTTGACTCAATTCAGCTATCTTAGCCTTTGTGCTCGGACTCTGAGTCTTACTTAGCTTGGCATTATTCTGGATTGGTAACTCTCCATTCTTGGAATCTTGCATACTGAACCTCTTCAGTACCTTATCCACATAAGTACTTTGACTAAGTCCAACTAGTCTCTTACTCCTATCTCTCAATATCCTTATCCCTAGGATATAAGCAGCTTCCCTAAGGTCCTTCATAGCAAAACACTTCCCAAGTCAGGCCTTAACCTCCTACAAAGTTGGGATGTCGTTTCCTATGAGAAGTATGTCATCCACACACAACACCAAGAAGCTAACTATGCTCCCACTAGCCCTGACATATACACAAGACTCATCCTCACTCCTAGAAAAGCCAAACTCTTTGACTTTCTCATCAAAGGAAAGATTCCACATGCGAGATGCTCGTTTCAATCCATAAATGGATTTTTCAAGCCTACACACTCTATTAGGGTATTTTGGATTGACAAAACCCTCTGGCTGATCCATGTAAACATCCTCAGCCAACTTCCCATTAAGGAAAGCAGTTTTGACATCCGTTTTCCATATTTCATAGTCATGAAATGCAGCTATGGCTAACAACACTCTAATAGACTTAATCTTAGCTATTGGTGAGAAGGTCTCATCATAGTCAACTCCTGGAGTTTGAGTAAAGCCCTTCGCAACCAACCATGCTTTATAAGTGTGTACTTTACCATCCGTGTTGGTCTTCTTCTTGAAGATCCATTTGCACCCAACTGTCTTACGAGATGGTAAATTGTCAACCAAGTTCCAAACTTGATTGTCATACATGGACTGAATCTCGTTGTCCATAGCCTCCTTCCATTTCGCAGACTCAGGGACTGCCATGGCTTCCTTATAATTATTAGGTTCATCCAAATCTATCAGCGTACTATCACTGATAAATGTATCACCTTCAGTGGTGATGTGATAACCATAATAAAAATTAGGTGTGTTCCTCACCCTAGTGGAACGCCTTGGAGGTACAGACTCATCTATCGGCTCAACAAGAGTTTCCTCCTTAGGTTGGCTGACAGTATTAGAGGTTCCTTCATCACTTGACTCTTGAAGTTCTTCAAGGTCAATTTGCCTCCCACTGTCCCCTTGGTTTATGAATTCTCTCTCACGAAAGACTCCTCTTCTTGCTACAAAGACCACATTATCACTGGGTCTGTAGAAGAGGTAACCAAAGGATCTCTATAGGTAGCCGATGAAAATACACCTCTCGCTTCGGGGCTTAAGCTTGTCGTGAGTCTCACGCCTCACAAAAGCTTCATAACCTCAAATCCTGATGTGGTCCAAATTGGGCACTTTCCCAGTCCACATCTCGTGAGGTGTTTTGGCAACCTTTTTAGTAGGGACTAGATTAAGGATATGGGCGGCAGTCCCTAAGACCATACACCTAGAAAGAGATTGGTAACGAAGCTCGACTCATCATGGAATGCACCATATCCAACAAGGTTCGATTGCGCCTATCAGCCACACCATTGAACTGTGGTGTCCAGGGAGGTGTCAATTGTAAGACAATCCCACATTCCTTAAGATAGTCAAGGAACTCAATGCTAAGATACTCTTCTCCCCGATCGGATCGGAGCATCATGATGTTCCTGCCTAATTGATTCTCAACTTCCTGCTTAAACTCTTTGAACTTTTCAAAGGTTGCTGACTTATGCTTGATTAAGTGAATATATCCATATCTACTGTAATCATCAGTAAAAGTCACATAATAACGATTAGCATCTCTTGTAGCAACTCTGAAGGGCCCACACACATCCGTGTGTACAAGGTCCAACAAACCTTCACCCCTATCACACGTACCTGTGAAGGGTGACTTTGCATTTTTCCAAGTAAACAAGACTCGCAACTATCATCTAACCTGAGGTCAAATGATTCCAAGACCCCAGCCTTTTAGAGTTGGCCTATGCACTTCTTGTTAACATGTCGAAGACAACAATGCCAAAAGGATGCTTTATCCAAGCTATCAGAAGAATCAATATACAACACATTATTTCCTAGATTATCTACAACATTCAGGGCTTCATATACACTATCACAAGGTATTGCTTTAAAGTAAAACACATCATTGTAATAAACATTAATAGCACCATTTTTATTATCAAATGAAAATGTAAAACCTTGTTTGTACAAGCCACGAAAAGAAATAATATTTCTCGCCATTTCAGGCGAGTAACAACACTTATTCAAATCTAACATTAACCCATTATTAAGCAATAAAGAATAAACTCCTATCTTGGTAACAGGTGATGCTTTCCTGTTTCCCATGACCAAGTTTATCTTCATGTGCTCTACTTGCTCATTTCTTCTTAGTTCTTGTAAATCAGTACAAATGTGAATACCACACCCTGTATCAAGCACCCAAGAATTAGCATTAGATGAGTTGTTAGACAATATTGTGTAAATACCTGCATGGGTGGGTTTAACCTTCCCATCCTTTACATCTTGCAGATATTTGGTGCAGCTTCGCTTGAAGTGTCCCTTATCTTGGCAATAGAAGCATTGTGCTTCCTTTGGGTTCGAAGAAGAAGTAATGGGATCTTTGTTTGTCCCACTTGAAGAGGAACCATCAAGAGTCCTACCCTTGGTACCCTTTGAAGGGCTTTTCCTCTTCTTACCCTTCCCTTTCCCAATTTCAAGAACAGGGGCTGTTAAAGGAGTAGAAGTAGCAACCGCTTTACCCTTAAGGCCATTTTCAGTTGTCCTTAAGAGTCCTTGAAGTTTGCTAAGTGTGACTTCCTCCTTATTCATATGATAAGTCATTCGAAACTGATCATAACTTGAAGGTAAGGAATGGAGAATGATTTCAATCGCCAATTCCTCAAGGAAGTCAACCTTGAGCTTTAGCAACTGGTCAACGAACCTCTGCATCTTCTGCAAGTGACCGGTGTTGGGTTCACCATCCTTCATCCTTGCGGTTATCATGGAGGAAATGATTTCATACCTCTCTTGACGCGCACTCTGATGGTAACTTTCCATCAGATCTAGGTGCATCTCATAGGGGTAGAAATCTTCATAAGATTTTTGGAGTTCCGGAGTCATTGTGGCCATCATGATGCAGGACACCTTGGTGGCATCCTTCTCATGTGCAATGAACTCCAAAAGCTCTTCTAGAGTAGCAGTGGCTTCATTAACAACCTTAAGCTCCCTGTCAAGAACATATTCTTTGTCCTCATAGCGGGTAATCATCCTGATGTTTCTGATCCGCTCATTGAAGTTGGATCCATCAAAGATGACCTTAACACACAAGTTCATTAAGGAAAAGGAGCCTGTAGGGTTTGAGCCAGCAACGTTATTGGAAGACATCTGGAATAGAAGGAAGATAAGTTTCATTAGATTAAGAGTCCATAATAAGTCACCCAAATGAAATATTAAGGCTAGGATCCAACAAACTATTTATAGGTGGAAGAGGGATGCCGTAATCCACACTATAAAATATTTAAAGGTAGGTAAATGACGATTTACCAATTTCCACCATAAGAACGAAATACTTTATTATTAGGTTTTATTGGTTTTTGAAACTCCTAGATCTTTTGAGATACATTGAACTTTTCAATGGCGTGTTTGAATCTCGAATGTGCCCTCTCAAGTTTGTGACTGGGATGCCGATGATCACAAACAAGGTGTGAATAACCATACAAATTGAATTGGTACCCTTAACAATATTACCTAATCGATGTTCCGGTTAACCACACACGCTCCACCAATCTATAATAAAGTTAAGTTACCCTTTGCCAGTCTTACTAGTCCATGTTAGTGTGCCGATTAACCACACACGCTCCACTAACGACTTGGTAAGGTACAAAGTGTAATTTTATGGGCTAGCACCAATTTCACATTTTCCTAAAGTAACTAAGATTGGGAATTTATAATGTATAGTTACTTTATAATTCATTATACTTTTAATGAGAATTTAAAATCATATCCTACCCATTCGGCTAACGACCCTCCACCGATCAAGGAAGCGGTGGGTGAGAGTGGACACTCATTAAGTCACCATTTTATAAGCAACAACCTTATACCCCCCTTATAGACCGACTTCGTGAATGAGGCCTACTAACGGTAAGAATGACATATTCTCATACATATCTACATAATAAAATTATAATAATAGTATAAGGGTTGATTTTTAAACCTTTTAAAAATCTTAGTTTTAATTTGGAATTAAAGTATTAGAGTGTAAGACCTTTCAAATTCCAAAACTTGAGGGCAAGAATTGAAACTATTTCAAGTCTCTTCAATTTTGTAACTTATGAGTTTTAATGATTCATAAAAATGAAGACTCTTCATTTTATGAAACGTATTTAGTTCTTTAAACACAAATTAAAGAAGTGACCTTTGGTTATCCATAACTTGAGTACAAGTCATGGACACCATCAATACAATTAAGATCAAGAATTAAACACACATGGTGGTTACACATAATTCCTATGATCTTCTAAAAACTCATAAGAACACAAATTCATGTCAAGCAATTTCAAGAAATCATATCAACATATATAATACTTTGAAATTGTTAAAAGTCATGTAAAATGGATTAACATAATTATTATCATTTTGGAAAATAGACTTTACAAGTCCAAAAGAGATTGGGATAATGATTCTAATCCATTTCCAGCAACAAAAACTAGAAAAATCTACCCAACTCGATCCTACTCGCCGAGTGCATTATCGTACTCGGTGAGTAGGATGAATTTGTTCATGGACTTGTCGAGTCCTCCCCATGGACTCGGCGAGTACAGTCGTCAAAATGCAGAATTTTCAATTTTCAAGCAGTTTTGCATCAAGTATACAGAAAACAATCCTAGGCTCTGATACCACTGATGGGTATTGAGCATTCTAACACTTCATATGGGTACATGCAACCCTAATAACCTTGAATCTATGTTTTCTCTATATACATGCAAATTTATTTTTCAAGGTTATTTCCTAACTAGCATGGCATGGGGAATATATGAAACATAAAAACTAGTAGAAAAACATACCTTATTGTTGCTTGGATTCCTTTCAGACTTTGTGAGCCTAGCACCCCAAATGTTGTGCCTCAAATGCTTCACACAACACCACAAAACTTGGAATAACTTGAGAGAATACTCCTAGCAATCAAAATCGGTTATGCCCTCTCTAGTAACCTCCTAGGTCCGATTTTACTAGCCAAAGGGTTCCTTTTATAGTGGTGTTACAATTAGGGTTTCATTAAGAAGACCCATAATTGTCATGACTCTTCATTTCTCATGACCCATGGGTTTGTAACTCTCATGGACTATCTATGGAGCTCCAAATGGTTACATCCATAACCCATAAACCATGGATCATTAATCCACCATAAAAGAATTGATGATTATCATAATCAACCCTATCTATTTAATTAGTCTCACTTTGATCACCAAATTAATACTAGATTAATACTTGATCAATACTAATTAAATAACACTATTATTAATATATCATTTAGTCTATCCATGTATTGCAATGCCATGCAACCCAAATGGACCATGCCTGGTCGGATCAATTACATACCAAATAAAGTTGTGGACTTAGACACTATATCCAACAGAAACATTGCTAAAACCACTGAATTTTGATGATATTGGTGCACTAACCTGCTGAATCCTAAATATAAACCTTCCACACAACGCCCCTGAACCGGTCTTAACCAAAACCTAGAATAACAACCAAATACTTTGGAATCCGCTACACAAGATACAACCCCTTATTAACCCACTAAGGATTCATGGCATGCAAATGGCATATAATAATTCTTGAATGTATTACACAAACATAAACAGAGAATTAAACCAATGATAATCTTTACCCAAACCGATGCAAGGTTCCAAACAACAAAAATATTGATAAAAACCAAAAAGAAAGAAAAAGATAACATACCTGCAATGTTGCATGTTGGAGTATTGACCTCCGCTATTTGACATTGTAATTCCTGGATCCTCATTGCAAGGGCTCTTTCCCTACCATCTCGTCTGTCAGTGATCCTTAAAGTAGCCGAAGCAGGCGCACTCACTGCTCCTCCCCTCAATATCGGACAGTCGGCCTTCTTGTGGACCATCTGGTCACAACTAAATCATCACGGGCTCGCCCATTGAGGACAAACCCTACTGATGTAACCAACCCTGCCAAACTTGTAGCAGCCCATATCGCTAGAACTACAAAATCCATCATGCAGTTTCCCGTATGTGTTGCACCGACTCTAGACCTTCTGGCCCCTCGAACCCTGATTAGAAGTATTGGGTCTCTTCTCGATACCCTCCACTAAATGCACCTGATCTTGCCCCTTCTTTCCAAGGTGCTCCAAATCTTTATCCCACTCTCGGGCTCTAGAATTTATATTGTTCAGGGTCTTGTACCCTAAAATACTCACAAAATCCCTGATATCATCCTGCAGCATATCATGATACCTCACCTTCTTCTTTTCCTCATCGGCTGCATACTGTGGAACCAA
This sequence comes from Lactuca saligna, assembly GCF_052625555.1. NCBI lineage: Eukaryota > Viridiplantae > Streptophyta > Magnoliopsida > Asterales > Asteraceae > Lactuca > Lactuca saligna. The sequence goes on along the minus strand of NC_136422.1, from coordinate 85,084,734 downwards.
TAAAGCCCTCTCCAGAACTTGGTGGTGATCTGTGCCATAGTCTCAATAGTTTGGCAGAGATCCAAAAACTCTTGCACTAAGTGTTGCACCCAACCACTGGTGCAAACTTAACTCAGAACGTTGTCAAGAAGTCATCCCATGACATAGCATCAACAGTGTCATCACCCATCTCACTACCAACCTCTTCCCACTAGTATTGTGCCCTTTCTTTCAATAGAAAGGAAGCCTATCTAACATTCGCCTCCTCGGCGCTAAAACTCATCTTAAACGTGTTAGCCATATCTGCTAACCACCTCCTACTAGAATTGGGGTCCCTCTCCCTATAGAAAGCATGAGCTCCACATGCACGAAACTCGCGGAAAGAAAGAGTGTGAGATCCGATGATAGCCATAACCTCAACATGAAACACACCCAAGCGCTCATCCATGATCTTTGAAATACTGCAAGAAATCTTTGATGAGATGAAATCCTGCATCTACTTGTAAGTCGGCTCATCACCTACACATGAGTCGGAACCAAAACCAGAACCGAAACTAGAACCTCCTCCTTGAGTGCTCATCATCAAACATAAATACAACATGCCAAATATCAGAACATACCCAAAAATCCCCTTCCTCTAGCTTATTAGATTCTCCAAGAGACTCCCTCATTCAAGAATGGATCACGTGCTTTTAGTAGTACTGGCACATTACTACCTTCCACACCTATCCATACCTTCTTCAAGGATAATTCCAAATCCTCTAAGTCACCTTCTCAAACCGATGAACCAAAAACTCACTAAACCGAACCATTAAACCCAAAGAAGCATATCTTAGGCCCTCCTAAGTTTCCGACCTCACCCAGCCCTCAGTTGATGAGAGACTCTGACCAATGTCAACTAGTTTCCCTATCAATATAGCCACATGCAACAGTGATTAGATAATCCTTCGAGTAAAAGACTCAACCCTAGAACGGTTGGACTCAAACAAGAGTTGCATAATAGGGACAAATCCACCACTCTAAGATTATTTAACTTGTGCCACATGTGACTTAGCAGATTCACTTAGCAGTCAATTCACATCACTAAGAGTCGCACTAAGTACTAAGCAAGTAGCGACCAGGCAACGAAAAATCTAACCAACAAACATTAATCAAGCCATTCTATCCACTTATATAGAACCCATACTAACTTGCAATTCTAAAGCTCATACAGTCAGGCATATAAAGGCATTTCTCCTATCATATAATAATGAGCAGATCCTTAGCCCAAATCTAGCATGCAATTCTCATAATCATATCATATATCATAATAAACATATATTGGTATTTTAGGAGCCACTTACTTAAGCTCGACCGATTGCACGCATCACACCCTTTCTTTGATAAAAATTTCCTTTTTAATTGAATGCCTATTTTATTATATATTTTTTTTACCAAACCGTCAATTTGAGTTCAGGCACACACGAGGCTATGCCTGAATCCCTCAAATCAAGTATCTGATACCAACGTGTAACATCCCGAAAATCATAGGGTAAAATTTTCTTTTTTATTATAATTAAAACAATCATCTAACTTTTATTCAAACATTTAAAAACATTTCAAAATAAAACAATTATCAGAGTTTATTCCCCAGAGTGACATATTGCAGAAAACATGGATATATGTACTATGATCATGTTGGATCCTTCCCTTTCAAACCAGAAGTACCTGAAACAATAAACCACAAATTGTAAGCACAGAGCTTAGTGAGTTCCCCATATACAACATACCATACATGTCATTTATATCCAACAATCAATATGAGTGTTATGTGGCAACCATAGTTGTGTCATTATGCCACAAGATTTATCATGGTTTTCCTTTCTAAGCTAGGGCCGAAACCCTAGGTATTACATACAAGTGCCAGGAGCCACCTCCTAGTCTCCCATGACAAAATCACAAAGACAACTAGCATATAATCTACATTACTTAACTAATTAACAGCCAGAGTTTAACCTCTGGTCTTGCATACAGTTTTCCAGGAGCAGCCTCCAAGTCTTTCATACAAAATGCCAAGGGTCATCCCCCTAGTCTTTCTATAATACACTAACCAAATGGGCCGACATTGGTACCTTTGACCCATAGAACAGTGAGGAGACTCACCTCGAATATAGAAGCTTACTGAAAGAAATCCCTAGCTACTGCCCTAACGACTCCCCAAGATATCAGTATAAAATAACACCCATTTAGCAATTGGGTTCCAATTTATGGTCCGTAATCCATAATTGGGGTAAAATGACCATTTTACCCCTGGCCCAGCTTGAACCAAAGCGGAGGCCCAAATCTATAAATCAAAAAGGTCCAAAACCATTAGATCCACAAAGGCCCACTAATGGCCAATTTTCCAAATTGGGGCCAACCCCATATGGGCCTTATTCTAAGACCACTAAGTCCCATTATCCAACAGTTGATCTCAATTGGCTCAAAAGGCCCAAAACAACAAAGCGGCCCAAAGATCTGAAGCCCAAAACACAATAAGTCCAAAGCACATCTAAGGCATGTATGCAGGGCATACACGATGAATCCAGATCGTGATCACAACCAAGTAAGATGGGAGTACCCTCAGTTAAGTAGGGCATCAACAGATTTGCTCCAAAACCAACTTTATGGCTTAACCACTTAAGTACTTTGCACCCAAACTTCAGAGAACCTTAAAATAAAGCTCACAATGCATAAAGCTGACACATTTATGCATTTACATGACTTAATGGGACCCAACAACCATCTTAATCCATTAAGACCCATTCTTGTAACACCCATAAAAATTCAAGCCAATTTAAACTTTTAAAACATTTCAAATCCATTAAACATTGCAAACTTGTTTTCAAAATGTATCATATCAGAGTATCTCAGAAACAAATTCATAAAAAGTGAGGAGTTGTACGATCATGCCTTTGCGTTGCCCCGATCCCCTGAAGTACCTGAAACAATAAACTGAAATTGTAAGCCTGAAAGCTTAGTGAGTTCCAACAAAATACCGATACACATATAGTCCACATAACCATGTCAGCGACATTATAACATAACAAACGGATCAGAATGCAACGGTCCACAACTTTACAGACTGGATTACCTCCTGGGCCAACAGTATGAGTCTCGATTGCCTTGCAGGCCCACAGCTCACATCTGGCTTGCCATCGAGCCCACAGTACGAGTCTCCCTTAGCCCGTAACTGGAATGCTCTTGGGTTTGTTGGTTACCGAACGAAGCAGTCCCTCCTTAACCCATCCTACATAATATATCAACATATAACATAACCACTGAGCGTGCAAATAATCCTATTTCGCAGGTAGTCCTACAAATCAACCTAACTGGCATAACCACTAAGCATGTAGATAATCATATATCAACACAGGTAGTCCTATAGATCCACCTAACTGGCATAACCACTGAGCATGCAACATTAACTTCATACTCAACATACTAACACTGCTAGGATAACATATTCAAGGGGTCGAACTTTGTGCCTTAGTGTGACAACGCGATATTTCGAGACAATGTAATGTAAAACCAATCAAATTTAGGTCAAAATATAACTTTCCTAAAATCTTATTTGGGTTAAATAAAGTAGTAGGAATCATATCAAGGTTTTCCTACATATAAAGAACCCTAAAATCCGTGTTATAACGAAGAAGTTATGACCAACCGAAGATTCTCGGCAAAACCAGCAACACCGATTAAACGAAAAACGCGAAGTTTCAATACAATAGTGTTTATCCTTCAGTATCTAAATGAAAGTTATAGATAACCCCAAACCGTGAGCATACATAAAAAGAACGTCCAAATCTGACTTCGTATGAGGAAGTTATGATTTTTCCAAGATTCGGGTATAGCAGTAGACATCTAAAAACTTGAAATAGAGCTCGAGATACTTTAGACCAAAACAACCTAAATGAGAATCTAAGGTCTCAACATTAATAGCGCAATGATGAAAAGTCTGACGAAAACGGACATCGGATGAAGAAGTTATGGATTTTTAACGGAATTATCGCGTCCCGGCCCGTTAAAAATAAATAATTAAAAATAAGTTCAGAATTTGCTGATGAAGTCTAAATGAGAGTTGTAGATCATGTTTTTAGCTACGCATGCATATAAAGAACGTCGAAAACGGAGCTCGTATGCGAAAGTTACGGATTTTACAAGTTCGGGGTCCAAAATCTGAGGCTGTCAGGCCCCCACGACGTGGCATAGCCTGGCCGCGACCCGGCAAGTGACTGAGGGCGTCCAATCAACGGAAGGGGATAAGGCTTGCTCCCCACGAAGTGGCCAACCTTAGCCATGACGTGGTACACCAGAAATGCCCCTATAAATAGAACTCTTGGGGTGCCGGGTTTAGGTGCTCCATTCTTCCATATCTCGTGCTGAAACTCTGCGGTTAAGCTCCCAAAGCCCCGGTTTTCACCTTCAAGTCCCGAAGGAAGGTTTTGTATTGCCGAGATTCCCGAGATTTTCCCCTGCTTTCAAATCTTCCTATCAAAGTTCTGGTCGATTCTTCTCTAGACTATTTCAAATCAACCACTTCAATCATGTGAGTTCATACCCCTTAACTAATGTTTTAAACTACTTTTAAATGTTTTATAGGGGGGATACAAGTAGAATCATGCTACTTATTATTTCAATCACATGTGATTAGTAAGTAGGATTATATTGCTTATTACATCAATCACATGTGATTAATATACATCATTCAAATGATTTGGCTACTCATTAGCCGTTTTACCAAACAGTTTCCTTCAAATGACTTTTTATAAACATTTTGTTTGTTTTAAACTCCTTTTTACACTGTACAGCTTACTCCGTACATTACCTTTCAAACTTATTTACAACTGTGTTTCAAACAAATGTTTCCTTATACTTAAACTGTTTTATTAAACTTATGCCTTCAAATTGTTTTATAGATTGACATCAAGTCGATCTTTTCTTAAAAAAATACTTATATTTCAAATGTCTTACAAAACTTATTTATGCTTTTATATTATAAATTGCATGCCTCTATATGTATAGTTATATAAGAAATGTTTAAAAGACTTAGGAAGGCTATCCACCCTATTTCCTTTTCGCGCCTTGAGATGTGGTCTGGTGGGATATCAGATATTCGTCCGAAAGTCGTTTAAATATTAGTTATATATCATGTGTACATATATAGTCATAAAAGGTCCTTCCAGTTTAACATATGCCATTGGGTAGCGAGGGTATACATCCATGTCCATACTTACCAGATAGATTACTAGTAAACTACCATATGGGTAGTTTAGGAAGATATTAGAATAATTACTAGAACGCGATATCATACAATGAGTCAGTTCATTCATGAGTCAATACTTTCTAGAACTTTTCAGTACATTACATATACAACTATACTAGGATGAGAACATATACAACTCTACTAGGACGAGAACATATACAACTATACTAGAATGACTACATTACTATACTTGCTAGATAGAGAGAACACACATTACAGCTAGCACACGTAGAACATTAAAGTACACTACTGTACTATTACATGATCACGCTTACATGAGTACAATTACATGATCACACTTACATGAGTACACTTACATATACATAGAATAGACGTCACTAGGGGCTATAGCTCGGAACCAGTTCAGGATCTAACTATACTGATGAATCACACCGCAATTATGATAGTTATATCGAGTATACATGATCATTAGTAATGTGGATGCTCACGGCTTGCATTCATGCAGGGGTCGTGGGTAGGTCCCAAAATCCCTTTGATAGGGGAGCGTATAGTCTGGGATCTAGACATCACATTATACCTTATCCCTCAAATAAGGCAGTTGAGTATCGATGTAGTTATTTATATCAAATACTACAGTACTTGGAAGTATTACCCTAGATTTACGGTAATAGGTACGGTTGTAGTTCGGCACTACACCATAGTACTACATTGATTTTTCCATTACATATTTTTAGTGATAACCTCACTTAAACATTAATGTACACACTATATTTTTGGATAATGATAGTTATACTTTGGAAAATACATCCTCTTACAAGAGACTCACACACACAGAACAGTTAGGTCTTGGTAGAAGACACCTTCATATACTAGAAGGAATCATAGGGATTCTAGGGTTTTTCAAACACTTACAATACATAGACTTACAAATTATTACATACAAATTAAGACACTAAATACTTATGATCTCACCAGCTTCAAAGCTGATACTCACTTTCAAAATTACTTGTATCCTCAGGTCATCATAGACAGGTACCGATGCAAGGAGAAAGGAAGATGGAGCTTGTTCAAGACTTATCTTTCATTTTGATTTATGCTTTAGTGTTTATCAAAATTTGATAGAATACAATTGTATAATAATTATTTTATTAATGCAATGGATGATGTTGTTGCTTGCTTACTACTTTACATTGTTGTTGATATTATACATGACGTCCTCCGCCCCAGAACGTTTCCGCCGTTTTCGGTTTTGGGGTGTGACAGATTGGTATCAGAGCATTATTTATAGTGAATTAAGTATATCAACCCATAAAAGATATACTAACTATAAATACATAAGGGATTAAAAATACTCTGACCAAGAGTTTATACTTTAAATAGTAAAATATTTAAGTAAGTATACATGCTGCATTCATACTAAAATCAGTGTCACTAGGACAGTACAAAACAATTACGATTGTTGGACAACACAAGTGGGCTTAGAGACATATGGTCAAAACTGGGAAGATATAGCTTGATCACCTATATTATCCGAGGGTTGACTAGCACGTGCCTAAGCTTACGTGTGTGGTTGCAACAATGCTAAAATCTTACCAACCCTACCATAATGAGAACAATAGAACATAACATTAAATTTTAAAATACTATAGGAGTATTTGGTGTTACTAGAAGTACTTTATACTTGAGAACTAAAATGGGATCTCATTTCTAAGTTGATAGTTGCTAAGTGGATACACTAAGGCTATATGTAATTAGGATGTTATAGACTTAGAATCTGTGATAAGTTTGCCTTACCCCTATTCTGTGTGAATTTGGAAATTAAGGTCACTTATCCGAAGGTCTATCTTGTTTAGATTACACATAGCTGGTATGCACTTCACAAATAGCGATGTAACTAATGAAGGTTTTCTAAATAATTATCTAGATAGCTCGTCTAATAATTATGCTCTTACCCTTAAATTCTCACATAGAAAACATAGCTGGACTCCATCCCCTCGACAACCAGTACCTTCCAAATGAAGTCATAGCTGGTTGGTTTGGAGAATAACCATAGAATGATCATCCTTTTCCTCTTGAATGATCACCATGATGAAGACTTTTCGTATGATGCTAATTCCGAAGCAGAGGTTGAAAACCTACCCCGAGCAGCTCCCTTTCCAATTCCTAACCCTCGTCCGGCTTTTTCATGGCCCGACCCTGAGTGAGTGGAATGCTTGGAAATATGGAGCCAAGGACAAGATCAATTTATGCTATTTGATGGTGACCGAAGCTTTTCCGACTTGAGCAATGGGGGCTCAGCAGATAGAGTCTTGCCAATGTTGGTCCGCAGAATGGCCCGAAAGGAGATTCAAGGTAGGACAGCCCTAAATCGGATTACAGAAGTAGTCACCTATGCTAGAATACATACCCTCCGCACCATTCATCTATAAGATGCTCATGAGAGGTTAGAGGGAAACCATGAAACCCTGCTGCAAGCACTGGCTGAATCACGAGCTGAAGTCATAGGGCTCCGAGTACGCCAGATGGTGTATGAAAGACACCTACTTGACATGGAACGTCAATTGGCTGAACTAAGAGTTCACCAGAGTGATGACCGTCGCCAGTAGTAGATGCTTTACTTTATTTCCTTATAAAGAAGAATCGTAATTTTCTATCTATACCTAATGTGGCATTTTCTAGGAAATTTTCTTGTTCCGTAACTACTTTAGCTAGGTCTTTAGGCTGTCAGGAACTATCTTCTGCAGATATGATCTAAGACCTTTACAAGGTCATTTTCCAGAATCCTTACATCATGAATATCAAATATATTAACAGCCAGCTAACTTCTATGTCATTCTTCATTCAAGTACTCTTATCATACTTTCATTGGAGTCTATACGAAACATGCTTTAGTCAAGTCATTGGACTATAGCGATTTATCTCCGGAGACACTTCCAAGCGTCTTTCTGTGGTTGGATCTTGTTATTCACCAACCCATGATACCTCAGCTCGAACGACAAACGTCTTGCGACCATTCTACGAACATACTCCCATTCTGTACTAGGACTGCATCATAGGGATGTAGGTCAAACCTTCGCGAACATATTTTCATTCTTTACTAGGACTGCATCATAGGGATGTAGGTCAAACTTTCGAGATCATACTCTTACTCTTTTCAAGAACAATCTAAGTACATCAAGGGTCAACCAGAATCGCTCACAAAATCTTTATTCTTTCGTGTTAACAAAATCATGTCGTCATACGGAAACAACCAGCCAAGCAACGAGACCTCTACTTTTCCTATGGACGCCGCTACCTTTCAAATGGCAGTTACAGCTGCCGTAGTGGCTGCCGTAACCGCGGTTCTTGCGCACCGTAGCGCTAACAGCACAGTCAATGCTACTGATGGGAATGAAGTTTCCAATCGTGGTATCCATCCAGGAAGTAACCAAACAGTAACGGCCTCAGGCCCGCAAAGAAAAAAACCAAAGAACAAGAAACGGAAGCGTCAAACTCAGAAAGAACGCGAGAAACCCCGAAAACATTCCATGCAACAACAGCAAGCGGAAACCTCTGCCATCCCAGTACCGAGCAGACCATACAAAGGAACACTCCCGAAGTGCGACCGGTGCAATTACCACCACAAGGGAATCTGCCGAGCCTTGCAATGCAAAAATTGCAACAAAAAGGGGCACACCAAACGTTACTGCAAGAGCCTATCAAAACCGATCAACAATTCGCCCAACGCCGATGGGAACCAGACTTGCTATCATTGTGGAGAGTTTGCGCACTATAAGAGAGATTTCCCGAAAAAGGAAAGAACCCGCTTCCCCAAAACTCCTGCTCGATGTTTCACTTTCACCACCAATGTGGGTGATGTCCATATATGTTACCAATGCGGTGAAATTGGACACTTCCAGAAGGATTGCCCACAAAACTCTGGCGCACATGGGAAGATTCTCAGGATCACAGCCGCAGGAGAGCCTGCTCCGGAACCACGTTAAATGTAATTTAGGCATTTCGTTGTAAAAGACTTATTGTTGGGTTATGAGCATTCTAACACTCCTAAGTGTACATGCAACCCTAAATACCTTGGATCTATGTTTTCTCTATTATACATGCAAATATGAACATCCAAGGTATTATCCTAAACTAGCATACAAAAGTATCAATATAACAAGATAGAATACATACCTCTTTGATGTTGCTTGTCTTCATGAAGCTTGAGTGCCTAGTGCCCCAAGTGTGACACCTCAAATGGTTCACAATCATCAAAACACTTAGAATAACTTGAGAGAGTTCTACACTTCATGAAAATCGGCTAGCCCTTTCTTACTCTCACTAGTGGCCAATTTTCCTCAAGAATAAGATGCTTATATAGTTATAAAATTAGGGTAAACCCTAATTGTCATGACTCTCCATTTCCTTGGATCCATGGGTTCAAATATACCATGGAGCATCCATGGAGCATCATATGGGTTTTGGCCCAACTAGATAATCCATGGAGCATTAGCCCACTATACAAGTATGGATGATTTACACAATCAACCCATATATTTAATTAGTCTTCTTTTGATCACATAATTAATCCTAGATTAATTCTTGATCAATACTAATTAAATAATCTCATTGTTCTTATTATTAATATACTAGAACTTATAATATATTAATAACCATAAGTGTCTTATTTCTCTCATTCAGTCTATCCAAGTGCATGATGGTATGCAACCCAAATGGACCATGCCGGGTCGGGTCAAGTCTTACCAATTATAGTTATGGACTTAGACATTAATCCAACAGTCTCCCACTTGGATAAGTCTAAAACTATTATTGCGTATGACTTCAGGAACCAACTAGCAATCGTAGCTCTCAAAAGCTTCTGTCGAACTCTGACCTTGTAGATGAACTCTGATCTTGTCAATGACTTGTCCATTAGATAAGGGATCATATATTCCTCCATTCTAAATATCATATGGACTGAGACATGGATTATAATCATTCTCTCTGTCCATTTGTGGTTTCCCGATTTCCAATTTATGACGACTGACTAATTGAACAAATCAAATCAGTCCTGGCCCGGCCGAGCACTTCCATTTGTCATCATCAAATCATCGAGGGGCCCACAGATATTTGTTTTATCCCGAAGGTAAAAGGAATGGATAAACTTCGACTCATATGGCTTGTTCTACTACTTGTTGAATCATACACAAAGACACGTTTTTATAGCACCGAGTTACCAAATGCGGTTTCGTGCAATCAATGTACAACCAACTCATAGTAACAACTCATATCTCTAGGTTTGAAGAATATAAGATATTATCGTCTCATGATCACTCGTGATAAAATCCATGAAGTGATTCCAATGAGCGCGGGTTGAATCCAATACTCAGAACTTATGAGCACTCATGAGTGTTGTAGCCATTTGTCCAACACCTTAGACCTCTACAAGCCAACCCATGACAGTCTTAATTCATATCTACTTCCAACATATGACCGACTGTGGATGGTTTGAATAACTTAGTCATTCCGGAAGAATAACCTAGTTTATTCGGGAAGTCAAAACATGCAAAGTGCAACACAATAATAATTGAATCCAATATGGTCTCAGAACTTATGAATATAAATAAAACACCTTTTATTTATCACCATATGATTACACATTATTCATTGTATACTGTTTCAGCAATCAACATTATTCTTGGATTTAAAACAATAGTGGTCCCATGCTCCAAGCATGTACACTATGTTTTTCTAAACACTAGTCATGCCATACACCAAGTATGCATACTATGTTTGTCTATGATCTTTACTTTGTGAACTAGATCAATTGAACATAACTTCAATGATTCTTTTCCCACTCCCAAATCCTTACTGCAAATGCAAGAATTCCAAATTCATGCCATTTATTGAAATCTGTTAGATTCTAAACTTATATGCATTGATCCTCTTGTAATGATTATGCACAAAGTCAGAAAGACTTGGCAACAATCATTATAGAGTATTCCAAAGGAGATCAGCTCCTTAGAAACATCCTTCTTGCATTAAGTTTCCTAATCTTAAACAGATTGGAAAAATTCTAACTTTGAAACATTTCCAGATTCATTTTGACTATCACTTCTGAACAAGAGTTGCCTCCTTACAGATTATGTCAATATGGTCCTTCCAGAATTATCACTACACTTCCAACTGTCCTTGAGCAACCAATCTTTGGTAAACCTTAGATTGTCCTCGACAATTGTTTAATCCTTTTAGTCATATCCAGTTCTAAACCTTTTCCCTTCTTAATGCCCTAGGCATTTGGAAAATTTTTGAAAGGATGAATATAGCACATGTAATCGATCCTATATCCGAAGCATAAGGGACACGATTCATGATGTCTCACATAAAGACTAAACCAGTCTTTTGCTATAACATCTCCATTTCTATTCGCCAAGTTCTCATAATTCAGATTATAAAAAGGGATGCCATAATCATAATCGAATTTTAGAACGCAAATAATGGACCCATATACAGAATTTCCTTATGTTGAGCCATTCCAACATGAAATTCATATATATATCCTTGACTAAATGATTAAAACCTCACGATCTAAGCTTATAGATTTGAGATGAAGTATAATTTCCTCTCCCTTAATTATAGCAAAACAACTTTTTCCCAATTGAAACCTTTTGTTTTCTATAATTAACATGGCTAACTTGCAATACTTATCATAATTATCATGCTCCCACAAACATGATGATTATTAGCATAACACTTATGCTCCCACTAGCTTTGACATGTACTCAGAAATCAGGTGGACTTCTAGAAATCAATACTTTATTGACTTTCTTACTAAAGTTCAGATTTCTGATACTGGATTGTTTTGATAGAACTTTATCAAAATCATACACCTTCCCTTAGATAGCACACTTGTGTGTCTAAGCAATTATGAAGAGGGATGTCGTAATCATAATGGTTAGACCTTTTTGCCACTTCTCACAAGTCCAGGTTAGTGTGCCGGTAAACCACACACGCTCCACTAACGACTTTGAGAATGCAAATATCACAATTGCTATCTAGCTAAAATCTACTTAGTGAAAGTGTTTCCTCACCATCATTTTCATGAATCGGAGAGAAACCTTATGACACTTAGATTTATATGGTGTATGAGTTCCCATCCATGTGAATTGTCAAAACCATAGTCACAAGACAAGGATAATGACAAATCCAAACTCATATGGACTGAACTCAATCTTAATTTCTTGCCACCTGGCAGCTCAAGGGCCTACCATTACTTCCAAGTTGTTGTGCAACCAATTGAGAACTCTAAGAACTCATATGCAAAGCCAACTTTAACTGGAATGGCCACAGAGTATGTCAACACGATAGGTTATAAACCTCAAGTTGTGTGCTAGTAAGGAACTTCAGGTTTCATTCTTGATTAGTTCTTGAGACTTTCAAGACCTTTAAGACTCCCACTGTCCTCTTGACCTATAAGACTCCCTTGTCAAACATCCAAGAGATAGTGCGGATTCTAATCAAGACAAACACTTCACACAATTGGCCTTAGTTGGTCTTTGTTTTATCCAAAACATCACAACTTACCAATTTCAAATGTACAAGAGTAGAAAACTTTTACTCTTACATTTGACACGTGTTTTAAACCTTCTTTGAGACATGTCACTCAAGTTACAATCTTGGAGTATGACTCTAAGACTTGTATTGGAGCGAAGTATGACTCATCTTCTTGATTTAACCATTTCAACAATTCAAGATCCCTTCTTCTTAGTCATAAGAATGCACTAAAACTTCCTTAGAGAACTAATTTTGATATGGTTTCTTAATCATTAAGATGATCACAAAACTGATATTAAAGTACTCTCCCATCTTTTCAGATTTGAGAAACTTTTATCCTTCTGCCAAATTTGATTCTTCTTATCCGCTCTGCCATGCATTGAAACCTTTTCCAATGTCTCAGAGTTACACTTAAGCTTGTAAGTATAATCATATTTACTGAGCTTTAGTAAACTATGACGAATAGCCTTATATCTTTTGTGGTGGACTTAATCAGTGCACATAACTATGTACTCGATCCCTTAGTCCATTACTTGACTCACACATCCATGTGAACAAGTAATTAGTCTTAATTTTTCCAATACTTGAAAGTTCTCATTCATCATGCTATACAACTTGCATGATTCCAAGTCCCGGTCCAATTGAGACTTTGGATGATGAGAGTCTTTCCTTATTTGGTAAATTTAGACATTACCACAAATGAAGGAATCAATTTCATATTTCCACTCTTGCTATTAAGGGAATCATATAAGCAACAATTTTTCCTCAAATGCCATTGTAAGGATATTTTAAAATAAATAAAACCAAAATTTTTCTTTTATTTTAAAACTATGCGGAAAAACTTATCCTTAGAACCTATATGAAAAAATTGTTGTTATCTATTCCTTAGCAATATCTCATAACTCCTAAGAATTAGCTCAAGAATCCGATTTTTCAAACTACGCGATAGAAATCCATCTATGCGATCAGATTCAACATATTCTTTCTTTAAGTTCCTTTACTTTTCTTTGATTCTTAAAACATTACCATGTGACCCAGTCACATCATGTATCAGGAATCTCAAAATAGAAACTTAACAGAGTTAGATTAGTGGACTTTTACCTGAAGTAGAGTCAATCTTATTGACTTTAACATCCTTAGGTAAATTAGGCAGCTTCGCAACTAATGACCCTTACTTTGGCAATATAAACATATGGACCCTTTGATAATGGTACACGAGACTATCACAGACTTAGACTTTTCTCTTTACCATTTGGTCAACCGAGTTGACTATGGCCGATCCCTTTCCATTGGGAAGAGAATGCTTTTCTGGATTTCCTGTGTCACTATTGTCAATGTCCATCAAGTTTTGAGGAAGTTGATCTTAACAAATAGATAAGATCATTAAGGGTCTTGTCATAGTCTATTTCATAGGCGTCCCAAAGGAACTCACTATGTGACTTAGAAAGTGATTGAACCACCAACTTTCTCAAGACTTTGACACCCTTCTCTCCCGGCTTGTCAATATGTGACTACATCTCCAAGATGTGATCACACCTAGACCTTGCCTTGCCAATGGGGCTTGAGTGATCTTAAACTTTTCAAGAACTTGTGGGTTAGGGAGAATAATTGGAGGAAGAGAAAGAAGTATGATATCCATGGGACATCATCTTCATTAGGAATGCTTGTTTCAAGAGATTTGGGAAGATCATAAATGTCTAAAACAGACATGTTTTGGGAGATATTCAAGATAGTTGATCTTAAAGTCCTTAATATGACACCCAATATGAAATATTAAGGCTAGGACCCAACAAACTATTTTATAACTTAGAAGAGGTATGTCGTAATCCAAGCTATAAAACAATTTGAAGGTAGGTGAATGACGATTCACCAATTTCCACCAAGATAAACGAAATGTATTATTAGGCTTTAATTGGTTTTGAAACTCCTAGATCTTTTGAGATTCATTGAACTGTTCAATGGCATGTTTCAATCTCGAGTGTGCCCTTCAGGTTTTGTGACTGGGATGCCGAGGATCACAAAACAAGGTGTGAAGTAACCATGCAAATTACTTGGTACCCTTAAGTGTTTATCCCTCAATCGATGTGCCGGTTAACCACACACGCTCCATCGATACTATGATAAACATTAAGTTACCCTTTGCCTACCTTGTTAAATACGAGTTAGTGTGCCGGTTAACCACACACGCTCCACTAACCGACTTAAACAAAGTGCAAAGTGTAATTTCATGGATTAGCACTTTCTTCACATTTTCCTAAGTAACTAAGATTGGGTATTTATAAAAGTTTAGTTACTTAGTATTTATCATTAATACTTTTAATGAAGGGAGAATTATAGTCCTGTCAAACCCGTTCGGCTAACGACCCTCCACCGGTCAAGCAAGCGGTGGGTGAGAGTGGACACCCATTAAGTTGCCATTTTATAGGCAACAACCTTATACCCACCTTATAGACCGGCTTTGTGAATGAGGCGTACTAGCGGTAAGACCGACTTTACTCTTATACATGTATATATTATTAACTTATAATATTATAAAGTATAAGGGTTGAATTTTAAATTTTAAAATTCTAAGGGCTAACTTGGAATTAAAGTATTCATAAGAGAAAACTTTATAAATTCCAAAACTTGAGGGCAAGTTTTGAAACTATTCAAAACTAATTAATTCCATAACTTATGTATTTAAAGTAGTTTTAATCCAAAAAACTCTTCAAGTTCCATAACTTGAGGACAAATTATGGAAGACTTTAAAATAATAAAAGAAGTAACTTTTCTTTATTTTTATAACTTATGGAATTAATTAAGGTTACATTATTTATATATATATATATATATATATATATATATATATATATATATATATATATATAATTTAATGAAGAGACTCTTGGTCCTCCATAACTTGAGGACAAATTATGGAGTCATAACTCCAATTAATTAGAACTAGACTCTTCATTTTTGTAACCTTTGCCAATTTTATGAGTTTTATGAGACTTAAATGTGACTTTTCATAACTTGAGGACAAGTTACATAAACACATTTTAAAATCAACTCTTAGATTAATTTGGATTGAAAACAACTTTTTCACTCAACTTTTCTATTAATCTAAGCAACTCATAAGAACAAGATAATTCAAATCAAAATTTTTCATGTAATTAGTCTAACCTTTAAACTAATACAAAACATGAATCTATTGACAAGTATCTTTGAAATTGGATTAGCATGAACATTACCACAACAAAAACAAGTTTATAAGTTCAAAAACAACTTAGGGTAATGTTCCTTGTCCATTTCTAGCCAAAAAACTCGAAAATATGTTGTCTGGGGTCCAACTCGTCGAGTGCATGAACACAACTCGGCGAGTTGGATGCATTTTGCCTTGGACTCGTCGAGTCCCTTCATGGACTCGGCGAGTCTGCTGGGCTGACAGCACCAATTTTGATTTTTCAGCTACTATTGCAGGTATAACAAGAAAACAAGCCTAGGCTCTGATACCACTGTTGGGTTATGAGCATTCTAACACTCCTAAGTGTACATGCAACCCTAAATACCTTGGATCTATGTTTTCTCTATTATACATGCAAATATGAACATCCAAGGTATTATCCTAAACTAGCATACAAAACTATCAATATAACAAGATAGAATACATACCTCTTTGATGGTGCTTGTCTTCATGAAGCTTGAGTGCCTAGTGCCCCAAGTGTGACACCTCAAATGGTTCACAATCATCAAAACACTTAGAATAACTTGAGAGAGTTCTACACTTCATGAAAATCGGCTAGCCCTTTCTTACTCTCACTAGTGGCCAATTTTCCTCAAGAATAAGATGCTTATATAGTTATACAATTAGGGTAAACCCTAATTGTCATGACTTTCCATTTCCTTGGATCCATGGGTTTAAATATACCATGGAGCATCCATGGAGCATCATATGGGTTTTGGCCCAACTAGATAATCCATGGAGCATTAGCCCACTATACAAGTATGGATGATTTACACAATCAACCCATATAGTTAATTAGTCTTCTTTTGATCACATAATTAATCCTAGATTAATTCTTGATCAATACTAATTAAATAATCTCATTATTCTTATTATTAATATACTAGAACTTATAATATATTAATAACCATAAGTGTCTTATTTCTCTCATTTAGTCTATCCAAGTGCATGATGGTATGCAACCCAAATGGACCATGCCGGGTCGGGTCAAGTCTTACCAATTATAGTTATGGACTTAGACATTAATCCAAAACTTATAAACTATCTAAAACTAGTGCAACTAGAGTATTACCTTTTGCGAGATCCTGTCTGTATAGGAATTCTCGTGCTTCATATACTTGTCTTTTGTAGTATATCTTATTCGCAACAATAGTCTTGTGGTAAATCTAAAGTACTGTAACTCTATTCATAGTTGCACAGTTGTGTTTTGTCTGTAACTGTCTATGTTTAATTCTAATGTCTTTAAAGTTTCTGTATGATTCCGACATTATCATGCAATCAGATTCAATTTGATCGACACCAAAACAGCTTCATACATACATCTCTTTCTTCTAAATCGTTTTTCCAGTGAAGCCGTCATATCAGAACACCGTAGTACTCATGCCAGGAGTACCACTTAGTTATTTTCTTTTCGAAGAAATCCCCAAAGTACCACTCGTGCAGTACGTCAAGTTCAATCCAAGGATTTATACGATTGATCTATCACTGAGAAATGTATGCATAAGAGTGATATATAATCAAGGTTCTACAGGTTTAGAATTGCTGATTCCACTTTAAATTCTTTTTCCCGGATGGGATGTGAACTTAAAGAAGAACCAGTTATTCGACTACCTTTTCAACCTTAATTATATATGACTCGTATACACGAAAGGGTGATTGTGAAACTAGGTATGAATTCTAATATGAACTTCAGGACGGATAACTGCCTATGTACGAGTAATCACATCGTCATGAGAACAAGCATAGAACCCAGTACGACTCCCGTAAACAGATCACCTTATAGTTTAAACACCCACGGAGATACAAGAACAGTTTGGACAACTTAGAGAACTACACATAAATAGAATTAGAAGACTAGGTTTCTCACCCTAGAGAACCTCGGTCATATTCTTCCAGAGATCGATGGATCGCATTACATGTACCTCGGTTATCGAAGACTCCGTCGAGATTTTTCATTAGAAATCGTTATCTCTGTCGCACGTAGACAAAATGGTTGAGCAAATGCAAATAAAGAAACTACTTCCAGGAATGGATTCGGGATCCGAATATCACCAGTTTGAGTGTTAGGGAAAGATGTCTGGAGGACTATCTCCTGAACTCGATGCGGACACTTCGAGTCCGTAGTGATACCCTTCGGATAGGACCAATACGCCCATAGCTTTTATGAGCTAAACGAGTAGGGTACGTCTTTCTTACCTGGATCAGTTCGTCATTTCTACATGTAATGACTTACTTATCTACCCTTGTAGTAAGAAGGAACCCATGGGAAAACATTTCCTTCAGAGGAACTTTTAGCGATGTTCTCAAAGCACGAGTTTTGAAATTGAAGAGTCAAATTTCCAAAGACACACTATTAGTAATGTGAGAAATTATGAGCACTCTTGCAATTTGTCAAAACCGTTGAGCATTTATCGACATCAGAGACGCCGACAGTCTTTCGCCAGATTCTAGGTCTTACCGACCTACCGCCTTATTTCATTCAGAACTCCTCGCAAGCTACAAAAACTCGTACGACTTTGACCCAGCAAGGGATGGCCTTTGACTGGGAGGTTACGCAAGAAAAGGAACCTTTGAGATTCCAAGTGAGTGACCAAGTTCTTTAGGATAACTCACTCTGGGAATGGCTTAATACACTTCGTAAAGCGTGGAAAGCTAAATCCAAGGTAGACAGGACCTCCGAGATCCTTATTAGAATCGGTCATGTGCCTCACACAAACTAGACCTACTCCGCGAACTCAGTAATGTACTTTCTACTCTTTGCATCTCGATCGTGAAACCATACCTTTCCGTTAGGACTCTTGTAAGTCTACTCGTCGAGATCCTCGCCTTCGTATTAGAAACGTAGTGACCCTCGACCGAGAGGTCAAGCAGACGAAGAAACGCCATCGCTAGTTAGTGAAGGTTCGTTGGAATGTCAACCGACAACCTGTTATCACTTAGGTGCACTAGAACCAATCGATTAGGAAGTTTCCTCCTCACGACTCGATCATTCGTGCATACTTCCTTGCTTAAATTCTAATTTCGGGACAAAATTCCTTCTAACGGGGGGATGATGTTACAACCCAATATTTCGAGACAATGTAATGTAAAACCAATCAAATTTAGGTCAAAATATAACTTTCCAAAATCTTATTTGGGTTAAATAAATTAGTAGGAATCGTATCAAGGTTTCCGTACATATAAAGAACCCTAAAATCCGTGTTATAACGAAGAAGTTATGACCAACCGAAGATTCTCGGCAAAACTGGCAACACCGATTAAACGAAAAACGCGAAGTTTCAATACAATAGTTTTTATCCTTAAGTATCTAAATGAAAGTTATAGATAACCCCAAACCGTGAGCATACATAAAAAGAACGTCCAAATCTGACTTCGTATGAGGAAGTTATGATTTTTCCAAGATTCGGGTATAGCAGTAGACAGCTAAAAACTCGAAATAGAGATCGAGATACTTTTGACCAAAACAACCTAAATGATAATCTAAGGTCTCAACTTTAGTAGCGCAACAATGAAAAGTCTGACGAAAACGGACATCGGATGAAGAAGTTATGGATTTTTAACGGAATTATCGCGTCCCGGCCCGTTAAAAATAAATAATTAAAAATAAAGTCAGAATTTGCCAATGAAGTCTAAATGAGAGTTGTAGATCATGTTTTTAGCTACGCGTGCATATAAATAACGTTGAAAACGGAGCTCGTATGCGAAAGTTACGGATTTTACAAGTTCGGGGTCCAAAATTCGAGGCTGTCAGGCCCCCACGACATGGCACAGCTTGGCCGCGACCCGGCAAGTGACTGAGGGCGTCCAATCAACGGAAGGGAATAGGGCTTGCTCCCCATGACGTGTCCAACCTTAGCCATGATGTGGCACACCAGAAATGTCCCTATAAATAGAACTCTTGGGGTGCCGGGTTTAGGTGCTCCATTCTTCCATCTCTCGTGCTGAAACTCTGCGGTTAAGCTCCCGAAGCCCTCCTGAAGCCCCGCTTTTCACCTTCAAGTCCCGAAGGAAGGTTTTGTATTGCCGAGATTCCCGAGATTTTCCCCCGCTTTCAACTCTTCCTGTTGAAGTTCTGCTCGATTCTTCTCTAGACTATTTCAAATCAACCACTTCAATCATGTGAGTTCATACCCCTTAACTAATGTTTTAAACTACTTTTAAATGTTTTATGGGGGGGGATACAAGTAGAATCATGCTACTTATTATTTCAATCACATGTGATTAGTATGTAGGATTATATTACTTATTACATCAATCACATGTGATTAATATACATCACTCAAATGATTTGGCTACTAATTAGCCGTTTTACCAAACAGTTTCCATCAAATGACTTTTTATAAACATTTTATATGTTTTAAACTCCTTTTTACACTGTACAACTTACTCCGTACATTACCTTTCAAACATACTTACAACTGTGTTTCAAACAAATGTTTCCTTATACTTAAATTGTTTTATTAAACTTTTGCCATCAAATTGTTTTATAGATTGACATCAAGTCGATATTTTCTTAAAAAAATACTTATATTTCAAATGTCTTACAAAACTTATTTATGCTTTTATATTATAAATTGCATGCCTCTATATGTATAGTTATATAAGAAATGTTTAAAAGACTTAGGAAGGCTATCCACCCTATTTCCTTTTCGCGCCTTGAGATGTGGTCTGGTGGGATATCGGGTATTCGTCCGAAAGTCGTTTAAATATTAGTTATATATCATGTGTACATATATAGTCATAAAAGGTCCTTCCAATTTAACATATGCCCTTAGGTAGCGAGGGTATACATCCATGTCCATACTTACCAGATAGATTACTAGTAAACTACCATATGGGTAGTTTAGGAAGATACTAGAATAATTAATAGAACGCGATATCATACAATGAGTCAGTTCATTCATGAGTCAATACTTTCTAGAACTTTTCAGTACATTACATATACAACTATACTAGGATGAGAACATATACAACTATACTAGGATGAGAACATATACAACTATACTAGAATGACTACATTACTATACTTGCTAGATAGAGAGAACACACATTACAGCTAGCACACGTAGAACATTATAGTACATTACTGTACTATTACATGATCACGCTTACATGAGTACAATTACATGATCACACTTACATGAGTACACTTACATATACATAGAGTAGACGTCACTAGGGGCTATAGCTCGGAACAAGTTCAGGATCTAACTATACTGATGAATCACACCGCAATTATGATAGTTATATCGAGTATACATGATCATTAGTAATGTGGATGCTCACGGCTTGCATTCATGCAGGGGTCGTGGGTAGGTCCCAAAATCCCTTTGATAGGGGAGCGTATAGTCTGGGATCTAGACATCACATTATACCTTATCCCTCAAATAAGGCAGTTGAGTATCGATGTAGTTATTTATATCAAATACTACAGTAATTGGAAGTATTACCCTAGATTTAAGGTAATAGGTATGGTTGTAGTTCGGCACTACACCATAGTACTACATTGATTTCTCCATTACATATTTTTAGTGATAACCTCACTTAAACATTAATGTACACACTATATTTTTGGATAATGATAGTTATACTTTGGAAAACACATCCTCTTACAAGAGACTCACACACAGAACAGTTAGGTCTTGGTAGAAGACACCTTCATATACTAGAAGGAATCATAGGGATTCTAGGGTTTTTCAAACACTTACAATTCATATACACTTTCAAATTCTTACAATACATAGACTTACAAATTATTACATACAAATTAAGACACTAAATACTTATGATCTCACCAGCTTCAAAGCTGATACTCACTTTCAAAATTACTTGTATCCTCAGGTCATCATAGACAGGTACCGATGCAAGGAGAAAGGAAGATGGAGCTTGTTCAAGACTTATCTTTCATTTTGATTTATGCTTTAGTGTTTATCAAAATTTGACAGAATACAATTGTATAATAATTATTTCATTACTGCAATGGATGATGTTGTTGCTTGCTTAATACTTTACATTGTTGTTGATATTATACATGATGTCCTCAAGATACTCGTCTAGTACCCTCGGCTACTCGCCGTGTTCCTCAAGATTCTCATCCACTCGCCGAGTCCCCAGAGTGACTCATCGAGTTCCTAAGGTTCACGATCGAAGCCATAAGGACACTCGTTGAGTTTTCCTTCTTGCAACTCGACAAGTTCACACGTATTCATCAATTTGGGGAAACCTTAACTTACTCGCCGACTTGTTCATCCAACTCGCCAAGTTGTTCCTCTAACTCGTCGAGTTCAATGCCTATCTTCATATGACTCTCCAAGTCGACTATGCGACTCGCTGAGTCCCTTCAGCCTTTTAACCATGCAGACACTTTTCAAGCCGTGCCAAGGCCCCAAGTTGCATATCCAACTTCCTTAGGCATGCTTATCACGTAAAGTTACAAAATTTACGTGCATACAAGGCTTTATGTGACATCCCCATTTTCACGGCCAGAAAAGGCCGATTTTGTTTATGCTTTATAAGAATCAGAGTACCACTTTTAATAAAAATGTTGCGGAATTTGTTCCCAGTAAAACATGATAAATACGTTATCAAATCATTTCCGAAGAAAAGTATATTTAAATCATTTGGGATGTCATTGTCAATACAAAAACATAAGCATAAACAGAACTTACATTTATTTACACTAGTGATCTACATCTCTTTAATCTCTCAGTGTAATGTGATTTCATCTCAACACCTATAATATAAATAAATTGAGTGGGTCAGGTTGGGAAACCTGGTGAGTACATAGGGTTTTCAACCCACAATAATATAATTATTATGTTTAAACAATCAAACAATCGACCCAATTACCCATGCCCATTATCTTCTTTACTCTTCAGGATCTCTCCTAAGATTCATCTATACCGCATTTGTTCATTCCGAAGTCCTTTGCTTCCAGAGTTATAGGACTGGCACTAAATCTATAGCTGCCAATGCTCGTTCGTAAAGCACTAATTCCATAACTTCTAGGTACTAAATCCATAGCTATCAGTGTTTATCTAATAGGTACTAAGTCCATAGCTACGAATTCCTATCAGGTACTAAGTCCATAACTACCAGTGTTTGTCCAATATGCACTAAGTCCATAGCTGCTGATGTTATTTGTTAGGTACTAAGTCTATAGCTGCCAATGTTTACTCACATCATCTTTTATCTCTCGTCATTCATCTACCCATCTCATACCCAACATACCTGTATATTTAAATTATGTATACAGTTCAAATAATTTAAAACATGTATAAAAAAATTGTTCATCCAGCATAGAAAGCAAGTATTCAGATAATATGCCCACATAGCACGTAGTTTATATAAAATATTTCATATCGATGTGTAAGATGAAAGTAACTATGCACTCACCTGAGAAGGTGGTGACTCAGTACTCGGACAACGCTTTGTTTACTTTAAAATAATTTCCTTCGACGAAACCTACTACCACTATATTTTAGTCTAATATTTACCGTGACTAATTATTATTATCATTATTATCATTATTATTATTATTATTATTATTATTATTATTATTATTATTATTACTATTATTATTATTATTATTATTATTATTATTATTATTATTATTATTATTATTATTATTATTATTATTATTATTATTATATAAGCATTTAAAAAATACTTGACAACCACTATGTACAGACAGGGGCCTGACATAAAACACCGGAGGGCAGGACCATTTTGGCGTATAGCACTTATGAAATCCAACAACCCTATGCGGCCCTTTAAACCAGATACTCGTACCGCGAGTAGTTAAAAAGATATTATAACGACACTTATATAAGTCATAATAATAGCTCAAATATTTATTATAAATTTATAATAACAATACTTATTTTAAATATAAACTATATTTAAAATAGGGTAAGCATAACTTACTTACAAGGGTATTGTAGCTAGGAGTCGGGCTCTGCAGCGGTAGAACTTCGTCGCTGAATCTTTCTATGAAAGATTCATGCATCGCTTCAACGCTCACCTTACTATACTAAAACTATAGAAAGAGAAGTCGAATCACGAGGGGCCGAAATGCTCGGGGGATAAGGAGAGAAAGACTCTTGAATCAAGAGAATGGTGCAAGAAATATGAGAGCCCAAGGCTCTTATTTATACTAATTGAATTTTCAAAAACTACCCTCCGTAATTACTTAATGACCTTTTAGTTATATAAACAACTAAACACCCATCTATAATACTATTTTAAATGGATTTAATGATATTTGTACTAAACTAATGTCGAAATAACTCAACATTAGTCTTATAATGACCGCATCGTCTATACCTTTTTAATGATATATACATATGTATATATATATATATATATATATATATATATATATATATATGTACGTATACCATGCACGTATAATTAGCCACTCGAGGCTATAGCTCTGTAAGACCCTCTGGTCAATGTGTCTCAATGGGACCCTCCGGTCTCACAACTCTAATGGACCCTCTAGTCCTAACTCTATGGACCCTCCGGTCCTAACTCTATAAACTATGGGTAATGCACAACATAATTCAAAAATAAATAATGCAGTATATCACGATACACAAATAAGCACATAAGACATCTCTACCACACAAAATATCACTCATGGTAGAGTATAGTGAGAAGACTCAGCTAGGATGATGAACAACCCCTATAAACGATTCTGCTACGTACCGGACTCTAACTCTGTGTGAAACCCACAATTATCCCATTTAGGAACTAAGTCCCAACTCTCACTCATTAGGTCTAAAGGTAGTCCACTAACCAGCCCATCAATGACCTAAAACCCATTGGGCCCACCAAGGCCTAATAATAAGTGGGCTCTCCTGAGGCCCAATTCTCTCACATCTAATGGCAAGCCCAACTCAAGGGCCCAAAGCATGTATATATAATCCTTTGGTCCAAGACTCTATTGCAACAAGTCCAAATTCCAGGCCCAACACTCAAGGCCCAAAATGAGAGTTAGCCCAAAAACTCTACAGTGAGGTTACGTAGGACGTACCTCTCTTGGGACACTCAGTGTACTCACAAATCCATATTGGCCATCGGGGACACTGGGGTAGTACGCGGGGCTTACATGAATTACACTCAGTGTACCCCGCATATTCACTCTTTCTTCTCATTTGGTCTTAAACAGTTAAGACATTACCTCAAACCCCAGATCTGGACTCCCTAATGGCATTTACTCCATAAAGTCAGTGACTTTAAGCCTTTGCATGGCTAATCAAGACCCAGACACAAAAACTCTCACTCTTTACTCCTCAAAACACTCAAAAGGATATATATATATATATATATATATATATATATATATATATATATATTAGGCTATAGAGTTCAACAACTCATAAAAGCTTAAAGATTTGGGACCAAAAACCCTAAAATGGACCCAAAACAAAACTAGTACAACAATAAGCAAGTTCAAAACTTGATACCTCTGGAAGATGCACCAACAAGAGAAGAACATAGATCCAAAAGCTAGGTGCTCAAGCTATTCTCTTTGAAAGCTCCTTATTCTTCAAAAGCCAAACATAACAAGCAATTACCCCACTAGATCCATATAAGAAAGCTACCAAGATTCAAACTTTATGCTTTTTGGAGCTAGATCAACATGATTGGGGCTTGGATCCACAAGCTCCAAGCCAAGCAATGCTTCATCAAGGAACTCCTTCTTCCACAATATGCACCAAAAACTACACAAAATCACCAAAATGCTCAAGAATCACTCAAATGGAGGCTTAGGGTCAATTTCTAGGGTTTAAAGGGATGGAGGTTGAAGATATAAAGGTTAGGTGATGAGATAAGGACCTTAAATAGGGTCCACGACCCTAAAATAAGGTTGAGGTGTGATCAACGTACACCCAACGTACTTCGAAGAACATTCACGACCACCCCTTGTCAAAATGCCCAGCATACTCCAAAATTACGCCCAACGTACTCAGCTAAGCCTACAACCACAAAACATCTGAAGGCCATAACTTCTTTCAACTTTATTCCTCCTAAATCCCACTCGAACTCATATCCAAAATTCATAAAAATCCCGAACCAACACCTTTAGCAATACATTTGGGCTCTAAAGCACAAAACAAACTCTTTTATCAAACCACCTACCTTACCCACATCCGTAAAGGGCCTAAACCTTACTCATACTCTGATTAAGGCCCAAAGGCCTTAAATCAAAAACTATCCAGAATAGGATGTTACACACATGGGCTTCAAAAACACCATCAAACACATGGATCACTTAAACCATAACATCCACATCCAAAAAAGGACAAATTCTTTATTCCCCAAGTCCCTAATACTTTTTGCAACTAATGATTGGGCTGCAGCCTCAAATAATGAAGCAATTCCAAAACCAAGTGTTACAAAAACCAGTATCCCAAAACACTGTCATACAAATTCAAATAAACAAATGTATCAATCATAATGACATATCAGAGTAAATCAAGAAAATGTGGAATGAGGTAGTGTGTGCCCTGCTATCATCTCGAGCCCTTCCCTTTAGAACTGGAAATACCTTAAACATAAACTGAAAATCGTAAGCATAAAGCTTAGTTATTTCCCTAAGATACCAGATATCATACATATATATATATATATATATATATATACATATATACATATATATTTATATATATATATATATAACACATAACGGGCGCGACCAGATAGCGTGACAGTCCCCGCCCTAACTCACATAATAGGCCAAATCCAATAAGTATAATGGGCCCCGCCCACATATAGTTCCTATAAGAATAATAGGTGATAACATACAAAATAACTATCAGGCCCCACCCAGCAAGCATACGAGCATACACACATACTAGTGTCACACAGAAAATAAGTATTCTAACATAATAGATCATGGGTCAGCATTGGTGCCTTCGACCCGCTAAACATGGTGAGGAAACTCACCTCGCATTGTTGAATCATACTGATAAATCCGTGGCTGTTGGTCCAACAATTCCACGAGCCATAAATATCAAATAAAACCCAATTAACAATTGGATTCCAACTTAGAATTCTCAATCCATACTTTGGGTAAAAAGACTATTTTAACTCTTACGTAGTTTAGTTCAAGACTAATGCCCAAACCCACAATCTAAAAGGCCCAAAACCAAGTAATCACCCAAAGCCCATACATGGTCCAATTTTACAAGTTGGGCCTAAAACCTTACATGTGCCTTACCCATGGCCCATGAATTTTCCTAGTCCAAAACACTTGCACTCAGATGGCCCTACATGGCCATATGCATCCATGCCCAAAAGAATGGTCCAAACCTAAAGCCCAAAATGCGAAGCTCATCAAACTAAGTACTATTGGGTTTTGAACATAAGAACACTCCTAAGTGTACATGCAACCCTAAATACCTTGGATCTATGTTTTCTCTATTATACATGCAAATATGAACTTTCCAAGGTATTCATCCTAACTAGCATAATAACATTTATTCAAATAAATATATCAAGTTAGAATTACATACCTCTTTGATGTAGATTGTCTTCATGAAGCTTGAGTGCCTAGTGTCACAAGTGTGACACCTCAAATGGTTCACACAACACCAAATACACATGGAATGACTTGAGAGGAATTCACACTTCATGAAAAATCAGCTAGCCCTTTCTATGACTTATAGTGGCCGATTTCTTGAGCCATGGGATTCTTTTATATGGTTGCTATTAGGGTTACACCATGTAACTCATAAATTTACCTGTTCCTTATGCTCCATGGACTTCAACCTCCATGGAGTATCCATGGGTCACCCCATGGACTTAGTCCAACATAAGGAATCTTGGATCACAAGCCCACATATATAAGAATGAATGATTTACACAATCAACCCATATATTTAATTAGTCTCCTTTTGATCACTTAATTAATTCCAAATTAATTCTTGATCAATACTATCTAAATAACCTTATTAATATATCAGAACTTATAATGTATTAACGAACCTTAAGTGTTATTTCTCTCATTACAGTCTATCCAAATGCATGATGCCATGCAACCCAAATGGACCATGTCAGGTCGGGTCAAGTCTTACCAATTATAGTTATGGACTTAGATATTAATCCAACAATCTCCCACTTAGATAAGTCTAAAACTATTATTGCGTATGACTTCAGGAACCGACTGGTAATCGTAGCTCTCAAAAACTTCTGTCGAACTATGACCTTGTATATGAACTCTGACCTTTGTCAATGACTTGTCCATTAGATAAGGGATCATATATTCCTCCATTCTAGATATCATATGGACTGAGACATGGATTATAATCATTCTCTCTGTCCATTTGTTGTTTCCCGATTTCCGATTTATGACGAATGACTAATTGAACAAATCAAATCCGTCCTGGCCCGCCAAGCACTTCCATTTGTCATCATCAAATCATCAAGGGGCCCACATATATCGCTTTCATCCTGAATATAAAAGGAATGGATAAACTTCAAGTCATATGGCTTGTTCTACTACTTGTTGAATCATACACAAAGGCACATTTTATAACATCGAGTTTGTGACAATAGTCAATTTTGGGTCAAGACGAAGTCAACAAGTCAAACCAGACGACCCATTTAGCCCTTGTATATTAGGGTTTACTTTGGGTATTTAATAAACAACCCACTATTGTAATGAGAAAACATCATTGTAAAATTCGTACGTTTGAAATTTCATAGCCTTAATAATGCTAAACATTGAACCAAAGCAATAAAACACTATTACGCACTCATCGGGAGTGTGTGGGGCCTTAAAACATGGCTTAACGGGGTTTTCGGACCTCGCATTGCCTAGCCGGACACTCAAAAAGGTCACAAACGAAACCTCCCTCAATCATAGTCACTCTACGTCTCTCTATTCCAAATCTCCCCCAAAAGTTCCCGTAGCATTTTATAGTCATTCGGGCCATCCCGAACCTTAACCGGGTCAAAAACGCCTTGAAACGGGGTAAAAATGTGAAAATCAGCCTCACGGAGCCGAAACTCCTCTTAGAGGCCGAAACCGAGACTTAGAAGCAGAAACCGAGACTTAGAAGCCAAAAATAGGAAGAGACGAAGCCTCTCAGACCGAAAATAGGAAGGGGTAAAGTCTCTCGTACCGAACTGGGAAGAGCTGAAACCGCCTGATACCGAAACCGAGACCCCAGATGCCGGAAGCTGAACCTCGCTCTCCTTTCCGTCGTCGCACTCTCGGTCCTCAAGCACAACCGAGGCTCTCTTGCTCTTCTCCTCGCACTTTCGGTTCCTCATCCTCCCCTATCGATCTTTTACCCGCCTCTCGGTTCCCATGGCTAGGATCGAACCTCCGACCCTAAACCTCGGATTTTGACACTTTTCACCCATTTTCAATATTTTTAGCATTTTAAGCCCGTTTTTCATCATTTTAACACGGGATTTTCTCCAAAAATCATATTTTAACATATAAGACCCTAAATATTCATAATTTCATCATATTTTTATGGATATCTTTATTTAAAGAATAAATTTTAGTGGTTGGTAAAGTACAAAGGTTGAGTGTTGACTTTTCTTTGTATTATGACCCAAACAACCACCATACCCACTCCATGACTAACCCACACTCCTCCCCACCATACCTTGTCACTTCCTTGTACTTTTTACCTCCCTCACAAGTTATTCCCACATTATAAAAGCTAGAACAAATCAACCTCTCTCCTCATTTTCACTCACTTGCTCTCATTTCACGAAAGATCAAAGACAACTTTTCTCTCAAGCTTTTTCTCTCTATTTCTAGACTCCAAGGCTGATCATCAAGCTTTATTCTACTCTTGGTAAGTATAATTCATCCTCCTTGTGATTATTACACTTCATTCTACTCCAATCATCGATTGTTTACAAAAATTCCATCACATTAATGATAGATCTTCGAACCTTCAAGACATTTTCTTAGTGTTCTAGAGTGGAATACTACATATCTCCACCATCCACCTTCTGAAATAACTCAAGGTGAGTTTATAACCCTATATTTTAATATTTTATTAAGTTTTAAGGTGGGGGTGATACAAGTTAAATCATCAAGAACACAACTAAATGTTTCTAACAGCTTACATTAGAAAAGTTGGACTCCATTCACGGACTGTTTTGGCCAACCAAAGCATTTTTGTTATCACAACTATACAAACTGAAGGTATTCCAAGTTCTTAGCTTTAAAATGGCTACTTGCACATCTCCATACGATTTTTCTAAAATTTATGGTGATTTATATAAAACTACCTATCATTTCAAGAACCAAACTGTACCAGTCTGTCTTCATGGACATTTTCACCTAAGTTAGAGGTCACTAAAAATCATGAGAAAATTTATAAACAAACTAGACTCATTTTCCAAACTCCCAAAATTTATAGATTCTGATTTGGATCAGTTATGAATTTTATATAAATTTTATAAGAACAGTAATGGAATCTGTTAATAACAAGAGAAATACTAATTATTTCATTTCACCTTATAACGTGTCGAGCAAGGTGTACATCTTTATGTGAATATATGTTATTATAGATAAATGAAATTTTGGTCTTGATATATAAACATTCATGAGTTAATAAATAGATTTGATACATATATAAAGGATAACAAATTGTTATAATTAAAGTACATCCATTTCATACAAACATTTGAATAAACTATGTTAAATATAGTTTACGTATATTACCAGCACTACCTTGTTTTTAATAAACAATAATAGGTATAGTTTATGATAAGCCACATAATACATACATTTCAAAAGGGTACATTTATACGAAAACAGATTTTCATTACATTACACGTAAATTTGTTAATAACTTTGTGAGACATTCGCTTCACATTTACCATTAAGTCCTATATTGTATCCAGAGTCTTCTGGAGGGAGAGCGTGATAGTTGTATATAGATCTATATTGGGTTTGACAAACCCACACCTTAACTACATGCAACAGTTAGACCGGTAGGTCTGGGGTGACAAATGTCATAAACATTTACGACGCCTGAAGAACGTCGTTTCAAACCAACTAGTTCATAACATGGTTATAATAAACTCACACAAAGTATTAACAAACATAAGAATTTATGGGAATTTCATTTGATTCAAACGTGTTTATGTCGATTTAAACACACATCATTTTCTATTAGTAAAAGAGGTTACTTATACATTTTGGTTTTTGGAAATAATACTACATTACACATTTTATGGAAAATATTGGGTTTTCTTAAACAAACATGACATTTACAAGAGAGAGACTTCTATCAAGTTTTAAAACAAAAGCTTATGAACTCACCAACCTTTGTGTTGACACTTTTTCAAACAACTTGTATTCTCAGGAAATCACTTAACAGGCATCAAAGTGCATTTTGAGGATGGGACGTATGGCGTCAACATTTTATGTTTTGTCAACATATTGTAATTGATTTGGAAACATGTAATTCATACTATGATGTAAATCTTTCAATTATATATATGTTGGTTGTGTTTGCTTAAATTACTATTGCAATTGTGGTTATGATACTATACATGAAGTCCTCTACCCCCGGACGTTTCCGCCATCCTTGGTTTGGGGGTGTGACAGATTGGTATCAGAGCACGGTTTATAGTGAATTATGTATATCAAACCACATAAGATATACAAACTATAAAAAAATTTGGGACTGAAGTCTCTGATTTTAAAACATTTTAACGGGGGATACTTTTAGAAAAATAAATAGTTTTCTCGTTTAAAAGTATACCTACATGCATTTTATACTCGAGTAGTGTCATAACTAGAAGAACATAAATTAAAAGAAGAGGAATTGTGCACCATGAGTATACCTTGGTATATGTGAATCAAGTCTGGGAGGGATATAGCCTGATCAACTATATCTGTCCGAGGAGTGATTTATGTATACTAGGGGATAGTCATGGTGGGCAACAAATCTAATAACCGAACTACACCCTACAAGGAATGAATTAAGAACCAAACCTAAATGTTCAAAATATTATAGGAATATTTGTATGATTGCTATAGCACAGTATTATTATTATAAACCGTTACATGCTACTTACACCCCTATTCTCGTACAGACGACATGGTAGGATTTCACCTACCCGGGGACCCGTACTTTCCCAATCAGGGAAATGTTGGATGGATCGAGGAAGCGCCCGAGCAACAAATCGAAGAGGACCCCGAGGAGGATCCTGAGGAGGATCCCGAGGAGGAATCCCAGGAAGAACAAGAAGAAGAGGAGGAAGACGAAGAAGAAGAAGAAGAAGATGATGATGATATAGTCATGGTTGAGAATAAAATTGAAGAAGAACCGGAAGTATTCAATCCTACTTACATCGCGAGGGTTCCCGCACACCGCTTTGGATACAACGGGCCTGAGCCTCGTTGGGTAACAACGATCAAAAGGTGGAGCCGACAACAACGCCAGCGGTAACCATATGGCGACAAGCGAGGTTATTACGACCTCATCCACGGTGGACCGGCTGATAGAGCCCTCCCCGTCAAGTCTCAGTGGATAGCGAGTATGGATGATCGTGGTAGGACGACGACCGATCAGGTCCAGGAGATGAGTTCCATTGTTGTAACAACCCGAAGTTCGTTCTGTTGTCTAACCCGATACGTCACCAAAAATTCGTCGTCTTAAATTGTTTCCGTTCGTTTCAAAAATGAAGTCATTTACTTGAGCTTATTAAAATGACTTAATAATTGTCCAAATACACTAGAAATCAATGGAAATGCCCCAATTTCTTAATTGGAAAAATAAATATTTTATTTCGTCAAGTTATAAAAATAATTAAATCAGGTGCGACCAAAAGTCTCGCTTGACGATAGTATCGGGTAGAATTCCACCGTGTCCCCAACTTTTAGCATATATAAAGTTGAGAGAGCCTCATTTGAAGCTTTTTCCACTCTCTCTCTACTTTCTCTCTCTACTCTCTCTCTAAAATCCGATTTTTAGCCAAAAACATCCAAATCAAGCTTCAAAACATTAAGGTAATTATCCTAGCTTCTAGTTTAACACATTTGGCCTTCAACTTCGAGATTTTTATGAGGATTAGGACCATTGCCATGATTTTACAGCGCTAGAACATCCCTAGGCCCTGAGCTCATGAAAATGGGGTTTTTGTGCCATAAAACCCTTCCAAAACACTTCTAGGGCTTAGATTCGTTTTAGAAACTTGCATGCATGAGCCAAGGACCCCAAAATCATGGGATTTGATGTGTAACCATGAGTTTACGGCCCAAGAACCCTCTTGGACTGTAAACCCCCATGCAAGGACCTTAAACACCTCTTAAGGTGTTAGTTTGCCCCTAAACACCTTCAATGAACTTCTATGGGAGTGTAGAACATCATAAGCCTTCATGTGATGCTCCAAAACTTCATCAAATGGGATAAGCTTGAGTTTACGACCCAAGCACATGCTTGGACCATAAACACCCATTCATGAGGAGTAAACTCATCTTCTTAGACCTTAAACTCATTTCTATGTGTTAAGATGCCACTTAAACACACCATGAGCCTTAGAAATGAGTCTAGAAGCAACCACAATCAAGTTAAGGACCTTATTTCATGCCAAAACTACCCCACGGATGTTTATGGCCATAAACCTCCCAAGAACATCTTCTTAGGCCGTAAACTCCATTATATGGTCCATATGTGAGTTTAGTCCATTCCGATACCCTAGTTTTGATCCTAGCTAATCTTCCCAAGTAAAGTAAGGCCATTTAGCATCATGGAACACCCCACCCATGAGTTTACGGCTGTAAACTCATGGGGGATGGTCATTAGAACCGTAAGCCCTCTTGTGAGTTTACTCTTGAGGGGTAAACTCCATATCCGAGCCATATATGTCCTTAAATGCCACCCGGGTCCTTCCAAACACTTGCAATGGGGTGTTTCCGCGACTAAAAGTGTTTGTCCCTAACAATTAAACAATCTAAGTCCTAATTAGATACAAATGTGTATCATTTCATATTACATAGGAACCTCACGCGTTATCAAGCCCCGAATCGATACTTAGCATCCAATCCGACACGCTTCTCGACCGGTGAGTTCATACCCCTACTCTTTTTCAACTGTTTTTCACTGTTTTCAGGGGGGAATACATGCAAAAGTACAAGGAAATCTTGTACTCCAACTTATTGTTTTCAGTTCAATTGATTTCATTATGTATGTTATAATATCAAAAATTGTGTTTATCAAATAGTTCGAATTACGAAGTTAGCTTTCAGACTAATCATAGATTTCTTTATAGAGTGTTACAAATCTAAATTATATTTCACATTCTATGAATAATTCATACTAATCATCAATTAGAACTATTACGAATACGAATGCGAATACGAATACGAATACGAATGGTAATAGGAGTAGGAGTAGATATACGAATACGACTACGAATACGAATACGAATACGAATGCAAATACGAATACGAATACGAATGGTAATAGGGGTAGGAGTAGATATACGAATACGACTGCGAATATGAATGGTAATAGGAGTAGGAGTAGAGATACGAATACGACTGCGAATACGAATACGAATACGAATACGAATGCGAATACGAATACGAATGGTAATAGGAGTAGGAGTAGATATACGAATACGACTGCGAATACGAATACGAATATGAATGCGAATGCGAATACGAATACGAATACGAATGGTAATAGGAGTAGGAGTAGATATACGAATACGACTATGAATACGAATGGTAATAGGAGTAGGAGTAGAGATACGAATACGAGTGCGAATACAAATACGAATACGAATGCGAATACGAATACGAATACAAATGGTAATAGGAGTAGGAGTAGATATACGAATACGACTGCGAATACGAATACGAATAAGAATGT
This sequence comes from Lactuca saligna, assembly GCF_052625555.1. Classification (NCBI taxonomy): domain Eukaryota; kingdom Viridiplantae; phylum Streptophyta; class Magnoliopsida; order Asterales; family Asteraceae; genus Lactuca; species Lactuca saligna. The sequence goes on along the minus strand of NC_136422.1, from coordinate 85,049,888 downwards.
GAATATGAATACGAATACGAATGGTAATAGGAGTAGGAGTAGAGATACGAATACGAATGCGAATACGAATACGAATACGAATTGGATTAGGAATAGGACTCTGAATATGAATACGAATACGAATGCGAATGCGAATACGAATAGGACCACAAATAAAATACGAATACAATGACATTTATTTAGGTAGACTCCAGTGAAACACCATTAGGATATCAGAATATCTAGTTAATACAATAAGTACGAATGATAATCAATCATTACGACAAAATTCAATATCTAAACTTACTTTTAGGAAAATATAGTATTTTCCTGGGGAAACATTGAACATAACCACGTTTTACAAAATACATCTTTTACATTGATAACCAACATTCAGGAAAGTATGGAACTTTTCTGAGATCATAGTGAAACATAACCAGAACCGTGTAAGCAACAATCAATCAAACATTACTTTAAGAAAATATGGGATTTTCTTGGATAACAAACTTTTCGAAGAACCAAAGAAAACTCGTACATTTTCACAAAACAAACTGAAGAGGCCTTTAGATCAATCGATATATCAAACAAAGACAATAAATAATAACAAGAGAAATTCACGAAGAAAAACTTTCACTAAGAAAGATAATTTCACAAACAGATTATCGTGTGCACAAAGCGACAATTAGGGTTTGTGAAAAGTTGCTATTCACAAACCTATACAAAACAATATATACTGCTGTTCTAGACGATCCCTACAATTCAGGGATACACCAGCTAATAAAACAAGATAACTAAGGAAACAGGATAAATACAAGATTAGTTACAACGTGCTGAATAGACAACTATTACAAACTAAACTGCCGACGTGCTGGTGCTGACGCTGAGACATATGCTGATGCTGAGTTTGTTTCAAACATTATCATATTCCAAGGCTTAACCTTACAATCTCCCCCAATATGATGATGTTCAAAACAAACTAAATTAAGACACCCTTGGAAAGGAATTCTTCATACTCAGCTTCAGCTTCAACTTTAACGGGCTAGTAAGGACTGTCCAGCAACTCCTGTCTTCTGTTCAACAACTCCATGGCGATAAGAATGTGAAACTCTCCGGATAAATCTTGATGACTCATGCACATTTGCCTTAAGCCAACAAGGTGAGTGGTTGGAGCTTTTGGGATCTCAGTAGTGCGCTGAAAGCACATCCTCCTGTTTTTGTCAAGGTAGTACATTCCGTGTTCAGGAGCTAAGATGAATTGATGCTGAACCGGATCAACACCAAGAGGAAGAGAATTATTAATCACACCAGTACCAAAGTCTAGAACCAATACATCTTCACCATCAACTTGAAACTTGGTCTTTCGAGATCTAGAAACTGACGACCTTTGGCCTGGATGCTGAGGTCGTTCTTTAGGAACAAGATCCAGACGCTGAACCTTTTTGATCAGCAGATGAAGAGCACAAGTCAGTTCGGAAGAATGAGCTGAGGTTTGCTTGGATGCTAGATAGAGCAGTTCCATCCATTCCGAATACCCATATCTGATCAGCTCATCCCTTTTTACAACTTCAGTATAAGAGTGCTGAGAACCTTGACGAGTGATCACCAACGTAAGGATTTTCTCGCTTCGAGGTTTAGAAGCGTTGACCTTGATGATCTTGTCTCCACACATTCGACGATCAAAAACATCTTCAAATCTCTTTCGATCAATCTGGTCAAGAACACTGTCAGCCTTAGGTTTACTAGAGCTAGTAGGAGGTTGAGAAGACTGAGCCTTGGACTGAAACTCCAGGAACTTCTGCATCTGAGCTTCAAACGATCCCTTGGCCTGAAGTTTGTGCTGAATAAGAGATTCATCAGCTTGAGCAATGTTCGTTAGAAGCTGAGCTTGATTAGCTTCATCAAGAATTTGCTTGACTTGGTCAGGGGACATGTTCCATTCAGAGGCAAGATTTGAAATACTAACAATGGACTTGAGTTTCTTCACAGACGAAGAATTATCAGTTTGAGAATGATCCAAGTCAATATCTGCTGCCTTCCACTTTCGAGACAGCGGATGAGATTCTTCACTAGCAACGTCTGAATCCTCTCCTTGGACCGGAATGATAGGATCAGCAACAGGGTTGGTTAAAATAGGACGCGATTCTTCAAGGTCATCTGAGCTTTCTTGCTGAACTAGAATGAGAGGATCAATAAAGTTCATGTCAAGAATTTGACATTCATCATCAGCTTCATCATGCTCTTCATCATGCTCACTGTCTTCCACATACTTTTCAGTAGGTGCTGGACTATTAGGCCCTGCAAAATCAGAGTCACGAATGACAGGTTCTGTGTTTGGTTCACCATCAGCATGAGTGCTTGGTTCATCATCAGCATGATCATTTGGTTCACCATTAGCATGATCATCAGTGTCAGCATCATCATCAGTATCTCCCCCTTTTTGAGCATCATCGGATTTGGGACTAGAGGGAGGAGTAAGTAAGAGTACCTCCTTGATTTGTTGAACATCAGCCTCAATTCGAAGCAGACGCTAACTGATGTCCCGAGTTAGTGACATCAGTTCTGAAAATGCTGAAGCCGGAAGTTGAACCATTGAGGCACCTGTGGCAACTGAAGAGCTAGGCGGCATCCATGGAGAGAAGTGATGAGCTGCTGGTGACGGATGTTCCCCCTAAGAGTGATGCTCCCCTTGTGAGGGATGCTCCCCCTGAGATGGATGCTCCCCCTGAGGCATGAAATCCTGTGGTGCTGAGGAAACTTTGCCAGTGTCTGAGATGACGTGGTGAGAAAGTTGAGGGGAGAAATGTTCACCGTCATGATGGTTCACCTCTTGATCAGCATGATCCATATGATTACCATCAGTACCTCCTTCATCAGTGTCAACGGTGAGAGAGGGCACAGTGTATGGATTCGCAATCCATTCTCGCATCCTATCCGAGATACCAATGTCAGTATCCAAAGGATCATCCTGATACATACGAACTGACATTCGAGGGCATTGAATTGGATTCCCAAAGTGAGAAAAGTATTCCGGAGCGAAGAATTTGTCAAACACCAAGGCAATCCAGCGTGGAAAGGGAACATGATCAGCACGCACATTTGCACGTAGAAGCTGAATAAGCTGATCAAAGAAAAGAGCCCCATAATCCAGTCTTTTGTTGAGAAGAAGGGAGCAGACAACTTGTTGCTCATAATTGCTCAGTTGGTCACCACTGCGAGACTTGTGACCCACACACTTGCATAAAGCACCAGTGAAGAACTTCCAGCCTGGGGTCATGCACTGACGCAGAATAAGAGCTGATCGAGTGCCAGCTTTTGAATGATCATAGCCCAATTGATCAAACATGCGTTTACATCTTTCAATAGTAGGAGGTTCAGAAAAGGGTTCGAAAATTGGTAACCTTAAAGCGGCACTGAGAAGTTATGCGGTGATGAAGACAGAGTGTCTACCATGGCCAATGGTTCCGGTGATGGCATTGTTTTCTTCGTTGACTGTTGCAGTGTAGTAGAATTCACATACTTGTTCAGGGAAGAACTCAGATGGTACATCACTGATGGCATATCGAAGGCGGCAAGAAGCCAAGAAATTTACGAAATCATCGAGTCCAAGACCTCGATGCACTTCTGGAATGTCAGGGTTGAAGACGACATTGGTGGCCTTGATGTGAATGGGAAGAGGAGGAGAGTTTGGGGCAGGAATGACCCTTCGAGAGGTTGAGGAGTATGTGAACAGAGATGCCGCCATTTCAGAGTATTTTAGAGTTCTAGGGTGTTGAGAGAGGTTCAAGAATTTTGGGAGGAAAAGATAAACCGAAGAGGAGAGAGGTTTAAATATGGAATGAAAAGGGTTTTTTTTTTTTAAAAAAAGGTAATGATTATCTTGATTAAACAGATGATGATTATCTTCATTAATAAGAACGGCGCATCGTAGCAACCTGTCAGAATATAAAGTAGCCGTTGGAGAAAAGAGCCGTTGACTGAAGGTGAAGTGTTAATCAGTGTTTGCGGAAGCACTGAGCTTAGTGTCACAAATGTTACATGCTGAAAATGTTTCTCCGTCAATTCGAATTACAGCTTGCTTATTCAGGGTTAGCAAGGTGATTGGTGCGTGTGATAGATACTAGTTACATTATCTAACCATCGGCACAGAGTGTTGTGACTTCATCAGTGAGTGGTTTATCTTACTGAATCATTAGACACTGAATAATAGGAGGGTAAAGAATGGATTGTTGCGTGTGATAAACCTTGGTGTTTTGGTCTAACCATCGGCAAAGATTTTTAGACTCTCATCAGCGTGTGTTTTGGCACACTGAATCACAGAGTTAGTTTTAGATTGGTGAGAAGAGGTAGTTGCGTGTGATAGATCTTGGTGTTTTGATCTAACCATCGGCAAAGAGTTTCAAGTCGTTATCAGTGTATGGTTTAATACAGTGAATCATTCAACTTTTATTTAGAAGATTTGAAGAAGAGATAAGGATAAGAAATCAAACCAAAGTGCTCAGTAGCAAATATCATCAGTATGTTATCATCAGCACAATGTACATCAACTTATAAGACAAAATCAAACATTAGCACAATTAAACATCAAAATCAATTACAAGGAAATCATTCCCAACTCTCCAATAATGTGAGCAGTTGATTGAGAATCCAGTGCCTTTGTGAAGATATCAGCAAGTTGCTCCGAAGTCTTGACATGTTCAAGAACAACTTTTCCTTTTTCAACATTATCTCTGATGAAGTAATGTCTGATCTCGATATGCTTTGTCTTTGAGTGCTGAACAGGATTTTGTGTGATCTAAATGGCACTAGTGTTGTCACAATAGATGGGAGTCTTTGAGAACTTGAACCCATAGTCGAGAAGTTGATTTTGAATCCATAAGAGCTGAGCACAACATCTCCCAGCGGCAACATACTCAGCTTCTGCAGTTGAGATGGCAACTGATGTTTGCTTCTTGCTAGACTAGCTGATGAAACGGTTGCCAAGGAAGTGACATCCACCAGATGTACTCTTTTTGTCTAAATTGCATCCTGCATAATCTGAGTCAGTGTATCCATAAAGTTCAAATGCTGAGTCGCGAGGATACCACAGTGCAAGGTTTTGAGTTCCCTTTAAGTATCGAAAAATATGTTTGACAGCCATGAGGTGAGATTCTTTGGGATTGGCTTGGAATCGACCACAGAGAATGGTTTCAAACATGATATCAGGACGACTTGCTGTGAGATACAAGAGGGATCCAATCATTCCTCGATACAGAGAGTGATTGACATCAGTTCTAGTTGGATCAGCGTATAGTTTATCAGTCTTAGATATCGGGGTAGATGCTGGTTTGCAGTCACTGAGAGAATACTTAACAAGCAGGTCAGAGATATGTTTACTTTGGCAAATGGAAATACCTGTCTTTTGTTGCTGAACCTCAAGACCTAAGAAAAAGGTCATCTTTCCCATCATGCTCATTTCGAACCTTTTAGACATGATTTCAGCAAATTCATTGCTCAGTGTCTGATTTGGAGAGCCAAAAATAATGTCATCGACATAAATTTGAACAAGAACCATATCTGAGCCTTTGCTTTTGACGAAGAGAGTGTTGTTGATTGCTCCTCGTCTGTATCCATTTTCAAGCAGATACGATGTCAGCGTCTCATACCAAGCCCTAGGGGCTTGCTTCAGTCCATAAACAGCTTTGTCTAACCGGTACACGTAATCAGGATGATCTTTGTCTACAAAGCCCGGGGGCTGACTTAGGAAAACTTCTTCTTCTAACACACCATGAAGGAATGCTGTTTTCACATCCATCTGATAGACAATGAAGTTCATGTAGGATGCGTATGCGAGAAACAGTCTGATAGCTTCAATGCGAGCAACTGGGGCAAAAGTTTCCCCATAGTCGATGGATTCAATTTGAGTAAACCCTTGAGCCACAAGCCTTGCCTTGTTTCGAGTAATGATTCCATCTTTATCAACCTTGTTACGATAGACCCAGCGAGTTCCAGTGATAGTCTTTCCAGATGGCCTTGGGACAAGAGTCCAAACTTTGTGCCTTTCAAACTCATTCAGTTCTTCTTGCATGGCCTTGATCCAATTAGCATCTTGAAGAGCTGTGTGTACCTTGTCAGGTAAGATCATTGAAACAAAGTTAACATACATGCAAAAGTTATTAAGTACACTAGATCTAGTTCGGACACCATCATGAATATTCCCTATAATTCGATCAACAGGATGATCCCGATGTACAATGACTGATGCTAATTCCGGATGAATAGATACTGACACATTATCAGTTTCAGGAGAATCTTCAGCTTCAAGAGTTTCATCAGCACCTAATGAATCATCTGTGGATGTGGCTGCAATATCTTGATTCAAGGAACATGGAACTGGAATGATAGGATCAGAGGAATCAATCTTATATTCAACAGAAGGAGCTTCATCGAATGGACAAGAGAGAAGCTCTTGAAAGATAGAAGGAGAATGAGTGACTTTCTCATCAGTGTATGATTCCTCATCAAACTTCACATGAATGGATTCTTCAATACATTGCCTGTTCACATGAAAAACACGAAAAGCCTTTGAAATAGATGAGTATCCAACAAAAATGCCTTTATCAGCTTTAGGTTCAAACTTGGATCTTGGGTCACGCTGATTTAGAATATAACAAATGCATCCGAACACATGAAAAAAGGATACATCTGGTTTTCGATCTTTCAGCATTTCATATGGAGTCTTCTTGTGAGTCCTGTGAATTAGAGATCGATTCTGAGTAAAACATGCTGTATTGACAGCTTCAGCCCAAAAGGACATGGGAAGACTAGCATGTATCATCAAGGTTCTTCCTGCCTCAATCAGTGTTCTATTTCTTCGTTCAGCAACACCATTTTGCTGAGGAGTACGAGGAGCTGAGAAGTTTTGTCCAATTCCTTTATGATCACAAAATTCTTCAAGAGTTGAGTTTCGGAACTCAGTACCATGATCACTTCTCAGTTGCTTGACTTTAAGACATGTCAGTGTCTCATTTTTACGAATCAGTGAGATAATTTCCTGTGCAGCATGCCTTTTCTTCTTCAAGAAAACTACCCAAGTAAACCGAGTGTACTCATCAACGACCACTAGAGTATACTTATTTCCACCTAGAGAACGAGCAGGAATAGGTCCAAACAGATCCATGTGGAGTAGATGAAGAGGAACTGATATACTGGAACATGACTTGGGTTTGAAAGAGGACTTGGTTTGTTTTCCTTGTTCACACGCTGAACACATCTTGTCTTTCACAACGCTGAATTTGGGGAGCCCTCTAACTAGATCTTGATTGGAAATCTTAGATAGATTCTTGAAGTTCAGATGAGAAAACCTTTTGTGCCAAATCCAGTTGAGATTCGTCTGAGACTTTGTAAAGAAACATTGCATCAGTGCCTTGTCACTTGAGAACATGTTAAGAACATATATGTCATCTTTTCTACTTTCTGAGAGTACGATGTTCTTGTCAGTGTTTACAACTCTTCTTTCCCTTTTTGTAAAGTGAACTTCATAGTCAACATCACACAATTGACTGATAGAAATAAGATTGTGTTTGAGACCCTTAACATATGAAACGTTTTGAAAAACCACGTTGTTGCATTTGATATTTCCATATCCCTTAGTGAGCCCCTTTCCATTGTCTCCATAGGTAACTGCAGGACCAGTTTTCTTAACATAATCTTCCAGGAGAGACTTTGATCCTGTCATATGCCTTGAGCAACCACTGTCTAAGTACCAAAGATGCTCCTGACCCTGCAGTGCTGAGAAACTAGTTAGAACACACTGACCCATTCGAAGATGGGTCATTCACAAAGTTATTTGAAAATAAATTGTAACACTCCTTAGGAAGACAGTTTAAAGAGTTTGACTTAAGAGTCCACTTTTCATTCCTAACTTTAATATTTTCAGCTCTTGAGGATGATTTATCAAAAGAACATTCACTGATCTTGTGAGAGGAATCACCACATCTGTAACAAATTCTAGTTCCAAAGTTCTTCTTGGTGTGCAAATTTTTTGATTTAACACATTTTGATATGAAAGATTCACCAATAGAGCTTTCAGTCCTTTTGTTAATCACTGAGGCACGACTGAGATCAGTGCCAGAAAGAATTTGATCAGTGTTAGGAGATGAACTGTCAGTATCTGATTTTGACTTATTCTCAGATGGATTGCAATCAGAGAAGTGCTTGAGTTGTTCATGAACAGCATGAAACACTCCATTAGATATGGGAAAAGCAATAATATTCTCAGTTAGAGGAGTTGGTCTAACAAGATGTGCAGGATAAGATGTAGGATCAATTCCGGTAATTTCAACATTACACTCAGCAATACCATCAGAATTAATAGTACAATATTCATCAATTAAACTTTGATTAATAAAGGAATTACTGACAAACTTATTTTTGAAATTGTTTTTCATCTCATTCATGGAATAGACCTCAGATTCCTTTTCTTGTGATTTAAAAACTTTTTCAGCTTCGGCAAAATTACCCCCAAGAATTTTTTCACAAGAATGAGGAATTTGAGCTGAGATAATATAATTGAAATTCTTATGAGATTTTGCCCAAGTGTGGAGCACAGTTTGTTTCTTTAATCAAAAGATTTTTAACATCATCAATTTCAGCAGACAAGGATGAATTTGACAAACTGGTGATTCTAAGATTTTCCTGAGTGGACTCAATAATGCTATTTTTTATGGATATGTCAGTTTCAAGAAGATCAATTTGATTTTGCAAATTTCTTATGGTTTGATTCTTCTTAGAATTAATGGCACCCAAATACTCAAACATTTTTATTTTTTCATTCATTGAATAGGAAACAAAGTTTTTAACCTGGTACATTGAAGAAGAGTCAATGTTGTGCTTTCTGGAATTTTCAGCATCAGACATATCAGTGTCAAAAGTACTCTTGTCTTTATCGGGAATATCCGGGTCCTCTATTTTGACCATGAGACACTTGACTTCATCATCTGATGACTCTTCATCAGTTTTCCATTTTTCTTCTTCAGCTACAAGCACTTTATGTTCCAAATTTTCAGCTTTCAGCTTCTCAATCAGCTTGTTGTACTTCTGCTTCCAATATTCATCTGTGCCTTGTTTCTTTTGTTAATACTCCTTTGCAAAATGATCAGTGCTCCCACAGTTAAAGCACTGAGCCTTCTCTTTTTTATCAACAACATGCTTTTTATCAGCTCCTGACCCTTTTGAGAACTTTCCACCAATCTTCTTTTGAAACTTTGAGAAGTTTCGACCTAATTTTTCAAAGGTCTTCACAATCAAGGCTGCACTAGCAACAACCTTTTCAATATCATCAGTGTCAGTTTTAGATGAATCAGTGTTTGAGTCACTTTCAGTGTTTGAGTCTGCCACAAGCTTTTTGTTGGAGAACAAAGCTACAGAAGATTCACGCTGAGAATCCTTCATCAGTTCCTTTCGTTGAAGCTTGGATTCTTCATCGTATCGAAGATTTCCATAGAGACTTTGCAAGTCCATAGAGTTGATCTTCTCGCTGTTTTTCAGCACATCAACATGATTCTCCCAACCTGCACCTAGGGAATCCAAAAACTTTTGCACTAGAACAGTTCTATGCTTCAACTGGTCTAGTCTTCGAAGATCGTTAACAAGAGTATTAAATATGTTAAAGGTTTGAGTCAAGGTTTCACCTTTCTTAGCAAAAAAATGTTCATACCTTCGGTTAAGATCATTTATTTGAGTAGCCTTGACTTCTTCAATTCCTTCAAAAGATACAGTCAGCGTATCCATCATCTCTTTTGCTGAGATGCAATTTTGAACCAGCCCAAAGATGTTGTATGGCAATGAGTAGCTAATAGCGGCACGAGCACGAATATCCAAACCATGTTTTCTCTTGTCGTCTTCCGTCCAGTTTTCTTTTGGATTTTTCTTCATAGTGCCATCAGGAACACTGTTTTTAAGAGGCTGATACATTGGAACATAAGGACCCTTTTCAACGATGTCCAGCATGTCTTCATCAACAGATTCCAAGGCATATAGAGCCTTTATTTTCCACATAGCAAATTAGTTTCATCGAAAGGAGGGATGTTAACAGAAGAATGATTTGACGAGTTTGATGAAGAAGAAGCCATTTGTTTGATAAAAGAAACCCGCTCTGATACCAATTGAAGAGGCCTTTAGATCAATCGATATATCAAACAACGACAATAAATAAGAACAAGAGAAATTCACGAAGAAAAACTTTCACTAAGAAAGATAATTTCACAAAGAGATTATCATGTGCACAAAGCGACAATTAGGGTATGTGAAAAGTTACTATTCACAAACCTATACAAAACAATATATACTGCTATTCTAGACGATCCCTACAATTCAGGGATACGCCAGCTAATAAAACAAGATAACTAAGGAAACAGGATAAATAAAAGATTAGTTACAACGTGTTGAATAGACAACTATTACAAACTAAACTGCCGACGTGCTGGTGCTGACGCTGAGACATATGCTGACGCTGAGTTTGTTTCAAACATTATCATATTCCAAGGCTTAACCTTACACAAACATCTTATGCACTCACCAGCTTTATGCTGATTTTCAAACTGCTTGTATTTTCAGGTCCATATTAGACAAGTACCCGTGAATCTTTTGGAGAAGACGGAGCGTACAGAAGACTCGTCTCTACTTTTGTTTATATATTCATATGTATAATACTTGTAACACTTTACCTTTGAAAAAAAAATGTAAATGCGAATATGTAATGTAATGGTTGTTTACTTTGCTTACTATGTACATTGGATTTGATACTCAACGTGGAGTCCGCCCCGGAAATGTTTCCGGCTTAGGTTTTCGGGGTGTGACAATCGTAGAATCTACCACTGCTCGCACCAGAGACTTAGAATGAGACTCCCACCACCGAGACCAACTTATTGAGGACCTTCTCGCTGCTCAAGAAGAAACAAGCGAGTATCGAGAAAGATACAAAGCGCTTGACGAGAGAATGGTTGCAACCGAGCAGAGACTGGCGGAACAACAAGGTGCATCGACATCATCTCAAGCTCCACCAGGGAAGGATCATCGTGAGTAGGACTCAATACTACTCACACATCTTCGTAGTATAGGTTTCTGAGTATGCGTTGGTGCAACTCTTTTGTATGTAGGCCGACCCTGCGACTAAGTAATTACACTACTCAAGAGGCATTTGTGCTGTCAAAAACTATCTTTTGCATTGATGTAATGTAGAGCCTTGTGAGGTCAAATTTTCTCAAGACTATGTGTACTAAAAAGTTATCAATGAATTTGACATGCATTTTACTTCATTGAATGTTGACATGAGATTTACTATGTGATATTACAAACAATTTACAACTGATAATTCTAAGATTTTAAGTGTACCTTGTTGTTATGTGTAATTAAAGCAGTAATCGACCTAGAAATGACGAGTCCGCCTTAGGACAAGTTCCTTGTTTGGTTGTGGACTTAGGGCAGACTCATTAGTAGCGACAGTTTATTAAAATTTTAATCACACATAGCTCAGGCACATCGAAGGAATCTTAGGAATGAGTCAGACACAAAACCAAACACACGACTCCGTTTGAGTCATCACTATTTAATCCATAAGTTTAATTGCATAAACTTTTTCTATGAATTACTTGCTAATGCAAACATATGGAAGTTAGGAAATACTATATTGGAAAACCAATGAACTAATTTCACGACACTCGACTTACATCCAATTGCTAAAAGATTGATGTCCTTTTTATCTTTGAAAATTCTATGACAGAAAAATGTCACCTCGTAGATATGCCAGATGCACTGAGAGAACACAAGAAAATTCACCCCCTCTGCCTCCCCAGTTTGATCCTGTTATGTTCCAAGTTGCGGTTACAACCGCATTGCAGCTGCTATGTCCCAAATTAGCACTGACGGTGCCAGGAGGACAGGGAGCGGTATTAACATTTCTACTTAATGGGATAGCCAAGGGCGTTTGAAGGAATGTTCCTATAAAGACTTCAGAAATGGCAAACCCGATTCTTTCAATGGAAGTGGGGGCGTCATCACTTTGATGCAGTGGTTCGAGAAGGCTGAATCCGTCTTCGAGCTGTGCACATGCCCTGAATCAGACAAAGTCAAATTCGCAGCTTGCACATTCTCCGGCACAGCCCTCACTTGGTGGAATGGCCATGTAAAATCACTGACACTCCCCGTGGCTAAGTCATTAAGTTGGGAGGACTTGAAAACTATGATGACGAAGGAATATTGCCCAAGGGGTGAGGTGCAAATGTTAGAACAAGAATTGTGGAACCTCAAGATGACGGGCTCCAACCTTGCAGCTTACACTATCCGATTTAATGATCTTGCACTCCTATGTCCTGAGATGGTTACCCAAGAAAACAAGAAGGTGGAACGATATCTCTAGGGCCCGTCACCCCAGATTCAAGATAGTGTGTTGGCCTCAAAGCCAACCACTTTTGACAGTGCCAAGGGCTGCCACAACAACCTATAGATCATCGGGTCAGCCGTGTCACGGTGTGAACCACCTCCGATCAAGCAAAGGGAGGGAACAACAAGAGAAAGTTCTGGAGCAATAAAAAGAAGCAACTGGCATAGGACCTCACCAAGAAGCAACAAACTGTTGCTATCCGTGCTGCCACAACTACTACCACTCTGACACCACCAAAGCAATATGCAGGGAATATCCCTAAGTGCAACAAGTGCAACTTCCACCACAATGGTTCTTGTCGGGAAATGCACTACAAAAACTGTGACAGGAAAGGGCACACTGCTCGTTTCTGTATAGCACCAGCGCGACCGATCAACCAAGTTGCCAATGTAAGGGCAAGCCAAACCTGCTATGGATGTGGTGAAGTGGGGCACTTCAGGAGGAACTGCCCCAAGGAACAAGCCCCTAATGTTGGAGGCATAGGGAGAGTCCTGGCAATAGGTAATGGGGAAGCAGTCAAGGATCCTACAGTGGTTACCGATACGTTTCTCCTCAATAACTCTTAAGCATGCGTACTATTTGATAGTGGAGCGGAGAGGAGTTTCGTGAGCCACCAATTAAAATCATTACTAAAACAAAACCCCCAATCATTAAGAGATTCATACCTCATAGAAATGGCAAACGGAAAGGTTGAGCGCACCAATGATATATACGTAGGGTGTACCCTTACTCTAGATAACCATTCGTTCGAAATCGATCCAATTCCAGTCACCATAAAAAGTTTCGACATCATCATTGGTATGGATTGGTTAAGCGCTCATCGTGCTGACATTCTATGTTACGAAAGGACCATTCGCCTTAATCTGCCAAACAGCAAAACCCTTCTCAACTATGGCAATAAATCCAGTGCAACTTTGCAAATCATCTCGTGCGTCAAAGCCCAAAAGTACCTCTCAAAGGAATACCACACATTCTTAGCCCACGTCGTAGAAAAGAAACAACAGGTGAAGGACATCAAAGACATTCCAAAAGTATGCAACTTCCCTGATGTATTCCTAGAAGACTTTCCAGGTGTACCACTCGCACGACATGTCGAATTCCGAATCAACTTAATTCCCGAAGCTACCCCCGTTGCTAAAGCTTCATACCCCTAGCACCGGCAGAGATGCAAGAACTGTCCAGCCAGTTGAATGAACTACTGAAAAAAGGGTTCATTAGACCAAGCTTTTCACCCTGGGGTGCACCAGTCCTTTTTGTAAAGAAGAAGGACGGATCATTTTGCATGTGCATCGACTATCGAGAATTGAACAAACTTACCATCAAGAACCGATATCCCCTTCCCCAAATTGACGACCTCTTCGATCAACTTCAAGGAGCAAGTTATTTTTCCATAATCGACTTGAGGTCGGGTTATCATCAGCTACAAGTTTAAGAAGAAGATTTCCCCAAGACAACATTCAGAACTCGCTATGGATACTATGAGTTTGTAGTGATGCCATTCGTATTAACCAACGCGCCTGCGGTGTTCATGGATTTGATGAACCGAGTGTGCTGACCCTTCCTAGATAAATCCGTGATTGTGTTCATCGAAGATATCTTTGGCTATTCGAGGAGCGAAGAAGAGCATAGGAAACACTTGTGACTAGTTCTGGAGACCCTGAGAGCCGAAAAGATTTACTCTATGTTTTCGAAGTGAGAATTTTGGCTCCGAGAAGTGGGGTTCCTTGGCCACGTGGTAAGAAAGAAAGGAATACACGTGGATCCCTCAAAAATCAAGGCAATTGAAAACTGGTCAGCACCTACAACGCCAACAGAAATCCGACAATTTTTGGGACTCGCAGGCTACTACGGAAGATTCATACAGAACTTCTCCAAGATTGCAAAGCCCCTCACCACCCTGACTCAGAAAGGCGTGGTGTTCAAATGGGAGGATAAATTGTTGGATTAATGTCTAAGTCCACAACTATAATTGGTAAGACTTGACCCACCCGACATGGTCCATTTGGGTTGCATGGCATCATGCATTTGGATAGACTATAATGAGAGAAATAACACTTAAGGTTTGTTAACATATTATAAGTTCTAATATATTAATAAGGATTATTTAATTAGTATTGATCAAGAATTAATCTAGGATTAATTAAGTGATCAAAAGAAGACTAATTAAATATATGGGTTGATTGTGTAAACCATCCATACTTGTATAGTGGGCTAAGACTCCATGGATTATCAAGTTGGGCTAAAACCCATAGGATGATCCATAGACGCTCCCTGGTGTATTTCAACCCATGGATCCAAGGAAATGGAAATCCATGACAATTAGGGTTTACTCTAATTGTGACACTATATAAAGATCATATTCTAGGGAACAATCGGCTACTATGAGTGATAGGAAGGGCTAGCCGATTTCATAAAGTGTGTATGTTCTCTCAAGTCATTCCAAGTGTATTTGGTGTTGTGTGAACCATTTGAGGTGTCACACTTGCGGCACTTGGCACTCAAACTTCATGAAGATAATCTACATCAAAGAGGTATGTAATTCTAACTTGATATATTCATTTGAATCAATGTTATTATGCTAGTTAGGATGAATACCTTAGAAAGTTCATTTTTGCATGTATAGTAGAGAAAACATAGATCCAATGTATTTAGGGTTGCATGTACACTTAGGAGTGTTAGAATGCCTAAAACCCAATAGACAGAAGCCGCCTTCCAGACACTAAAACAAGCCCTATGCAGCGCACCAATCTTATCTCTTCTAGAAGGAACTGATGATTTCGTGGTGTAATGTGATGCTTCAAATCAAGGTCTTGGTTGCGTGCTCACGCAAAGGGGAAGGTTATCGCTTACGCATCAAGGCCACTTAAGACCCACAAAGTTAAATATACTACCCACGACCTCGAATTGGGAGCAGTAGTGTTCGCCTTGAAGATCTGGAGACACTACGTCTACGGCACAAGGTGCACCATCTTCACCGATCACAAAAGTCCCCAGCATATCTTCAATCAAAAAGTGCTCAACATGCGACAAAGAAGATGGGTAGAGCTATTGAACGATTATGAGTGCAAAATATGTTATCATCCGAGCAAGGTTAACGTTGTAGCTGATGCCCTAAGCAGAAAAGAATACTCAGGTCGCCGGATGAAGTCACTAACAATGATGATCCATTCGCACCTGTTCACACAAATCAAGGAAGCTCAACATGAAGCATTGAAACCATAAAACATTACGGGTGAGGCATTAAGAGGGATGGATAAAAACCTAGAAGTCAAGGAGGATGGAGCTCGCTACCTCATGAACCGGATCTGGAAACTGAAGTTCGGTGGGTTCCGAGATGTTGTCATGAACGAAGCACACAAGAAACGATATTTCATCCATCCAGGTTCGGATAAGATGTATCTAGACCTCAAGAAGTTGTACTAGTGGCCGAACATGAAAGTTGAGATTGCTACCTATGTGGGCAAGTGTCTGACTTGCGACAAGGTCAAGGTAGAATACTAGAAGCCATCAGGACTACTACAACAACCGGATATACCTGAGTGGAAGTGGGAATGGATAACCATGGATTTCATAACAAAGCTGCCTAAGACATCGGGTGGGCTTGACACCATATGGGTAATCATATACAGATTGACCAAGTCTGCGCACTTCCTACCAATAAAGGAAACCGACAAGATGGAGAAGTTAACCAGGACACACATCAAGGAGATTGTGCGACTGCATGGTGTACCAATATCCATTATCTCTGACCGAGATAGTAGATTCACCTCGCAATTTTGGCACTCCTTACAGAAATCTCTGGGAACTAGGCTAGATATGAGTACGGACTACCATCCGCAAACCGATGGGTAGAGCGAGCGCACTATACAAATGTTAGAAGACATGTTGAGAGCCTGTGTGATAGACTTTGGTAAGGCATGGGATAATCATTTACCGCTTATTGAATTTCCCTATAATAACCGCTATCACACTAGCATTGAAGTCGCTCTGTTCGAAGCTCTCTACGATCGCAAGCGTAGATCACCTCTGTGTT
Source organism: Lactuca saligna (assembly GCF_052625555.1). Lineage (NCBI taxonomy): Eukaryota > Viridiplantae > Streptophyta > Magnoliopsida > Asterales > Asteraceae > Lactuca > Lactuca saligna. The sequence continues at coordinate 85,033,458 of NC_136422.1, read as the reverse complement.
GGGCCGAAGTGGGGGATACTCAGCTAGCTAGGGGGTAAGTCCCTGATAGCATCCTTACTCGGCCCGAAGTCATAAGGGAGACCACAAAAAAGATGATTCAAATTCGGGAAAGACAGAAGGCGTCTCGTCATCGACAAAAGAGTTACGCATACAAGCGACGCAAACCCTTGGAATTCCAAGTCGGAGATCGAGTACAACTAAAAGTTTCCCCTTGGAAAGGAATGATACGTTTCGGTAAGTGTGGGAAACTAAACCCGAGGTACATCAGACCATTTGAAATCCTTTCCAGGATTGCTCCTATGGCATACAAACTCCGATTACCACAAGAACTTAGTAACGTGCACCCTACATTTCATGTATCCAACTTAAATAAGTGTTTATCTGACGAGACACTTGTAATACTTATCAACAAAATCGAAGTTAACGAAAATCTCCACTTTGTGGAGGAACCAGTTGAGATCATGGATCGGGAGATCAAAAGAACAAAACAAAGTTGTATTCTCATTGTGAAGGTTTGTTGGAATGCTAAATGAGGACCTGACTTCACCTGGGAATGCTAACATCAAATGAAACAAAAATACCCACATCTCTTCCCAAACTCTTGAAGTCCCATCCAAAACGTAAATTTCGGGATGAAATTCCCTCCAACGGGGGGATGATGTGATAACAGTCAATTTCGGGTCAAGTCGAAGTCAACAAGTCAAACCAGATGACCCATTTAGCCCTTGTATATTAGGGCTTACTTTGTGTATTTACTAAACAACCCACTATTTTAATGAGAAAACATCATTGGAAAATTCGTACGTTTGAAATTTCATAGCCTTAATAATGCTAAACATTGAACTAAAGCGATAAAACACTATTACACACTCATCGGGAGTGTGTGGGGCCTTAAAACATGGCTTAACGGGGTTTACGGACCTCTCATTGCAAAGTCGGACACTTAAAAAGGTCACAAACGAAACCTCCATCAATCATAGTCATTCTATCTCTCTCTATTCCAAATCTGTCCCAAATATCTCCCAAATCTCTCTGAAACGTTCCCGTAACTTTTTATAGTCATTTGGGCCATCCCGAACCTCAACCGGATAAAAAACGGCTTGAAATGGGGTAAAAACGTGAAAATCAGCCTCAACGAGCTGAAACTCCTCTTAGTGGCGAAAACCGAGACTTAGAAGCCGAAACCTAAACTTAGAAGCCGAAACCGAGTCTTAGCAGCTGAAACTAGGAAGAGGTGAAGCCTCTCGGACCATAAATAGGAAGGGGCAAAGTTTCTCGGACCGGACTGGGAAGAGCCAAAACCGCCTGATACCGAAACTGAGACCCCGGAAGCCGGAAGCCAAACCTCGCTCTCCTTTCCGCCGTCTCACTCTCGATCCTCAAGCACAACCGATTCTCGCTTCTGCTCTTGTCCTCGCACTTTCGGTTCCTCATCCTCCCCTCTCGGTCTTTTACCCGACTCTCGGTTCCAATGTCAAGGACTGAACCTCCGGCCCTAAACTTCGGATTTTGACACTTTTCACCCATTTTCAATATTTTTAGCATTTTAAGCCCGTTTTTCATCATTTTAACACGGGATTTTCTCCAAAAAATCATATTTTAACATATAAGACCCTAAATATTCATAATTAATCATATTTTTATGGAAATCTTTATTTAAAGAATAAAATTTAGTGGTTGGTAAAGTACAAAGGTTGAGTGTTGACTTTTCTTTGTATCATGACACAAGCAACCACCATATGCACTCCATTACTAACCCACACTCCTCCCCACCATACCTTGTCACTTCCTTTTACTTTTTACCTCCCTCACAAGTTATTCCCACATTCTAAAATCTGGAAAAAATCAACCTCTCTCCTCATTTTCACTCACTTTCTCTCATTTCAAGACTCCAAGGCTGATCATCAAGCTTTATTATACTCTTGGTAAGTATAATTCATCCTCCTTGTGATTATTACACCTTATTCTACTCCAATCATCGATTGTTTACACAAATTCCATCACAATAATGATAAATCTTCGAAACTTCAAGACATCTTCTTAGTGTTCTAGAGTGGAATACTACATATCTCCACCATACATCTTCTAAAATCACTCAAGGTGAGTTTATACCCCTATATTTTAATATTTTATTAAGTTTTAAGCGCGGGGGGGGGGGGGGTGGGATACAAGTTAAATCATGAAGAACACAATTAAATGTTTCTAACAACTTACATCAGAAAAGTTGGACTCCATTCACGAACTGTTTTGGCCAACAAAAACATTTTTGTTTTCAAAACTGTACAAGGTGCAAGTAGTCCAACTTCTTATCTTTAAAATGGCTAGTTTCACATCTTCGTAAAATTTTTCTAAAATTTATGGTGATTTTTACAAAACTGCCTATCATTTCAAGAACTAAACTATACCAGTCTGTGTTCATGGAGATTTTCACTTAAGTTGGAGATCACTAAAAATCATGGAAAAATATTTACACAAACTAGACTCATTTTCCAAACTCCCAGAATTTACGGATTCTGATTTGGATCTGTTAATAACAAGAGAAATACTAATTATTTCATTTCACCTTATAACATGTCGAGCAAGGTGTACACCTTTATGTGAATATATGTTATTACAGATAAATGACATTTTGGTCTTGATATATAGACATGCATGAGTTAATAAATGGATTTGATACATATACAAAGGATAACAAATTGTTATAATCAACGTACATCCATTTCATACAAACATTTGAATAAACTATGTTAAATATAGTTTACGTATATTACCACCACTACCCTTGGTTTTGATAAACTATAATAGGTATAGTTTATGATACACCACATAATACATACATTTCAAAAGGGTAGATTTATACGAAAAGGGATTTTCATTACATTACACGTAAATTTGTTAATAACTTTGTGAGACATTCGCTTCACATTTACCATTAAGTCCTGTATTGTATCCAGAGTCTCCTGGAGGGAGAGCGTGATAGTTGTATATAGATCTATATTGGGTTTGAAAAAACCCACACCTTAACTGCATGCAACAGTTAGACCGGCAGGTCTAGGGTGACAAATGTCATAAACATTTACGACGCCTGAAGAACGTCATTTCAGACCAACTAGCTCATAGCATGGTTATAATAAACTCACATAAAGTATTAACAAACATAAGAATTTACGGGAATTTCATTTAATTCAAACGCGTTTGTGTCGATTTAAACACATATCATTTTCTATTAGTAAAAGAGGTTACTTATACATTTTGGTTTTTGGAAATAAGACTACATTACACATTTTAAGGAAAATATTGGATTTTCTGAAACAAACATGACATTTACAAGAGAGAGACTTCTATCAAGTTTTAAAACAAAAGCTTATGAACTCACCAACCTTTGTGTTGACACTTTTTCAAACAACTTGTATTATCAGGAAATCACTAAACAGGCATCAAAGTGCATTTTGAGGATGGGACGTATGGCGTCAACATTTTATGTTTTGTCAACATATTGTAATTGATTTGGAAACATGTAATTCATACTATGATGTAAATCTTTCAATTATATATATGTTGGTTGTGTTTGCTTAAATTACTATTGCAATTGTGGTTATGATACTATACATGAAGTCCTCCACCCCCTGATGTTTCCGCCATAATTGGTTTGGGGGTGTGACAGAGTTACCGAATGCGTTTTCGTGCAATCAATGTACAACCAAATCATAGTAACAACTCATATCTATAGGTTTGAAGAATATAAGATATTATCGTCTCATGATCACTCGTGATAAAATCCATGAAGTGATTCCAATGAGCGCGGGTTGAATCCTGTACTCAGAACTTATGAGCACTCATGTGTGTTGTAGCCCTTTGTCCAGCATCTTAGACCTCTACAAGCCAACCCATGACAGTCTTAATTCATATCTACTTCCAACATATGACCGACTGTGGATGGTTTGAATAACTTAGTCATCCAAAACAATGACCTAGTTATTCTGGAAGTTAAAACCTGAAAAGTGAAACACAATAATAATTGAATCCAATATGGTATCAAAACCTATGAACATAAATAAAACACCTTTTATTTATCACCATATGATTACACATTATTCATTGTAAACTGTTTCAACTATTAACTTTATTCTTGAATTTGTAACAATAGTTGTCCCATGCTCCAAGCATGTACACTATGTTTTCTAAACACTAGTCATGCCATACACCAAGTATGCATACTATGTTTGTCTATGATCTTTACTTTGTGAAATAAATCAATTGAACATAACTCCAATGATCCTCTATTCACAGTCCCAAATCCTTACTGCAAATGCAAGAATTCCAAATTCATGTCATTTACTGAAATTTGTTAGTTTCTAAACTTATATGCATTGATCCTCTTGTAATGATTATGCACAAAGTCGGAAAGACTTGACAACAACCATTACAGAGCATTCCAAAGGAGATCGGATCCTTGGAAACATCCTTCTTGCATTAAGTTTCCTAATCTTACACAGTTTGAATAATTTCTAACTTTGAAAACTTTCCAGATTCCATTTTGACTATCGCTTCTAAACAAGAGTTGCCTCCTTATAGATTATATCAATATGGTCCTTCTAGAATTATCACTATACTTCCAACTGTCCTTGAGCAACCAATCTTTGGTAAACCCTAGATTTTCCTTGACATTTGGTGAATCCTTTTATTCATATCCAATTCTAGACCTTTTCCCTTCTAAATGCCCCAGGCATTTGGAAAATTTTAGAAAGGATGAATATTGCACATGTAATCGATCCTATATCCGAAGCATATGGGACACGATTCATGATGTCGCACATAAAGACTAAATCAGTCTTTTGCTATAACATTTCCATTTCTATTTGCCAAGTTCTCATAATTCAAATTATGAAAAGGGATGCCGTAATCATAATCGAATTTTAGAACGCAAATAATGGACCCATGTATAGAATTTCCTTATGTTGAGCCATTCCAACATGAAATTCATACATATATGAATAAATACGATTAAAACCTCAATCTAAGCTTTTAGATTTGAGATGAAGTATAATTTCCTCTCCCTTAATTATAGCAAAACAACTTTTTCCTAATTGAGACCTTTAATTTTCTACAATTAACATTGCTAACTTGCAATACTTATCATAATTATCATGCTCCCACTAACATGATGATTACTAGCATAACACATATGATCCCACTAACTTTGACATGTACTCAGAAATCAGCTGGACTTCTAAAAATCAATACTTTATTGACTCTCTTACCAAAGTTCAGATTTCCGATACTAGATTGCTTTGATAAAACTTTATCAATATCATACACCATATCTTAGATAGCTCACAGGTGTGTCTAAACAATTTAAGAACTATGGAAAGGGATGTCGTAATCATAGTCTCGATTGTTTAGACCTTTGCCACTTCTCAAAAGTCCATGTTAGTGTGTCGGTTAACCACACAGCTCCATTAACGACTTTGAGAATGAAAATATCACAATTACTATCTACTTCAAATCTACTTGGTGGAAGTATTTCCTCACCATCGTTTTCATGAATCGGAGAGAAACCTTATAACCCTTAGATTTAATGATGTATGTGTTCTTATCCATGTGAATTGTCAAAACCATAGTCACAATACAAGGATAATGACAAATCCAAACTCCAATGGACTGAACTCAATCTTAATTTCTTGCCACATGGCAGCTCAAAGGCCTGCCATTGCTTCCAAGTTATTGTGCAACCAATTGAGAACTCTAAGAACTCATGCAAAGCTAACTTTAACTGGAATGGGCACAGAATATGTCAACATGATAGGTTATAAATCTCAAGTCGTGTGCTAGTGAAGAACTTCAGGTTTTATTCTTGATTAGTTCTTGAGACTTTCAAGACCTTTAAGACTCCCATTATCCTCTTTACATATAATACTTTCTTGTCATATATTCAAGAGATTGTGTGGATTCTAATTATGAAAAACACTTCACACAATTGGCCTTAGTTGGTCTTTGTTTTATCCAAAACATCACAACTTACCAATTTCAAATGTACAAGAGTAGAAAACTTTTACTCTTACATTTGATAAGTGTTTTAAACCTTCTTTAAGACATGTCACTCAAGTTAAAATCTTAGAGTACAACTATAAGAATTGTTTTTGGAACGAAGTATGAATCATCTTCTTGATTTAACCACTTCAACAATTCATAACTCCTCTTCTTAACTATCAGAATGCACTTAGAGGATGAATTGTGATAAGGTCTCAAAATCATTAAGATGGTCTTAAAACATGATACAAAAGTACTCTCCCATCTTTTCAGATTTGAGAAACTTTTATCTTTCTGCCTAAATTGATTCTTCTTATTCGCTCTGTCATACATTGGAACCTTTTCCAATGTCTCATAATTACACTTAAGCTTGTAAGTATGAGCTTTCGTAAATTATGACGAATAATCTTATCGATCTTTTGTGGCAGACTTAACCAGTGCACAAGAATGTGTAATCGATCCCTTAGTCCTTCACTTGACTCACATATACATGTGAACAAGGAACTAGTCTTAATTTTCCAACGATGAAATAATTCTCATTCATCATGCTATACAACTTGCATGATTCCAAGTTCCGGTCCAATTGAAACTTGGGTGATGAGGATCTTTCCTTATTTGGTAAATTTAGACATTACCACAAATGAAAGAATCAATTTCAAATTTCCAATCTTGCTATTAATGGAAACAATTTTTTTTTAAATGCCATTGTAAGGATATTTTAAAATAAATAAAATCATCATTTTTCCTTTTATTTTAAAAAATTGGCGGAAAAAATATCCTTACAAAGCAAAAGAGTATGAAAACTTTGTTGTTATCTATTCCTAAGCAATGTATCATAACTCCTAAGAAGTAGCTCAAGAATCTGATCTTCAAACTATGCGATAGAAATCCATCTATGCGATCAGATTCATCATATTCTTTCTTTAAGTTCCATCACTTTTCTTTGATTCTTAAAAAATCAACATGTGACCCGGTCACATCATGTATCAATAATCTCATAATAGAAACTCAGCAGAGTTAGATAGTGGACTTTACCTGAAGTAGAGTCAAACTTATTAACTTTAACATGCTTAGGTAAAATTGGCATCTTCGCAACTAATGCCCCTTCCTTTGGCAATATAAACATATGGACCCTTTGGTAATGGTATGCAGGACTATCACAGACTTAACTTTTCTATTTACCATTTGGTCAACTGAGTTGACTATGGTCGATCCCTTTCCATTGGGAAGAGATTGTTTTTTTCTGGATTTCCAGTGTCTTCATTGTCAATGTCCATAAAGTTTTAGGAAGTTGATCTTAACAAATAGATAAGATAATTAAGGGTCTTGTCATAGTCTGTTTCATAGGAGTCCCAAAGGAACTCACTATGTGACTTAGAAAGTAGTTGAGCCACCTACTTTCTCAAGACTTTGACACCCAACTCTTCTGGCTTGTTAATATATGACTTCATCTCCAAGATGTGATCACACCTAGACCTTGCCTTGCCAATAGGGCTTGAGTGACCTTGAACTTGTGGGTTAGGGAGAATAATTGGAGGAGGTGAATGAAGTATGATTTCCATGGGACATCATCTTCATTTAGGAAAACTTGTTTCAAGAGATTTAGGAAGATCATAAATGTCTAAACCAGACATCTTTTTGGAAGAAACTCAAGATAGTTGATTTAAAGTCCTTAATATAACACCCAATATGAAATATTAAGGCTAGGACCCAACACAATACTTCTATAACATGGAAGAGGGATGCCGTAATCCAAGCTATAAAATATTTAAAGGTAGGTGCATGACGATTCACCAATTTCCACCAAGATAAACGAAATGTATTATTAGGTTTTAATTGGATTTGAAACTCCTAGATCTTTTGAGATTCATTGAACTTTTCAATGGGATGTTTCAATCTCGAGTGTTCCCTTCGGGTTTTGTGACTGGGATGTCGAGGATCACAAAACAAGGTGTGAAGTAACCATGCAAATATACTTGGTACCCTTAATATTTACCCCTTAATCGATGTGTTGGTTAACCACAAATGCTCCATCGATACTATGATAAATATTAAGTTACCATTTGCCTACCTTGTTAAGACCAGGTTAGTGTGCCGGTTAACGACACACGCTCCAGTAACTGACTTAAATAAAGTGCAATGTGTAATTTCATGGATTAGCACCTTATTCACTTTTTCCTAAGTAACTAAGATTGGGTATTTATAAAAGGTTTAGTTACTTAGTATTTATCATTAATACTTTTAATGAAGGGTGAATTATAGTCCTTGTCCTACCCGTTCAGCTAACGACCCTCCACCAGTCAAGGAAGCGGTGGGTGAGAGTGGAAACCCATTAAACTGCCAGTTTATAGGCAATAACCTTATACCCCCTTTATAGACCGACTTCTTGAATGAGGCCTACTAACGGTAATACTGGCTTTACTCTTATACATATATATAAATATTATTAACTTATAATATTATAAAGTATAAGGGTTGAATTTTAACTTTTAAAATTCTAAGGGCTAACTTGGAATTAAAGTATTTATAAGTGAAAACTTTTCAAATTCCAAAACTTTAGGGCAAGTTTTGATACTATTCAAAACTAATTAATTCCATAACCTATGTGTTTAAAATAGTTTTAATTAAAAGACTCTTCAAGTTCCATAACTTGAGGACAAGTTATGGAAGACTTTAAACTAATAAAAGAATGTACCTTTTTCTTTATTTTGTAACTTAAGGAATTAATTAAGGTTACAAATTTTATTACTTAATGAAGTGACTCTTGAATCTTCATAACTTGAGGACAAGACTCTTCATTTTTTGTAACTATTGTCAACTTTTATGAGTTTTATGAAACTTAAATGTGACTTTTCATATAACTTGAGGACAAGTTACAAAAACACATTTTAGAATCAACTCTTAGATTAAAATGGATTGAAAACACATAATCAATTAACTTTTCTATTAATCTAAGCAACTCATAAGAACAAAGATAATTCAAATCAAACTTTTTCATGTAATTAGCCTAATCACTATACTAATACAAAACATGAATCTATTGACAGTTATCTTTGAAATTGGATTAGCATGAACATTACCACATCAAAAACAAGTTTATAAGTCCAAAAACAACTTATGGTAATGTTCCTAGTCCATTTCTAGCAAAAACAATCGAATATATGTTATTAGGGGGTCCAACTCGTCGAGTGCATGAACCAACTCGGCGAGTTGGATGTTTTTTTCCTTGGACTCGTCGAGTCCATCAGCGGACTCGGTGAGTTTGCTGTGCAGACAGCACCAAAATTCTATTTTTCAGCTAATTTTGCAAGTATAACAAGAAAACAAGCCTAGGCTTTGATACCACTGTTGGGTTTTGACCATTATAATACTCCTAAGTGTACACGCAACCCTAAATACCTTGGATCTATGTTTTCTCTATTATACATGCAAATATGAACTTTCCAAGGTATTCTTCCTAACTAGCATAATAACATTGATTCAAATAAATATATCAAGTTAGAATTACATACCTCTTTGATGTAGATTATCTTCATGAATCTTGAGTTCCTAGTTCCCCAAGTGTGACACCTCAAATGGTTCATACATCACCAAATACATATGGAATGACTTGAGAGGAATTCACACTTCATGAAAAATCGGCTAGCCCTTTCTATGACTCATAGTGGCTGATTTTTTGAACCATAGGATTCTTTTATATGGTAGCTATTAGGGTTACACCATGTAACTCACAACTTTATGCATTCCTTATGATCCATGGATTTTAACCTCCATGGAGTATCCATGGGTCACCCCATGGACTTAGGCCAACATAAGGAATCTTGGATCATAAGCCCACATATATAAGAATGAATGATTTACACAATCAACCCATATATTTAATTAGTCTCCTTTTGATCACTTAATTAATTCCAAATTAATTCTTGATTAATACTAATTAAATAACCTTATTAATATATTAGAACTTATAATATATTAACAAACCTTAAGTGTTATTTCTCTCATTATAGTTTATCCAAATGCATGATGCCATGTAACCTAAATGGACCATGCCGGGTCGGGTCAAGTCTTACCAATTATAGTTATGGACTTAGACATTAATCCAACAAGTACATGTGGCGTACTTAGCACGTATGCACAGCATACTCGCTTGAGGGCTTGTATGCTAAGCATACCTGCTTATACCCTTATCGTAGTCACCCATTCAGCCAAAACTCGATTTTAACCCTTAATCCACTAAGACATTGCTACAAAACTTAAATCTGACTTCCCTAAGCTGGATTATCATGTAACATTGCTAACTTTACATTTATGCATGGCTAAATGAAGTTCTTAAGCTTAAAATGGAATTAATAGGTGACTTAATGCATGCATGAGACCTAATACCCCATAAAGGTTGCACCTTTATGCTTAAGAAACTCCTAAGAAGCTCAGATCTAAAAGAATAAGTCCTTCAAATGTCTTAACTCATCCACCAACCAAAAAAGGGACCAAAAGCATAACCAATCAAGCCATAAAGAGATCTAAGCATTTAAAAGCCAAGGTATGAACTTGATACCAATAAATTCTTGCAAAAGGGTGATGATTCTGGATTTATAGACTCCTCACCAAGTAAAGCACCTTCAATGTTCTTTACTTCCTTCACAAAGGGAAAAATAACCACCAAAAACTGCTCAAGAGCTCAAGAACACCACAAAGGAGGCTTAAGGGTCAATTTATGGTTTTAGGAGGTTTGGAGGCTGGTAAAGAGGCCAACCCTAGGGACTTAAGGTCCTTAAATAGGGTACAACACGCTAAAATTAGGGTTTCATAAACACTAAGTACACCAAACGTTACCCTTGTACGCTCAGCATATAAGGCCTCGCAATCCAGACTGTCATCTGACTTAGTATGCTAAGTGTACCATGTGGTGTGCCGCGCGTACTACTCCAAGGGATAAAATGCAATATTTTCAAAACAAAAGGACAATGGCGAACATATTATAAATCCAAGTGGTACAATTGTTGACCACCTGTATCAGACTTTGTCCTTGAAGTCTGTTGCCCCGAATAACTCCGAATAATTCTCTCTAATATCATCTTCAGGCTACCAAGTCCACTCCGAACCCTTGTGTTGTTGCCATTGCACCTTCACCAACTTGAAAACCTTGTTCCTCAAGGTTTTCGTCATCCAATCCAAAATCACCACCGGTCTCTCAATATAATTCAGGCGGTCATCCACTTGAATATCCTCCAATGGTAACACTGCGGAATCATCCACTAAGCATTTCCACAGCTGAGAGAAATGAAACAGGCTATGAATCTGACTAAGCTCATCTGAAAATCTAAACAATAAGCAACCCATCCCACCCCAGCCAAAAACCTGAAATGACCAATATACATGGGGCCCAACTTGCTCTGCTTCCTGAACCGGATGACACCTTTCCAAGGTGACACCTTTAGGAGAACCATATCTCCCGCATGGAACTCTAAATCTTACCGACACCTGTCAGTGTAACTCTTCTTCCGACTCTAAGCTGTTTGGAGCCTGCTTCTAATTTGCTGAAGCAGCTCAGTGGTCTTGACCATCACTTAGTTACTCCTCATAACTCGTTGATTGAACTCGCCCCAACAAATTGGGTCCGACACTTCCTCCGATAGAGCATCTCGAAAAGAGGTCAGTCAATGTTGGAGTGATAACTGTTGTTATACAAAAATTCCGCTAACAAAAGATACGTATCCCAACTCCCACCAAAATCTAGAACACACACCTACAACATATCCTCAAGGGTCTGAATTGCCCACTCACTCTTACTATTGGTTTGCGGATGGAAAGTTGTGCTAAAATGGATACGAGTACCTAACTCATCATGGAACCTCTTCCAGAACCTGGAAGTAAACAGAACATCTCTGTCAGAAACTACTGATACTGGCACCCCATGCCATGCAACAACCTCGATGATATAAATCTTAGCCAACTTCTCTGTAAACATACTCTCCTGAATTGGGATAAAATATGCTCTGTTGGTCAAATGATCCATGATGACCCAAATTGAATCCACTCTACGTGCAGTCCGGGGTAGCTTCATGATAAAATCCATGGTGATATCTTCCAATTTCCATATGGGAATCTCCGGTGGTTTTATCTTTTCGTGAAGTTATTGGTGCTTGGCCTTGACTTTCCTACAAGTCAAACACCTCTCCACACATCCTGCCACATCCCGCTTCATGCAGGTCCACAAATATTCATGACAAAGATCACTATACATCTTCACCTCCTCGGGATGAATGGAGAAACTTGACTTGTGAACCTCTTCCATCAGAATCTGGTGTACACCGTCCCAATACGGAACACAAACTTGTTGACGCAAAGTCAACAATCCACAACTCTTACAATCAAAGGAAGCCACCTGACCCACAATATGCTCTCTCTTTCGGTGCTCTTACATCATAGCCTCGACCTATGCCTCACGAATCCACTCTAAAAGTGGAGTAATCACGGTCTTCCTCAAACATATGTATCTGATCAGAGCTGCGAGCATCTTGCGGCTAAGAGCATCGATCACCACATTGGCCTTCCCCGAGTGCTAAAGGATCTCATAATCATAATCCTTCACCATATCTAACCATCGATGTTTCCTCATATTCATATTAAGCTGATCCATCAAATACCTCAGGCTCTTGTGATCCATGTAAATAGTACAATGGAACCCGTAGAGATAATGCTGTCAAATCTTGAGGGTGAAAACAAATACCCCCAACTCCAAATCATGTGTTGGATAATTCGTCTCATGAGGCTTCAACTGCCACAAAGCCTAATCCATCATGTAACCCCTATGTATCGACACTACCCTTAATCATGTGATTGAAGCATCATAGTAAACAACAAAATCATCAACAGCCTAAAACAGGGTCAAAATCGACACCTCACACAACTACTTTGTCAAAGTCTCAAAAGTTGTCTGGTGCTCGGGCCCCCAACAAAATGTAACTGTCTTCTTGATCAGTTGGGTCAAGGGAACACCTCTATTGGAGAAATCCTGGATGAATCTATGATAATAACCTGCCCAACCAAGATATCTCTAAATCTCATATGGAGACCTCAGAACCTCCCACTGCATCATGGCCTCAACGATGGCCAAATCGACCATAATACCTTTCTCATTGATGTAACATCCCGAGATTTTGCAGGTATTTTCGAATCTTTCCCTCGTTATTATCATTGTCATTTTTAGTCCTTGGGATTGGAAGGATATAGCCTTGAGACACCTTAATGGCTAATAAAACAGTTTTGGACCAGGAGGAGTACGTTGCGCGTACATAAGCATATGATGAGCATACTATGCAGGCCCTAGTATGTTGGGCATACACTTGTGTACGTTGGGCATACTCACATAAGGAGAAAACCCTAATATTTAGGGTTTGGGTGCTATATAAGTGTCCTAATGAGCTCATAACCCTCTATCATTTTAGCCTCCATAGCTTTGAGTTATTTTCCCTAAATCCTAACCCCTCTCTTGAGTGTGTGAGTTAAAAGTGTGTGTTTTGAGTAGTTGAAGAAGAAGGTATTGCATCAAGGTATTGGAAAAGTGAGGCAAGCTTGAAGATCTGAGGTTATCTTGCTCTCTAGAAGCTCCAGGAGGTAAAAAGCTCCTGCCTTTATGCTTGTATGATGTAGATCTTACCTTAATAACTTTATGATACTTTTCTTGTCCCAAAAATTCCCAATTTTGTGCAAGTTATGTTTTAGACGTGTTAAGCTATGCTTTTAGACCCTAGGAGGGGTTCTAAATGATAAAAATGATGTCCCAATGGCTAGAAGTGTCCCATGCATGTAGAAGAAAGGTATTAATGGATTAAGACCATATAAAAAGGGCTTTTTGGATGTCCAAAGTCAATAAGTTTGAAAATTTATGGTTCTAAGGCTCATTTAGTCAATGGATATGAAATTTGAGCTTAAGTGCTTAAGCGATTAAGCACTTATTAGATTTTTCGTAAAGCTCGCGTACGCCCTACGTAAGTCAATGTACACCCAGCGTAATGAGTCAACCACCCCGATGGTGGTCAATGCAAGGCGGAGTACGCCCAACGTACCAGAGGAGTACGCCCAGCGTAAGCCCTCTGATGAGCTTTTGCAATTTGGGTTTCGGAATGGGCGACCTTTGGGCTAGTATGTTTTGGGCCTTTGTTGGACTTTCCGAATAGATGTGTTTTGGGCAAAATATGGAAATTGAGCTTAGGGCAAGGCCTAATTAAAGATTTGGGCCCAATTTGGAAAATTGGGCCAATGATGGGCCTTGTGTATTTGGACCTATTGGATCATGGATTTCGAATTGGGCCTTGGCCCAAATTAGAAAAATGGAAAAATGGACTATTACCCTATGTTGGACCCTTGGTCAAGATTGATATTCCAACTGTTGACTTAGCATTTGTCATTTTGGATAGTTCGGGATTTTTAGTGACACAGTGGTCGAAGACTTTTAGTCCAGTTCAGCATGACTTGTTAAGTAAGTTTTCCTCACTATACTAGGGGGTTGAAGGCACTAAGGCCGGCCCATCGGATTTATATCCTAGTAGTTGTTGATATGCTGAGTGTGAGTTAGATATGCTAGTCTTGTAGATCTGTAGGAATACCTGTGATAATGTCTGATTATTTGTATGTTCACTTAGCTATTACATGTTGACATGTTGTGTGGGTAGGGTTGAGGTTGTACTGCTCCTTGTGGTAACCAAAAAAGCCTAGGGTATGCTATATATGAGTTAAGGACCAGGCAGACCATGCCAGACTAATACTGAGGACTCCTAAACATTCTAGATATGAGGTGAGGGCTAGGGAGCATGCCAGACTCGCACTAAGGACTGGTTATTTAGATTCTAGTCTTAGGACTGAAGGGATAAGCTAATCATAAGCTATGGGTTCGAGGGCAAGCCAGACTTATGTTATTGCCTAGGGAGCAAGCCAGATCTGAGTTGTGGGCCAGTAAGGCAAGCCAGACTCATACTATGGGCTCAGGGGTAATTCGGTTTGTAAAGTTGTGGACCCATTACATGATGTTATTATGTGTGCTATTTGTTATGTATCGGTATTTTGGGGGAGCTTACTATGCTTCAGGTTTACAGTTCTGGATTTTGTTTCAGGTACCTCTGATGATCGCGGGAAGACGAAGGCTTGATCATGCACCTCCTCACATTTTATGATTTTGATTTCTAGGATACTCTGATATGAAACTATTTTGAAAACATTTTGTAATAAGTAATGGTTTTTGGATGTTAGAAAAAGTGTTTAATTGTTATGAATTTTATGGATGTTATAGTTGGCAAGGTGTCCCAAACACTGCACCTCGCACAACCTAAACTTACACTTTGAGAACTTTATGAAAAGTATCTTCCTCCTCAAAGTCTCCAACACTTCCCTCAAGTGCTCCTCGTGCTGCTCCTAACTCTTGGAATAAAACAGGATATGATCGATGAATACAATCAAACCTATAATCAGCAAGCTCAACATCAAGAGGACAATCCAACTCCCCCGGAGCTCCAGAAAATGTCTTGCTAAGTGCAAGCAATACAAAATTCCGGGTTGCCCCTAAATCAAACAATACCAATGTAGAAATACCATTCACAAGGAACGATCAAAAAATAAAACTCAAAAATATAAGCAGCGAATCAATATAAATAAAGAGATAAGGAAAATATACATTACATCACCACATTTGGTGCGAGACTCCTTGTTGGTCAACTGGAAAATCGTGCTCTTCATTACCACGTACATCTACCCATCCCTGGAGGCCGTCAGTAATCCGAAGAGTTGTAGGATAGGGTGCTTACACCAGTCTTGGTGCAGCCTAACTTGAATATCGGGGTGGTGGTGGTGGTGGCAATACAATCCCTGCTAACATGTCCAGTCCAGCCATACTTGAAACAGCCAAAACCACCCATCCTACACTCCCCCTCGTACATCCTGCCACACTTATTGTAGTGGCCTCGACCCTGCTAGCCTTTCCCTCTCGAATCAACATCCTTGGCCTCTAGCCTGAACCCTCAGTACTCGGCACATACTCAGGCTTCCTCTTCTTCTCCATCTCAAGATTAATCTCGCTCTCCCTAATCGTGCTATCATATCCTCCAATGTTTTGCAGCTTGATAGAATCACAAACTGTCTAATGTCACTCCTCAACATCTCATGATACCGGGCCTTCTTCATCGTCTGGTCCAACACATACTACGGAACCAAAAGTTCCCTCTCCTAGAACATAGCGGTGATCTCAGCCACCGTCTCAGTTGTCTGAAGGAGATCCTGAAACTAAACCCTAAACATGGCCACAAAATCATCCTAGGTAATCGAATCAACAACATCATCACCCACTGCACACCCAAACTCCTCCCACAAATCTTGTTCCCTGTCTTTCATAATACAGGAGGTAAGCCTAACCTTTGCCTCATCAGGGCAACTGCTTGTGTAGAAGGCGTTAGCACCGTCCGCTAACCACCTCCAACTCGCTATCGGGTCCTTCGCCCTGTGATAGTCTAGATCTCGACATGACCGGAACGCCTTGAAGGATAAGGAGTGCGCCCCCATCAAGGCCATCATCTCACTACGAAAAGAACCTAAATGCTCCTCTAGTAACTCCACAATACCCTCCTTGATCGTACCGAAGATCACATGAATTTGCTCGAGAATGCAGCGCGTAACCTTAGACGTAATGAACTCCCTCGTCTAATCATCTAGCTGTTCATCTCTAGAACCTAAGCCCGAGCCCTCGCCGGCACCAGTATTGCCAATAGGTTTGCCTCACAATGTCAATATACTGAAAATAGATCATACAAACCATCATAATACGCATCAGAATATATATATATATATATATATATATATATATATATATAGAGAGAGAGAGAGAGAGAGAAAGAGAGAGAGAGAGAGATTACAACTCCACAAGCTTTCTAGTTTCATCACAACTCTTCTTGAATAGAGTATGGATCCTCTGCTTCTAGCAGCACTGGCCTATACTACCTTCCAAATCTACTTGTACTTTCCTTAAATATTGCCTTGACTCCACTAAGTCACTTTATATCTATACAACTTCCCCTCACAGATAAGGCTCCCAGAACTAGATCTCATCCTTGGTTTTCCTAGGGCAAACTCCATACCACTCTCTGCCATGAGCTGCAGAAGAACCTCCTTGTAACTCCCTATAACTAGCTCATGATATCACACCCCAAAATCGAGAACAGTGAAATACGTTCTGGGGTGGAGGACATCATGTACAGTATCATAACGATTGCATAATAGTAAAAACAAGCGACAACCACCATTTCATTAATATAGTAAATTTTAGATACAAACGTGTTCTGTACAGTTAATAGACACCAAAAGTATAACAAAAATAAAAGATGAGTCTTGTATATGCTCCATCTTCTCAAAAGCTGCACCACTACTTGTCTATCTTTGACCTGAGGATACAAGTTATTTCGAAAACGAGTATCAGCATAAAGCTGGTGAGTTCATAAGATTTTATTGTCATTTCTTGTATAAAAGTGTTTACAATCAAGTAACATAAAAGCTGAAATAAATGTTGAGAGTAGTAGAAATCCCTAGAAAATCCTATATTTTCTACTTTTAGATATGTGTAAGTTAAATCCATTGAGTATGTAAAAGTATTTTCATTGAGACTATCAGTGCTAAAATAAGGTAGTATGTTTCATACAAGTAGCATAGCTGAGTAAAAGTATTGCTGAATTACTATAGTATTGTTGCAACTTCAAGGTGTGTTCATTTACTTCGGGAATTAGCTTAGACTCTAATTTTTAGTGTGTTAATTTGGATATGGATATGATTTCCCATGTAATTAAACTGAGTGATTATAGAGGTTCTGATGGCCTTCCCAGTCATCCATAGTGTAGTGATGTAGTGCCATCCCTGGGCCTAGTCGGCTCGGACTGTGAATAACAGTCGAGATGTAATAGTGTCCGTCCTGTATAGATCTATACATGTAGTGTTGCTTTCCTTTCGGGAATCCCTGGTTACATGATATTTACGTAGTAGAGTTTCGTATAGAGGAATAGTGTGATATATTCTAAATTAGTGTATTCTCTTGAATTATAGTATAGTAACTTTTAGTTATAGTATAGAGAGGGTTCTCTTAAACATGTCTAAATTCGTGATAGTAGTAGTTATAATGGGTATCCTAGTGATATAGGTGTCAAACAGTAGTGTTAACTATACCTATTATAGTTATGTAGAGTGTAGAGTCGCATGCCTTTGATTTACAAAGGTACTATATAAGATGAAGATTTCATATCTAATACAATATATATATATATATATATATATATATATATATATATATATATGTGATATATAAGTAAGAAATCAATGACAGTCGGACAAATAACAATATATCCTAAGACCACAATCAAACAAGAATAGGAATTAAGGTGAGCTATTGGTCCTAAGTCCTTCAAGTCTTATTTATATATAAATATATGAATTTCGATATAGTTTAGAAGAAAAGTGATTTAAATACAATTTGAAAACAGTTTAACAACAATTTAATTGAGAAAATGCGTTTGATGAACATTTAAAACAATTTTATTGAAAATAGTATAGAGAGATCCTTTTTGGTAGTAAGATATAAATCACATATGATTAGGAAGAAAAACTTGTTGCATTTACTTGTATCCCCCCCCCCCCATGCTAAAACATGTAAAAACATTTAATAAGGTTAATTAAGGGGTATGAACTCACCTGCAATGAGTAGATCGGGTGGAAGTGTCGGATGAGCGTTTGGTGTCAAGTAAAGACTTGTACACCCTTTATGATCCTAATAACATATGAAGACGTATGTTTACAAGTAATTAGTGATTTAAACTCTAATTAAACACATATCGACATCCTAATGTGAATAAAAGTTCTATGGTTGAGTGTTAGAAGGCCAATGGGTTGCTAGGAAGGAGTTTTAGGCCTCACTATGGAGTTTACTCCTCACAAACCCACCCTTTGTGAGTTTACGGCTGGGAGACCACATCCCCCATAAGTTTACGGCCGTAAACTCATGGGAGGAGTGTAATTGAGTGTTTTCAAGCCTCTTGTGGTTCTAGAAGTGATTCTAAGGCAAACTACAAGGCTATAGGGGTGTTTAAGGTTCTAAAAGAGTACTCCCTTGGAGTTTACGGTCCTAGGACCACTCCTTGGGAGTTTACGGCTGTAAGCCCCATGGATTAGGCCGTGAACTCTTGTGCACCCTCCAATCTTTGATTTTGAGGTCATTTGTTCACTCCTATGTGTTTCTAGGTGAAGGTATAAGGCTAATTAGGGGTTAAAGGCTCATTTTCCATCGTTTAAGGGAGTTTACGGCCTAAGGATATTCCTGGTCCGTAAACCCTGTTTTAAGCCTCTAAACACAAGATTAAATGGTTAAAACACTTCTAGGGTATGTTCTAAATTCGCCTCTAAGCCTAAGGAAGGGATTTGGGACCATTTTGGCACATTTTTAGGGGTTTACGGCCCTAGAGTGTTCTTGGGCCGTAAACTCCTTAATCTTGGCCTTATTGGACGATTTTTGAGCTATAATTACATGTCATGGGTTGTAGAATAAGCTAGGGTAACTGTACTTACAGTTTTGAGCGGAAACTAGCGGTTTTCAGGAGGATCGGGCCTTGAAGAGAGAGAGTAGAGAGAGACAGAGAGAGAGAGAGAGATTTGAGTGGTAAAAGTTCTAACTTGGTGACAACTCAACCCTTCTATAGGGTTGAGTTTGTGGCCTGGTGGAATTTTACCCGATACCAACGTTAAACGGGGCTTATGGTTGTACCCGATTAAATAGTTGCATTTTAATTCGTTTGTAACTAAAATTTATTAAAAGGATATTTAGGGTGTTTCCCGCATTCTTGATTTATTCCGATCCTTATTAAGTTATAGTAAAAGTACAAATTTTATTTGTTTGATCCCAAATATTAAAGGAAAAGTAAAATAAGAATGAGTTTTATTAACGGAAAACGGTTTACGGTGACAGAATAGTTTCGGGTTGTCACCTCATCCCCCCGTTAGAGGAAATTTCGTCCCGAAATTAGAGTTTAAACAACAATGTCATTACAAAATAACTAAGCGAAAAGATGGGGATACTTAAGCTTCATTTGCTCCTCGCGTTCCCAAGTGAATTTTGGCCCTCGCTTGGCGTTCCATCGAACTTTCACAATTCGAATGCGGCTTAGTTTCGTTCGTTTGACCTCCCGATCCATGATTTCCACAGGTTCCTCCACAAAGTTGAGGCTTTTGTTGATCTCAATATCTTCTAGTGGGATCACTAGGGTTTCGTCAGATAAGCACTTTTTCAGGTTCGAGACGTGGAAGGTAGAGTGTATGTTACCGAGCTCTCGGGGTAGATTAAGTTTGTAAGCTACAGGGCCGATTCTGGAGAGAATCTCAAAAGGCCCTATGTATCTTGGATTCAGCTTTCCACGCTTCCCAAAGCATATCATGCCCTTCCAGGGTGAGACTTTCAAAAGGACTCGGTCTCCCACCTGGAATTCCGAAGGTTTTCTTCGTTTGTCTGCGTAGCTTTTCTGTCGATCCCTGGAAGCTTTTAATCGTTCGCGGATCTGTACAATCTTCTCGGTCGTTTCTCGAATGATCTTCGGACCCGTGAGAGCACTGTCAGGAAATTTTCCTTTAGCTAAATGAGTGTCACCCACCTCAACCCAGCACAGAGGGGACCTGCACTTCCAGCTGTAAAGGGCTTCGAACGGGGCTACCTTGATGCTCGTATGATAACTGTTATTGTAAGAAAACTCTATAAGGGGTAAGTGGGTATCCTATGTCGTACCATATATCTAGGTTTTAAGACCATATGATATTATCATCTTGCGATCACTCGTGATAAATTCCATGAAGTGATTCCAGCAAGCATGGGTTTATTCCATTGCTCAAAACTTGTTTATAAGAACTCATGAACGTAGTAGCAAATCTTTGCTATGTCTAATACCCTTTATACAATCTACACACCAATTCATGATAGACTTCATTCATACCTACTTCCAACATATGAACGATTGTGGACCGTTTGAATAAATTTATTATTCAGGAAGTCAAAACATGAAAAATGAAACAATAGGTAAACAATTAACATAAGATAGTAACTTTACTCATAAATAATGCTCAGTTATTTAATCATCAAATGCCAATCACATTTATCTATTACACGTTTCTAAACAATCTAATCTAAACTAATATCATCCTTCAGCCCAATGCTCCTAACATGCTGCAAGTGTTTAACCCTACTCAGTCCCTTTGTAAGCGGATATGTTGGGTTATCCTATGATGATACACTCTTTACTACGAGGAGTCCTTCTTCTACCCGATGTCGAATAAAGTAATATTTTTTTATCGATATGTCGAGATCTACCGTGATCCCTCGGTTCCTTGGTCAAGGAAACCGCTCCTTCATTATCACAGAAAATTTCCATAGGCTCCCATATGGCTAGCACAACCCCAAGGTCTCCAATGAAATTCTTCAACCATATTGCCTCTTTTGACGCTTCACTCGCTGCAATGTACTCTGATTCGCACGTTGAATCAGTTACGGTCTCTTTCTTGGAACTTTTCTAAGTCACTGCTCCTCCATTAAGTAGTTGTCCATGTTGGTATGAAAATTGGCATCACTTTACCCTCACACCTTTAAGTCATCACTCCCACCGAGGATTAGGAACCATTCCTTGGTCCTCCGAAGGTACTTAAGAATGTTCTTGATTGCTGTCCAATGCGCTTTGTCGGGGTTCCCTTGATATCTGTTGACCATGCTCAAAGCGAAGGACACATCAGGGTGAGCACAAGTCATAGCATACATGATCGAGCCAACAGCGGAAGCGTACGGTACTCGGCTCATCTCTACTATCTCGGCTTCGGTAGTCGAACTTTAAGTCTTACTCAACTTGGCATTACTTTCCTTTCTTGGAATTCTCCATACTAAAACGCTTTAGTACCTTGTCCAAGTAAGTATCCTCACTAAGTCTTGTTAGTCTTTTACTCCTGTTTCTCACTATCCTTATTCCTAAACTATAGGCAGCTTCTCCAAGGTCTTTCATAGCGAAGCACTTCCCAAGCCAAGATTTTACTTCCTGCAGCGTCGGGATTCCTATGAGTAGTATGTCATCTACATACAATATGAGGAAGATCACTATACTCCCACTAACTTTGACATATACACATGATTCATCTTTGCTTCGCAGAAAACCAAACTCTTTGACTTGCTCGTCAAAAAAAAGATTTTATCTACAAGATGCTTGCTTAAGTCCATAAATGGACTTCTCAAGCTTACACACACTATTGGGATGCTTCACATTGACAAAACCCTCTGGCTGAGCCATATAAACATCCTCAGCCAACTTCCCATTAAGGAAAGCGGTTTTGACATCCATTTGCCATATTTCATAATCATGAAATGCAGCAATGGCCAGCATCACCCTAATAGACTTTATCTTCGCAACTGGTGAGAAGGTCTCATTGTAGTCAACTCCAGGAGTTTGAGTAAAGCCCTTCGCAACCAATCGCGCCTTATAAGTATGCACATTCCCATCTATGTCAGTCTTCTTCTTGAAGATCTATTTGCACCCAACCTTCTTACGACTTGGTACATGATCAACCAAGCTCCAAACTTGGTTATTGTACATGGACTGAATCTCACTGTCCATCGTCTCTTTCCATTTTGCAGACTCCGGGCCTTCCATGGGTTCCTTGTAGCTGTTAGGTTTGTCCAAATATATTAGTGTGCTATCACTAATATACGTATCACCCTCGCTTGTTATATGAAAACCATACAACACGGGTGGAACACTAACTCTACTGGAACATCTAAGAGGTAATGATTCGTCAATCAGTTCAACCGGAGTTTCCTCCTCGGGTTGAACGTCAGCGTTAGAGGTTCCTTAATCGCTCGACTCTTGAATCTCTTCAAGATAGATTTGCCTCCTACTGTCCCTTTGGTTTATGAGTTCTCTCTCTCGAAAAACCCTTCTCCTCGCAACGAAGACAGCATTTTACTCGGTCTATAGAAGAGATATCCAAAGGACTTATGCGGGTAGCTGATGAAAATACACCGCTCACTATGAGGTTCGAGCTTTTTGTGAGTCTCTCGCCTTACTAAAGCCTTGAAAACCCAAACCTTGATATGTGCTAATGAGGGAGCCTTCCTTGTCCACATCTCATGAAGTGTTTTGGCAACCTTCTTTGTAGGGACTAAGTTAAGGATATGGGCAGCAGTCTCTAAGGCATACCCCTAGAATGAGATAGATAGTGAAGCACGACTCATCATTGCTCGAACCATGTCTAGCAAGGTTCGATTACGCCTCTCAGCTACACCATTCAACTGCGGTGTCCTAGGTAGTGTTAATTGCGAAACGATTATGCATTCCTTGAGGTAGTCGTGGAATTCAAGACTTAGGTACTCTCCACCTCGATCGGATCAAAGCATCTTGATTTTCCTGACCAATTGATTCTCCAATTCTTGTTTAAACTCTTTGAACTTTTCAAAGGTTTCCGAATTATGCTTGATTAAGTAGATATACCCATATCTGCTATAATCGTTGGTGAAAGTAACATAGAAGCGGTTCGAATCCCTTGTGGTGGACTAAAGGGCCCACACACATCAATGTGTATGAGATCCAATAAACCCTCACCCCTTTCACAAGTGCCAGTGAAGGGTGACTTGGTTATCTTTCCAAGTAAACAAGACTCACACACATCGTCGTCCCTAAGGTCGAGTGACTCCAACACTCCATACTTTTGGATTTGGGCTATGCGTTTCTTGTTGACATGTCCAAGGCGACTATGTCACAACTCACAAGCATTCTTTATCCATACTATTGGAAGAATCAACACATAACACATGATTTCCTAAGTTATCTACAACCATCACAGTTTCATATATTCCATTAAAAGGCAATGCTTCAAAATATAAAACACTATTAAGATAAGCATAAATAGAATCCTTTTCATTATCAAATGAATATCTAAGACCTTGTCTATATAAACCATGAAATGAAATATTGTTTCTTGCCATATCTGGCGAATAGCAACAATTGTCTAAATCTAAACCTAACATATTACTAAGCACTAAGGAATAAACTCCAATTTTGCTGACAGGCGACGATCTTCTGTTTCCCATGATTAGATTTATTCTTCCATGCTCCACATCCCTATTTCTTCTTAGTCTCTGCAAATCAGAACATATGTGAAAACCACATCCTATATCAAGAACCCAAGAAATAGCATCCGATGAATCATTAGATTTAATTGTGTAAATACTTGCAAAATATGGCTTGATCTTCTCATTCTTGATGGCTTGCAGATATTCTAGGCAACTTCTCTTCCAATGCCCTATCTTGTGGCAACGGTGGCACTCTGCCTCCCTAGGGTTGGAGTTGGGCTTAGCAGAACCAACTTTGGTTCCACTAGAAAAGGTACCATCTTGGGACTTTCCCTTGTGGCGGCCCTTTGAGGGAGCCTTCCTCTTCTTGCCCTTCCCTTGACCTATTGCCAAGATAGGTGCAGCAGTGGGAGTGGGAATCAGTGCAACAAAATTATCCTTGAGATTGCTCTCAGCAGTCCTTAATAAGCCTTGAAGCCTGCTCAAGGTGACCACTTCCTTATTCATGTGGTAGGTCATGCAGAACCAGTTGTAGTAGGGAGGCAAGGACTGAAGGATGATGTCGATTGCCAGCTCTTCATGGAAGTTAACATTTAATTTCAGCAGGCGATCAACATATCTCTGCATCTTTTGCAGATGAGCGGTAAGGGACTCTCCATTACCTATTTTGGTAGCGATCATCGAAGTGATGATCTCGTCCCTTTATTTCCTAGCGCTCTGATGGTACCGGTCCAGCAAGTCTTGATGCATTTCATATAGGTATATATCCTGATAGGACTTTTGAAGTTCAACAGTCATGGTTGCCAGCATGATGCAATGGACTTTCGTGGCATCACGCTTGTGGGCCTCAAAGGAGGCGATCTCATCGGGAGAGACAGTGTTAACATTGATCTCCTTCAGTTTCTCATCGAGGACATATTCTGTAACACCGTGATTTTCAAGGCAAAATTTTCATTTAATTAATCAAATTAATATTAAATCACTTGTTTAAAATCTCATACACATTTGAATTACAAAAACATAGTTCCATTTTCACTTAGTAGAAAACCAGGATCCTCCAGAGTACAACTCTTTCTTTGGTGTGTACAATCGAGCCGGTGCCATCCCGCGTTACTAAAAGAACCTGAAACAACATACATAAAACACTGTAAGCACGAAGCTTAGTGAGTTCCCCAATATACAGCTTACGCACATACGCCTTTCCAGGCCCTGACCTTCCGGTCCACTGCACAATGCCTTCCGGCCCATGAGATAATCGCCTTCCGGCCCATAGTACATTGCCTTCCGGACCATAACATATTGCCTTCCGGCCCATAACATATTGCCTTCCGGCCCATAACATATTGCCTTTCGGCCCATAACATATTGCCTTCCGGCCCATGACATATTGCCTTCCGGCCCAAAAACATATACGGCACATAATACATTTACTCTAACACATAAAGCACATATATCATATATCATACCTGACCTTTCTGTCACATAACACTTTGCCTTCCGGCCCATATAAACATGCATATCACGCGTAGCAACTAACTTTCCATTTATAGCATATATACATAACACATAACATATTCGACCTTCCGGTCACACAATCAAACCCTTCCGGGTACAGTATAGTGAGAAGACTCACCTCGTGGATGCTGGAAGTTAGCAACTCCTGAAATCACTTGCACCTGATCCGCCGAGCTACAAGCTCCCTATAACAATATATCTCTTATTAATACTTTTATCTTCCACGTTAACTGACCCTAAGAAATCACACACAGGTCAACTCTGGTCAACGGTCATCTCGACTGGACTTGGCGAGTACCCTGGCGACTCGGTGAGTCTAGTCGTCCTCACCAATTCCTGGATGTTCCCTTTCTACTCGTCGAGTATCTCTCTTGACTCGACAAGTTCCTCGTGGAAGAATCGCGGGGCCACCCCGACTCCACTCGTCGAGTCTGAAAAACAACTCGACGAGTCCCAGCTATTCATCAAGCTACTCGTCGAGTCTGCTCATCCGACTCGGCGAGTCCATGCCATGCAGTCGATCAAACTGCTTCCTAAGATCAGAATCGTCCCGACCAATCATAGGTCTGGTCCTCCTAAGCTGGTCCATCACAAAAGGCCCTCGTTTAGGTGCTCATGCTACACCCCAAGACTCATAATTCCCATGTTAACCTAAGGCATAAGGATTTCAATCCAAAACCTTCACCAATTCCCGAAATGCACAGACCTGGGATCTTCTGGACCTCCAAGGGTCCCAACACAGGGTTACAATCGTTTGGGGGACAAGGGTAACCATTAGTCTAATCACAAAAGGGTTCCTTAAACCCTAATCCATGCACACATTCACATAACAGAATATAATCCAGAATGTTACCTGAATAATGCCCTCTCTGTGTCCCCAAGCCTCAGAACATGATTCCCTTGTTGTTCCTTTAGCCAAAACCTTCCCCTTCTTGAACAATAACTTCTTCAAAATCACCAATAGCCTTCAATCCTTGCTCTAGATGCCCCCAACCGATTTAGGGTTCTTCTCAGCAGCTAAAAGGGGACAACGACGGCCAATGATCCCATTTATACGTCCCCAAACCTGAACGGCTAGGGTTTACGCTAAATAGCGCAGACTCGCCGAGTCCCTATCTGGACTCGTCGAGTCCAGTCGCGAACCCGCGACCAAATCTGCGATCCTACTCGGCGAGTCAGGCTCCAACTCGCCGAGTCCCCCCTTTAAAACACCCCAAAATGTGATTTAACAATACTTTGAGATTTCGGGCTGTTACAATTCTCCCCCACTATAAACAGACTTCGCCCTCGAAGTCTCACTCTGAAAATAGTTCCGGATGCTACTCCCACATCTCACGTTCCGGCTCCCCAGTCACTTCCGATCTCTTCCGAGGTTACCACCGAACCAATACCAGAGGTACCTCCTTGTTCCTCAGAACCTTGATCTTCCGATCCCTGATGGCCACTGGCTTCTCAGCGTAACACAGGCTCGCATCCACCTAATTGTTCTTTAGTGGAACCACTGTTGACTCATCGGCTATACACTTCTTCAATTGCGACACATGAAAAGTGTCATGGATCCATCCCAATTCCGTTGGCAGCTCCAAACGATAGGCCACCCGTCCTACCTTCGCACCTTCACGAAAAGGCCCAACATATCGGGGCCCCAACTTGCCCCTCTTCCTGAATCGAATCACCCCTTTCCAAGGAGAGACCGTCAGAAGTACGAAGTCGCCGACCTGAAACACATGCTTGCAACGGCGTCTGTCCTCATAACTTTCCTGTCAACTCTAGACGATCATTAACCTCTGATTAACCTGTTGCATCTGCTCTGTCGACTCAAGCACGATCTCTGTACTGTCCACCACTCCCTGTAACCGAGAATTACCCAAGATGCAACTTTGCTCTAAATCTCAACGATCACTCGACCCATAAGGATTAGGAAACCATGAATCACCGGATCCCCGATCCTAAGCCCACTTTATCCATTTCGGAACAACTGAGGGACCCATTCTCAATTCTCAGAGCAACTCTCCCGAGTTCTCCTCTTGCAATCGCATGCACATGCTGCACTAGCCCCAACATACCTTCTTCTTCCTTTATCTAGGGAAATCCTCTTGACGACCTTGCCACTACTCCATGTATCACACATGTTCTGGATCTGCTCGCAAGGACTCTCGGGTCCATTCGTTACCTCTCCTCAGCAAATGAGGGTCCGGCACCACCTCCTATGCAACAGCTCAAAGGGCGGCATACCAATGCACTAATGATGGCTGTTGTTATGGAACAACTCAACCAAGGATAAATACGTACCACGGCTTTCTCCGAAATCTAATACATATGCCCGAAGCATGTCTTCGAGCGTCTGAATCGTTCACCCTCTCTAAAGTGTCCTCATATGTCATCATGATAAGCTCATTTCCCATGTTCCTCTTCAAGACTGAGTACTAGATCAACTTTTGGCTCCACATCTGAGCCCCCAACGGTCACCCATATCGTGATCCAAATATCCCACTAACTTTTCTCCCCGTGACCACTATCCCGACCCAGTGACACGTAAGTCACCAAATCCTCTTTTCCTCGTGCGAGAAAATATAATCCAACCGAGGATCGTCTCGACTCAAATCTGTGGCTACTGCTGCGCGTATTCCTTGCGTATCTCACCGCATCTCCCGACAGAGACGGAGACCCCCGTCTCGCCCCCGACTCAACATCCAAGCTAAAACTCAATACCAGGGCTACCCAAACTCGAAACTCTTCCACCTCATACACTGCTCGAAAATATTCCAACGTCGAGATTCTCTTGCCATCTAGTGAGTACTGCAACTCCACGCAGTATCACAACACCCTCTGACTCGTGAGTACTGCGACTCGAATATCCATCACAGACCCTGGAGGCAATCAACATAACAAATGCCCACCTTTGCGAAAATCCACTCTTTCAAATAATCTCCCTGAATTTCCATACTCGAGGGCTCCTACTGGATTCATAGATACTTGATATACCACAAGTCGATTCAATTCCAGATTCACGAGTAACTCCGAAATAAAGATATCATACCCGGATATCCCAGAATACTGCCACAGCCACTGGTCTCCTGCCCCAAACATCCTGTAAACACAAAATACATCCCTTCTGAACCCATAATTAAATCTATATTTTTCCCACCTTACAACTTCGGTGCATCTAATTTTTCGATTGGGATACGAGATAATGCCGACATTACGAAATATGCTGATAATCCTCCGAACCCCTTTTTCCCCGACACTCAAAATCCAACCAAGGATGCGCTTACCGACCCGATCATTCTTTATCTACTTGCAACGACACCAAACACCCATCATGGATACATTCATTCTCCTCCTCGAGTGCTTCCCGCATTAACTCACTCTGACCCTTTTTCTCGATCACCGACACCTCTGGTCTCATGATTTCTTACAGCATATCTCTATACTTCACTTATAACCACTCTTGACAAATCTATACTTTCTTACATACTACACCCGGTTCTCCCCCACTTAGAGTTCGAACTATCACCAATTAGCACTCAACCAACCCACGACTATTTTTCACCAGCGAAATCGCACCTGTTCCGAGGAAGTGCTATGCAACGCCTGATAATTCCCCCCTTAAGGAAGTCCATCAACCCTCTATACCCTGAACCTCTGATTAACTCTCCAAGAACTTCTCATCACGACTGCCTCTAATCGTTCCAAATCCCATACCAATCTAACGCTAAGCATCTGAACTGCTCGATAACATCTCTGGCTCATAGACTGCACCGCAAAATCATCGTCCCTCTCACCTTAACTCATCAACCAATGTTCTAACCCGGAATTGTCCCAAGGACAGGGACCCACTCCCATCATAGACGAAAACTCTCTGCACTGCAAAACTCGACTGAACTCCCCACTGCTACCACTATAACACACCTACTATTCCCAATTAGGTGTGGTGTGGTCCTCGACTACCTCAGTCCCAACTGACTGTCTGCTCATGATAAGTCACTGCCTCGCGGCACACCTGCTACCTGATACTCTGAGGGATATCATTATCGATAACAACCTGCAGGGTGTATTCCCAATCCAAAACTGAAACATCAGGCCTCTCGTGTCTTGCACACGAACATAATGGCACCATCCACCTAGAAGGTGACCTCTCCTCTATCGACTGATTGCTCGACTCAACCGAAATTTTCCTCTGTCTTTAACTCCTTACCAAAATACTCTGATAGGCACTCGCCTTTCCCTCCGAGGAATGCCTCTCCATACTCAATCATGGTCTACAGGCCTAAAACCCATAGTGTCCGATCTCTACCTCATCGATCATGACCGGATAACAAGATAGCCACAAGCATCATCCACTACAAACCATGGTACTCATCCCATGACATCCCTTCTCAATCTGCTCCGGTGTATGGTACCCGAACCACAACATCTATCCTCAATCTGTTATGATGTATGGTACCCGGACCATAACATCACTCCGCAATCCGCTCCAATGTATGGTACTCGAACCACAGCATCTATCCTCAATCTGTTCTGATGTATGGTACCCGGACCATAACATCACTCCGCATTCTGCTATGATGTATGGTACTCGAACCACAGCATCTATCCTCAATCTGTTCCGATGTATGGTACCCAGACCATAACATCACTCTGCAATCTGCTCCGATGTATGGTACTTGAACCACAGCATCTATCCTCAATCCGTTCCGATGTATGGTACCTGGACCATAACATCACTCCGCATTCTGCTCCGATGTATGGTACTCGAACCACAGCATCTATCCTCAATCTGTTCCGATGTATGGTACCCGGACCATAACATCACTCCGCAATCTACTCCGATGTATGGTTCTCGAACCATAACATCACTCCTCATCCCGATCCTTAGGACCTTCAGAATGCTCCCTGTATCAAGTATGGGTCCTCTGCTTTCAGTAGTACGGGCCCATACTACCTTCCACATCTACCCATACTTTCCACACGGACCATCCCAGAGTTCCTAAGTAGCTGATCGACCTCCTCTTTTACCAATCCATCGCGCGTACTCGCTCCCCAGCGAAATCCTCTACTCTACCAGTGCACTCATCTGGCTAGGTTTACTCCCTAGTCCCTTCCGCCGTCCTCCCACTTCTTTGCTATCAGCTGCTGAAGAGCTCCTAATGATGCCAACCATCTACCTCCTGAGTATCGTCATACTCACGTAGTAGCTG
Organism: Lactuca saligna; assembly: GCF_052625555.1. Classification (NCBI taxonomy): domain Eukaryota; kingdom Viridiplantae; phylum Streptophyta; class Magnoliopsida; order Asterales; family Asteraceae; genus Lactuca; species Lactuca saligna. The sequence continues at coordinate 85,002,594 of NC_136422.1, read as the reverse complement.
ACTCCCATCATCGAGAATTCCACAAAGCACAAAGCAAGCAGCATTCGAGCATCGAAGAATACATAGGACTCCCTATCTGTGATAGCTCCACCTTCTCGGCTCATCTTCGGAAGTACCACTGAACTCTGTATCTCTACCCCTCGTGCGTCCTAACTGGATATTCTCGCTCATCACATATTCAAAAGCATAACGCACATATGACAACAAATCCTAGGCTAAGGCATCACAAATCAGGCCATTCTAGTCCTAAGATATGAAATACCTAGCCTGTCTCTAGCATGCAATAATATCTCATAAAGTGCATAATAGATATTTCATAACACAAAAGTGAGGGTATTTTAGGAAATCACCGTTTGGCTCTGGCTGATTGTACACACTGCTCTTTCTTGCTTTCTCTTTGAACTCTTATCCACTTTTAGAAAACTATTTATTTGAAAACTTTTTCTTATTTCCTCAGTTTGAGTCCAGATTTACCCGGAGGCGCATCCGAATCCCTCAAACCAAGGCTCTGATACCAATTTGTAACACCGTGATTTTCAAGGCAAAATTTTCATTTTATTAATCAAATTAATATTAAATCACTTGTTTAAAATCTCATACACATTTGAATTACAAAAACATAGTTCCATTTTCACTTAGTAGAAAACCAGGATCCTCCAGAGTACAACTCTTTTTTTGGTGTGTACAATCGAGCCGGTGCCATCCCACGTTACTGAAAGAACCTGAAACAACATACATAAAACACTGTAAGCACGAAGCTTAGTGAGTTCTCCAATATACACCTTACGCACATACGCCTTTCCAGGCCCTGACCTTCCGGTCCACTGCACAATGCCTTCCGGCCCATGAGATAATCGCCTTCCGGCCCATAACGTGTTGCCTTCCGGCCCATAGTACATTGCCTTCAGGACCATAACATATTGCCTTCCGGCCCATAACATATTGCCTTCCGGCCCATGACATATTGCCTTCCGGCCCAAAAACATATACGGCACATAATACATTTACTCTAACACATAAAGCACATATATCATATATCATACCTGACCTTTCTGTCACATAACACTTTGCCTTCCGGCCCATATAAACATGCATATCACGCGTAGCAACTAACTTTCCATTTATAGCATATATACATAACACATAACATATTCGACCTTCCGGTCACACAATCAAACCCTTCCGGGTACAGTATAGTGAGAAGACTCACCTCGTGGATGCTGGAAGTTAGCAACTCCTGAAATCACTTGCACCTGATCCGCCGAGCTACAAGCTCCCTATAACAATATATCTCTTATTAATACTTTTATCTTCCACGTTAACTGACCCTAAGAAATCACACACAGGTCAACTCTGGTCAACGGTCATCTCGACTGGACTCGGCGAGTACCCTGGCGACTCAGCGAGTCTAGTCGTCCTCACCAATTCCTGGATGTTCCCTTTCTACTCATCGAGTATCTCTCTTGACTCGACGAGTTCCTCGTGGAAGAATCGCGGGGCCACCCCGACTCCACTCGCCGAGTCTGAAGAACAACTCGACGAGTCCCAGCTATTCTTCAAGCTACTCGTCGAGTCTGCTCATCCGACTCGGCGAGTCCATGCCATGCAGTCGATCAAACTGCTTCCTAAGATCAGAATCGTCCCGACCAATCATAGGTCTGGTCCTCCTAAGCTGGTCCATCACAAAAGGCCCTCATTTAGGTGCTCATGCTACACCCCAAGACTCATAATTCCCATGTTAACCTAAGGTATAAGGATTTCAATCCAAAACCTTCACCAATTCCCGAAATGCACAGACCTGGGATCTTCTGGACCTCCAAGGGTCCCAACACAGGGTTACAATCGTTTGGGGGACAAGGGTAACCATTAGTCTAATCACAAAAGGGTTCCTTAAACCCTAATCCATGCACACATTCACATAACAGAATATAATTCGGAATGTTACCTGAATAATGCCCTCTCTGTGTCCCCAAGCCTCAGAACATGATTCCCTTGTTGTTCCTTTAGCCAAAACCTTCCCCTTCTTGAACAATAACTTCTTCAAAATCACCAATAGCCTTCAATCCTTGCTCTAGATGCCCCCAACCGATTTAGGGTTCTTCTCAGCAGCTAAAAGGGGACAATGACAGCCAATGATCCCATTTATACGTCCCCAAACCTGAACGGCTAGGGTTTACGCTAAACAGCGCAGACTCGCCGAGTCCCTATCTGGACTCGTCGAGTCCAGTCGCGAACCCGCGACCAAATCTGCGATCCTACTCGGCGAGTCAGGCTCCAACTCGCCGAGTCCCCCCTTTAAAACACCCCAAAATGTGATTTAACAATACTTTGAGATTTCGGGCTGTTACATATTCTTTGTGCTCGTAGCAAGTAACCATTTGGATGTTACGAATCCAATCATTAAAGTTGGACCCATCGAATATCATCTCCCACATAAGTTCATAAGTGAGAATGAGTCTGAGGAGTTGGAGTCGAAAGCATTGTTGTTGACGTTCGACCCCTGAAAGAAAAGGACAAAGTTTGATTAGAAATGAATCCCCAATTAAACTCCTAAATGAGAAATTAGGGCTAGGATCCAACAACATTATTTACAAATTATAAGAGGGATGTCGTAATCTAACATGCAATAATTTGAAGGTAAGTGAATGACGATTCACTAATTCTCCACCATGAAAAACCAAAAAAAGATTAAATTTTAAATGTATTTGAAAACTACTAGATTCCTTTGAGATTCATTGAACTTTTCAATGGCATGTTTAAATCTCGATATGCCCCTCTAGTTTGTGACGAGACGCCGAGGATTACAAAGCGGTGTGAATAACCATGCAAATCTACATGGTGCCCTCATTGTTACATTCACATATTCGATGTGCCAGTTAACTACACACGCTCCACTAACGTCTTAGCAAGGGTACAAAGTGTAATTTCATGGAATTGCATCAATTCACTTTTGCCTAAAGTAACTAAGATTGGGAATTGTTTGAAAAACATTTAGTTACTTTTATAATTCATTATACCTTTAATGAGGAAGGGTTTACCCTATCCTACCCATTCGGCTAACGACCCTTCACCAATCAAGGAAGTGGTAGGTGAGAGTGGACACCCATTAAATGGTCATTTTATAGGCCATAACCTTATACCCCTCTTATAGATCGGATTCGTGAATGAGGCCTACTAGCAATAAGACTAGCATTTTAAGTTATACATATATACATATTAAGCTTGTAATATTATAATAGTATAGGGTGTATTTTAAACATTTCAAAATACTAGGGTTTTAATCAAATTTAAAATTTCTAAAAGTTAAAACCTTTTATTTTTAAAATTTTAAATATCAAAACTTTGATTTAATAGTTATCCCAAAATTAAACTATATTTGAATTATTAAATCTTGAAGGATTATCTTAAATTAAACAATTAATTTAACCTAATCCATTAAATCCCTAAAATTCGAAAATATGAGATGGGATAATTCAAAATCTTTAATTACCATATTTAAACAATTAAGGGATAATTACAAGATATGGAATTATCCAAATCCCTAAAATTTAGGGACCTTATCTTGGGGAAGGAGGCAGATTTCGAAACCCTAGGGTTGGATAACCCTAGAATTCGAAATCTTAGAGGCTAAGGAAAGGTTTTGGGAAACCCTTATCAAATTTCGAAAATCATGCCTCTAGGGTTTATTGGCTATAAACCCTAATGTGTCAAATTCATACATTTGTATAAAGCTAATTGAAAACAAAAACCAAACGCTCAGATACCATTGATGAGTTTTATACAAATAATCATATGTGTGTATGTAACCCTAGATACAGATCTATGTTTTCACTATTAGTTATACAACATTATGAACACAAATGTAAACCTAGCATGCTCCTAGTAATTTCTTAAAACATAACGAGAATAAATTACATACCTCTTGTTGTTATATTGTAATAACAACTAGTTTCTTGAATCTTTTTGTCTTTGAAAGCAAGTACCACAAGTGTAGTACCTCTAATGGCTCACAAACACCTAGAGCAATTGAAGAAGCAAGAGAGAGAGGGGGGGGGGGGGAGGCAGAAAATCGGTCCGAGGAACTTCTAAGATCAAGTGGCCGATTTTCCTATGCCAAGAGGTATTTATATAGGTGTAGCGATTACGGTTTCGATCCTTATCCTTATCTGATTACTTGCCCACCAAGCAGCCCAAATGATAATCCTAAAAACCTTATCATGGACGAATTCTAAGGCCTTATTCCCTTGAATTTGTCCACCCTATCATATAGGGCATCATTTATCCTACTTTGCAACTATCACATAATTACAGTTCAGTCCCCCTAGTTCAATTAACTTCTTTTGATCACAACATTTCTTCTTAATTAATTCTTGACCAATGTTAATAAAACAAATATGATTTCTCTTTTAATATATTATTCTTATAATATATTAATAAACCATAATAACCCTTTTCTCTATTATTTCTCCAGTCAAGTTGCTTTAGTGAAGGCAACCCAAAAGGACCATGCACAACCTGATCAAGTACTTACCAACTATGGTTACAAGCTTAGACACTAATCCAACAATGAACTCACCTCGAATGTGTGTTATCGACTAAGTCGGGGTGTGCTAACGATGATCATCGGGTTAAAACTCGCGTGAGTAGTTGTATCCTAAAAATAATTATGCATGATATTGTATTTAAATTAATAAGATATTAATTTAAATAATAAATTAAATCATAATTTAATGCGTTAGACACAGTTAGTTATGTAAGAATACTTACAAAAAGCGTTAAGAATTCATTGAAAGTATTATTGACGTTTTCGGTGCCCTTGTGTGTTTTTGGTGTAGGTTTGAATATTTTAATATTGTTCTTGGTGTTCTTGGTGTTCTTGGTGAAAATAAGAAGATATGAGCAAGAATCTTATAAATATATGAGGTTTACGGATGAGTTTTGAGAGCAAAAAGTGAAGGTGTTTGCGGTTTGAAAAGTGAGAAATGTGTTTTCGGCCTTAAAGGGCCTTAGGTTTTGGGTTTTCGGTTCTTAATGGGCTTGTGGATATGATTTCAGTTTCACAAAGGATGATTTCTATCATCCTAAACTGAAAGC